>NW_026020327.1:430203-1630203 GCF_900185275.1 Solanum verrucosum
GAAGCTCGTTAATTAATTAATATTAAATTCATCTTATTTATTTATTTATTTATATTTTTCAGCCACATTCTCCAAGTAAATCTGATTTGGTTAATTTTGTAATCCTAATCGGTTATAATTGCAATTCTTTTGGCCAAATCCTCAATTCAAAACCTAGCCATTTTATTACAATTTTAACCCATTTCCTACCTTGCATCCAATTCTTTTTAAAGACCAACTTTGGGCCAAATTCAGATCCTTTCCAGCAGCCCATTAAATAACCCAAAAATTGGCCCATTTTCTCCTTTTCCTCCAACCTGTCCAACACCCCACTACCAATACATACTAACAATACATAGCAACACTAAAAGAAATCAACAACACACGCGTACAGTAGCCCAAAAACCGACCCCTCTACATCTTCTTCTCCAGAAAGTCGTACATCGCAGCAGCAGAGGAGCAGGGCACGCGTTTTCCCCCCTTTCCTCTTCCGGAATGGGGTGAAAATTGCAAGGAAAAGGTGTTCGCCTAATTTGGTGAAAGAAATTTTGAAGTTTGAATTTGAATTTGGGCTCTTTTTGTCCAGATTTGGATCCGTTTTTCCCCCAAAAATCGAACCCTATCTCCTTCTATATATTCCTTTTTTCGTTTCAGTTTAAGGGGGAATTTTTGGAGTTTGAAAAGTTTATGTTGAAGAAAGTTTCAAAAATAAAATAAAATAAAATATAAATACAAGAAGACATACAAGGAAAAATCAGTAGTTATACTCAAGCTAGAATCGATAAAAGATTTTCTTTTGTGCTTGCCATTGGAAAAACATGTCGGAACCTCGTCGTGGTAGTGAAGTTGCCATCCCCCTGCTCGCTCTGTCTCGGTTCACTGCCCTCGTAAAGGTGAAATTCTCTTCTAGTCTTAATTCGTTTTGGATATGAGTGTTCTTTCCAATAATATCTTCTAGTCGTTCTTTGCTTTGTTTGTTTAATGCTTGGGTTTGTTTAAGGTTTTTGTTGTGTATTCTAGTTGAATGTGTCTTGTGAAATGTGTAGGCAATGGGAGTTTTTGTTTTAAGAGGCCTTAAGGTTCACTTTTTAAGCATCTCATTGTATTAATATGTTGTGGCATTAAATTTCTGGACCTATCTCAAGTAGTTATCATATTGATTAAGTAATCCGAACATGTTTGCCACTTGATTTCTTTGTTTGCAATGAATGGACGAGCTTGTGATGTTGCTGCCTTAGAATCGGGTTTTGTTTCCGGTGGTTCATCTACTTTTTTATCCCTCCCTCTTTCTTTATTTTGAAGTTGTGAAAAAATGCTAAAAATCCATCTTTTATTCATGTCTAAATTTCTGCAAAAACAGTATCTTTCTTGGAAAACTTTGTTCACTGATTTGCACATATTCAAATGTTCAGTTTCATTCCATTAATATATGTGTCTACTGCTTCCCTTTTCTTGGTGGTGTGAGACGCTGATTCCATATTTCGTCATCGTTTGTGGATTGCCGCATGTTAGGAAGGAAATTTGTTTCGAAGATGGTGGTTTACTTTATCTTAAACTAGTTTCCGCCTTACTCTTTACTTGTTGAACTCAATTTGCTTACTCTTGTTTGTGACATTCCACCTTGCTTTTAGACTTAATAACATCAACTCCAGCAGTTCACTCCATTTTTGGTTGATAGTTGTTTCCTTATCCTTTGTCTTTGTCTAGATAATTAAGCATAAGCTCATTATTCATTTGAACATCGCTAGTTTAATTGCCTATCTTTAATCATCATTTTAATATCTTATCATATGGGAGTTAGTTTAATTCCAAGAGAAATATTCTATAAACATCGTATGTTTTCCTTGGTCATCTTGGCATAAACATTGGCATAGGGAACTAATCACATGCAACTTTGCCTTACTTTTATTTTACGTGTCTTTGTTGTATAGTAAAGATTTAAAGTGCGCTCCATCACTAATTTCTTCTTGTTTTAATCTTCTATGTATGAACCGGCTCCTCTCGAGTCCTTGGAGGCCCGTTTTTCTCGCATTTCGTTGAGTGGGCCTTAGGGGCCCTATCCTTTTTTTTCCTCGAGTCAATCGGATTTTGAAACCGACGAACAGAGCCGAAAAAATGGAAAACAGGGGCTGGAAATCAAAATGTGTTCTGGAAAGCTAAAATCAGGTTGTATACAGCCGTATACACTAATATACATGGCAGAAATAGCGATATACAGGTCCAAAAAAAAGAAATGCAGGTGCAGGGGTCAAAATAGACTGTATACGTTCGACATACGGCCCGATATACACAAAAGGGAGCTGAAACACGTACTGTATACAGTAGTATACGTTCGACGTATACACAGATTTTAAGTGTGAAAGAGGGGCGAAAATGGGCCAAAGCTCAATCTTGTTTTGCCTAACTGGTCCAACAGAGTTGGGGAGGCCCAAATTCAATATTTTCCTTCCTTGCTCTTATTTACTTGTTTATGGTACTTGGCTAACATTTTATCTTGATCTTGGTTTAAGTTAATTAAATTCCCAAAGATGGCCACTTCACTTTATTTTATATTAAAACTAAAATATTTATACTTAGCTTTATTTTATTTTTATTTTGTCAACACTTAAGTCACTCCCCTTTAGAATGATCCCCCTTAGTTTATTTCCCCTTAAATAATAATTAATTAGAAAAATAATAGTAATAAATAAATAAGTTAAAATAAACGATTCTATTTACTTATTTAAAATTTTTAAAAAAATCAGTTAAAACAAATGAGTTCTTTTACTTCGTTAAACTTTCAAAATTAGTCAAAGTCGTGAGTCCTTTACTTAGTTAAATTTTTTTTTTAAAAAAATAATTAGTTAAAATAAATGAATTCTTTTACTTAAGTTAAAATTTCAAAATTAGTCAAAATCATTTTGGTCAAATCGCCGGTCAACCGCGAGTTAGCGGGCATTCCGAGGGCCTAACACCTTCTCGGAATGTACATTGAACTTCGAATCCTTTTATTTTCAATTGATTTTATCTGTTTAAATCTTTTGAAAACCTTTAATTTTTTCTTGATTTTTTAGTAAAAATTAAGTGGCGACTCTGTCCTTTTGGAAATTCGATTTCTCTTAAACCATAAGTTTAATCGATTTTTTTTTGAAAACTCAGTCATTTCCTTTTATATATATTTTTAAATAAAACACTCACCATGGAAAAAGTCAGACTTGTCAAATTCATTTGTAGCAACTGCGTAGAAGAAAATTGTAAACATCTCTAGACAATTAACTTTCGAATTGAAATCTTCAGTGGCAACTTATTCTCGGTAACTTTTACATCCTTCAATGATGACTTACTATAGAAGAAATGTCCTAATACAACGAAACTCATTCATTAGATTGCCCATGCTTTGATGTGATAACCTTTCTCCATAAAGCAGTGTCCTCAACATTGAATCTCAATAGCCATTTTACTAAGAGGCTTGTTTATCATGATCACCCGCCTTACAACCCAACCTAAACTATTAGTTCCATAACTTGATGTTTGTGGCATGCCTCTAAAACTTTGCAAATAAATTGAGTGTTAACATACTAAATGTATATTCTGAATCACGTAAATTAACAACAATGGGCAACAAACACAAAAAGTCACTGACGCACACTCTAGTACGTACATCCAATTGTAATCAAGTGTAAAAACAGGAAAATGAATTTGAGCACAGCATGGAACGGGAAACGTGAGCTTTGGATGTCATAACTAAGTATATAGAACAAGAAGAGTGAAGAAGTTACCTTCCTTGTTTGTTAAGTAGAACCAATTTGAGACTGTATTGTGTGTTTCCATGTTTACAGCAGTAAAAATAAATCAAATTTTCGAAGGACAACAACATATCATATTAATAGAATGTATAGGCATCTAATTAAGAAGTGGACATCTAAGTTGCGTGGACTCTTCACTTTCGATGTCGCACCCGTGTCGGTTTCTCCAAAAATACACTATTTTTGGCAAATTCGACACACCCCTTGACATTTTTGAATAGTATATGCAAATAGTTGAAGGGTACACTACCATGAGAAGATTACATGTACATTACCGAACAATGAAATTCTGTTATAGGTAGTATAAATAACATGTGAATCACAGATATTAACTATTACAAAAGATCCTTTCTTATAATCTTATTAGAGGAAAGTGTATATGTGCATATAAGAGCACATCTATTTCAGTATGAAATATTTATGTTAACAATTTGTTAATTATTCAATATGATGCCACCTGACTGTTATATACCAATTTCAATTACAGCAACACCTAACCATTTAGCACATTATCAGTTGCCATTTTTCATGGTTCATTTTCATTCATTAGTTCTCAGTTACAATGGGTATGTTAATTAAGAAGAAGAATTCTGGTGGCCTGGGAAGTTGAAGGCGGAAGAGGAACGCAACAAAGTCACAGCGAGCAGAATAGTTTAGCTAAACCGTAAAGGGTACAACTGTTTGAATGAGATTCTTTCGCTATTAATTAAAAGTTAATAAAAATTTTTAATTAGATTTACACACTTGTTTTCTTCGTCGATACATAAATAGATTAGCACTAAGAGTTATGAACAACAAGCTGCAGGACTTCTTGGTTTTGCTCTTCCAAGGAACCAATATTGGAGTTTAGTTTATTACAAATCCTCAGCTGACTAATAATAGTTTCTGGCCGTTGAAAAACTCTCTGTTGCGCGAAAATGTGGTTATGATATTCAACAAACGGTAAAATCAGCAGGTGTACTTTATAAAAAAAATTTCTAAGCTATACAAAATTTCATATAAGGTTCAATGAGGAATTTTGGTGAACATTTAGTAGCTAAAGCTAATTATTAACAGGGCAAGAGAAAAAATAAAAAGCATACAAGCAAGACAGTAAACAACAAACCACGAAGAGGAAACATAGAACTCACAGTTACACAGGCAGAGAGAAGCAAAGCGCTTTGCACAAGCCGAACTATCTAGAGGTGCGAAGAAGGTAAACAATTTCAACAGAGATGCTGAATGCGGGAGTTGACAAGAGGAAGAGGAAGCAGCGAGGTAATAGCTGTAAAAGATTTGGGCTATGCGTGGCAGGCAAAGTTGTATAATTGGAAAGACTGTAATACCCTTTTTGATGACACAGACATGTTAAGAAGCTGTGTGCTTACTAGCATTTATAATATAGTAGAATATATATATATATATATAAAGGTCAAGTGGTCTCAGTTGGGGATGGGATTGCACGTGTTTATGGATTGAATGAGATTCAAGCTGGGGAAATGGTTGAATTTGTCAGCGGTGTGAAAAGAATAGCCTTGAATCTTGAGAATGAGAATGTCGGGATTGTTGTCTTTGGTAGTGATACTGCTATTAAAGAAGGATATCTTGTCAAGCGCACTAGATCTATTGCGGATGTTCCTGCGGGAAAGGCTATGTTAGGGCGTGTGGTCGATGGCTTGGGAGTACCTATTGATGGAAGAGGTCTCTAAGCGATCACGAGCGACGACGTGTTGAAGTGAATGCCCCTGGGATTATTGAACGTAAATCAGTGCACGAGCCTATGCAAACAAGTTTAGAAGCGGTAGATAGTCTGGTTCCTATAGGTCGTGGTCAACGAGAACTTATAATCGGGGACCGACAAACATACATATATATATATATATATATTAATTTTTACCCTTACTTTTTTATTTTTATAAAAACTAGTTAAGTGTTTATGACGTTAATTACTAATAAATTTGTATAAAAAGGACAAATTATTATGTGTACGCTATATTGTTATGTACAATTTTTTTTTTAAATAACATAATTTTTCAAAGATAAAATATCTTTATAAACATGATAACTCACTATCATACTAACAATTAAATAGCAAAATTAAATATAGTGAACAAACTTTTATTATTGATAGTAAATGTTAAAATTATGTTCATATTAATAGATGAAAACACACTCTAAATAATAAGGTAAAAGAAAAATGAGCTACAGTATGTACGGACATAATTACATATATCGATGATAGGTAATTAATTATATATATATTTGAATTAAACAAAAGGTGTATATGTTCTTGAAAATGATCAAGTTGATCATATTTAGATATACAGAGGAATAAATCTTGTCACATAAAATTCATCACATATATAATGCTAACACCAATAAAATAAAATTACTATTATTCATAATTGATTATGAATAATAGTAAATAGTAGGAGTCATTTATTTTTCTATATATAGGCATAAATGTAAACATTGTAAAGGCAGACTTTGAATAAACGAAGCACTTTCATATAAAAAAAAACACTCTCTCAAATATTTAAAATACTTAAGATAATGGAGCAACCCTCGGATATCATGGATAAGCAAGAGGCAAAGGTATATTGTTCAAAAAATATGCAGAACTAATTTCATATATTCCTGAATATCATATATATGATTGAATAAATTTATGTTAGTTATTATGTATTAGAATTATTTGAATCATGATTTCTAGTTTATTAGCACACTGAAAACAAGGAGAAAACTTCTATACTATGTCATCCTAATGTTGAAACCGGTAGGCAAGGAAAGCCGTTTAGGGGAGTAAACAAAGTTGAGGCGCTGATAAGAAGGAAGTATCCGTTAAAGTACGATGCTAGTAGTGACAGAAGAACATGATAAACAGATAATTTAGTTCATAATGATCTAATATGAATTTAATCAATTATGAATATGATAGGAAGGAATAATTGAAAATAAAAACCTGCCCTTCGCATTTCATCATTTACTAATTTATTAAAATTTTAAATAGACACAATTTTAATTGAATTCAAAATGTACTATAAAGTCTGAAACAACCTATATGGTGTCAAGAGAGTATACAAATTCATTTTGCCAAAAATTATAATGTATATATAATCATATTTTAATTGTCCCTATACAAATATAACAATAGATTAAATTTTAACCCACTTAGAACCTAAAATTGTCTTTGGTCTAGTGGTAAAAAGGGTTCAATTTTGATTAGAACCACATGTTTAACTAAGTAGAACTTAAAGATTTTCTACGTACAGTAACAATACATTATTTTCCGCCTTTTCAATATACATAAAATAATTTACTCAAACTTTTACAACATATAAATTAGTGTAATTCATTAAAAGAAAAACAAAACTACACTATTTGGTAGAGCTGTCAAAAAAGGCCGGCCCAACCCCACCCAGCCCAAGCCTCGCGGGCCAAAGAATTTGAAGGGCTAAGACGGACTGACCCTTCATTTGGAAGACCCTAAAAATGCTCAACCAAACCCAACCTTAGAAGGGCCGGCGGTTGGGGCGGGCTAGCCCTTTTTTTTTCTTTTTCATTTTTCTTTTCAAACTTATAGTTCTATAATATCAGAAGATTTTCAAATCAAATATGACAAATAACGGTGTTGTTTCAATAACATTAGCAAAAAATCTAGTGTAATTAGCATGTATCTCGCATATCATATACATGAGCGAGATAAGAAAGTGACAAACAAGATGGGGGGAGGCGAGGGCGCGAGATTTGTCTATGTATCCATGTGAATCTACTTGGATAGAGTGTAGCTAGAAAAAATTAACCCAGTTCTGAGTCCATTTATTCCAAGATACATGTATCTTGACGTACCAAAATCTTGTAAGATTCATAATATTACAACATAACGTGTATTTATGTAATGAGATTATACTAGTGAGATTATTGTGAGTTACCCTTAAATAAAAAGTTTTGGCCCATGGGCCGACCCAGGCCTAGCCCCGATCAAGCCTCAAGGTCCAAGGGCTTATATGAGCAAGACTTATAAGCCCTAGTTTTGAATGAGCTTTAAAAATCCTATCCCAATCCTACCCCAATAATGGGTTGAGTTGGACCGGCCCCATGGGCTAAGCCCATTTTGACGGCTCTACTATTTAGTTATTTCTTTGAAACCCCTCAATGCGCTTGAAAATTTTAATTTCAAACTTTCATTACATTCATACACGTCTCCCTTTGTGTGTTTGTAGCCTTGTACTCATTATTTAATAAAATTTAATAATAATTATATATTGGTTATAAATATAGTGAATGTCTATATGTTAGAGAATATTTAGGAACCCTAACTTTGGGACCAAGTTAATTTTCCCCTATAAATAAAGAGGTCCTCTTCATTGTAAAATAATCCCTCAAGAGAAATGATAATTCTTCTCTCTACTTTCTTCTTCTTATTCTATAGCTTCATAACACATTATCAACACGAGACTATACCGTCTCAAAGAGTGAATTAAGTTTGAAGAATTAATAAGACATGGACAATTCTCAAAGCATGTTATCTAATTATGAAGACATTTTCTTGATTGATTCTGGTACAACACATACGATATTAAAAAATGAGAACTATTTCTCTCATTTAAGTATAGGCAAAATAAATGTTTTATAGTACTAATATGATTGAGGGCATTGGAAGAGCCATTGTAATTTTGCCTAAGGGAACTAAACCCATCATAAATAATGATATATTTTCTCCCAAATTTCGGAGAAACTTGTTGAGTTTTAAAGATAATATCAGTGACAATGATTATCATATCCAATCGATGGATGTAATAAATCTTGAATATCTTGGTATCGCCAAAACGTCTCTGGGCAAACATGTGTTATAGAAAAGTTCCCTGCTTTATCTTCTGGCTTGTATTGGACAAAAATTAGTTCAATTGAGGCACATTCTATAGTAAATAAGAATTTTATTGATTCCAATACATTTGTACTTTGGCATGATCATCTGGGACATCTTGTTACTATAATGACAAGACGAATTATAGAAAATTTCAAATGGACATCCATTAAAGTACCTAAATGTTACGATCCGAGTCTACACCTTGGACGTGGACGACACTCGAGAACCATTGTTGGTTCCCAAACGAACTCTCATCCTGTCTGACTACAAGTGGAAGACTAACTCAACCGAATTAAATTCAATAAACTCAAATACTCAACTTTAAAATAATTTGAACTATACTCAATAGATAGACTCAGAGTTTGTAAAAACAACTCAAAGAAGATAAATACTGAAAACTACTCAACTTTATCTATTTATGAAGCCTCTACTATTACAAAAGGATATTGGGACAAGACCCACGACATCGCAAAACTACTAACTGTAAGATAAAGGTGAAGTCCTTTGGAATATAAGAAGGCTCACCAAAACTGACTGGAACTGCAAGTGGTATCAATAAAGCTTCTGTTGATGACCCTGAATATATGTATCGGCATCATAAAAGATGCAGGCCAAATGGCCTCAGTGCATGGAATGTATGAGCATGTAAAGAGAGTTCTAAAGCATAAAGATAAGCTTGAACTAATGGAAAAGAAACATACTTTCCTCTTCTCAACTCGGAGAAAATAGAGCTCAACTCAATAACAAGATACTCAACTCAGTGAAACATAGTTCAACTCAACTCAGAGAAAATATAGCTCAACTCAATAATAAGATACTCAACTCAGTAAAACATAATTCAACTAAACTCAAAGAAATAGGGCTCAAATCAATAATAAGGAACTCAACTCTGTGAAACAAAGTTCAACTCAACTTAGCTAAATACGACTCAACTCAATAATAAGATACTCAACTCTGTGAAACATAGTTCAACTCAACTCAGAGAAATAAGGTTCAACTCAATAATAAGATACTCAACTCTTGATACTCAAGGATAAAACAACAATAAAAGATGCAATATATGGAAAACTGTAAAATAATAGATAGCAACTCAATTGTATGTAAAAATACAATAACAACTCATTTGTATGTAAAAATACAATAATAACTCTTATTTGGGTGATTCTCTAACTGACAATCATCGCTATAAGCTATGTGATGATACAACGTCTCGCCCACGCTGCCAGAATTGTCCTATACCTTGCGGGGTATAGAACTCCTCTACTAAGTGGATCTACTAGTCTATGCTTAAAATCATTAAGGAATCATCTAAAAATTATGACCCTTTCTACCCATGTTGGCTACATGGTTTATGAGGGTTGTGAGTTGTTAGAACTCTCCCCCATATCGGTGTTCAATACTACTCCCAAAATTTAACTTAGCTCATATGTTTTAAAGAAAAAATTTCCTTTTCATAAAAATATTTCTCTAAAAAGAGATAGTACTCAAACTGCTCATGAACTCTTTGAAAATCGGTATTTCCTCTCTTCTTAAATGTAAAAACATGTACTCTTGCGAATACTTAGTTCCCATATATCATTTTAAAGAAAATGGAACTTGACTCTACTCATCCTCATAGTCATTTACTCAAGCCTTTAAACAAATTTTGAGTAATTGTAAAAGACTTCTCAAAATAGGGTTCATGCCGAATTATGGATGTGAACGACTCAATTCAAGGTTTTAAATAACCATAAATACCCAGAACTCAAGGAGTCAATGATACTACTCATCTCAAGAATGCTCAACTCAGAGGGTTCATGCGGAAATTATGGCCTTGAAAAACTCAACTCAAGGACCTTCATGGGTAACATGTAGTAGTCCCATGATTAGGAATATAATCTCAAAAGGATTAGGAACTCAATACTCAAGATTTAGAACTTAAAGATACTACTCCTCTCAAATATACTCAAATTATGGAGTTCATGCGGAATTTATGGGCATGAACGACTCGACTCAAGGATCTAAATAATAATGTAGGCTCATGAATACATTCTCCTCATTCTCATACCCACTTACTCGAGTCTTGAAACAAGTTATTAGTAATTGTAGAAGACTCATCAAAGACTCAAAAGGACTTTCTCAGAAGACTCGAAAGAACTCAAGACTTAACTTTTAACTTATCATTCCCCTATGTCGTTTTTAACTGAGTATATCATTCAACTAACTAGTTTTCATTAATCAAAACCTAAAACGTAATTAACCTTCAAGTCAAAAATTTAAAATACTAAGAGAATCCCTCCACCCAAGGTTTTCTCATGTTCTTCCACTCTAGGAACCTCATAAAAGAGTTTCTTTTATCAAGAGAAATCACCAAGATTAAAAGATCAAAGGTTTCCTCCAAAAAGCTAATGTTCTTCCTAAAGCTCAAGATAAAATCAAGTCTCCACAAAAGTTTTCAGTCTAATAGCTTCATAATCAGATGTAAGGCTATCATAGTATTGTAGTAGTTCGTCCTCACACCCTACATGTTCTTTCAAATAATTAAGTAAAATAGTAATCTAGGGTTCTATCCTTAGATTTGAGTATTCTTGAGATGAGTTGATGTTGAGTTCTGAGTATTGAGTTTTTCTATATTGTTATTGAGATTCATGAGTTGATTCGTTCATGTCTATATTTCAGCATGAACCTTATTTTGAGTTATAAATTTTGAGAATCTTTTAAGGCCAACATTTGTGTTTTAAACTGAAATTTTGAGGAAGTAAAGAGGAGTTTGAGAAAGAGTATAAGGGAACTAAGTATTTCTTAATTGTTTCATTTTTACATGAAGAAAGAGAGTATTATTTTGAGAAAAGTAAAAGAGGTTTCACAAATATTGAGTACAGAGCATTTATCTCTTAAATATGCATTTTTGAGTAATTATCTCGACCTAGAGAAAGTATTTTACATTGAGCAAAGAGAAACATTGTTTTCTAAATGAGCAATGAGTTTAGAGATATGCCAGAGCAGTTACCTCTTATAAGAGGATATGAGCACCGATATGGGGGAGAGTTCAGACAACTCACAGCCCCCATAAACCATGTCTTACCAACATGGGTACATGATCATACTTTTTAGATGAATCCTTATTGCCTAGTGGATCCACTTAGTTGAGAGTTTCTTTATCCCGGCACGATATAGGACAGTTTTGGCAGCGTGGACAAGACGTTGTATCATACGTAGCTCATAGTGATGGTTGTCGGTTAGAGAATCTCCCAAATAGAGTTGAAAGTGTATATTTATTATATCACTTAATATGTTGAGTTTAGAGATGAGCAAGTATTTTCGTAGAGTTTTAATGATTTCACTCTTTTATTTCTTTACATCCAGTTGAGTATATATCTATATCTATTAAAGTCCTTTCATTCAGTTATTTGTTATTTAGATATATTACATACTCGTACATTTAATTTACTGATGTCATTCGAACTGCATCTTTTAATGATGCAGACACATGTTCTTAGGATTCCCAACAAGAGTCTGTTGAGATCATTTCATCCGCTTGTTAGCTTTTGAGTAAGACTTCTTTGCTTCTGGAGGACTCTAGTTTTATGAGTTGTTAGTACTAGTTCCCTTGAGGAGACGTGGGTCTTGTCCCGACACTCATCTTTGAACAATAGAGGCTTCATAGATAGACAGTTTTGGAAAGTCGTTCAATGTCAAAAGTTTTTGTTTAAAACTTATGTTTAATACTCTGTATATTCAAGGAGTTTTAAGATTTAACACAATGTTGATTTAACATTTCTTTCAGTATGATGCTTGTGTATTCTTGAGTAAATCTTTCGTTCTTCGTCATCCAGGATGAGGGTTCGCTTGGGGACCATCAATGGTTCTCGAGTGTCGGCCACGTCCAGGGTGTAGGTTCGGGTCGTGACAAAACAATGGCTATTAGACTCCAATTGTCTCCCAATCACACGCTCGTCTTCATGTGGGAATGTACCATAGAGCGAGACCACCTTCAGAGTTACTAGGAACCTACTCTAGCTCGAAGCCGAAACCCGATCCAATATAACCAACACATCCCGAAATCACAAAGGAAACACACGATAGGGCCGAAACATAAGGAAAGTTATGGATGAAAGGTTACGAAAGATGAGTTGTCGCCTAGCTAAGGATTCATACTGTCATACCCAGCTAATGAAAAAACATACTGTTGATCAAGAAGTTACATAATCACACTACTCAAAAGTAAGTCATACAGCAATCAGCATGTACAATCATAAACACTCATTGCACATCTGATATACCAATGTGACAGAGCCTCCCATTGATGCGCCTAGGGATCCCATGTATAAATCTTAAGAGGGAAATTATGAAGGTATTGATGTCTTCTGTTTCAACTGATTAGACATTTGTTCTGTCATATGCTGTTTATGCAGTTTGTTTTGCTAAAGATATGAAGCTTGTGAAGTAGTTTATTTTGCTTTTTCATTTTCATAGGGTTGAATTTGCTGCCTGTGTAATTGGAGGTAGAGAGACTATTTCTGATAGACCATTGACTCGAGGAAAAACTTTCAAAGCTAATAGAAAAAAGAAATAACAGGAGTGAAGAAGTCATGGAGAATTATTGTTAAAGCATGTCAAAGCATTTTGAAAAAAGAAATGCAACTACAACAAAATAATATAATCGAAGTACAAGAAACAACAGATAATAAATGACATTGAGGGACAAGAAAGTCACTGTACTACGACTACTAGTATGAAAAGGGAAAGAGTGTGTGTGTGTGTTAATTAACTGTTTGGACTATGATTTAGGGACTAAACTTAGAATTAATCTAAAAGCCTAAGCTGCTCTGTCTCTTCAACAATGTCAACCGGTGCATGTCGGATCTCTAAATAATGCATTTTTGGAAGATTGGACACAGGTGTGTGGGAACAATTTTGGACAATGTGAGCAACAAACAATGACAATAGCTCTTCAAAGACCCTCTTTTTGATAATATTGCTTATCATAGCTTATTACAGCTGCTGTAAGCATTATTATATAAAGTGTTTTATTTATGAGGACTTTTGTTGGGAGGCACATCAAATATAACTGTAGTTAGGCTGTCTGCAAGACCTATTGAATACCCGAATAGGTGAAGAAAACTTTTTTGGCTGCTCCGACCTGTAGATTCATGGACTAATATAAACGAAAAAACAAGAAAGTCGCGTAATTTTTCAAAAGTTAGCTTGTTAATGCGAAAATATGCATGAAAAAATGGTGGGACGGTACGTGATGCTTCCCAAACTTATTACGGAGATTCTCATAAAGTTTTTTCATAAAAAAATTTGGGTGATTCGAGGCGTCAAATCCATAGGCTAATACACACGAAAAATCAATTGGCTCGTAAATACGAAAATATGCATGAAAAAAATGGTGGGACTTTACGTGATGTTTCCCCAACTCATTACGGAGGTGCTCATGAAGTTTTTTCGAATTTTTTTTTTTTGAGTGCTTGGGGACGCCAGATCTATGGGCTAATACACACGAAAAAACAAGAAAGTCATTTGATTCTTAAAAGTTGGCTCATAAATACGAAACTATGCCTGAAAAAATGGTGGGATGGTACATAATGTTTTCCCAACTCATAACGGAGATTCTCATAAAGTTTTCCAAAAAAAAAATTGGGTGTTCCGAGACGTCAGATCAATGGGTTAATACACACGAAAAATCAAGAAAGTCATGCAATTCCTTAAAGTAGGCTCGTAAATGTAAAAATATGCCTGAAGAAAACAATGGGACTGTAGTAGTGATGTTTCCCCAACTCATTACGGAGGTCTTCATAAAAAAATTTAGGTGCTCCTAGGCACCAGATCCATGGGCTTCAAGAGAACGAAGCCAAATTATTTTTGTTGTGGTATTGGCAACATATTGATATTCAACCTCGATTGAGGAGCGAGCGACTATGGGTTGCTTCTTAGCTCTCCAAGATATCAAATTGCGTCTCATATACACAACAAGCCCGCCCAATCGACATCACAAATGGCCTGAAGTTGGGAGCTGTATGAGTGTGTAATAAACATTCCTTGATGCAAGGTGGATTTGACACATCGAAGAACGCATTTGCAGGCTGCCCAGTGAGTGGCTGTTGGTGCAGATAAAAATTGGCATAATTTGTTCACAGCAAATACCAAATCAGGACGAGTGAGACAAGCGCATATTCTCTTTTTTCCAAGTCGAAATGAACAACTCATATCTCAAAGTTTAAGCTTAATTGTTGTTGTGTTTCTTGTTGGAGGATAAGTGTTTGAGCTTTTTTCTTAATGAGTTAATTGATAATCCATTCATACATTAATAAATTATATTCATATCATTCAATATATAAAGTCTTTGAATTGGGAGTGTAAGTTTATACTTTCAGTTTTAATTATCTCAAGCTCTCGATTGTTCTACAAGATAGCAGTGTTGCTTTAATTTTAAGCAAGATGCAATCTATCAACTCATGTGCATGCTTCATTTGATTTTTCACCTTGTTTTTAAGTGATTGTTAATGAATTTTTTACTTAAAAGTTTAATGTTTAAACCGATAATAATCAGTAATCGATAAATTGACATCTAAATATCTATAATGATTTAGCATGTCAAACATCAAAATAATAATGTCTTGTTCTTCGATCATCTTAATTGAAATATTACATAGGCTCAGTTAGTTCAACTTTCTTATCATTAACCAAGCACAATGTAAAAAAATGGTTGAAATGTGATCTAGGACGGTCCATATTAAAATTTGCTCTATTTTTGACATCCTTGCCTCCAAATAAACTAGAATCCTCAAAAATATTTAATGAATATTTTTTGCAAGTCTAGTATCATTTCTTCAAATTCGACATGGTATAGTATGATATGGTATTTGAAATTTTGTTATCGTATTTTCGGTATTCGGTTTTTAAAACTATTATATCATTATCATACTAATTTAATTCAGTATGGTTCAATATTTTGTAGTTTGATTTTGGTATTTTGCAGTATAGTAAATCGGTAATCATAATTTGTTCAACTTCAACTAACATATAATCGTATAATAGAGTATTATAACTTCGACAATTCAAAAAATATCTCAATTATATTGTATATCATACTAATACATTACGTACACATGTAGAAATATATATTTAAAAAAAAGTACAAACAACTTCTTTTGTTACTCAATTACATTCAGAATGCATTTCAATAAAAAAAAAGTAGTCAAATTTTTTCAATTTTTAAACATTTAGTTTCTACTAATACTAGGTTGTATATTTGTGAGTAACTATTTACTTCAGTATGATCGGTATTCGATATATCATTTTTAACTACCAAATACCGTACCGAATACTAAAAAAAAATTGAAATGTATATCATATACCATATCAAAACCATGATTTCAAGAATTTCAATATAATATGGTAATTCAGTAGACATCATACCATGTCCACCTCTATCCTTCACTACTTTAAGAGCAATTAATTCATAATCCTCCATTGATTCTTCAAAATCAATTAGTATCTTCTCTTCAATGGATTAAGAATATTACCATTGACCATTTATTATTGAACAATGCATGTCTCAATCTTTGCATTCAATTTGGCCTCTCCAAGTTTCGAATATAAATTGGTATATTGAATTCTCTTGTCCAACAATTTCTTGTTGAGGACTAGCCAAATTAATTCCTGACAATTGAAGTATTGATTTCCTCAATGAACTATTTATTCTTTTCAAAGCTTTATTATTATTTTATTATTTATCAAGATGGATTTTTGGCATAGATTTTGCTCCTCCTTCAAAATAGCAAAGAAAATTTATATCCCGTAAATAATGAATTTCTTGATAGAAAATTATATAGATTAACCAAGTCAATCATTCAGGTACACTCCATCAAAAATGATTTTTAGTAACAGTTAATTAACGGTAATAACTTAATTGTTGCTAAAAACATTTTTTAACAGTATTTAACACTCTTTGTAAATGTCTATAAAGGTGACACTAGATCTAATAATAATTAACTAATACCGCTAAAGGCTTTATTACTCTTTATTAATGTATATATTTATTACCGCTAAAAAACTATTTTGATCGAAGAATTCATAAAAAGAAGAAATTAAGGTTTGGGCTAAGCTAGATGTTTGCTTAACTAGTAGGTGTATGACTGTATGGGATAGATTTCAAATATTTTTTTTAATTATATTTTCAATTTATAAAGTAATCATGGAACATACAAGCTTAAGGTTGACGGTTGCTCTAAGGGTAATTCCGGAAGTGCCGGTGGTGGAGGTATTCTGAGGAATCATATGGGTCATATGATTATGGCTTTCACAACATATTTTGGTCACTCTTTTAATAACTTGGCCGAGGCACTAGCTATCAAGATTAGATTGAGATGGTGTATTGATCACAGTTTCAATGTTTTTAGAGATAAGTATCAAAAACACATTTAAATTATCTCCTTTTTTTTAGTTTCGTATCTAAACTATTGAGAGTGTGAGTTTCATACCTAAACTATCATTTGAGAAACACACATCTCTCTTTTATTTCACTCTCTTTATGATGTGTACTACACTCTTTTTTATTTAAAAAAAATTGTCACACCACACTCCAACAAAAAATTCCACCTTGACAAAAATTAAATAAATTTTTAGCATTAGTTAAAATTAAAGATTAAAGAATTATTTTCCCAAAAAAGTATTTTCTAAAAAAGATAAAATGTAAAATATTTTTATTACCCATTTCCTCATTTCCTCTTCACCGTAACACCCCCCACCCCATTTTCTACTTTTTTTTAAATTTCTTTTATAAAAGTATTTAATTTTTTTACTTCATCCCCCCCTCAAATAATAATTTATATATTATTTTATTTTCTTAAAGAAAAAAATTCTACCCCACCCCCCTATTCCTCGGTTTTCAATATTTTTTCTCATTTTATGTTAGATATATACATATCTTTTTAGGAAAGTATTTATTTTATTTGTCGCAATATTTTTTGGGGATTTTAATACTTTAGTATTTAATTTTTAATTAATACTAATAGTTTATTATTTAAGTTTTGTCAAGATAGAATATTTTATCTATGTGGAATGCCATGTGTCAAGGTTTTTGCAAATAATAGAGAGAGTGTATTACACACTTTACTGAGGTGTGTTTCTCAAACTAAAAAGTGATAGTTTAGATATGAAACTCACAGAAGTATGAAACTAAAAAAAGAAAGATAGTTTAGGTGTGTTTTTTATACTTATCTCATGTTCTTATTACAGAATTTGATTCCTTGACTGCGATTAACATGATCAACAAAGTTGCAACTAGGAAAAATGACTTCCTCACTAAAACTATACACTTACCAAGGAAGATTATAGACACAATGAAGAATGATGTCCAAATTTCAGAATCAGACTAAGGAATTATCTTCGACTCTGATTGAGCTCTTCTTGAATGGTACTAGATATTATATCCTAGATTTTATTTTTTGGAAGCCTAATTGTACTAGGAGCAATCTTCCCTTTTGCGTTATTTTTGGAAGCTAAAATTATAAGAATGCCTCTTTAAAAATAAAAAAAAATAAAAAGATATGGCTAAATAAAAAGAACACTTTATTTGAAATTATGAAAATGAAGTTAGAAAACAAATTTTGAATACTTTTTTAAAAATTTGAAAATATTTAAAATTTTCATATTCAAGTAGTGACTTTAAAATTAAGTGAAAAAAATATTTATTTTTTTAAAAAAATATTTATTTTTTTAAAAAAAAAATAATTGCCAAACGGCGCCTAAGAGAATGTTTGGATTAATTTTGTTTTTAATTATAAAGAAATAACATTCTTTTTGTAATGAACTAAAAAAATGCAACAGAAAATAAAACGAAAAGAATATTTATTTTTTTCAAACACCTAAAAAATAAAAAATAAAACTTAAAAATTAATGTTTTCTCTGTCCCAATTTATGTGGCACTTTTCGTTTTTCAAGAGTCAAACCCTTAAAGTTTGACCAGAAATTTACGCTTAAAATCTTCAATTTTTTTAAAATGAAATTTATATATTTATAAACTACATAAAAAATACTATAAATCACAATAATTGGCTATTCAAAATAATTATAAAGATATATGAAAAATTACCGTAAAAAAAAAGACTTATTTGAATTTCCAAATTTAAAAAGTGTCACGTAAATTGAAACGGAGGTCCCACATTAAGTTTGTCGACCAAAGGTCCCACATTACCTCTGTCAACACGATCTTCCATTCTCGAATCTTATTTTACCCTAAACTATAAAAGGGGAAAAATAAAAAATAAAAAACTCAATACGCGTCTAAGACAACTAAAAGTTTTTTCTTTTTATTCTACTTTATTATTATGGGATACTCACATTTTATGGTATAGTTTTTCAGGTATTAAGTTGTTGTGTAGTTAATAAACTACCTAATCTTTTTTTTCTTATTTCAATTTGATTATTTCATTCATCTCATTTTTTAAATATTTTTTATGCATCTTAAATTATGTAAATTTATTTGATAATGATTTTAATCATATCAAAATATTTATATGATTATAAAATTTTCTCATTAAATATAAAATGGAAAACTTTTCTTGAATTATTTGTAAATTTAAAAATAAGGACATTTAATTTTTTTTTAAAACAGACTAAAAAAAATAGGTTAACTTAAATTAAAGTAGATGGAGTATATGAAAATTATAAATGTTGAGGAAGTTGATTACTATTTTTCCAATTATTTAATTTTATTTTCAAAATATTAGTTTTACTTTCCAAGAAAAAGAAATCTTGCTACGTCTTATTCATAAAGAGATATTTAATCCGAAAGTTTTATCCCAAAGCAAAGTTGTTCATATTCTCATACTTATGAGTTGGATCAATTTATATCTTTAAAAAAAACATTAGTTTAAATATGCCCTCTTTCGTCTAGAAGATTTGGAATTAGAGTGTATTCGGTCGGTACAGTTTTTTTCATATTCGATTGATCAAAAACTATTTAAACAATATATTAAGGAAAAAAATTCCTAAAAAATAAACGGAAAAGGGTCAAAATTGCCTCTGAATTATATGAAATAGACCATTTATACCCTTCATTACATTTTGGATAAAAAATGCCCCTGTTGTTATCCTAAGAGACCACAAATACCCTCAAGAGTTAACACCCTAAATTTTTGTTGACGTGGCAAGCCACGTGGGACTAATCCATCCACCTAAGCGTTGCCAACTAGGATTCACTACAAAAGAACTAGACCTTTAGCTGCAACAACAGTCGCCACAAAAGCCCAGAAAATCGTCACTAAAAGTTTTTAACATTAAATTCTAATTTTGTGTTTTTTTCTTCATTGTTTTTAAAAAACCAAAAATGATATCGATTAAGTAGGAGTTTGAAGACACTATATGTTTTATTTTTATGTCATATGTAAATGTATAAAATGTACAATGATGCATTATATATATATATATATATATATAGTAGGAGATTTGAATCGACAAGTAATTTTGATTATTTTTCGTAATAATATTGGATGTTTTTAATGTGGATATTGCAAGTTATTTATTTTAGAAAATTAGGTCGCAATTGAAAATTAATTATCATATTTTTTTGTTGAAAAAATAGGTTTTACTAGTGAATGGTTGTTGGAGCCTTAGTCGCCACTAAAAATCACTCATAACCTTTAGTGGCAATATTTTGGGATTTTGTGGCGACTTTGTCGCCACTAAAAGTCAAGTTCTTTTGTAGTGAATCTTAGTTGGCAATGCTTAGGTGGAGGAATTAGTCCCATGTGGCTTGCCACGTCACTAAAAAATTGGGGTGTTAACTCTTGAGGGTATTTGTGGTCTCCTGGGATAACTGCGGGGGTATTTTTTATCCCAAAATATAATGGAGGGTATAAGTGGTCTATTTCGCATAGTTCAGGGGCAATTTTGACCCTTTTCTGAAAAATAAAAAAAAATGATTTCTCTGATAAAAATAAATTAAAAACAAATATCATAAAGTTTCATATTAATTGCGTCATCCCCCGACCCCTGCCCCGTCCCCCTCCAACACACTAACTCCATTTTCACCCGATCATGTATTACTCATCGCAACCACCTTCACTCTCACCCCTATCCCCATTTTCCATGATATTTATTTAAGTCATGTACAAAAATATTTATTTTTTTTAATGAAAATATTGTTTACATACTAACGTACCAAAAATAAATAACTCATTCATATTTCTTTATGATAAGTAGATCCATTTTGCAAGTTTGTTATTAAAGGAAGTTTCTATAAAGGATTGGACTAATGACGTATACAATACTTGGATTCTCATGTAGATGTTGCATAGTTGGTTCTTATCCTTCAAAGACTATGAGTGTAATAAAAGCATCTGTCGACAAAAGGATCGATGATCATCTCGTGGCTATTGAGAATGAATGAAATCAGATGGTTCTATTTCTCGATCTTTTCAAAAAAAAAGATTTTTATACAGAACACACCCTTAATTAATAGGTTGTCATGCCTATCTAGCAACATGCAAGACAGCGTCCAGCCAAAGACCTAAGGGCCTAGGAGGGGACCTTTTTTCCATTTGCCAATTTTCCCAATCATTTATCTCCTTGACAAATATCTCTTCCCTTTTCCTCCCTTTGAAGAAAGTAATATCATTCTTGTTTGTCCAATATATTATCCTTCATGTCCTTTGATTTAACGTGTTAATTAGCTTTTCTATAAATATCTCAAAGGTTATCATGTCTACTTTTTGTGGGTCAATACAATTATTCAAGTTCAAGATCATGTCATATATATATGTTGTATCTTTCCCTTTTCACTTTATTGCTAGTAGGAAATAGACACTTTAGTCTATTACCTTCTTATTAGATTGAAATTTGAATATTGTTTGATTTATATAAATCACTTATGGCAAATGAGAACCCCAACAATGAGAACATATATACCACTAAAAAACTAGATTTAATTTAGCAACGGACAGATTTTACAGCTAAACAGAAAAATCCATCGCTAATTCTACTTAGTGACGAATTAGTGACAAATATTTGTTAGTTATGAGCAAATTGACAATGGATCAGTGACGAAGTTCGTAGCTAAATGCAGTGTTTTTAGTAGTATATAGTTGATGCAGGGCTCTTCGTTAGGGTTCCAAACCTTCAGGTGAGGCATGCTTTTATAGCAAAATGTACGTAAATGCTCAAGGAAGCAATAAGGGTCGGAAATATGCTCAAGATAAATGCACATTTATAATATATGTGCGGGGGAATAAAGATTTTTACTAAGGGGGTTTGAATTATGAAAGAAATAAACATACGGAGAAATTAAGGGGGTTCAACATTATTTGTATAATATATACATAAAAAATAGTTTTAATTATATATAAACAATATAATTTTTTGTCAAATAGAATTCAAATGCTTTGAGCTCTAACCAGTGGCGGAGCTAGAAATTTTACGAAATGTAATGTCAAGAAATTGCACAAGTACAAAAAAATTTATTAAGCAATATTAATTTTGAACTATACACGCAAGCACTAGTTCATTCAAGGCATCTAAACCACTAAGCTACAACAACGTAACTTGTTGTGTCGTCAAAAGTGTCCAAAATATGTTATTTAATCACTTTATGTATCATTTTACATATATACGATATTTTGTTCGAATGAAGGGTCTTGGATACCTTGACAACCACGTAGCGCCGCCCCTGGCTCTTACTACACTTCTACACCCAATGGCCTACCAACACTTGTTGCGTAGCTTAGGTCATTTTAGCTTTTGAGCTCAGCAAACGAATTAATCATTGTTGATATTTGACTCCTTTTTATTTATGTGGTTAACACAAGGATACGTAGTTTAATAAGAAAACGAATAATATTTGTCTTCCAATAAAAAATGAAAAAAGAAATATATTGTCTATTGTCTGACAAGGTCAATTACATAATATGGATATGAAAAAATCAAGTAAAATTGCTTACTTTAAGCCGTACACAGATAATGCATCACATATAAGGTATAGTAGCTAAAGTAGGAATATTTTGACCTAGTCCTTGAGTTGAGGGTTGAAATATCATTTTAATTGGAGTAATATAATTTAAAGATAAATGTGAGTATATTTAGGTGTGTATGTATTAGCTTCCGTTTGATCATAAATTAGGAAGTAAAAATTTAAAAAATTTAGTTTTGAAGTTGTGATTTTTAGAATTTAAATATGTATTCAGACATACTTCTTCCGTCCACTTTTAATTGTCATGGTTTTCTTTTTTAGTGTCAAACGATAAGAACTTTGACTAACATTTTACGGTGTATTGTTTCATCATATTGATATACAAAAAATGCAATTTATAGTACTTTTCGTATAGTTTTTGAATATCTAAATTTTTTGTTTAAAATATCAAATTAATGTAATCTAATTTAACTTTGAAAAGTAGTCAAATTGACTTTCGAAAAATACAACATGACAAATAAAAATGGATGAATAGAGTACATTTTAGTTGGGAAAAAAAGTTGAAGTTCTGTGAGTGGGATTGAAGAGTCAGGTTTTGGAAAGTTGAAAGTATTTGAAGATTAAATTTTCATAATCGAATCAAATTTCATGTCAAGCAAATATATGAAAATAAATTTTTAAATTTACTAAAAAATCTATGGGCAAAGGCTAGCTAGGGAAAGGATGTTAAGTTCAATCATTTTGTTGAAAATTATATTCACTGGTTTAATTTTTTTGTCTTATACTTTTTTAAATCCATTTTTAAAAATGTCTCTTTCTCTTTTTGACAGTGAAAATCTCAAATTCACTTGAAGTTGGATTCCAAATTTAAAAATGACTTGTTCTCCAACTCCATCTTCCAAATAAAATATTTTCTTCTCTCTTTTATTTTCAACTTTAATTTCAAAATTTTCAAATAAAATGAAAAATATTTCATTTCTATGGCCAAATGCCTACCCAAAAAATGTGTGCAAATGCCACATGCACTTTTTAGAGGACATTTCAATTGAGATGTACCTAGCCTTTGAACTTATGGACAGGGGAGGAGTCACCTGGGGTTCATTTGAATCTCCTTCAACGAAAAATTATATTATTTATATATAGTTAAAATATATATTTTTTATATATATAGTAGATGTTGAACCTCCTTTGACTACTAATTCATGTGGTCTATTTCTATTTGATTTTTAAACCCCTTAGTGAAAATTCTGGTTCCATCACTACTTATGAATCTTCTTACTATAACAAAAGGAAGGTTAAAAAAGATCTCTTTTTTTTTAATCTAACTTTCTAATCACAAACACTATGTAAATTAAAGTTTCACGTTTCATGTTGCGAGTATCAAAACTTTAGATTTAATGATGAAAGTTACGAAGCAATTCTCAAAAGAATACGTTATACTAAAGGTTTCTCAAATACTTAACAAAGGAAAAAAGGAAAGGACATTTGTCCTTCAATTTGACTTTGCTTGTTTTGATCACATATGAATAAGGTAAATTTCGGTCACGTAACTAGGATACATATGTCAATTTGTTCAATTTTATATAAGCTTACATATTTATTTGCGTGTGTCAAAAATTAAAGAGCATAAATATCAGTTGAGACCAAATTAAAGGATATATTTATGTATTATGTGTTAAAATAATCTATAATCACACAAATAGTCTAAATATCTTTCTTTCGTTCTATCACATTAAATTAAATTATATCACATAAATTAAGACGAAGAAATAACGAGTCAGAAGTGAAAGTTAATGGAGCTGGCACGGCAAGGCATGTGCAAGATTGAAAATATAGGGCCAACCCACAGCGTACGACGTGGCTGTCTTGTTTAATTATATATAGCTGTTTTAAATTTACCCAAGTGTTTCTATTTTATATTACTTTTAAATTTTGTTCTTATTTTTAAAAAGTTTATGCAAATATAATTCTTTTGAAATGATTACCCTTCCATCCAATAGTAGATTTTGGTGTAATATTTGTTTATATATTGTTCAAATTTACAAACAAATAAAATTATCAGCTAAATTACTTACATAGTTTTAAAGTGTGATTCAATAATTTTCTTAAGGTTTCAATTAGCTCAAGAAAAAATATCATTTGAACGATGACTTAGAAGGTTTATAAGTCAGGAGAGAAATAAAAAAGTTCATTTTCAAAACAGTTATTTTAAACAGTCAAAATTTTAAAAAAACATTTTTTTTTAATTTTGAGAGTACGTTCATAAACATTTTCAGACGAGGAGGGAGCAAAATGCAATGCTTTTGGAGCTCCTACAATTTTGATAGTTTCGTCAATGTTTGCTTCGAAGTATGTTTGTTTAGACATCGGTTGAAACTATGTTTTTCGAAAAAATTACTATTTGTAATAGCTACTTAAGTGATCATACGGTGATCCATACTGTGAACTCAATTATTATTTGTAACAACCCTCTTTGATTTAACTATACATATATGATCTATTGTTCTTACAAAAAAAAAAAGTATTTTCAGACTTAAATATGTTACAAATTTCACGGACAAACAATTATGATTTATGGAACTAAGCTTTTGTTGCACAAAAGTCATAAGAATAACTTTTGTTTAAGAAAAAAATATCTAAAAAACAAAACGTAAATAACAATAATTAGTGGCATATGTAACAGCTCAGCTGCCACGTAAGCAAAAAATGCCATGTCATATTTGCCAAAAAGAAGTTCAATCCAAATAGTCTCACATTTTAAATCTAATAAAATAAGTTTATTTTTCCATCAAGCTACCTACCGGCGGAGTTAGTAGTTCGTCTATAGGTTCAGTTGAATTTAGTAGATTTTGTTTAAATAAAGTTCGTATGTAGGTTCAGTCGAATTTAGTAGATTTTGTTTAAATAATTTTATTTGTGTTAGTAAGTTTATTATATTTATACAAATATTAAATTTAGAATTCAGTTATTATCACTTGAAATCATCACAATAAGATTCAAAATCTATAAAATAGAACCTCTAGATTCGCCTTAGCAACCCTACCACACAACATGGTAACCAACCCAAACCCCGAACCGCTCTGGTTTAATATTTCCTCAATCGGATCGGTCCAACCCAGCCCCTTGACACTCTTACCTAGACTACTTTACTTGGGTTATATTTTATATCACAATATTTTACATGATATATATGTCTGAATATAACTTCAATTTCAAAAGAACTTGTGCTCGATTAGACATAAATTCAATTACCAAAGGGTTAAAAATAAAAACTAATCCATTTAAAAGACAAAACATATACGAAGGCATTTGACCATGAAAGTTTTTTACTTTTTACACAACTCTGAAAAACATATTCGACCATTAAATTTTTGAATATAACTTAGAAGTTGAATTTCATAATGTTCAAGAACTTAAAAAAAATGTATTTTCACCTTTTTAGCTCCAATAAACATCAAGAACATCTCTAATGTATATTCATGATCAAACACAATTCTAAAAATAAGCAATTTTTTACTTTAAAAACACATTTTTTTCTATTTAAATTTCCTAATAAAACATTATCCAATGCTCACATAATTATATAACTTTATTTCGTCTTCGGTTGGCCTACGATGCCGCAAAAAGAGAAGAAAAGTCTCATTCAAAAAAACAAAACAAAAAAAAGTGTAAAAAAGAGGTAATGCTACCAATAATGATTTATTTATTTTTTGAGTAAAAAAAAAATGCTACCAATAATTGCTAGAAAGAAGACACACAAACGCGTAATTCATAAAATAAAAACTTTATGTGAACTTGTCTATAATAATTGTTTATCATCTATTTATTACTCCCTTTAATTTCACTTTATGTGACCTTGTCTAATTGAATATATCCAAATTCAGAAGAAGAAAATTTAACCTTTTGAATTCATAATAATCTTAAATCTAATTCAAATCATGTCATTTGTGTAGTTATAACAATTTGGATATTTGAAGATGAGAGTAGAATAAAAAATTTAAAATTAGATTATTTTCAAATATAAAATAAGATCATTCTTTTTTAAATAAATTAAAATAATATAGTATTATATGAAATGAAATATTGAAAGTATAGTTACATTTCTCTATAACATAACAACATTTTACTCTAGCATAACAACATTTTACTCTAGCATCCAAGTTTTCTTTGGAGTTAGTTACACATATTTTTAAGGAAAAATGATGTAGAATAGCAAACCTTTGGCCTATATTATGTACCATAACTATATAGTTTAAGAAAAATGTTATTTGAGACTATAATTTCCCCAATTTTTGCTATTTGATTTCCTAAAATATAAATTCAAAATTTGTATAATTCGGTCCTTGATTGTATAAATTCAGAATTTGTATAATTCAGTTTCTGACTGTATAAAACGAGAATTTGTATATGCTTACCCTAGCTATTTGTATATAATTTCTGAAAAAATCATAATAAATTATCCTATTTGTATATAATTTCTGAAAAAATCATAATAAATTATCCTATTTGTATATTGGCAAGCGAAATATACAAGCAGAGTTCTGAAAAAAAAATTAAATGTATAAATACATAATTTATATATATTGGCCCTGTTTGTTTATTCGCAAGTAAAATATGCAAACGGGCAAACGAAATATACAAACCGCATCCTCCATTTATATATACTTACCTTTTTGTATATTTGCATATACAAACGGGCAAACGAAATATACAAACTCTAGCCTCCGTAGTAAATGAAATTATAACTACGAAACACAATTATCAAAACTATAGTCATAGAGTCTTATTATGCCTATTATCTTTACTATTTCTAAAATTCTCTAAATTTTTAATTAATTTGTAATTTTAAAGTTATATCTATTTTTTTCTAGAAAGATGTTTTTTTTTTTGTGAGAATTGCTAATTTGCAATGCAAGCTTGAAGCATTATTTGTCGCCTGATCAAGTGGAGAAATATATATATATATATATATATATATATATATATATATATATATATTATTTTATTTTATTTTATTTTTAACGCAGCCAAAATTTGGGTTCAAAGTCCTTTTTTTCACACGTGGTTTGAAGTCTAACAAAGCAAATTTTTGGGTGCTTATTTGAAGAACTTTCTACTTCACTAGATTTGTAATTTGTGTTGTATCGTAATATTTATTTTGACTGTTACTGAAATTTTATTAGGATTATTATCTTCATTATGACTAGTTTGATTTGATCATGTTATTACTTTTCTTGTATTATTTTACTTTTGTTTATTTACTAATTCTATTTATCGTTTGCATTATATTTTTTTATAATAACGCAATTTGTGTTTATTTTATTTTGTAATATTATTATAAATTTATTGTTTAGATTACTAATATGTTATTATAAAACCACGTTAAATGATACAATCTATCTCAACCTAAGTAAATATCTTATTTGTATTTACCGCAGTCATAATTTTGATGTGGCCATTTAGTTCACTAGTAAAAATCGGGTTAATATTTGAAGAACTTTCTATTTCGCAAAATAACACCAAAGAAATAGTATCAATCATCAAATGATGTGGTGTAGTTAATAGAGATTGTTCCTCTTTTAATCAGACGTTTCGAACTTGAGTTCTGAGAAAAAAATTTTGATAGAGAGTGGCGAGCGCTTTTTTCGAATAAGGTCTTATACGATACGAATTCAAATATCAAACAACAACAATAACATACCCACTCAGTGAAATTCCACAAGTGAAGTTTGGAGAAGGTAGAATGTACGCGAACTTTACTACTATCTCGTGGAGATAGAGAGTCTTTTTCTGAATAACCCTCAGCTCAATTACATTTATTTTAATATATAAAGAAGAAAATCTAGCACATCACAAGAAAATAGTGTAAAACTATCAGAAGGGAGCAACACAAGAATAATGCACTAATCAAAATATAATAATTAATAAGCTATCAGGATAGATTATTGAAAATAATATTTCACTACCTATTAATTTTCTGTCTTAATGTGTCCTTTGTAATTCCGAAAAATAAAATAGTGGTAGTCTCTTACTTTTGTCTTAACGTGCTGGCATGTCATTTACTCGTAGCCGATAGACGTGGGGGCCTGAAAAATCTAACCCACTAGACACTTTTATTTATTTATTTATATTTATTTCGTTTTGCTTATTTTATTCTGTTTTTTAAATTATTGTATAATTCAAAGTAGTACTAAACTGCCGTTATCATTGAAAACGGTGCCCTTGTTAAGAAATTATAATTAAAATACTTACTAAAAGACAATAAATTATAAATTTAAATTAAATACTACTAAAATCCTTGTGAGTACTTCCACACCAATCTGGCACCGTCAATGTTCCTTTTTTTTTCTTTTCAAAAACGAGTAATATAGTTGGCAAATTGATTGTCATTATTTACTTTTTTTTTGTATAATTTAAAAATAAAAATTAAAAACAGAGAATCTTAATATGATGTCAATTATTCAAATATAAACCAAGATTTTATTAAAGACGTGCTGGCATGTCATTATAATGTGTCTCCAAGTAAGAAAAAAATGAAAAAATATACAAACACAAATAGGCAAAGAGCTGTGAAGGAATAAATAGAGGTATCTACTTGCTATTTAATTCAAATCAATTCATTCATTCATTCATTCAACAACACATTTTTACATTGTGTGAAAAAAAACTTCATTTTCTTCTTCTTAGCTTGAAAATCTCTATCAAATTCAGCAATGCGGCCTCCTAGCCGCAACGTATTTATCTCTTTTCTTGTTATCTCCCTCTTGTCGTACCAGATCTCGAATGTGGTAGGACAAGAAGGTGATAACGATATCGATTTAGATGATATTAAGGCTAATGCTAGTAAGTTGAGTTTCGAAAACCCAAAGATTCGCGATGCTTATATCGCGTTGCAATATTGGAAAACAGCAATGTTTTCTGATCCTTTTAACTTTACAGCTAATTGGACAGGACCTGATGTTTGTTCGTATGGTGGAGTGTTTTGTGCTCCTTCGTTAACGGATGATTCGATTAGAGTTGTAGCTGGCATTGATCTTAATCATGCTGACATTGCTGGTTCATTAGTTGCAGAACTTGGTCTTCTTACAGATCTGGTTCTTTTCCATCTCAACTCGAATCGTTTTTGTGGAGTTGTACCGAAAACTTTTAGCCATTTGAAGCTTCTTAGGGAGCTTGATTTGAGTAACAATAGGTTTGTTGGTGGGTTCCCTAAGGTAGTTCTTTCACTACCTTCTTTGAAGTTTCTGGATCTAAGGTTTAATGATTTTGAAGGACCAGTTCCTTCCGAATTGTTCGATAAAGATTTGGATGCGTTGTTTCTGAATGACAATAGATTCCGTTTTGGCATCCCGGAGAACTTGGGTAACTCCCCTGTTTCTGTTCTTGTGTTTGCTAATAACGATCTTGGAGGGTGTATTCCCGCGAGTATTGGGAAAATGGGGAAAACGTTGAATGAGTTGATATTGATGAATGATAACCTCACTGGATGTTTACCCATGGAGATTGGATTGTTGAAGAAGTTGACAGTGTTTGATGTTAGCTTCAACAAGATTCAAGGCTCATTGCCATTAACTGTGAGCAAAATGAGGAGTGTGGAGGAACTCAATGTGGCTCACAACAAGCTTACTGGGGTTATACCAGCTAGCATTTGCCAGCTTCCAAGGTTGCAGAACTTTACGTATTCGTTCAATTACTTCACTGGGGAGGCTCCGGTTTGTGCTGCGACTAGATCTGGTGATGGTCAGGAGAACTGTCTCGTTGGAAAGAAGAATCAAAGATCTGCTAAAGAATGCTCTTCGGATGATGCAAAACCGTATGATTGTAAGAAATCGAAGTGTTATAGCCCATATGCTACGTCTCCACCGACGAAACCAAAGCCAAAGCCAACACCAACACCAAAACCAAGAGGACCACCACCACCTACTTGGAAGTCTTCGGGTTCGCATAACAAGCGATCTCCGCCACCACCTAAATCAACTCCTCTTCCTCCACCAGCACCTTACAAAAAGTCCCCAGCGTATCGACATAGAAGTCCACCACCACCTACTCACAAAATTTCACCTGTAACTTATCATTCACCTCCTCCACCTTCACCCGTATATTACCACCCATCTCCATCGTCCCCACCACCACCAGTTTATTATTCTCCACCACCCCCGGTGTATTATGAGCCACCTACTTACAAGCCTAAATCACCACCACCACCAACACCGTCATATGAACACCCAAAAACCCCATCACCACCACCACCAACACCATCATACGAACATCCAAAAACCCCATCACCAACACCACCAACACCATCATACGAACATCCAAAAACCCCATCACCACCACCACCAACACCATCATACGAGCATCCTAAAACACCACCACCAACACCATCATACGAACATCCAAAAACACCATCACCACCACCACCAACACCATCATACGAACATCCAAAACACCATCACCACCACCATCATACGAGCATCCAAAACCCCAATCACCACCACCACCAACACCGTCATACGAGCATCCAAAACCCCAATCACCACCACCACCAACACCATCATACGAACACCCAAAAACCCCATCACCACCACCACCAACACCATCATACGAACACCCAAAAACCCCATCACACCCAACCCCACCTACCCCACCTTGTAACGAACCACCACCTCCACCACCTAATTCACATTGGGAACCAAAACCATCCCCACCATACACCTACTCATCACCACCGCCTCCATCACTATCTCCTCCTCCTCCCACTTACTACTACTCATCACCACCGCCACCATCACCATCACCTCCCCCACCCACTTACTACTACTCATCACCGCCGCCACCACCACCATTTTACGAAAATATCCCTCTCCCACCAGTAATCGGAGTCTCCTACGCATCTCCACCACCACCAGTCATTCCATATTACTGAACAAGGGTTATCAATTAGCCTTTGATTTTCCATTATCAAAAAAAAAAAAGAATTCATTTTTTTTTTATGAATTATGTATACTTTGTTATTTATTTTTTGTAATATTTTTATTTTGAGTTTGATTATATTTATGAAAATTGGGATTATGGGCGGGAGTTAGTGAGGGGTTTAACTATCAATATTTTAATATTGTTATATTATTCAGTAAGGGTGGTTGTGTATAACTATAATTTTACTGTTTCTTTTAGTAAAACTCATTTATTTAATTATTAATAAACATCTTTGTGAATCAAGCTGTGAATTAACATATTATAAATGAGTTATTTCATTTTTTCTATAGCATCCATAATTCTTTTTACAAATTAAATGTGTTGTGCTTATGTACATTTTCTTATTTCTTTTTACAATTTCCTTTTGAAATGTTTTTCTTCAAATCAATGACATATCGAAATTAACTTCTCTATCTCCAAATTTTACGTATATCATAAATAAAGAGTATCTTATATTCGGATGAACTTCTTATGGCACCCTAGCTTTTCTAGCATGTAAAGGTTAATCAATCGGTGTTTAAAATTCATTGACTCAATTAATTTTATTTTGTGTCAATTAAGCTCAATAATGGAGGAAAAATGTTCTGGGTTATTCGCACGAATGCTCCTATTTTATGGTGATTTTTAATTTTTTATCTTTCAATACTTAACACAAAGTTATGCCGCTTAATTCCTAAAAAAATTGTGTTATTAGAGATATAAGTTAAGTTTATTACCTATAAGATATGTCTTACAAGACATAATTTAGTTCCTACAAAATTGAGGCGAATACAAACATAAGTTTACTTTTAAAATAGTATTCACAATCCACAAATTATATCTTACAACTTACAAGAAATAACGTAATATTTACACAATATACGTCGACAGAGTCACAAGTTCAATTCAAAATTCACAAACACTCGGATATTAGAAAAATATAGAGATTCAAGAGTATTGTACTGACTCTGTCAATCTCGAGTGGTCCACTACAAAATAAATTACTATGAAGTGTGAATTAGGTCAATATGCTAAAAAAAAATTGAGTTTTCACAACTACTGTACATTGGCAAGACATTATTGCATTGCCAATATCTCTTTAAGAAATGGCAGTAATCAATCAATAGCAATAATTCACTACAAAATAATTTCAAATTATTTTACAATTCCAATTATTGAAGCCAGCTGTTCAGTGGCAGAAAGCTGTCTCCTCATCAACAAATCTACACCACACCATCCCCACAAACCACCTGGTCATTTTCTACAGTCTACAGAAGGAAAATAAATGAGCACAAAATATAATTTTTGAAAAATCCAATAAAATAAGGACTTATTGGTGGAGTTATTTTAGGAAAAATGGAGAGAGAACGTGACTTTCAGGTGAGACTGAGATGATTTGGATATGTCAAGAGGAGATGTATAGACGTTGTATGGACAGTTGGCACTTGCTAGAGGGCCTAAAGAAATGCGAGAGATGAAACTGAGTTGATTTGGACATGTCAAGAAAATATGTATAGACGCTCCAATGAGGAGATACAGATAGTTGACACTACAGAGCCTAAGGAAAACCAGAGGTAGATAGGTAGTAGGCCGAAAAAGTATGAAGAAGATGTGATACATGCAGGAAATGACAAGTTTGCACCTTACATAAAACATGACCCTAAGAGGGTGCGAAGGTCGAAGATTTGGATAGAAGGCTAGTAGTATGAAGGGATATTCTCTCCGATGTATATTATAGGGTGTTTTTAGTTTTAAGTTAATTAATCTTCTTCAAATTTATTCTTATTCAAATAAGTTGATTTTAATCAAGATATTATTAATAGATACTATCTAATTAAGAGTATTTTAAGACCATTTAGCTACAAAAAATATTCATTTTTGCGCAAAATATTTTTTTGCTTTATTTAAAAATTATTGGTTAGGTATGAAGATTTCAAATTCAATTTAAAATTATATTTCAAATATGAAAAACATGATATAACACATGTTCTCCCTACTCTTTAACACAGCTTATCCTAACTTCACAACCCCCCACCCCACCAATCCCACGCTCTTACTCTATACACTCACCTCCTATAATATTTGTCTAGATTATATAAATATACTTTTGAAATAATTTTCTTGCTTATACATCAAACACGGAAAAATAAATTAAAAATTCACCTTTCTTGAAATTCATTTTTCATGAAAATATCTCCCTTCATGCCAAACCCACTAAGTTCTTGCTACTCAGAACTCTCTCTCGTGTGTGAGATTATTAATCTTCATTTGGCCTATGAAGGATCCATATTTATAGTTGAAGTGAGAAGTTGGGATGAGATCTATATTCTTTTTATTTAATTTGAATGGTTCATGACTTGAATTATTGTTCAATCAAATTCAAAAAGGAATAAAACTACCCTTAATTAGTTAAAACATATCACATGCATACTTGATAAATCTTATTAGTTTTTCGATTTAATTTGTCATGTTGCATTATTAGCATGTGACATAATTGTATTACTAGCTCTTTTTATTTGACTTGAGGTGCTTATCACAAATTTGGATCTCTTGAATAAGAGCCCTTCCCGACCCTAGGTATAGCAGAAACTTTAGTGCACCAGACAACCTTTTTCTACTCTTGAACTAATTAAGTAAAAAGTTCTTATGTTGATAGACTAGCCGAATGGAATTGGTATGTTAATTAAATCATATATATTGAATTTAAGTAATTATCCTAACTATCATAATATTTATTTGAACTAAATGTCTTAAAAACTTAAGGGTGGTTTAATAGTAAGTTTGAAGATGAGTTATGCAGATACTAAATCTTTTATAAATAATGTTTGGTAGCTAGCTTAGAGATGAATAAGTGGCTTTTAATTAAGGAAAAATTACATAAGTGAAGGCCTTTTATTTAATAATTACCATTTTTAAGTATACTTTTAATTTATTACCATTTTTGTCAACTTTTAGCAATAGTTACTTAAAACAATTTTAAAACAAAATTTTAAACTAAAGCAAGAAAAGTGTTGCCCATTCGCTCATATCCTCTTTCTCTTTTCTTTCTACTCTTCTGTCCGAAAATTTTAGGGTTTTGTTGTTCTTTCTTCCCCATCTTTCAGCACAAAATTCTAATGGAAGAAGAAGGAGGAGCACGAAAATCACCTAGAAGAAGTCCGCGGATACTTAGTGATGTTGGTACTTCGAATCAGAAAGTTTATAGAAGGAGTCGAATGAGGGGTCAAGTTTCATCTCCTACTGATGAAGTTAATGACTGTCCCAATTTTAGTTTGGGAATCTCACAAGAATCGGGTGAGCAAAACAAGGGTGAGCAGAACAAGGAGGAGCAGAACAAGAAGCAGAACAAAGGTAAAAAACGAGTTAAAGAGGTGAACAATGTGAAGAAATCGAAAAAAAGATGCGTTGATTTAGCATCTACGTCGAAGAAAATCGTGGACTGTGATGACGATTTTGATGATTTACCTCCTCAAGTTCAGTCAAAAAAATTGAAAAATAAAGATGGGTTGGAGAAGAAGAAGCCAGTGAAGGATGCAAAAACTCGAAATCGATTGCCTCAAAATGTCATTCTACCAGAGAGTAGATATCCGGTATGTGATAGCATTTTTCCTAGTTAGTTGTTGTTTTAGGAATGATTTTATACTGATTACTGCCTTGATTTTGAGATCTAGTATGTGGAATTCACCTTTAATTCAACTTTAGTATGTAGTAATACAATTTGTTTTAAACACTCAAATATGAATGTGAGATATCAAGTTAGGATGCATAGTGTTGCAGTGCTAGCTATTAGTAGCTTTATATCTCAGGTTTATGGGATTGTCATCTGAAGAAATGGCAGGAAGTGAATAGAGCAGGTTTTGCATTTGTTTGATTAAAAGGGTCACCTAAATAAAGGGGAGGGATAAATAGGATTCTCAATGCTGACCCTAACTAGTTTGGGATTTAGTGTCCTAGTGTCTTGAATACTCTTCCAATGAAGAGCAGTGCTATAGCAGGAAGCTAGCAGTCACTTTGAATTTGACATTTATGTTTTACTTAATTGCAAAATATCTCCTCTTTGTCCATTGTTTTGTCTAGAATTAGTGGGAGTTTGTCAAATAGCTGGTAACACTTGTTCGTGTGAAAAGATGTGTAAATGAGAGGACACATCATATATTTTGGAGTAACATTGTTTCATGTTCTATCTGATCTTTTCTCCCGCACTCGAATGTTTTGTTCCAATGGATAAAGTGGAAATGTAGGTTTAAATTGCTTTGGAAGTTGGTTTTTCGATATAAAATAGAGCTTTAAGTGTATGACAACTAGATCATTGTTTAGGCTGCTTGTGTTGAAGTTGATAAGTTCTGGGTTTGGATTTTGGAACCAGAAGTGGTCATCGGTGTAATTCATCTTTAATTCATCTTTAATTCAACTGATTACTACCTTGCTTTGATACATAGTATGTGAAATTCATCTTTAATTCAACTTTAGTATGTAGTAACACATTTTTAATTCATGTTTAATACATATGCAGGATCGTAAATTCTGGAAACATCCGGATGTTGTGTATATTTCGAGTAGGTGGTCATCTTACACTAATCATAGTGTCATCGACCAAATCAAACTATCTTTATCTGATAAACAACTTGAGTTGTTCAGGAATACATGTTTTGGTTACTTTCTTGACCTTCCAAAAGCGAGCACACAACTACAAGTTATTCATTGCCTTATAAATAGAGAGTTAAAACACACACCGGATGATGTGTTTGCTATTGAAATAAATAACAAAAAGTTGTTTTTTGGTCTTAGAGAATTTGGAATAGTTACCGGCTTAAATTGTGTTAGTGATGGCTCTCATATCACTGTTCCTGATTCTAAATGTAGTTTGTTGAGTAGTTATTTTCCGGAAAAAATCACTGTTGCAAAGAGTCATCTACGTCCGTTGTTTCTAGCTAAAAAATTCCTAGATGATGACTCAGCTGTTTCATTGGCTGTTCTCTTCTTCATTAATGATTTTTTATTTTCATATGAGGACAACGAATACCAAATTACTAATAGAGATTTTTACCTTGTGGAAAGTGGACAATTCAATTCATATCCATGGGGTTTAGATGTCTACAAAAAGTTGTCTGATTCTGTGAGACATGAGCTTAAGTCAACCCATAAATACTATAGATTGGGTGGCTTGCCTCTTGCTCTTCAAATTTGGATTTTTGAGTGTTCAAAAGTTGATGAAGATATAGCCATTCGGGTTGCTAACTCAATTCCAAGAATCTTGAATTGGAAGACAATTGCCGAAAGTCCATGGCAAAAATATATTGAGAAATGTCTCTTCATGCCTACAAAAAATAAGGTATTTGTACAAAGTTAATACATTTTATGACATTGTTTAATTCTACTCAAGTTACTATATCTATTTTTATTTTGTTTATTTGGTTTTTCAGTTTGAGAACATAGTGGCTAGTGAAGATGAAGTATCTAAATGCAGGCTTCCAGAACCTCGTGATTACAATGCTGAAATTTTGAAATTGGAGCCTAAAGGATCAAGTCATGGTCTAGACATGTTGACCAATGAAGTTATTGAATTGAGAAAAGAACTTGTAAAGGTATATACAAACTTGACTTTAGGCTTTTTTTTTTCCAGAACTTTTATATTTTTAATTTTTGTGTTATGGTTTAATATCTACTAGGTGAATGAAAATAACAAAGCACTTGAAGAGAAGATTGATTTAGGATTTAATGAAATCAAAGAATTTGTGGTGAATTCTAACAAACAATTATTGGAGGATATTTCTTTGTTGTTTGCTAAGAATGGTGGCAGCAGCTCTGTTATCAGAGAAGCCAGGGAACCATCTAAGAAGCAGGCTGGCGAGACGTTTTCGGGTGGATTAGATTTCAATGGAGGTTTCTTTATATTTTCAATACATTTCTGTTATAGTCATAATATACTTTTAATATGTTTTTCTTATAATATGTGTTAATTACATATACAGCATTCTCTCCCTATGTTAATGCATCTGTAAATGAATCAAGAGGTCACGATGCTCATGTTATGAGATCAAATCAGAATGAAGAATCTCAAGTGCTTAAAGCTTCAGTTAGATTTGCTGACGTTGAAAATTTTGAAAGAGTATCAAGTAAAATAGGTAATGAAGGGTTTTATACAAATATATTACATATTTCATATATGTTAATTCAAATATCTTATTTTAAATGTTTTTGTTATGTACAAAGGAAGATATTGTAGGAATTGCTATTGAAAAAGTTTTGTCAGAGGTTGTTGCTGATATAAATGGTATTAATTTTCTTCACTTCAAATAAACTTCTTTCATTTTATTTTAATAACGTTATTAAAATATTTACTTTGCTTACAGTCCAAGAGGTTGCTGATGTGAATACAGTTGGGGCGCAACCTTATGGTAATGTAGTCAACAAAGCCAACATAAATAAGTGTTGCATCTGTTGACTGTAAATTAATCAATATGTCTATTGTATGCAGATGCAACAGAGGATTGTCAAAAACCTTTGCATACTCTTGATGATTTTATTTTTCTTGATGAAGATCTTTCTCAGATCAATAAGACCGAAGAATCTTATCTAAAGAAAAGAGCCCCTGTTGATCAAAACAAAAAGAAAGTGACACCGAAGAAACGTGGCAGAAAGAAAAATCCAGGAAAGTTAATAACATCTCCCTACACACAACATTTCGAATCTGGAGGAACTTTATGTGTAACACGTCAGTTTTTTGAGACAAAACATCTTTTTTCATATGCAACTGGAGGAGATAATGAATCAGATTTGATCGATTCATTCATTAAGTGGCTTTATATGGGTACAAAGAAGAGGTAATTCATTTTGAAGTTTGCTGGTTAATTTGTTACTGTTGAATAACTTACATAATTCATAATAGATACAAGTTTAATTCAATCTATAGAACTTTCTCGTTACCTCTAATTCACAATAGATACAAGTTTCTTAATTCACTCTTCTTTAGTTTTCTTAGTTACCTCTTTTTTATTTGTTGCTGTCCCGTTTCTGAGTATTTATGTTGTAATTTTTTTATGTTTTGATAGGGGAAAGAAACCTTATACAGATGCTCTTAATGTTATCAGTCCAGCATTTGAATTAGGTATTTGTAATGTAGCAGAAAGACACTGGTTTTTCAAATTGGCACATTCTGGACAAGAATGGTGTGATGAGGTTAGTTGTATAAAGTTTAATTGGACGTCAATATTTGTTATTCATAACGCTTGCCATTCTAGGAGTCATACTACCTCTGCTATTGAATTTCCTGAATGATTTGTCTAGTGAGCACCTTTGTGTTCTTTGGGTTGAAAAATTCTGTAATTTCTCTCCTGCCATATGAAGTAGATTATTGCTACTGCTTGTGTCATTTTATACACTTAAGTTTCTATTGCTTTACTTGTCGCATGCATTGTAGCCCACTCCAGCTATTCAGTGTATCCTGTGCTAGCTGTTCCTATTAATGGATAGCTAGTGCAATAATTTATGCCAAATCACATTAGACTGAATAGGTGCTGATGTGTTTCAGATTCTGTATTATATTTGTGACCAGAATGCTTGGATAGAGGTTAGAACACATTACACCAATTGTAGTCTCCTTGTGTAAGATAACGTCTTACTATCCACGTGTTTATCTTTCCCAACATTTTATATATAAGTGGTTGACACTTACTAACTGACAACTTCTTGGAGACTAATTGAATCTTGTGAGAATTTTGTGAATCTTGTGTGTTGCAATATCACTTACTGAGTTTCTTGAGGTTAATTGAATGTTTGTTTCTTGAGACTATTTCTTTTTTACAGTTCAATTCTAATTTTTTGCAGCATATTGATGTCATTTTCTATTATCTAAGAAAGAAAGGAAAATATGAAGTCAACAGTAATGTTCGATTTACGACTACTGATTGTGTATTCAAGACGAAAATTACTACTTCTTTCTTTCAACTTTGTGATGCTCATGAGAATAAGAAGAACTATAAAGTAAAAGATTCTGATGATATTGCCCGGTATATATGTGGACATCGTTTGTTGGCAAGCACTTCGTGGGATAAAGTGGATTATATTCTTTTTCCACTAAACATTAAAGAGGGTTGTCATTGGATTCTTGTCGTGTTTGATATTGTGCAAAGGTCTTTGGAGGTATATGATTCATTTCCGGCAAGGGGTGGGGTGAAATTTGAGGTTAAAAATATTGTTGAGATGCTTTCAATTGTTTTACCATATTACCTGAGTGTGGTCAAGTTCTATGATAAGCGTCCTGAATTGAAGGCAACACCGAAATACAGTGGGATAGATGAGTTCGAGAAAATTGAGTTTCACTTCATAACTAAAGGTGTTCCCAGACAACAAGATGACTCGCTGTAAGTATTATCAAATAGGTATTCTTTTTTGTATTAAGTAGATATTTTGATAATAATTTTATATTGAATTTTTTAGGGACTGTGGAGTTTTCGTTGCTGCATTTGCGGAGTTTGTAAGTAATGGCCAACATATTCTAAATCAACAAGTAAAGGCAGACATTCTCCGAAAGAGATTTGGAGCTATATTATGGGAATATGCAAGAAGGAAGCAAGCGAGTGACCTTCAAAGTGAAGACGAAAGACCGGAAAGATAAAGAAATATAGTTATATTAGTTAGTATGACTGTGAAAACTATATGGTGTAAAAACAGTTTGTAGTTAGTATGGCTATGAAAAACTATATTGGTCTATTCTTCACTTTCTGATTGCTTAGCTTTTATTGAACAAATATGTGTTGGCATGCAATGGTACTTGCTTGCACGAAAGATGTTTCTTTTTTTCGTATTTGGGTATTTGCGGATCTCGTAATTAGGTGTAGATTGTACCAATTCGTATTTGGGTGTTTCAACAGAGATTCAACAGCAATAAGGAAACTAAGCATTGAGGTAAACAATAGTTAAGGTGTATTACAATGTATTAAAGTTGAATTAAGAAAAAAATTGAAACAAATAACTAAGGAAACGACGAGAGAGTGTTTTATAGATTGAATTAAACTTGAATCTATTATGAATTAACCAAGAAAGTGAATTAAGAAAGAATTTAAACAAGTCGTCAAATCATAACAAATCAACCAACAAACTGCAAAAATGAATTAAACTTGTATTAAAAGTGTATTACAATGTATTAAACTTGAATTAGAAGAGTGACTGAAGAAAAAAATTGAAACAAATAACTAAGGAAACGACGAGAGAGTGTTCTATAGATTGAATTAAACTTGAATCTATTATGAATTAACCAAGAAAATCATGGTAAAACAAATTTTATTTCTTATTCTTATTCTTGATCATAAGGCCTAACATTTTTGCAAGTCTTCCTGTTGTGATCTTGTTGTCCACAGTTGCTGCATGTAATTTTCGCCTTCTTGAATCCATCTTCTCTGAGTTGTGTATGTCTTTTATTTTTTGGTCTTCCCGGAGGTCTCTTTCCATGAGGTGGAAGTACAACCTCTTCAAGAACATGTGTTGGTGTGTTCCATGTGCTTTCATCTGGCAGGGGATCCATTTGAAACTGATATGTCAGCAATAAATTTTTTCTTGTATAGTAATCAGAGCAATATTTCTCATAACCAGTGTGCTTTATTGTTAAAACAGCCAAAGCATGTGGACATGGCAACTCATCCAATTGAAATCTCCCACATGTGCACGTACGTTGGTGAAGACAAACTGTGAATTGTGTAATACCATCAAGTACCGTATACACATATTTATTTGTCTCTATAACCTATGAAAAGAAAAAAATATAATCAAGAGAGATGTTAGATATGAATCAGAAGAAAAAATATTAGCAAAAATAATTTACAGATCAAGCATACTCTTAATTTCTCTGATGCAGTTTTATTGCGCCGCAATATATTTTCATACTTTTTCCTAAGGTGAAAACCTGAAAATGTCGCCTTTGATCTGTTATTGTTATTCCATTTCTGGACAAGCTGTCTCATGAATTCCAAGAGGTGTAAGACTGTAAGAACTTTGGCATGTCTTGTTCTTGAATTGACTGATTCTGCTATATTTGACGTCATCATCCAAGTTCTGTTTACTTCAGCATGCACACGCGACCATTTGTTGTATCCAATGTTCAGCAAGTAATCTTTGATCCTCTTATCTATTTTCTCAACTATTGTCATACATTGATTAAATTCTGTCATGGTGTATGTTTTTGCCATAGAGTAGAACAACTCAGTTACCCTTTGCTGACTTTTTCTGAAGTTTTTCATTATGTTTTGCAGTAAGTGCCACATACACGCAAAATGAGGTACTTCATCATAGACTCTCGAAGCTGCCTTAATAATGCTTGCATGCCTATCGGAAACGATACACATCTCTAATCTTTGACCGAATGCGTCTCTGAATTGCTCAAAAAACCACCTCCAAGATGCATCATTCTCTAAATCAACAATGGCATAAGCAAGTGGCAGTATACTCCCTGCACCATGTACAATTTGTTTAATACAATTTTAATACATTTTTACTGCAATTATAATTCATTTTTAATTCATAGTTCAGAAATTCAATATAGAAAATACTAGTATCATATTCGAAAGTCTCACCTGCTGCATCTAAGGTATTAGCGGTTAGTAGTGTCCCTTTGTATGCTCCTTTTAAGAAAGTTCCATCAACAACTACAATTGGTCTACAATATTCCCATCCTTTTATCGAGGTGAACAAAGCTACAAACGCATATAGAAAACGGTCATCCTCTGATTTGTGCAATCTTATATGGGAACCAGGGTAAGTTGCCTCTAGTATGTGAAAGTAGCTTGGCAACTTTGCATATGATTGAATTGGATCACCCCGGACTAATTCAAGAGCTGCTTCTTTAGCTCTCCATGCTTGCATATATGTGAGTCGCACACCATATTCAGCTAACATGTCACGTTGTATATCTTTTGGTGTGTAAATAACATCTGGTTCAGCACATTTACTGACAATAATACTCCCAACAACACTCTTAGTTGCTTGCCTTTCCGATAATGAATTATGTAGCAACAAACATGTGTGTTCACTTTCAAATTCTCTAATCTTGAACATTTGAGATTTGTTCAAGCTTGAAGCTCGTAAACTCCAACTACAGTTTTCACCTAAGCACTGTATCGAATAGCTGTTGAAAAAAAATTAATATACAATCAATAATTTAAAGTGACTTGAATTTAGGTCTTACCTGATTGAGCTTGATCTTGTTGTCTTGAATTGAAAATGCTTAAGAATGGAATGTCTTTTTAGTGCACTGGTGAGGACATATTTATTCTTATACACTTGATCTTTCTCAAATAAAGAGTGATTGGGATTAACAATGATGCCTGGTGCTAATTCTTCTAGCTCATCAACTTCCTCACATGATCCAAAGCCAATTAACCCTATTGCCTCACCAATACCATTAAATGTATTAGAGAAGTATGAATTGTGTATAACCCTCATATCTTCTGAAGTGTCTGAACATAATAGTGGAATGAGTGTAGAATTAGTCTCCAAGTTGACTGGTTCAGTTGTTGTGACACACAAAGGGTATTTTGCCATATCTCGATGTTCCTTTTTGGTTTCAACATATACTTTTACCCCCATATCATTATGAATTTGAATTGGAGGAGACCTTTCATCAATTTTATATCTGATTTCAACTTTACTTGTTGATGTGTCTATTGACAATTGAGTAGCAATTATAGAAACGAGGGTGGCAAAGTTTGATTTCGTATTTATCAACACACCATCTGCCACGTAATTAGTATATTTGTTGCTAGGATCCCATCGTCCATTGAAGTAAAGCAGCACAGCCAGATTAGTCATACTTTTTTTTCTGCACATTATTAAAAAGTGTGCAGATTAGTCTATTTTTCATTGCTTATGTAATGAATTCTCAGGTTAGCCTTTACAACTGTATCTAATTCAATTATTGTTCAGTTCAGCAAATGTACAATGTCAATGTTTCTGGGAGATATTAATACTATTATATAAAAGTCTATGAGGGAGTATATACATCCTTCCAACACACAAAACTCAAACTGGTGTGATAAGCAAAAAGAAAATGGAAGCCACAAAGATGAGCAGCAAGAAAACAAAAGATAAGTTAACAGTTAAAGTGCCAGAAGCCAAACTCATACCACATAGAACAGATGACTAGAGATGCCAGACTCAACAACTCCCCTGCCAGTGCCTGTTGATATCCAAATTGTAGTGCAAGCACAAACACCAAAATGGCAAAGGAATAGTGTGCACAAGGGAAGGACAGGGGAGTGTTCTTGTATTAAAAGTGTATTACACTGTATTAAAGTTGAATTAGAAGAGTGATTTAAGAAAGAATTTAAACAAATAACTAAGGAAACGACGAGAGAGTGTTCTATAGATTGAATTAAACTTGAATCTATTATGAATTAACCAAGAAAAGCAATCAGAAGAGTGAATTAAGAAAGAATTTAAACAAGTCGTCAAATCATAACAAATCAACCAACAAACTGCAAAAATGAATTAAACTTGTATTAAAAGTGTATTACAATGTATTAAAGTTGAATTAGAAGAGTGAATGAAGAAAAAAATTGAAACAAATAACTAAGAAAACGACGAGAGAGTGTTCTATAGATTGAATTAAACTTGAATCTATTATGAATTAACCAAGAAAAGCAATCAGAAGAGTGAATTAAGAAAGAATTTAAACAAGTCGTCAAATCATAACAAATCAACCAACAAACTGCAAAAATGAATTAAACTTGTATTAAAAGTGTATTACAATGTATTAAACTTGAATTAGAAGAGTGAATGAAGAAAAAAATTGAAACAAATAACTAAGGAAACGACGAGAGAGTGTTCTATAGATTGAATTAAACTTGAATCTATTATGAATTAACCAAGAAAATCAATCAGAAGAGTGAATGAAGAAAAAATTTAAACAAGTCATCAAATCATAACAAATCAACCAACAAACTGCAAAAATGAATTAAACTTGTATTAAAAGTGTATTACAATGTATTAAAGTTGAATTTAAACCTTCTAACCTTTCAAACTTCAAAAAATTTCAAACTCAACTCTCTGCCCGAACTTGATTCATCTCGAAATTGATCACTGAATACACATCGTTGAAGGTTAGTATAGCCGAGAAAGAGAATTAATCTTGAATTAAGCAAGTAACTAATGACATGCAATCGAATTTAAACCTTCTAACCTTTCAAACTTCAAAAAATTTCAAACTCAACTCTCTGCCCGAACTTGATTCATCTCGAAATTGATCACTGAATACTCATCGGTGAAGGTTAGTATAGCCGAGATACAGAATTAAGGATGAATTAAACAAGTAACTAAGACATGCAATCAAATTTAAAGCTTCTAATTAACCTTTCAAACTTCAAAAAACTTCAAATTCAACTCTCTGCTCGACTTGATTCGTCTCAAAACTGCACTGAATTCACATCTCTGAAGGTAGTATAGCCGTATTTGTGAAGAAAATTGTGAGTAAGAAGTGGCGAGAGAAAATCGCACCAACGAGAGAAAATCGTAGCGGCGAGAGAAAATTGGGAGCGAAAGATGGAAAGGATGAAGTGAATTTGATTTAATTCAGCCAAATTGTCATATATGGTTAAAAAAATAATGTTGACAAATATAGTAAATATTTTTTAAAAAGTATACAGGTAAGTGATTTACCCATTAATTAATAATACCACACTCGTAGCCGGTTAGGAGGTAAATTTTTCATGTATAAAATTAATACGGTGTTTAGTTTGCAATTTAGAAATCTACATAACCGGAGGTAATAATACATGAATACTCTTCTTGATTTTTCTGGAAATAGATTCACTAGAACTATTCCAACAGGTCTAGGAAATTTGCAACATTGTATAGGCTCAACTTCGAGTTCAATACACTTGGAGATAATGATTCTTGATTTCCTAATTGAATTTTTGAGTTTGCTAGACAATTCCTTTGGAGTAGAACTTCCGATTTCAACTGCAAACTTTTTTCTTTTTTGATAACCATGGTGTTTGTGCCAACTTTGGTGCTAATAATTCCACAGGATACCCGTCACCTCCCACCAGCAACAGGTGTCAGGTAACTCTGTCCACCAAGGCTTTGATAGATGGGAAGAATGACCTAGTGTTTTTTTGTCTCTGTTGAGCAACTACAAATTTTTCAGAGGAACTTAATGTACTTGAACTAGGTTTTAATATGATACATGGCACTGTTCTTGCTGGACTGGGGAACCTTGAAAATTTTACAAGATTATCACTCGATAATAACAACTTCAGGGGTAACGTTAACGAGTCTATAAGCAAGCTACAACGCCTACAAGGACTGCAGTTAGATGGAAATAAGTTTTCAGGGAAGATCACGTACGTCCTGTTTTAGTAACTTGACAATGCTGACAACTGTATACATGCAGAACAATAGACTAGAAGGAAACATACCTGCAGATCTTGAATGTGTACCGGTCTAGTAGTTGTGCTAAACCTTACTGGAAACAATCTTGTTGGCAACATACCAAAAGTAGTTGCAGGTACATCTTCTCTTTCAATTTCTTTACAATTGACGTGTAACTTGTTGAGTGGTTCTTTCCCATTAGAAGTTGGAAGGTTGACAAACCTCACATAACAAATTATCAGATTAGAGCACTTGGGTATCAGCAATAACTAGTTTGGGGGAAGAATTCCACAACTCTTTTCAAATGCAAGTGCAGTTTCGGTTTCAAGGAATCATAAACTATGTAGAGGTCAGTCCATCTTTGATTTACCTGCATGCAGTAAACATAGAAATCCCTCACCAAACGAAAAGATCGATTCAGGAGCAATAGTAGCAATAACAGTTCCCCTTCTAGTTTTTCTATTATGGTAATTTGCTGAGGATAACCTGGTTGGTAGAGGAACTTTGGTTCGGTATACCAAGGGGAATATCTCTATAGCAGTCAAAGTACTAAGCCTACAACAGAGAGGTTATTCACGGAGATTTTAAAACCAAGCAACATTCTCCTTGATGAAGTTATGACGGTCCATCTTGGTGACTTTGGATTGGCAAAGACTCTCACTAAATCAACAAATACTACCTGGAGTAATCAAAGTTTTGACGCGCTAAAAGGTTCCATAGGATATATCCCAGTATTCCAGCAGGTACTTATAATATATATTCATATAATCCAAATATCATCTTTTCCCCATATATTCATCTTTCTGACCCCTGAACCATATAACTTTACATACTAAACAGCATAAGAGCTGCCATATTCACCTTAAAATCTTATTGACATGACCTGTGTGACCTAACAGTTTGTTCTTATCTTGTAGAGTACGGATCGGGAGGTTGGAAAAGCTTGGAGATGTTTATAGCTACGGTATCATGTTGCTTGAAGTGTTGACAGACACAAGACCAATTGATGTGATCTTCAAAGACGGTCTAAATATTCACAATTATAGTGCAATGCCCTTTGCCTAAACATGTCATGGCACATGAATTACATAAGGAAAAAGAACCAGAAGAAAAGGAAATACTACCAAATGAGGCTAATATATCCCAGCTAAACGAAAGCAATACAATAGAGGAATGCCTAGTCTCAATCTTGAAAGTTGGTCTTTTATGTTCTAAACTCATCACCAAGGGATCGGATGCCCTTAAGTGTAGCTTTGAACAAAGTTCATGACATGGAGGACTTGTTTCTCTGGCATGAGAGGAAAGACAACAGTGTCAAATAGACCACCACGAGGAGATGATAAGATCTTTTGGAAATAGAAGGCATATTATTAATTGATTATTTGGTCTCCTCCAGATCTGACCAAAGGGAGGATTTACCATCAATCGTGAAAGACAAAGTGACTCACCATCCATGTGCAATCCCTTTGGAAATCTTACCTGAATGATATTTCTTTCCTGTATTTCAAATATTTCGTACAGTGCCCAAAAGATTGATAGGCTAGGAACAAATATTGTTCTCAACCTTTCTTTTATTCCCTCAGTCGTCCATGATGGCTAAATAAGCTGATCACAGTTTTGGATTCGTGTACCAAACCAGCATATTGTACTAGAAATTTTTGACAATTACTAAGACAGCTTGTATTGTCTTGTATCGAGAGAAAAACCAATCCTCGTAAGGAAGTAAAAGCAACATCTCCAGCATACCAAGAATGATTTGCAAATTACAATAAGCAAACAGTCAGAAGCCGTTAATGTTATTAAATAAGTATCATTTAGAAAGGAAATGTGCTCTCATGGCACACAAAGTACATTTTTTTCCTTTCAGAGATTATAGATAGAAAAAAGAACAGTCATTTTTGTTTTGGAATCATCTATAAGATATTATTAAGTATTAACATCAAACAAACTGAAACAAATAAGAAAACTAAGCAAAACGCCAATTGACAGATAAAGTAACAAATTATACCACTATGAAAGCACTTGTGTTCTCCAGTCATTGCATTCACACTTCACAATGGCGTTTTCCAACGTACCTGACGAATCTGAAAGCAAAACAATAACCAGGTTACTCTTGTCTCTTGCTACTGCAGAGAAGATTTAGGCAACTTAAAATGCACAAACCCAAATGTACCTTATCACCAGTAAGAGTTTGTACACACACCCTAACCACTTGCCTCCACTTTGTTATTTAAGTTCATTTGCTCATGTTTCCCCTATACATGGAATTCATCATTTAGGCTACGGTGCTTAAAAGGAACGACATCACCATAAATACAAAAGGGGAAAAGGAAAAGAATATACACTTAAAATATAAAATAACTAGGAGCATGAGGTGCAAGTCATGTGCCTATATCACCTTTCATGAATTTGCAACAATTATGCTCTACTCAGGCAAGAAAATGAACTGTTCTCCGCTTGTTACAGTAAATTGAGAATCTCATTTCTAATTACATTAGAGAAAGCCTCGAAATTTTATACAAGAGTAGTGAGAATCTCATTTATTGGCTGCTTTATCTCATCCTGATTAGCACTAACATGATAGAGAAAGGAAGATAAATAGACTACATTGACGAGAAGGAACACAAATAGTAACTAATGACGCACCTATAGCTTTGACAAGATGCACAATAACCTCAGCTCAGCTTGCAAAGTACCCCTGGAATGAAATCATCACACATGAGAACCCTGTTTATGGAGAAACAAGTCAATTTAATCATTTACTACTATTTCAGGGTATTTTATTTTTTGAGAATGGTAAAGTACTACTATTTCAGGGTATTAATACCTTTAGAAGCTTATATTTTATCAAGACAAATATCAAAGCTTAAAGGAGCAGGAAAACTTTCAGAAAAATAATGTACTCCCTCCGTTACTTTTACTAGTCACGTTTCGCTTCACGAGAGTCAATTTGACTTATCTTTAGAGCTAAACTGAATTAGATAAATTTAATATTTAAAATTTAGATATTCTAAAACTATAGGAAACATTACCTTTTTTCTGATATAAAACTATAGGAAACATTTCCTTTTTTCTGATATAGAACTATAGGAAACATTTTCTACGTACTGCTTAGAACTATATTTCCTTGAGCCAAGGATCTATCCAAAACAACCACTCTACCACCAAGGTAGGGGTACGGTCTGCATACACTGTACTCTCCCAATCCCCACTTTGTCGGATTACAGGTATGTTGTCATTGAAACTATATGAAACATACTATAAGTTGCACTCCTTCACATATTAATATGATGAAAAAATACTTTAGAGAGCGAGACGAGACAAGTAAAAGTGAACGGGGGAAGTACTTCAGAATCACTTATTCTCTCCTTTTTCTTAGAATATGCTTGCAGTTGACACAACATTGAACAGTAGAAACTGGGGGGCGGGGGGGGGGGGATTTGAAAGACTGAAACAGTAGTGTGGTAGCAGGGTAGAATATGGATTTAAGATGTGCACTGACTATTAAAACCTAGGATCCATGCAGATTGAATTCAAAAGCGCTAGTGAAGACTCTGCTGCACATTAGTTCTCTTAGGGATCATTTGGTTAGGAACAAGTTATCCAAGATTAATTATCCTGGGATTAGCTATCTTGGGATAAGTTATCCCACCATATATATGGGATAACTTATCCCATCACTATGGTATAAATGGTGGGATAACTTATCCCAAACTTGGAAACCAAACAAGACACCAAATTTTATCCCTGGAATATTTTTTTTATCCCAGGACTATTTATTTTTATCCCTCACACCAAACGACCCCTTAGTTTTCAGTACATCCTATTATACACAAGCGTTAATATAAAAGTGAGGACAACATTATAAGTTATAACCGAGAAGTTAGAGTCCGAAGAAGAGTCTTTATGTATTGCAAATCAATGTTCCACAGCTCCACCTCTCTTTGAACATACTCTCCATGATTGGTCACATAATGTTCTAATATTCTTTTTGACAATGTCATAATGTTCTGATCTTTTATATGGTTATTTTACCAAAGTTATATTTTTCTTTCACTGGAGTCCAATAGAAAGAAAGAGAAGAGGAAAAAAATTAAGAATCGCTACCCTTTGGCAACATGCACTTGATCTAAGACATTAGTTGTAGAAGCAGGTAAATGAAGCATACACATAACAAAATCTTATCTCCAAACTACCGATTACTCACACAGTATGAGGGTCATCTTCAAACCAAATGGGAAAAAGATTAGCTATGTTACATGGATTTGTTTAATGGGAACGTCTCGTGTACTGATCTGCACAAGTATCCATTACGGACAACACCGATTTGATAATTTTCAGTGTACTTTTAAGAATCTGCATGAAGTACTGACACCCTTACTACCCACTGACATGAAAACATCAAAGGCAAATGAATGATCCACATAGCATAAAAAAGAAGTGCATCTGCTAGACTGTTATGCAGCAGAGTAAGTGATTAATCACATCGTTGCCACCCATGCATTTTAGTTACACCTTGAGTAAAATTTTGGGGGTAGAACCTCCACCCTCACCATTTCTAACCTCAGTGGAGAAGGGGTTGAAAGGTTATCGACTAAAAGACTGACGGACTGAAGTCTAACTTATATTTCTAGACTTTAACGTTCTGCTCTTTTGTCCTGTGGTAATTGATTGACCAAAATCAGAAGCTTTACTTGAACTCGTTTCTTTTCTGAACTCTACCATACCGTATAAGTGGATCTCCATACGAAATTGCAAGCCATCAGTACTATGCTGCTGGCTAATGAAATTTCACAGAGTGCAGAAGTCTAAGGTCTCAAAACTCTCAAGTTCTTTGGTTCATTTTTCAAGGATAACATTTAATGTGTATCTAATCTCCTCCCCCTTACATTGGCAATTGTTGAATTCTTCTTGTTACCTATTATTGAATTTTCTTCCTATAATGGGTAACTGTACTGTCATTTGCAGTTAAAACGATAAATAATCCACGCTTGAAGGAACAATGGATGGAGAGCATTTAGACAACAGAAAATATAGAAGTTTTCAGCAGAAAAAGGTCAGCATTTCATCAATCACAAGATACATCCAGATCACAACAAAGTAACCCGACAATATCAAGAAAGTTACAACAGCAAAAAATTGCAGAAATTATTCCATTCAAAATTATAAAGCAGAAATTGATGTCACCTTCTCTACGTTTTCCTCTACCCCTTCTAATTTTTCTCCAGGAATATAAAGCACGCTTGTATCAGAATCTGATTGAATAACTGTTGATGAAGCATGAACTGTAGAATGGGTAGATCAAGTAGTAGATTGTGTGACAAGCATTTTAAAGCCCACTTCTAAAATTCTGCTATTTAATTTGTTCTTATAAAATGCCATGATATAATTTAAATACTATCTATAGCATGTATGTTTTCTCAGAAAAGTTACGAAATGTGATGTTCCAAATTTTCAATAAAAATTAAAGCTTGACCCAACAAAAGGGGTAGTACTTTTATAACTTTATGTAGAATCTTATTAATTGTAAATTCTACGTCCATCTTAAAACAAAAGTGAGAAGTCCTCCTCTCAGGATCTATAAATGGCAGTCCTTGATAAAAATACTTCATGGAGTACATCAAAAGGAAATAATTGGAATAGAATAAGTCTCCACCAAGGGATTTAAGAGAATACATCAAGAAAAGATGAACACACCTATAAAAATGAATAGTAGTATTATTTGGAACAGAATGAGTCTGCACCAAGGGATTTATCTTGTGAATGAAAGCATATGCTGCAGGGAAAGAACCCTCGTCATTCTAACTGAGATCACAAGCCTACAAAACGAATGAGAAAATACACTTAAGACTTGAACAATTAATGTCATCAATATTCTGTTTAAAAAGTCTGTCCACTACCTTGAAGATTGACATAAATTCTCCAAGTGTTCCCTTACTCTCCAAAATCTGCAACCTTTAAAGAGAAAACATCATCAGTGGTCAAAAAGATCAAGAAAGTCATGCGAGCTTCAGGCCGGGGGGGGGGGGGGGGGTGAAAAGACAACTATGGCATTGAAAGAATCACAAGTCAAAGTATTAGCTAAGTTTTCTTTGCAGATGGTTAAAAGAAAGTGCCGTTATGCATAAAACAGTCATTTACCTCAACCATGGCAGAAAAAGAAGAATGTTTGATCAAACTGGCACGTATTCTGCATGAGCAATAGGATATACCTTGCAACAGGAAAGATGAGCAAAGTTCTTTTGGAAATAGTCAAAGGACAGGATCAAAGTTTCACCTTTCGTTTCCTAAAGAAGTCCTTCACAAAGTTCTTCTTCAGAAGACGAATCCTCTGTAGACAAATGACCAGTGTCTTTCATTTGCCTATTCAGCCCTCCCAGTAGACAATAAATTTCATTGGTTTGGCCACTGGAGGTATCTGCAACCAAAAAGGGAGAAAAGCCAGAACCCGTATCGACCCAAGCACATCCTGGAGATTTTCTTACACCGAAATCCCGCATCACGGTCCTCACTTTTGCCAGTTTGTTCCAACGCCCAGCATCCGCATACATATTAGCAATCAACACGTAGTATCCAGGATTAACAGGCCTCAGCTCCAGCAGCTTCTCAGCTGCCCATTCTCCTATTTCAGTATTCCTATGAATCTTACATGCTCCAAGGAGAGTTGCCCACATTTCAGGTGTTGGTTCATAAGGCATCTTTATGATAATTTCCTCTGCCTTTCTAAGTAGACCAGCCCTACCAAAGAGGTCAACCATGCAAGAGAAGTGCTCTAGATGAGGACTTAAACCATGAATACTTTGCATCTTTTCAAATAGTTTCTGGCCCTGCATCACAAGGCCTGAATGACTACAGGCTGACAAAGCAGCAACCATGGTCACATGGTCTGGTTTTATATGGAGTCTTATCATCTCATTAAATAGTTTAATTGCTTCTCTTCCTTCACCTTGAATACCATATCCAGCTATCAGCGATGTGTAGGTAATTGCATCTTTCTTGCTCATCAAATTAAATAGATTTCTAGCTACAACTACCTTTCCAGATCTTGCATACATATCCACAAGTGAATTCCACAAGAGCAAATGTTCTTCAAACCCTTCACGCCTTGTAAGATGGCAGTGAAATTCTTTACCATGTTGTAAATTTGCCACCCTAGCACACAGGGGGAGAATGCTTGCTATAGTGATATAATTTGGCTCAACACCAGAAAGCAGCATTTCTCGAAAAAGAAAGGAGGTTTCCTCAGACCTATCCCAATGTGCAAAGCCAGATATGACTGTATTCCAGGTAATTACAGTTTTAGAGTCAACACACTGAAACAAAATAAGCGCCTGCTTAAGTGCCTTGCATCTGGCATACATGTTGATTAAAGCGTTTCTTACATTATCAAAATCATCAAGGTGACTTCGAATCACTAAACCATGAATTTCTTTTCCAATTTTTAACAAACCAGAGTGGGAACATGCACCCAAACCAATAAGTGTTGCCACAGGTTCTAGCTGAATTCCACAAGTTCTCATTTGAGAGAACAATTTAAGAGCCCCAATAAAGTTACCTGTCTTCAAGCAACCTCCAGCTATGGTGTTCCAAGTAATAATATCCATTTCAGCACCAGCCGCCCTCATTTTATCAAAAAGCTCAAAAGCTTTACTCCACGTACCTTTGGAAGCATAACCAGAGATCATCGAATTCCAAGAAACTGCATCCTTAATTGCCATCCTTTCAAATATATCATGTGCAACATCCAGTTCTCCACATTTCGCATACATGGAAACTAAAGCATTCTGGACAAACAAGTTACCCTCTAGGAAACTAGCATCTATAGATTTGTGAATATCCCTGCCAAAAACAAGATTTAACTGTTCACCACAGGCCTTTAGAACAGATGGATAAGTGAAATCATCGGGTCTTACACCTCCATTCACCATCTGCCTATAGGCAGAGAATGCCTCTTCATTCTGCCCCCTTCTAACATAAGAAGAAATAAGGAGATTCCATGGGAGAGGGTGCAAAATATTTGAAGTTTCGGCAATTACATGAGCATCATCAAGTAAACCAAAGGTCGTATAGAATGTAATTATCTTTGGCACCAAATTCCAACTATGTGCAACGCCCAAATTAATAATGTGGGCATGAATTTGTTTCCCTTCGGAGAGTGACTTACAATTAGTACAACACAATAAAAGAGACGACAATGACTGTATGACAAGATCACAAGGGGTTTGAGAGGAGACATTAGTCCGAATTAGAGAAAAAGTTCTAAAGGCTTTGCGTATGTGACCTTGGCCTGCAAAGTCCTTCAAGGTTGTCAGGAGGCAATCCACCATAGGTTCATTACCTGCTTTACAAGTCCCTGAAATACGTTCATGAGAACTATACAGCAAGGTCTGGCAACAGTTTTGGGGGTCTGATTCTCTAACACTCCTCCACTTCTTAGGTATGAACTTCTCAATTTGGGACAGAGGAAGGTTTCTTGGTTGTGCACTGAAGCGGGAGGGCATAAACTAAAAATGGTAAAACTATAATTAGTAATTACAAAGTTGTGGATGGATATCGTCTGCATTTCCCACACATTTGCAACACCAACAAACAGTCTGTAACAGCTTAAAAAGATTGATTTTTAGCCGATCCACCCCTGCAATAAGAATTATACTGTATAAGAGATACAATAATGGAAAGAAATCCTTAATACCCTGTGCGTTTAATTAAAAATAAAATGTAAACAAAACAGGAAAATAATCATTAACCTTTCTAACACAAGATTAAAGGACATTCTACTAATCTTTTACTTTAAGACCACAAAATTCAAAAGTATTTTTTACTTTCTCAAACTTCATGCAAGTCGAAATAGGATAAACAAATTGAAATCAGATACCAGAATGGTCATCAAACGAACTGAAGCAAATAATAAAATTCAGCAAAACACCAATTGACTGAAAAGCTAACAAATTTCAAAGTCACTGCTTTGAAATCCTATTTGAAGGTTTACCATTACGTTGGCAAGTGGCAACTACATTTCTCCAACTGAACTAACAAATTTGAAAGCGAATACGGTTAGTATTACTCTTGATACTGCAGATAAGATTTAGATAGTTTAAAAAGAGAACGAACCAAAAATGTACGTATCTCCGGTAAGAATTTGTGCCCACTCCACCCTAATATCAGCCTTGGACTTTGTTGCTTGAACAAGTTAAGCAAAAAGGGTTCAGTGGTCAATAGAAGTGAAGAGGAAGGGAAAAAGGGAAAGAAAAGAATATACACTTGCAATATAAAATAAATTTGATACATTTTAATATCTATACACATTACTTTACTTTACTATAAGCTCCTCCACATTCTCACTTCTAATATATACTAGCAAACACTATTTCTATAATAACTTCATTTTCCTGACTAAGATCCAAACACTAACTACACCCCCCACCCCCCTCTAAAATAACATCATTTTCTTCCCTAACGTCCAAACACTATCTATCCCCCTCCCCCCTCTATCTAAAGAAACATCAGTCATTTGTTCTTTACGACCGATAAAATCCCTCATGAGTTAACTGGCGCAACACCAGTTGGCACAAAAGTTCGAAACAGCATCAAACTTGTAATCAGTATGAGCAATGGGAGTGCAAAAACAACAACAAGAGACATATTTCAATAACAAAATCATTTGAAGTATAACAGAGAAACCATAATATTGAAAAATCTTTTTAAAAGAAATTCCTAGAGCACATTTTCCTCCTCATTATAGCCACAATTTCATAATGTTTGATGCTTTTTCCAGTTACGAAAGCAAAACAAATTTCCCCTTTCAAGTACAATTACATAAGATATTTATTAAAAAGTTAGGATAAGGTCCAATGTTTATGCTATTTATAGACTAGTTGTGTTAATTGATAAACCATGGAACAAGTTTGAATATGGAAAAAAGGCAAGACTAATAGAACGGTAGTAAGACCTACAATGTTATGCCTCATGGAAAAAAGGCAAGACTTATAGAACGGTAGTAAGACCTACAATGTTATGCCTCTAAAGTTCAACCTATGCATAAAATGAATATCTCAGAGATACAAAAAATCAGCGGACATAGAAGATAGAGTCAATTGAGATCGAAAATATAAAGACTAACCCCAATTTGCCTCTGAGGAACCATGAAAACACATTGTTATGGCACAGATACCTCAACAGCATAAACTAAAACACAAAAAGAAAACAAAGACGGACACTTTTTGATGCATACCTCAATGGGTGATTGGTAATCCCAGAGAGTTGCTGGTCACCGCCATTAATGGAGGACGAAAACACTGAAATACTCTGAAAGAGTCGGGTCGGCCAATTGGAGTCTTGAGATTTTATTCAAAAACGTGAAAAAATATTAATTTCACCCCCAATTTCTAAACATCATTTGATGTTTAAATTTGGTTGTTATAGATGAAAAAAATTGTTCAAATTTTTTTTTGTTTTAAAATGTTATGAATTAAATTTTAATTTTCAAAAAAAATTGTGTATTTACTAATTAAAAATTAAAATAAACTAATGTTCAATTATTTTAAACTAGAGATGTTTTTAATAATTATGTTAGGAATATTGACTAGTTAAAAAAATTCACTTCTGTTAGATTTTTTCCTTATAATTTAGCCAAACCAAATTAATATATCGGCAATACGACCCATATTTTTTTTTTAAAAAAAAAACAAATTAAAAAATCAAAAGACGTAAAAGACTTGTTAAATGAATACTATAATTTATTGTTAAATTGTTTACTATGGTGTAAATACACGAAGACAAGCGATTGGTTCAATTACAGTATTAGTCTCAATGAGTCATGAATTAGTTCAATTTATATTTTTTTTACATTCTTTAATTTAATCCAAAATTATTTCTTAAACATGCTTCAACTAGTTCTATTGTTCATTATAAATATTTATTATAAGAATTATGATTACGTGATTTATTTATTTCTTAAAATGGATTATAATGCGGGTGTATTATTTCGGGTGAAAAAATTATAGGAAAAAAAATATGTTGGGTGGAATTTTTATTTCATCCAATAAGAAAATAACAAGTAATAAATGATATTTTAAAAAATAAAATAAACATGAGGTTGTTAGTTTCAGAAGATGTTTTCAACACTTCTCTCGACTTTAAATTAAGATCCTCACACTCATATACAAGAGTTTGAGACTATTTACAAAATCATGTGACAAATTGGAGGTGTATTTAAGTCAAATTAGTCAAGTAGAGAGGTGTTTTTAAGTCTATCAATAATTTGGAGATGGAATTAATAATTTACGCCAAATTTAGAAGTGTTTTCAATACTTCTCTTTTTTTTAATGAATAAGTTTTTTGGTCCGATCGAAACAAGTCTGTTGCCCTTAATAAGAGGAATTCAAACTTACAATACTTAAGCTCATTTTAATAGATGAAATATTGTCATCTTTTTTCTTGTGGATGGTTTGTTGTGATCTGTTCGAACAACATTAAGTTAATATTTCTATTTAACAACTAATTGTATTATTATTTATTAACTGCTAAATTTGTTTATTTAGTATTTTTATTTGATTCGAGTAGTGTCATGTCAATAATTATTCGGTTTTATAAAAGTTTTATGTCCAACAAAATTGTTTTCTGGTTGATTGTATTCAAGATTTTGCATACAATGACAGTGATTCAGATTGAAATAATACAATTAATTATTTACTTTAAGTCACAATCAATAATAAGTATTACTAAGATTGTTGTGTTGATGGATTTGAGACTTGATTAACATCTAGCAAATAGTATCACCAAACAGATATTTATGTTAGCATTTCAAAATTAGAAATTAAATTTAAAATTTAAAAATATTATGGGAAACTTGCAGAATTGTCACTAGTTTCGAAGCTACCGATACTCTAGTTTGCAATATTATGAGATACATGTATCTTGCGATATATGGAATTAAAATTAGGTGTTATTTGTTCTAGATTACACTGTATCCAAGTGGATTTGCATGTATCTAGGATACATAACAAATCTCGCTTCCCTCCCTCCCATCTCGCCACTCTCATATATACATAACTATCTCGCTCGTCTCTCTCCCTATTTCAGTGTATCTGGTAGCAAAAATACATATATCTAGTGTATCTTCCTCAATATGGTAGAAGGCTCTTAATAAGTGATAAAAATATGGAAAAATCACCCCACATATATATTTAAGGGGACTATATCTAATTATATAATTTCTCAAACTTCTTTTTTATAAAAAGTGGATCGGCCCAACCCACATAGTGATGGGTTGGACTAGCTATTTTAGGGCCCATCAATAATATGGATCAGGTCGGCTTGATCCGTCAAATTTCAAAACCCATGTGAGCTAGTTCTAATGAGCTGGCTAATTTCAATGTTACTTTTTCTCTATTGTTATGTCACAATGTTGATGATAATAGAGTGATGCTGAGAGATTCTAATGGCATGCCAGAAAGAGTTACCATTGAAATTTACATCTCAATCAGTAGTCTAAATAAGAATGTCTAGTAGAGCTTTGCTAAGGTTTATCCATGGAAGCAATAGGCAGGAAAACTAAGATGGTTCCATGGTCTGTTTTTCCTTATTGAGGCAACAACAACATACACAGTGTAATCCCATAAATGGGGACTGGAGAGGGTGGTGTGTACGCAGACCTTATCCATATCTTATGAAGGCAGAGAGATTGTTATCGAAAGATCCTCGGCTCAAGTCAAGCAATACAAAACAGGTTTGAAAAGGAGATGTTGAAAATTATAGAGAAAAGAACAATGACATCTGGAGGAGATGCTAATCTTTCATGTTAGTGTTGCTGTCCTACAAATCCTAATGTTTGATGAAAATTGAAATGCATGAGTCTAAGGGGAGACAGAGGGGTACAAGCTTGTTCAACTCTCAGCTGCTCAAGAATTCGTAGCGGTAATACACTATACCTCCAAACACTTCAAATTGAGTAACATTAATGTAATAGAAAAGATATATCTGCGGGAAGTTGCAACTCCTAAAAGCTACATTTGTTTCTTTTTATGCATAATACATAAACATGATACACGATTCTTGTTCCCGTTACTATCATCCAACACTTTTTGTCATCAATATTGATCTGGAAAACTCATTGGCACATGACAAACACCATCAAGGATATTTAAAACGTTATGCAGCATGTTAAATGGCGAATTCAACATTTAATATAAACAAGTCAATCAAGGAACGAAAGGTATTGAGTTTCATAAACAAAGAATCTAAATCTTCAGGTCATTGATACCTTTTATACCAAACCTTCTTCATGTAGGGCCTGTCATTAACCGACCTTACATGTCTATCATCAATTACAAAATGCCATAACTCTTTAGAAGCTGCCTCATCATCGTCAGTAAAAAGCCAAGATGGGGGTGGCCAGAAAATATCTGCATATTCAAGGAAGGATAACAATGAACCAAGTTTACCATCTTGTAAGCTAAAGATACCTGTGTGATGACGATGTAATCCTTTATATCTAAGTTTCACCTCCTCGCTAAGACCACATACCAAATAATCTTCAAAGTCATAGTCATAGTACTTTGGCGGGCGCCTACTCATATTCACAATGATACCTCCATTCACATAGTAAATGCAGTTTCCTCTGCACTGATCACCAAAATCTGATGAAGAAACAGAGAAACAACAGTCGTCACCAGCAAAGAAAATTTGATCACCCAATGTATGCACTGCAATCCACTCATGTTGTTCTTCATCAAGCCGGCAAACCTTAATTTCTTTGGGACATTTCCATGAAGGTTGAGAACCATGCAACTCTGTCTTAACATCAGTATCTAAAAACATATCAACCAGAAACAACTCCCCACCTGATTCCACCAGTCGTTTCTTACTGCCCCATTCGTTAAATATGTTGACGGTGGAAGATACGATGGTCTGGTTAAACAAGGGATCATACATTATGGTCTCTCCATAAGTATCAACAGCATAAAAATTCCCCTTATACACACTAATATCGACAATCTTACTAGTGGGATCTTTCAAGGTAGTCCATTTCTCATCCTCTGACTTAAAACACAGTAAGTGATCAAAAATACTAGTTGCCATTACAGAAAAATGATTGGTTTGATCATTCCAAATAGGTAAGATTTTATTAAATAAATCAAATCCGAGCACACAATGTAAGTTATAGTTTAAGACACAATGGACATGATAGAATTTACAAACTTGAGAAACACGTATATCTAGTAAATTCAATTTCTGATCAGGCAAATCACCAATTACTCTGTTGGTTAGAGGATTCAAAATCTTCAATTCTCCGTGTGATGTTTTTAGAATCTTGACTAACCAGCCTGTGTGAGGAGGATGAGGAAGTTGTAAAAGATAAACTGTGCTTTCGATTAAATTACAATGAGATATGTCATTATAAGGCCAGAATAGGTCGTTGGGGAAAGGCAGTTTGATGGGAAACTGAGATTTGGGGATTTTGAAATTAGGAGAAAATGCTGAACGCCATGAACTGCAGACTGCACGAATGCGAAGGATATCAATATGGCTGTTGACGAATTTACTAATTCTTTCAACAAGTTCAATAGGAAGATCAGACCAAGGAGCCATCATAAAACCCTAGCAAAGCTTTTTTCCAATCGCAGTAAAGAATGACATATTTAATATCCGAATAAAAAATTAATTAGTAACGAATTAATTATTAACTATACTTCTTACTAATCAAGGACTAGTTATAGGATATCGTGTTCCTTGTTATGCTCCAAATCAGTTTCTTTTCCTTATTTCATTTTTGTTGATTTGCATAAATTATGAAATTAATGATTTAGATCATTTCTTTTATCTCTTCTTTTAATTAGTTTCGTAATTTAGTGTATTTGGGACTTTGTTTAGAATTTGATTTTTTTAGTAATTTTATTGATTTTTGTTTTTATTAATGAATTTTATGTGCTTTATTCTTATTTTTTGTTGTTGTTGTTGTGTGTATTGAATTTTGATCTTGTTGGAACTCAAGATTTTATAATGATTGTCAAAGAATTTTAGGTATGTACCTTCTAAATTGAGCTCATTGCTCGGTATATCTCTTGAGTAGTTTGTGAGTTGTTGCATATTCTTTCCGAATTCCAAAAAAAAAAACACATTGCATGCACTGTGACGTCTAAATGGATAGAATTTAAACTAGCTAGTATATTACCTTCCTAAAAGAGAGAAAAAGAAAATGAATGGTAATGTGGAAATTGCATTAGTTTGGTGTATACATCCGATGCGGGTACGTTTTTTCCCTTATGTATGGCTTGTGCCTTGGAACAAAAATTCAGTTTTAGACCATTAGTTTATTGAATCTATCCATACTTCATATTAAATATGAACAATTAATTTATTGTGTAGTTATATATATTTTTGGGATTAAAAGAGACTCCAATCTAGTCATATTCCTCTATAGGTTATCCGATACATCTTTGAACCTATGCCAAAAGTTTATTAATTTTTGTCTTTTTTTTCCTGGCTCACTTCGCAATCAAAGTGCAATAAAGTTTTTAAGGTCTTTATATCCTTACAATGGCATACCAAATTTGAATTGTGTCTTCAAGAGATGGTAGTATAAATTTTTAACAATTTTTTTTGCTATACCTTCAATAATTTCAGTTGAGAAAACTTGCATGAATACTCATAACGTGTATTATTTAATTTGTATTAACAAATACTTATAACAATATAAGTATTTGTTATTTAAGGAAAAATGTTTAAATATGTCATTGATTTTTCGGCTCATGTATACCACCTGTTAAAATTTTGACATAGATAAAATATTGTCATATTTTTTCTCGTGTGTGTTTTGTTGTGATCTATTGGGACAAAATAAGTTAATATTTATATTTAACAATTAATTGTATTTTATTCATTATCAATTTAATTTACTTATTAGCATTTTTATTTGGTTCAAGTGGTATCAAGTCAAAAGTTATTTAGATTTATATAAGTTTTATGTCCAACAAGATTGCTTTCTGATTAGTTGTACTGAAGATATTTGCATAGAATGACAACAATTCAGATTGAAACTATACAATCAAATCTTTACTTGAAGTCATAATCAATTAGTATAACTAAGATTATTGTGTTTATGGATTTGAGACTTGATTAGAACCTAGCGAATAGTAACACCAGATTCTATCCCTACTCTTTTTCTAATTACAATAATTCCTTAAAATTTGTACCATCCATATACATTAATTCACCATCCGGATACATTAATTCGATACAAGAAGAATTCTTTTGTTGCGCTAAAAAAAGGAATAAAATCTTTTCTGTTGCGCTTAAAAAGGAACAAAAACATAAATTAAATATCAAATCCATAAATCATGCAATTATGTTGTTTTCACTGCTAATCAATCTCTCCCAAAGCATAACAACATCAAAAAAATCAAATTTCAAATTTCTTCTCCAAAATTTTCAAAAATCTTTTCAATTTCAATTCAAAATCATTGAAAAGTTGAGTTGATACATCATGAATATCTCTATTTTGTTGAGACTTTCAAGAATGTGAGAAAGTGAGGTGCGTTGAATCAACCATTGTAGCTTGGAGATCAATGAGTTGAGAAAAATCTAGAGATTTGAGACATTACAGAGACGAGTGTTGCTTTATCCCTATACAATTGTTTGAAGATTCTCTCGATTTTTATTCAGAATTGTCAAAAAAAATTGAGATTTGAAATTCTTCTCTCAGTTCATCAAAGATCCTTTCAGTTTTGATTCAAAATTATCGGAAAAAAATTGAGATTCAAAATTCTTCTCCCAGTTTATCGATGATCCTTTGTCAAAAATTTTGAGAAGATATATCATGAATATCTTCGTTAGTCTGTACTTGGAGGTGAAGAAACATGAACGAATATTTCCAATGTGTCTAGTATACAAAATTGTGCCGCTATATTTTATAAGATGGTTACAAAATTGTGCCGCTATGTGTTAGTTTGTTGTTACATAATTACCATAATTTGATACATAATAAAGTAGTCAATATTGTCATTGTTCTGTATCGTATACCTATTATTGAAACTGATACATACTGCTCTAATTATAGAACATTATGATTAATGTATCAATATTATTTTTGGATAATATAAACATATACATAGCCTTCTAAGTTGGATAAGACTGAACAAACATTAAAGATCGTAGATACATAACACACAACTGATTTACTACTGTCTATAATTTGAATAAGATTAAAGATATATTGTAGAACTTGAAACATATAAATGATACATTAAGTAGTATGTATCAACAACACTTATATTTAGCAGGATAAACATTGTAGATCCATCGTTTCGTTGTTTATATCTATTTTTCATGAAAGTTTTCATCATCAAAATCTTTATGTATCAGAAAATTGTGGATGAAAAAGCTAAAAAGAATTATTTTTTTAAAAAAAAACAATAATTCAAGAACTGGAAAGAAAACAAATGATGAAGAAATAGTTCTACCTCTTTAGGAACTTGAAATCGATGAACTGGAGAAATAATAGATTTGAAATTCAAAAATAGAATGATGAAGGTAACTACTGATCTGTTGGAGTGATTTTAGTCTAGGAACAAAAATTGTTGGGTTAGAGAACTGTGAGTTATGTATCTAGAGAAGGAGAGAAAAATAGGGATTTTTGTAATATTTTAAAATGGTAGGAAATTTTAGAGAATATGGAAAGAAAGATTGTGTAGTTAGGTAATTTTAAAAAATATATATATATAGCAACACCATATAGATATTTATGTTAACATTTTAAAACTAGATTCAAATTTTAAAAATTACAATTTTTTTTGGGAAACTTGTAGAAATTTTAATAGTTTAGGAGTTAATTACTTAGACACACTCTAATTTGTAATAGTACGAATATTATCAGATTTTGGTGCATCCAGATACATGTATCTCAGGATACATTGGGTCAAATTTAGGTGGAATTTGTTCTAATATACTATATCCAAGTGGATTCACATTTATTTAAGATACATAAAAAATCTCGCTCGCCTCCCTCGCCTCTTCTCATCTCGCTCACCACTCTCATATGTATATGGGGACTGAGATACATGATAATCTCGTTCGCCTCCTTCCCCATCTCGCTCGTCTCCCTACCTTTTTTAGTGTATCTGGTAGGGCTTAGACAGATTGGGTGGATAATCTCGCTTAACAGTTTGGCCTAATGGATATCGATTTTTAAATTTACTAATCTGCTAGCCAACATATAAGATATTGGTTGGTTCGATAATAAATTAGCATTTATCGGGCGGTTATTGGACGGTGTATCCGCTAAACTCTACCTTTTTTTCTATATGAACGCACCTTTAAAAAATGACTTCTTTCCCGTATTTTAAATGCAATTAAAATGTAAAATTCTTCTATATTATATATATATATATATATATATATATATATATAGTTAATAACAGAAGAGTAAATATGTTTTCAAGTTTTTGGCTTCACGGTCTTAGGATTAACAATATACAATGGAAAAATATTAAATTATGCTAATATACATAAGTTAAAAGTGTAAGTATGAGAACTCTTAACGGGTTAACGGTTTATTCGATAAGGAAATTGAATACCCCCCTCCCCCACACACACACCAATAAGCTGTTAATTATACAATACTTATCAGTTCACCAACCGTTTATTTGATAACCCAATATCAATAAGCCAATTTTGCGGTTGGATTAACAGTTACGATTTGATTTTGAACACTCCTAGTATCTGATAGCAAAAATACATGTATCTTCCTTAATATAGTAGAAAACTCTTAATTACTGATAAAATATGTAATAATTTAAAAGTATAGGTAACAATAATATATATATATATGTATATATATATATGGTAGTGGAGTATGTCTAATTATATAGTCTCTCCAATTATTTTTAAAAAAAAAAGTGGATTGGCCGACGCAACCCACATAGTGATGATTAGACTAGCTATTTTAGGGCCTGTCAAAATTATGGATGAGCTCGGCTTGATCTGTCAAATTTCAAAACCCGTGTGAGCTAGCTCTAATGAGGTGGGCTAATTTCAATGGGCCTAACTCATCGGTGGCCCCCTAAAGTTGGCAGCAATTTTCACTTAGACACTTTAACTAGGCTTTGTTCATTTTAAACACCTCATGCCAGGCTCTGTTGTGTCATTTTGACACTTTCCGTTGACATGGCAAAGTGAGTGTTATACACTCGCTATTGACGTGTAAGGGGCTTATTTAGCCTATTTTATTTTATTTTATTTTTTCTCTTCTTCTTTCCCATTTTACAACCACTATCTCTCCCATTATTTCTCAAAGCTTAAAGTACTTCAATGGAGGTTAAATCTTTTGTTATAATAATTTCAATTTAAATTTCCCACTGCAAGGTAGATCCAAAAAGAAACAAGAAATCGAACCCATATCAACAACACCCAAACCAAGTAAAGTACACCCACAAAAATCCTAAAGAAAAAGGTGAAAACAATTCTTCAAATAAAACGTATCCATAGTCTCAATTGCCCACATATTGCCAACAACTCAAATTTCCAGTTAACAAAAATAGGAGTAAAAAAGATCCCAATATTCATTATGTAATTGTTAATCTCACTAACCTTAAGCCCTAATTAAATTACAAATATCTCAAAATTAAAGAAAATGATACTCAATCTTAAAAATACGAACCATTAATTGTTGTTATACATGTGCACCTCTTAACCCAAAATCAAATGAAGAAATGTGAGGGAAGGTGCAGTGAAGAAAACAGTCAAAATTCGGGTGAGTATGGCAAAAAAATCATGAAAAAAGAGGAATAAAACAGAGAAGATGACTGTGTGGATGTGGGTTTGACGGAAAAGACAATGAAAATAGAGGAATATGATAAAGTAGATTATGTGGGTGTGGGTTTATGACAGAAAAAATAAGGCTAAAAAATAATAAAATTAGAGTAATACAATGAAGAAGATGGCTTTTGGGAAGTTGTGGGAGTGTTGCATTTTTCTTCAAATTTGTCAAACTATTTTATTTAATTTTTTTGATAAAAAGACCACATGTCATTTATTTATTGGTTACTTTGTCATATGTTTTGATTCTTATTTTTTCTCTTTAATATGATAGACTTTTAATGAGTTGGCATGATATAATTAGGCATCTAATCCATATGGACGCACTTGGAGTCAACATGTACTAGTGAAAAAAGTGTCAAAATGACAAAATAAGGTCTGACATGAGGTGTCTAAATTAAACAAAGTCTAGTTAAAGTGTCTAAGTGAAAATTGTTGCCAACTTTAGGGGGCCACCGATAGGTTAGGCCAATTTCAATATTACTTCTTGTTAGTGAAAATTACAAAATAACAAAATTACAAGATTACAATTGAAAATACAATGAAGAAATAAAATCTCTTCAGGCTGAGACGCGGATATCTCGCTTTCTTTAAGGAGATTCAGGCTCACTGCAACAAATGTTTTTCAACGGTTCAGCATTAGTCCTCTTGACTTGTCCCCTCCAGGATACAACAACCTAATCACAAAATATAACTCAACAACTCTGGACAAGAGTTGAGTCCAAAGCTACACAATAAGAACACCTTCCTTCAAATTAATAAGAACTCTCTTTTTGACAAACTTTATGCACTTTATATTTTTCTTGCATGTTTGTGGCATACATAAGGGACAAACAAAGCATGGTCCCTTATCTTGAACTTGTTGATTTTGTGCTTGGTTATTTCACCATTATTTTTCTTGGGAGGTCTACTATTATTTTTCTCGAATTTTTTCTTCTTAGTCTTCAAAGAAGTATTTTTGTGAGATTCAGGAGTAGCATTATTTGAAGTAATTAAATTTACCTTCATTGTGATGTTGCTCTCTTCTGTTTGTAAAAGTGCATCTTGACCCCTTGCCTCTTCTTCCATGTGGATTTTCATTATCAAGGTTTTAAGAGAGGTTTACTTTTGTTTGTGGCGCATAGTTTTTTGAAATTCCTTCCAAGAAGGTGGAAGTATATCGACTATACCACAAACAATAAAATTATCTCCAATTTTAACCTCCTCGGACCTAAGTTCTTCAACAATCATTATAAAGTCTTGAGCTTGGTCTACCACTGATTTATTGTCCATCATTTGGAAATAAAAAAATCTACTAGTCGCATATTTTTTCGCTTCCGCCTCTTCGGTATCATACTTACTCTGCAATGCTTTCCAAATTTTCTTTGCACTAGAGTAAGTTCTATCATAATAATCATAAAAATTATCAAATAGACAATGAAGAAGATAATACCGACACTTATATGAATCACCATCGTACTTTTCCACTTTCTCATGATGAGAAATAAGTTCATCATCATCCATGGAGGTATCATCAACTTTATTAGGATTCTTCTCAGTTAACACATAAGAAACATTGAGAAAACTCAAGTAGAAAAGTATTTTACCCTTCCATGTCCTGAAATGGTTACCATTGAACCGAAATGACTCGTTAAGGTCTCCCTTCTTGACATCTGGGTTTTTTCAATTGTAGCCATTCTTGGTTCTTAAAATTGTTAGTGAAAATTACAAAATAACAAAATTACAAGATTACAATTGAAAATACAATGAAGAAATAAAATCTTTTCAGGTTGAGGCGCAAATATTTCGCTCTCTTTAAGGGGATTCAAGCCCACTGCAGCAAATGTTTTTCACCGGTCCAGCAGTTGTCCTCTTGACTTGTCCCCTCTAGGATACAACAACCTAATCACAAAATATAACTCAACAACTCTGGACAACAGTTGAGTCCAAAGCTACACAATAAGAACACCTTCCTTCAAATTAATAAGAACTTTCTTTTTGACAAACTTTATGCACTCTATATTTTTCTTGTATGTCAAACAAATGAAGACCACCACTATTTATAGTAGAAGAAGTCTTCCTAGGAATAAATAGGAAGATAATGAGGTACTAAATAGTGAAAATGATGGCCTTAGGAGTTATATATGTTACAAGGTATAATGGAGAAATAAAGAATGAAATTGTCACAACCCAAAAATGGACGTGATGGCACTCATCTTAACCCACCAAGACAAGTCAGCCTAAAACTCAACCATTACAATAAAATGCGGAAATTTTTATAATAAACTCAAAAATACCCCCAAAATTGATTGTCACGTGTACAAACCTCTAAAGTATTACAATTGATTCAAAAGAAAAACACAAGTCTCAAATGACCTTGTTTCTAGAATAGAATAAGATCATAAATAGGATTAAAAAGGTCTGTTGAAATGACAAGCAGCTACCTCACAAACCTCCACAAGAAGCCTCAGACAAGAAGAAGAGAAAATATCACAAAGGTCCGGGCTAGTAACCTACAAAAAAATGTAGTAGCAAGGGGTGAGTACCAAACCACACGGTACTCAGCAAGTAAACCTCTAAACACAAGCTAAGGGGCTAGAATACGGGTACTCCTTACACCCCAACCGAACCTCCATAAATACAACTTGCATAGAATCAGCCTAACCTAACAGTTCATAATTTACAAGCGCATATCTCAATAACAACATTCTAACAATCACATATTCTCGATAACAAGCTCAATATTTATCAATTACAACCTCCACAACTACAACCTGCTTAAAATCAGCTCAACCTAACAGTTCATAATTCACATAGTACACAACGCAACAACAACACTCTAACAATTACATATCCGCAACAACAAGCTCAATATTCATCAATCAAAGTTCCACAGATAGGCACTCACAAGATCAGCAAAACACAATATCAAGTTCACTAATGATAAATATGTGCAATGCAATGTCAAGTATAGTGATGTATGTCTGACCTAGTGATACACACTTGCTGTCTCTCAGTTTGGGATCCATAGGGGACATATTTGTCCATGCATCCATCGCGGTGCACGATACGTCCCTCGATATATAATATTCATTGCGGAGCGCGATACGTCCCTCGAAATATAGTATCCATCGCGGTGCGCAATACGTTTCTCGAAATGGTACATTCTCTTATCACATAATACTTATCACAATCATGTCTCAAAACCAATGCGAATGACATGTTCACATAAATAATGAGGAGATGACCACTTTCATAACAACACACAATTCACAACAATACAACCATGATACAACATCAACAATGATTCAACAAGCCTTTCAACTCAGTCTCAAACATCACACATCAACAATTAAACGTTGCCTTTTATTACCCCTTTTTCATCATTAGAAAATAATCAATATGTACAAGTCAACCCATCACCTCATTACCTCCAAACACATATCACAAGGAAATACACGAATTTCATACACTTAACAAGGGTTTAAAAATCCACTTGCCTTAAATAACCGAACAATCACTCCGAGACTTGAGCCTTCCCTTTTGGTTGAGCTTCCAAATCAATGCAATCTATTCAAGTACATATTCACAATAAGATTTCGAAACTAACAATGCCCATATTAGTATAGGTTTAGCCTAGATCCAAAAGATCACCCAGATCTATAATCAAGTTCCTAAGTTTCAAAGCTTAGGGTTAAGTTCAAATTCTTTGCCAATATCATAATTTGAATGGTATTTATATGATACAATAGATCTAATATTTAATTCCCTATCTCAATATGCCAAAACTTAACTCATAATGTGATAACAAAAACATTTATAAAAAAAAAAACGAACCAAAGTAGTGACCGAAAACAATTTGTAGAGCCAAATTTGTCATTCCACTCATCATTATCACGTAAACCTCATAACTAACCTATCGTAAGGCTATTAGTGGCCAATCACGTGTCATAGTTCTCCACTAACATCTTTATATAAAAATAAAAAAAGAAATATTGACAATTAATCTGAAACAATTCCAACTTTCCAAATTGTTACTCTAACCCACTGCATATACCAATCCAACTTTGTTTCTTTTACAACTTAATTATTGTCAAAATATAGTGATAATAATAATAATAATAATAATAATAATAATAAAGAATCTGGAGAAAGACTAAAATCAACCTGTGGACTAACATGTATATCAATTAAATAACAGTAACATCATTCAAACTTATATGAAAGATTTGCAATACTTTCAATATGAGCCAATCACCCCACTATCACCTTATGACTACCTTATAATCATTCCAATAATTACCTAAAACAATTACCCACTAAAACCTGTCCCCCAAATTCAAAGAACCCACGTGTAGCAACATTAATTGAAAGCAACAATAGCTTCTAAAATCAATATGCTACTCCTTATCCTCCCCTTGAAAACATATTAATTGCTTCATGAATTTACAATTCATTACGTATTTAAAGAGTTCCAATTTGAAATCTCACCTGGATGCAGTTCGCAACTTGCGATGCCAAAACCCTTGTCCGCTCCTTCTTCCCGTTTTTACTTCTTTTCTCAATTAATTATGTACTAAAAATGATAAATTTAACTCACTTATTTTATTAAATATAGGCTAAATGGTATAGGGTTATAAATAAATTATCACTTTTGCCCATTAACAATCAATTAAATCATTTATCTATAATTATCCATCAATTAATTAACTCAAGTTAAACGAATAGTCTAAAATTCTCAAAAATGACCTATCGGGTTATTACAAGAATTGATGCTTGATAACAAATGTTAACAACGGACAACAAATGTGCTGCCCATGATCAGTCCACCAACGTTCTCAGCAACGTTTTATTTCCTCCAAAATAATGAGCAATTAAGCCCAAAATGAAATGCACATAATGAGTGGATAGAATGTTACTTAAAACAATATGTAAGAAAACTGCCACTAACTGACACAGAGGCTTTCCAAATGACAAATTTTATTAATTTAAAATTCTAAATTACCAACAATCCCCTACTCATTTTGATATTAATCAAGAGAGTCTATCAATTGAAGGAAGACTATCATGTGTGCTCTGTATTGAACCTCCACTTAGTAAAACAGTAACTTTTACTCCAGAGTCGTAGTAGTCTCAGACTTGAACTATGACTGCTTAAGGGATATAAAAAGTCACTGCCTACACATAATAGTCAAGGTGTTGACATGAGCTTTAAAAGCACGCACGTTACAGCCTTGTGCTATCCCAATTTCATGAGTGCTTTTGAGAATAAGTCAATTCTCATTGGAAGCGACCTACTTCTACACATCACAAGGTGAAATATGTCGAGAGTGCTCCACCCATACGGACTACAAATATTCATTAAGAGTTTTGTAAACTCAACCTTCACAAATTACTACAGGAAACAATGCACTCACATCATAGGGAGGGAATAAAAAAAATAGTGCATTTTTTCACAACAAGTCATCATATAATTAGTTTTTCCCTTCAATCTGGTTATAGGATCTCTAGTCCCCAGGTTGGATTTCCTCATATATGTCAATGATTTATAGACTTCAATTCCATCCCCCTCGATGTGCTCCAAACCTTTTCTCTTGTTAAGGCCTTAGTAAGAGGATCTGTAAGATTATCACAAGATTTGACATAATCAACATTAATGGTACCATTTGTCAAATATGATCTTACATTACTGTGTTTCCTCCTTATAGGTCTGAATTTACCTTTGTAATAACAGTTTTGAACTCTACCAATCGCAGCGGTGCTATCACAATGAATTAAAATATGAGGAATTGATTTTTCAAAATAAGGTATTTGAAACAATAAATCTCTTAACAATTTAGCTTCCTCACTAGTTGAAGCTAAAGCAATTAGTTCAGCCTCCATGGTAGAGTTAGCGATTATAGTTTGCTTTTTTGATCTCCAACAAACAGCACCACCACCTAAATTAAAGACATAACCAGTGGCAGAACAGGAAACACTTGATAATGTGTTCTAATCTGCATCACAAAAGCCTTCAAATACATCAAGATATTTTTTATAGAACAAACCACAATTTTTTGTTCCAATTAAATATCTCATAAATCTTGTTATAGCATGCCAATGCTCATTACCTGGCTTGCTTGTAAATCTGCCAAGTACTCCTACTATATATGCAATATCAGACCTAGTGCAATCAGTCACGTATCTCAAACTTCCGATTATGCTAGCATATTCCTTTTGATTTATTACACTATTTTCACTTCAACAAGAAATAAGTGAACACTTGAATCAAAAGGAGTAGCAATATGCTTACAATCAAAAAAGTTGTATTTTTTCAAAATTTTCTCAACATAATGTGATTGGTCAAGGAAAATTCCCTCACATGTTCTTGTTATTTTTACTCCAAGAATAAAATTTGCCTCACCAAGATCTTTCATATCAAAATGGCTTCTAAGAATATTTTTAGTTTCATCAATAACATTCATTTTAGAGTCAAAGATCAATAAATCATCAACATATAGGCAAATAATCACATGTGGATTATTCCAAGACTTCTGATATATGCACTTATCACACTCATTTGTTTTAAAACCATTCTCAATCATGCAGGATCAAACTTTTCATGCCATTGCTTTGGTGCCTGTTTCAAGTCATATAGGGATTTAGTAAGTTTACATACTTTGCTTTCTTGGCCTGCTTCAACAAAATACTCGGGTTGATCCATATAAATTTCTTCATTTAGGTCTCTATTGAAAAAAACAGTTTTTACATCCATTTGATGAACTTGCAAATAAAAAATTGCAGCCATAGCAATTAAAACTCTTATGGATGTAATTCTTGTTACCGGTGAAAAAGTATCAAAAAATTCTAGGCCTTCTAGTTGTTTAAAACCTTTTGCAACTAGTCTAGCCTTATATTTATCAATAGATCCATCATGTTTCAACTTTTTTCTTAAGACCATTTGCAACCAACTTCCAAGTTTTATTAGAAATTAGTGATTTCATTTCATCATTTACAGCCTCTTTCTAAAAAATGGAGTCATGTGAAGATAAAGCTTCTTTTAAAGTAAGAGGGTCATCTCCAATATTAAACACATAAAAATCAGGACCAAAATATTTTTCTACTCTAGCTCTTTTACTTTTTCTTAACTCAAAATCATCAATTTCTTTATTTTTCAAAGTAGAAGTAGAAGAACTAGGTAGTGACAAAATATTTTGTTCAATCCTTTGACCCCCACTATTTTTAGAATCAAAAGGAAATTTATTTTCATGAAAAATAGCATCACCTGATTCAATTATAACATTATTTTCAAGATTAAAAAATCTATAGGCTGTACTATTTGAAGCATAACCAAGAAAAGCACAAGTAGTAACTTTCTTACCCAACTTTGTAATCTTGGGATCCATTAGCCTCACAAAGGCTAGACAACCCCAAACTCTTAGATATCCCAAACTTGGCTTGTGACCTTTCCACAATTCAAAAGGTGTCAGTTTATACTTTTTATAAGGTACACAATTCAACACATAACAAGCAGTTAAAATAGCTTCAGCCCAAAAATTTTAAGATGCATGTGACTCAATAAGCATGGTATTAGTCAATTCAACCAAAGTTCTATTTTTCATTTCTGCTACACCATTAGATGAATGAGAATAAGGATGAGGAGTTTCATGAATTATTCCCAATGATCTAACAAAAGAATTAAACTCATTTGACTCATATTCACGGCCTCTATCACTTCTAATTCTTTTTATTTTTCTTCCAAACTGATTTTCAACCTCATGGAGATAAGTTTTGAAATTTTCAAAAGCATCACTTTTATTCTTCATCAAGTAAACATATGTAAACTTAGAAAAATCATCAATGAAAGTGATAAAATATCTACTAATCCACGAGTTAAAATTCCACCAAGTTCACAAATATCAGTATGAACCAATTCTAACAAATTAGTTTTCCTTTCAACTTGAAAATGAGGCATTTTAGTGATTTTGGCTTTACTACAAGTCTCACACTTTTCAAAATTCTTTTTAACCATTGGGATTAATCCTAAACTACTCATGATTTCAACATAACGATCATTTATATGACACAAACGAGCATGCCAAAAATTGGTAGAAGAAAGCATATAAACAGAAGTAGAAACTTTATTCATTTCAACATTCAGTTTAAACATTCCATCACAAGCATACCCCTTCCCTACAAAAATACCATTCTTCACTATTACATATTGATCATATTCAATAATTTGTTTAAAGTCTGCTTTATTAAGAAGAAAACTAGACATCAAATTTTTTCTCATGGAAGAAGTATAAAGTACATCTTTAAAAGTTAACACCCTTCCAGAGGTAAAACACAATTCGACATCTCTCGTTCCAAGCACTTGAGTAGTATGTGAATCACCAAGCATAATGGTTTTGGGCTCCTCAAAATGAGTATATTTTTTAAACCAATCTTTGTCATAACATACATGACGGTTTGCACCAGAATCAGCCCACCATCCATCAACACTCTCAACCATGTTTATGTCAGTAATCACCGCCACAAAAGGCTTTTCGATAACGTTTGCCTGAGGGTTAGGACCACGTTTCCGAAATGTGCAAAATCGAGCAATATGCCCACTCTTGCCACAAACAAAGCATGGTCCCTTATCTTGAACTTGTTGATTTTGTGCTTGGTTGTTTTCAACATTATTTTTCTTGGGAGGTCTACCATTATTTTTCTTGAATTTTTTCTTCTTAGGCTTCAAAGAAGTATTTTTGTGAGATTCAAGAGTAGCATTATTTGAACTAATTAAATTTACCTTCGTTGCGATGTTGCTCTCTTTTGTTTGTGAAAGTGCATCTTCACCCCTTGCCTCTTCTTCCATGCGAATTTTCATTATCAAGGTTTCAAGAGAGGTTTCCTTTTGTTTGTGGCGCATAGTTTTTTGAAATTCCTTCCAAGAAGGTGGAAGTTTATCTACTATGCCACAACCAATAAGGTTATCTCCAATTTTAACCTCCTCGGACCTAAGCTCTCCAACAATCATTATAAAGTCTTGATCTTGGTTTACCATTGATTTACTGTCCATCATTTGGAAACGAAAAAACTACTAGTCACATATCTTTGGTATCATACTTACTCTGCAATGTTTTCCAAATTTTCTTTGCACTAGAGTAAGTTCTATCATAATAATCATAAGAATTATCAGATAGACAATAAAGAAGATAATACTGACACTTATAGGAATCACCATCGTACTTTTCCACTTTCTCATGATGAGAAATAAGTTCATCATCATCCATAGAGGTATCATCAACTTTATTAGGATTCTTCTCAGTTAACACATAAGAAACATTGAGAAGATTTAAGTAGAAAAGTACTTCACCCTTCCATCTCTTGAAATGGTTACCATTGAGCCGAAATGGCTTGTTAAGGTCTCCCATCTTGACATCCGCGGTTTTTTCAATTGTAGCTATTCTTGGTTCTCCTTAAAATTGTTAGTGAAAATTACAAAATAACAAAATTACAAGATTACAATTGAAAATACAATGAAGAAATAAAATCTCTTCAGGCTGAGACGCAGATATCTCGCTCTCTTTAAAGAGATTCAAGCCCACAGCAGCAAATGTTTTTCACCGGTCCAGCAGTAGTCCTCTTGACTTGTCCCCTCTAGGATATAACAGTCTAATCACAAAATATAACTCAACAACTCTGGACAAGAGTTGAGTCCAAAGCTCCACAATAAGAACACCTTCTAATGGCATGCTAGAAAGAGTTAAAATTGAAATTTCCAATACAAGTAAAAGAAAGAATATTTAACATTTGCTAGGGTTTTTCCATGGAAGCAATGGGCAGGAAAACTAAGATGGTTCCAAGGTCTGATCTTTCGAAAGAACTTGTCGAAAGAAATCAGTAAATTCCTCAACAGCCATAGTGACATCCTTCACATTCGTGCAGTCTGCAGTTCATGGTGTTCAACACTTCCTCCGAATTTCAAAAATTTACCTGGAATATTTAATTTCATGTTTTGCTAGACAAGCAAAGGATTTTTGAGAAACACGAAAGTCTAGTAAATTCATTTTTGTAGGCATATTATCACTCAGACAAATCCCGGATTTGTCTTTTGGTTAGAGGATTCAAAATCTTAAATTTTCCGTCTGTTGTTTTTACAATCTTCACCAACCAGTCTGTATTAAGTAAAACTGAGATTTTTCATAATAACTGCAGGTCATGTTGTTGGGAATTGGTAGTTTGACAGGAGACAGAAATTTGGGGATTTTTAAATTTGGAGGAAATGTTGAACGCCATGAATTGCAGAGTGCACGAATTCAGAGATTGTCAATATGACTGTCGAAGCATTTGCTGATTCTTTCAACAACTTCTTTAAGCAAAAAACAATGAGCCTGTTTGGAGTCCTTGCGTTTGGCAACCCTAAAATTTCATTTATGTGATTTGCACACTATTCTATTTTTCTTTTATGGCTTGCACTCTAAATTGTTTTTGGTCTCGACCGCATAAAAGTTCATCTTATACAGATTACTGATTTAAAATTTTCTGAATCGAGGCACAGATTTCGATTTGCATAAAACTGCAGTCAAGGCTGACAAAGGAAGAAAATTGAAAAGTTGTCAAAGGAAACCTTATTAGCACATATCAGACACCATCAAGGATATTAAAAACGTTCTGCAGCATGTTAACTGTCGAATTCAACATTACTATCAAGAAGCCAATCAAGCAGCAGATACATTAGCTAAATGAAGTATTGAAGAGCGAGTCTTAACAAACACAATTGTAACTTCAAATGAAGTAGGAATACTAAACGAGCCAAGGGGAAACAGAGGAGAACAAGCCTGCACAAGAGTTTCTGGATGTAATACATTATACATCCAAAAACTTCAAATGGTGAAGATGAGTTGCAAATTCTCAGATAACAGAGTTAGATTAAGATTAAGTCGCTCTATCAAACTCACTTTCCTTTCAACGACTCAAAAGACATGACCATACACAGAGATTACTATACATCTAGTTTATGTGGCACTTTTGATCTCAGCACAACGAGGTGAGGCATCTTTTACAAGGCATGTCACTTGTCTCACAAAAGAGTAGATGTGATGCTGCACTTGCACAAGAGTACCCTTATGCACAAAAATGTAACAAAGCAAGTAAAATTTCTTCTTCTCAAAGGCAAAAACACATATTTTATAAACTAGTTCTTGGACACGTGTAGTTCAAGATATATAAATTAAACTTTATTTTTAATTTTTGGAAGTATGTTTAGGTACTTAATTTTTACAAGTGGGGTCTGGGGAGGGTGGTGTGTACGCAAACCTTATACATACCTTGTGAAGGTAAAGAGATTGTTACCGAAAGATCCTCGGCTCAAGTCAAGCAATACAAAACAGGTTTGAAAAGGAGATGTTGAAAATAATAGAGAAAAGAACAATGACATCTGGAGGAGATGCTAATATTTCATGTTAGTGTTGCTGTCCTACAACTCCTAAAAGCTACAATTGATTCTTTTTATGCATAATACATAAACATGATACACTGATTCTTGTTCGCGTTACTATTATCCAACACTTTTGGTTATCAATATTGATCTGGAAACCTCATTGGCACATGACAAACACCATCAAGGATATTAAAAATGTTCTGCAGCATGCACGTTAACTGTCGATGTCAACATTTAATAATATAAACAAGTCAACCAAGGAACGAATGCATTAGTTAAATGGAGTATTGAAGTGCATGTGAATAAAATAAAAGAAAGGCATTGAGTTTCATAAACAAAGAATCTAAATCTTTAGGTCATTAGAAAAGAACTATAATAGATAGGAATACTTAAATTCAAACACATTCACTTTTCAAGTAAGTATCAAGTTTAAAACGACCTTACATGTCTAGGATCAAGCTTCTTCTCATCCTGACATGAGCTCACATGTCTAGTATCAAATAGATAAAGCAACATTCGAGGAGAAAACTTTTTAGAAGCTGCCTGACCATCGTCAGTAAAAAGCCAAGATGGAGGTGGCCAGAAAATATCTGCATATTCGAGGAAGGATGACAATGAACCAAGTTTACCATCTTGTAAGGTAATGATACCTGTGTGTTGATCATGTAATCCTTTATATCTAAGTTTCACTTCCTCGCTAAGGTCATTTCCCGAGATGTCCACTATTATATCTCCATTCTTATAGTAAATACAGTTTCCTATGCACTGATCACCAAAATCTAATGAAGAAACAGAGAAACAACAGTCGTCACCAGCAAAGAAAATTCGATCACCTAAGGTATGCACTCTAATCCACTGATGCTGTTCTTCATCAAGCCGGTAAATCTTAATTTCCATGGGATTGTTCCTTGAAGGTCCAGAACCTTGCAACTCCGTCTTAACATCAGTATCTAAAAACATATCAACCAGAAACAACTCCCCATCTGATTCCACCAGTCGTTTCTTACTACCCCATTCGTTAAATAAGCTTGAAGATAATATCTTTACGGTGGAAGATACATTGGTTTTGTTAAACGAGAAGGGATCATACATTATGGTCTCTCCATAAGTATCAACAGCATAAAAATTCCCTTTATACACACTAATATCAACAATCGTGAGATCTTTCAAGGTAGTCCAGTCGTCATCCCCTGACTTAAAACACAATAAGTGATCCCTAACAGTAATTGCCATTAGAGAAAAATGAGTGGTTTGATCATTACAAATAGGCAAGATCTTTTTAAATATACCCCATCCAGCATAAGGGTGACAATTTAGGTCACCTTTTAAGAGCAACTTCGCATGATATGATTTACAAACTTGAGAAACACGAAAATCTAGTAAATTCAATCTGTTAGCATCAGACACAAACTTGATTCCTCTGTTGGTTAGAGGATTCAAAATCATGAATGTTCCGTCTAGGGTTTTTAGAATCTTGACCAACCAGCCTGTGTGAGGAGGATGAGGAAGTTGGAAAACATAAACTGTGCATTCAATTAAATAACAATGAGGATTGATGGGTAATTTGATGGGAAACTGAGATTTGGGGGTTTTGAAATTAGGAGAAAATGCTGAACGCCATGAACTGCAGACTGCACGAATGCGAAGGATATCAATATGGCTATTGACAAATTCACTAATTCTTTCAACAAGTTCTATCGGAAGATCAGACCAAGGAGCCATCATAAAACCCTAGCAAAGCTTTTTCCAATCGGAGTTAAGAATGACAAAGTTGAATTACAATCCTAACTAATTGAATAACACTTTTAATATCCGAATGAGAAAATAAAAAAATTAATTAGTAACGAATTAATGATTAATTATACTTCTCACTAATCAATGACTCTATAACTAATAGGACATTGTATTCCTTGTTATGCTCCGAATCAGTTTCTTTTCCTTTTGCGATTTTTGTGATTTCCGTAAATTAATGATTTAGATCATTTCTTTTAATTAATTTCGTTTTTTATTTTCCTTAAGATAGATGAGATTTTAACTACGAAATATAATTTTTAAATTTTTAGTGATTTCATTGATTTTGTTTTTTTATTATTGAAATGAATTTTTTGTGCCTTTATCTTTAATAGGGAACTTGATCACGCTATTAGTTTACATGATGATATTTATTAATAACAAAATATTGAAATAACAGAAAGGATAGTAAATATTACTAAACATATTTCAACCTTAATTAAATAAAAGGGAATCATATGGAAACAACAATAAAGAACAATTGAAAGAAATAAAAAGCTATAATAGATATTTATTTTTCTTCATTAATTAATAAAGAATAGGATAAATCAAATATTGATCTGAATTTTTGGGGTAATAAAAATCCTTACCAAGTGAAATTTAATATAGTCTTTTGATAAAAGATTTTATGATAGAATACATTTTTCCATTTCTTATTTCATGTTTTGGACATATATATTTTTTGATAATAGAGTTACTTTTTCTTAGGGTAGAATACATTTTGACTTTCTTCAACATCAACAGAACTACACAAGCCATTTTGTAAAAGTACTTGGGGGTGTGTTTGGTAAGAAGGAAAATGTTTTCTTGGAAAATAAGAGGATTTTGAAATATTTTGTAAAAGATCTCGATGATTGTTTCAAAATCAGTCCCTGAGATTTGATCTAGAAAAAAATAATTCAATTTTTTTTTTTTGATGGGGTCGCTTGGGGGAGTGGATGTTGTGTGTGTGGAGGGGGGGGGGGGGGGGTAGCATGAATTTTTTTTTAAAAAAATTTGAAATATTTTTCAAAACAATTAATTTAAAAAAAAATTGATGGGGGGTGGCGCGGGGGGAGGGGGGTACGGTACGGGTGGGGTGGCGTAAAAATGAAATTTTTAAAATTTGAAATACTTTTCAAAAATAATTTCTTTAAAAAAAAAACAAATTGACGGAAATGACCTGGGTGGGGTGGCCGGGGGGATAGGGGTGGTATAAAAAAAAATTGAAATACTTCCTACAAATAATATTTTTTTTTAAAAATTGATTGGGGCGGCAGGGGAGGGGGTGATGGAGGGAGTGGCGTAAAAAAATTAAAAAAATTAAATTTGACATATATTTCAAAAGAATTTTTTTCTTAGGGGGTAGGGGTAGGGGTTGGGTGAGGTAAAAAAAATCTTAAAACTTGAAACATTTTTCAAAAATAATTTTTAATTTTTTTACTTTTTTATGGGGTGATTGGTTTGGGGTAGGGATGAAAATATATTTTAAATTTAAAATATAAGAAAATTTAAAAAATGAAGAATGAAGTAGAGTTTTGGAAAATGTTTTCCTTAATTTTGGTAGAGAAGTAATTTTTCTTAAATTTGAGGAAAATGAGTTGATTTGAAAAACATTTTAAGTCAATCAAACATGGGAAAATTGGAAAGCCAAACACACCCTTAATGATCTATAGTTTTCTCTTTTTATCATTTCCTAGATCAAACAAAAAATTGTAGGAGTCCCGTTAAATCCAAAGAAATGTAGAAAAATCCATTATCCTATAGTTCAAAGTCAAAAGGCGATAATTAAAAAACAAACTACATGATCATATTCTATAGACACAATGGAATTTGATGAAATAAATCATATTCATTTGTGAATTATAAATCAAAGAAAGAAGACGAAGAATGAAAACGGTAATTAAGAGAATTTAATTAGCGTTTTTTGGGTTCACATGTGAAAAGTGGAGTAATAAAGATACCTAGTTGATAAGTTAATGGAAAAAATCGTTACAATAAGCTAATTAGGAAAAGATTATATTTTTGTGATTACTGCTAAATTTTAGTCAATCAGTTACATCTTAGAATAGGAAAGTTTTTTTAATAATTACTGTCATTTTTATAATCCCTTTTCGAAGAAAGAGTTAAAGGTAATATATGAATGCTCATAACGAGGAAAGAGATTAATTTTTAAAAAAGAATTTTGCATAGAAAAAGAAGAAAAAACTCCAAAATTCTGAGACAATAGATAAATAATAATGGAGGTCGCATGCCACGTCAGCGTGTTTATTTTCAGCTTTATAGATATATGTAGTTCTTTTGTGGGGGTGTGTATTGATTTTGATCTTATTGTAGTAAGGTGACAGTTGAAATTGGATACTACATTCCCTGTTTCCCTATTTTGATTTATTTTTTTTGCATGTATCGCGATCCAAAATCACAAATCATGATGGCACTTATGTTCTCAATCGATAGTTAAGTCAATCCACTAGTTCTATCAAATTAATTAAATAACTAAAGTAGAAAGATAAGCGACAAGCATAATTTCTCAAACACTAAGAGCATGCTTGACATTGCTACTGAAAACTACATATCTCAAACATTATTTAGCCTATAATATAATGTCCATATGAAAAATCCATGACAAGCAAAAATATCTTCTTTAACTTCTACTCTAATCTACTTTTCTTCAATATTGATTCGTGGATTACTCAGACCAAGTTTTGTTGTGTTTCTAATTGTGCTAATCAAGCAAACAAATTTTAGTTTTTTGTAGAGTAAATTTTATGAATAACAAACATAAAAATCATATTAGCGCTCTATAGCTACAATTTTGTTATTTACGCTGCATAACAGACATAGTTTTCTATGGAGCATCTGATTTGTATAATCGGATGTCTGTGTCTATGAAAATTGTGTTTGTATATGTATATGTTCTTTGTATTAGGCTAGAGTGGCGAGCGAGATTAGGAGAGAGAGGGCAGATGCTAGCGAGAGAGAGTGTGTGTTTGTATATCTGCATAAAATTTAAATTTGTATACAATTGAATCGAGTTAAAACATTTGTAATTGGGATCGTCCTTACACGACCTTACATGTTTAGTAATTCAAATAAACATTCGAGGAGAAAACATTTTAGAAGCTGACAGATCGTCAATAAAAAGCCAAGATGGAAATGGCCAAAAAATATCTGCATGTTCGAGGAAGGATGACAAGGAACCAAGTTTACCATCTTATAAGGTAATGATACATGTGTGTTGACCATGTCATCCTTTATATCTAAGTTTCGCTTCCTCGCTAATTAAGGTCATTTCCCGAGATGTTAACAATTATATCTCCATTCTCATAGTAAATACAGTTTCCTCTACACTGATCACTAAATTAGATGAAGAAACAGAGAAACAACAGTCGTCACCGGCAAAAAAAATTCGATCAACTCACGTGTAACATCCCGCCTTAGAAATAGCTAGATTAGAAAGAACGATTTTGGAAAGAGTAAATTTGGAAATTTTGGCAAGTTATGCTTAGTATGAGTTTTGGGTCAACTTCAAACGACCATAACTTTCAATACAAGATGAGTTAGATGTACTATAAGATATCAAATGAAAGGTCTTGGAATCCTCTTTCCAACACCACCAAGTTTGCTAATTTTCAAACTTGTATGAGGGAGATATGATCATTTGAAGTATGTTTAATCCAGTTAAGGAAAGTTACCCGAATTTAAGAAGGGTGTTTTGGTCTTTTCCTTACCCTCTCAGATTTAAGCAAATTTAGGTAATACTTAGGGGTCTAAACTGATTTGGTTCAGTTTTTCAAATTCTAATTTACGTTAGGGTTTTGAGAGAAGTTCAAGAAGAGGAGAAAAGGTGAAAAGTCAAGGCATTCATCAAGTTTTCTTGTGATTCGAAGGTTGTTTCGCCAAGGGTTTAATCCGTAAGAGGTATGTGAGTTCTCATAGTGTTAGGTTCATTCACCTACACGCCAATCATATTATTTTCAGCAAAATTTCGTTCTTGAAGTTGAAGAGTTAGAGTTCTTGATGAGTTTTCTTGAATTTCCTTTCGTAATCTTGATTGTTGAAGTGTTGATGAGTTATTGGGATGAGTTTGTGTATTTTGAGAGTCGTTTTGAGTAGATTATCATATACTAATGTTGGGTATTCGAATCTTAGTGAGTTGGAAAGAAACCATTCGATTCTAGGCGAAGTGGGGTTAGTGCGCCCCAGTTTGTGCTCTGTAGTTTGGGGTCTGGCTCCCTTCGCTAGCTAGTGCGCCCCAACTACCTTTCAGTAGTTTAGGGGCTGGCGCCCAGTGCCACTCAGTGTGTCAGGGTCGTCTGTGTCACGCCCCGATCCTACACCCTGGGCGGAACTGACACTCGAGAACCATTGTTGGCCCCAAGCGAATCATTGGCCTGACTTACTTACTGTGGAAGACTTTTACTCAACAAAGACAAATTTATGTAATAAAATCGAATGTTATAAGGGAACATTCAACTGGCCAATAAGGCAAACTCAAGTCTCAACATAATAGAATGAAAATGAAAAGACTAAAGAACTGACATCTGACTGTCTATGAAGCCTCTAAAACAATTGAGATGTCGGGACAAGATCCACAACATCCTAATGAACTAAAAATATTGAAAGCAATAAAAAGGGATCATCAGGAAGCAAGGAGGCTCACCAATAAACTCTGAAGCTCAACTAGAATCAATGATGCACTGGATGCTGATCCTGGTTACCTGTATCTGCATCATTAAAAGATGTAGGCCAAATGGCATCAATATACGAGTATGCGATGGGAAATTTAAAACAAGACATAAGCTTGAAAGGAACTGAAAGAACAAACCTGGTCTTAACTCAACTCAACTGATTTCGATACAAAGCAATAACATAAATGCAATATAAAGAAAAACTTTTAAAACACGGATATCAACTATGTGTATTTAGAACTACAATAATACTCTGTATGTATGCAAGGATACAACATAAACTCTGAAATGTATATAAAAATACAAAATACTATAATGGGAGTTTCTCTAAACGACAACCATCACTTCAGAGCTATTGTGATGATATAACGTTTTGCCTCACGCTGCCAGGGTCGTCATATACCTTACCGAGGGTATAGAACCTGACTACTAAGTGGATCCACTAGTCTATGCTAAGAATTACTAGGGAATCATCTAAAAAGTATGACTTTTTTCTACCCATGGTGGCTACATGGTTTATGGGGCTGAGAGTTGTCTGGACTCTCCCCCATATCGGTGCTCAATACTACTCCCAAAATATGATACTAGCTCTTATGTTTAAAAACATATTTCTTTTTGTGGTTTGAGATAATTGCTCAAAACTTAGCTCAAAGGCTCCTCTTGGAAATCAAAGTTTTCTCTCTTGCTTAATTGTGAAAGCATTTACTCTTTACTAAAAACTAGCTCAAAAGCTCTTTTGGAAATCAAGATTTGCTTTCTTGTTTAAATGTGAAAACATATTGATCTCTGGGAATACATAGTCCCCATATGCTCTTTTGAAGAAATGAACTTCAAATCTTTACTTTTTACTCAACTCAAAACTCAAGTCTTAAAACAAAGTTAAAACGTTTGTAAAAGACTTTTGGAAAACTCTAAGAACTTCTCTTGATTTGACTCTTAACTTCTCTTGACTTGACTCTTAACTTTCCTTCAATTGAATTATGGATTCAAGGCTCATGATCTCATGTTATTGATGATTTCATGTTGTTTAAACGTACTTTAGAGTGTAGTAATCGACTAGATAACATAGGTATATTTCAAGGGAACTAGTGCAGAAAGAAGTGGGGAAAAATAGAAGACATGGCGTCCCTGGCGCTTTGAATGGCGCGGGGCGCCAGAACCCAAACTTCAGAGTCTGGGGTTGGGCACTCTGAGTGGCGCTGCGCTTCAGAGCCCAAACTTTAGACACTGAATTGGGGCGCTCTGAGAGGCTCGGCGCCCCAAGCCTCTGCCCAGAAAATCCCTAATTTTTCCTGCTCGTTTTTCAACTCTAAACTCAATTGGGTCTATTCCCAAACACTTAGATTCGACTACATAACCAAAATATGCAAGAATCTACTCAAAACGACATCAAATTCATGAATTAAAATCAAGAACTTCTCAACAACTTCAATAATCAAGAACCCAAAAGAAACTTCAAACAAATCCATCAAGAACTCAATTTCAATGCTTTCAAGAACATAATTTGTTGAATAAAACATGATTGACACGTGGGTGAACTAACCCAATGCTATGTGCTCTCACATACCTCGTAGGGATCACACCTTGACGAAATCCACAACCAATTCTTCAAGAACGGGGCTATTCCTTGCTCCTTTTCTTCTTTCTCCTCTTCTTTTCAAACCCTAACTTGTTTTTATAAAGCGTAAATTGAATCCAATCAGTTTAGACCCCAACTTAGTTACTAAAAATGAAATTAATTAATTGGATAGCGAAAAGACCATAATGCCCTTCTAAAATCCGGTTTTGACTTTCCTTATCTAGACAATCCAACTTCAAATGGGCATATCTCCCTCATACGAACTCAAAATTGTGCAAACTCGGCGGCGTCGGAAAGATAATTCAAAGGTATTTCCTACGGTATCTTGTATCACACCTAACTCATCCTGAGTTAGGATTTATAGTCATTTGAAGTTGACCCAAAACTCATACTTAGCTTAACTTTGTCAAATTTCAAGATTTTTCATCTTTCCAAAAATGACTCTTTCTAATTCTAGCTATTTCTGGATGCGGGGTGTTATAGTCTGCCCCGTCCTGTCTTCAGTTGTTTAACCCATCTGAGTTCCTTAGAAGTGTTCCTTTAATTCCTATTGATTCTAAACACTCTAAACTACTTCTAAACATCTAGGAATCATTCACAATATGTATCATAACCTTGAATTCATAATTCATAATTCATAATTCAAATTCAAGGTAGAGCTAAAAGTCAAGTCTTGAGGGTTCTTCGAGTCATTATAAGAAGTCATTTTACAATGTTTTAAACTTGTTTTAAAGACTTGAGCATAGAGTTTGAGGAAGAGTAGAGCTGAGTTCATTTTCTTTAAAATGATATATGAAAACTAAGTATTCTCAAGAGAAATGTTTTTTTACAATTAAGAAAAGAGGAAACACCGATTTCCAAAAGAGTTCATGAGCAGTTTTGAGGTACTATCTCTTTTAAGAGAAAACCTTTTAAGTAATAATCTCAAAGTTGAGGAACATGAAATGTTTTATTTAAAACATAATGAGCTAAGTTATCTTTTGGGAGTAGTATTGAGCACCGATATGGGATAAAGTTCTAACATCTCACATCCATCATAAACCATGTAGCCAGTGTGGGTAGAAAGGGTCATACTTTTTAGATGATTATTTATTACTTTTTAAGCATAGACTAGTGGAACCACTTAGTTAGTAGGTCCTATACCTCGGCAAAGTATAGGACAATTCTGGCAGCGTGGGCTAGACGTTGTATCATCACATAGCTCATAATGATGGTTGTCGATTAGAAAATCTCCCAATGAGCTTATTTTGTATTTTGAGTATATTGTATTTTTAAATACATTGAGTTGTTACAAACTGTTTTAAAAGTTTTTCTGTATACTGCATTATTTACTACTACTTCATATTGAAAATAGTTGAGTTAAGATGAGGTAAGTGTTACTTTCAGTTCCAGTTCAAGCTTATGTCTTGTTTAGATTTCCCCTCACATGCTCGTACATTCCATGTATTGACGCTATATGGCCTGCATCTTTTATGATGCAGATACAGGTAACCAGGATCAACATCCAACGTTTCATTGATCCAGTAGAGTTCCAGAGTTGTTTGGTGAGCCTCCTTGCTTCCGGAGGATCCCTCATTTTGTTTTATCATTCCAGTTTTGTTATTAGGATGGCAAACCACCACATAAGCTTCCTCATTTGATCACTCCTCCATTTTTTGCACCAGTTACTCTCCATATGTCTCACATAATACCTATGCTAAGCTTGCGGCAACACTTTGTCAATAGCATCTAACAATCCTTGTAACAGTGAAACAAAACAAATGAGAACATGAAATTCAACTATGAGAATCTGATAGTAAAAAATAGAAAGTAAAAATTGAGAATCATACTTTTTGCATATCTAAAATGAATGTGATTCATGCACCATCTTTAAGGTCCAAAGACCCCTTCAATAACTCAATGAACCAACACCATGTTCTGTTTGTTTTGTCCTGCTTGTTTCTTTGTTCACTATTTCTCATGCTAGTGGATTGAAACTGTTCATAGAATTTGGTCCTAGTGCAACCAACAACATGCCCTTACATATACCTTTCAAGAATGTACCTTAAAGTCCAATTAATGGCCTCAAACCAAATTTCTAGCCTTTTTTAAGCATCAAAACACATGTACATCCTCAAAAAATTTATTTTTCCTTCAGCTAGGGAATCCTTAGAGATATTTATCAAAACATCACTTTTGGGATTGTATTGCATAGGCCTCAAGTTTGTTATAGTCATCTATAAAACTACCTTCCAACTTCTCAAGAGCCATTCTCTTAGCCATTTTAAGTTTGGATCGATTGACACACATTCAATTTTAAATCATTTTCAAGCTCTATTCTCATATCTTTTACTTTATACGTGGGGTTATTTTGAAGCTTGTTCTTGAAGTATTGAGCTAAAGTGGTTGAATCATATCTAGGATTAAAAACTGCCTTCTCACATGTGTTAATTGATGAAAGTCGTTATCTTAAACCTTTCGGTTTTGCCATCTTTTGAAATCAAACACCTAAAGGGACACCCCTCATCACAATCATATCTAGTTCTCTTTGTATCACCTTTGATTATAGTCAAAGCCCTTTTGTTAGCTAATGCATAATAATTCAGAACATGTCTACCTTTTTTAATGTCCTTAAATGTCATACCAACTTATAATTTCTTGAAGTTTTCCAACTTGTCACCTACTACTCTTCTACTTTCTTGCTAATAGCATTCATCCACTCATAATCACATTCCTCACCGTCAGAAATATGCCATTCACAATTATAACCAACATTGTGTTCACAATCCGTACCAACCTCAATGTAACACCTCAGATCTCAAAACGAAGAAAATCCTAGTTTTCAGAAAATCTAGTGTCAGTACCAACGGAACCACCCACGGACCGTAAGTAGAACCACATACCATAGGTATGGTTCCGTCGTTAAGGCCCAAGTCTTAATAGTCTCTGATCCCACCCACGATCGACAAGTACGATTCGTGGTTGGACCTACGGACCGTAGGTGAGGGTCAACAACCAGCTAGAGGGAAATTGATGATGGATCAACTTCAAATGGTCATCACCCTTAGCACAAAAGTAATTAGGTGGCCCATGACCCACCTAATGATAGATAATTGAATCCTCTTTCCAACGCCATCAAGTTTGCTAAAATTCCATCTCCTAGTAAAAAGTTGTGCTCGTTTTAGTGAAGCCTTGTCGGGTAGAATTGACCTACGGACCCAAACGACGGCCGGTAGGTCAAACGACGGATCGTCGTTCCTTCCGTGGATGGGCTTCGCCAGAATTAAGTTAGGATTATTTTGGTCCTTTTTCTTATGCGTTGGACCCCTAAACTACATCGTTTAATTCCTAAACTACGTAGTTTTTGTCACGACCCGAGAGCATCCCCTAGTCGTAACACAGCGTACTTGACCCAAAGGAGTCTTATACAAGCCCTTAGCATATCATGAAAATTAAAGCATAGAAAAATAACGAAAAATTTAAAACTTTTCTTTACAATCGAAGTTTTTAACAAAGTGAAAGAGTATTTATGACACTATGTCTCAAACCATCTATTATACTTGGAATAAAACTCTTGAAATACAAATCTTAGGGACACGACCCTTACAAATCTAAAACATAAAATTAAAGACAATAGAGGACATGTGGTTGAGCCCTCGAATACAATGAGGACTCACCAATCTTCTTTTTCTTGATCTCCTATGAACCTAGCCACGAGGATGGAATCCAATATCTCCAAAGCCTACACTTATAGAAAATGTAGAAAGAAGGGGTTAGCACAAAAAGTACTAAGTATGGAAGCCATGCACAAAACCATTAAAACATGCATGAAAAGGGACATTTCATTTGAAATTATGCTACATGCCATTTTTGAACATCATCTTTGAATAGTTGGAGAATGCAACTAATAAGGCAACTCACATACATTTCATTATAACATGAAATATATTATTATAATAACAAGCATGGTCTCTAACATCAATATTATACCAATCCCCATATTCACAATACATAGCTTCCAATCATAAGGTAATACAAGTCAAATACCAAGATCAACTCAGTAATAGGTAATCATCACCTAAGCAACTCCTAAGAAACACGTGTGCGATGTATGGTAAATAACATCATTTGCAATGTACAACCCAAGTCAATAATCATAGACAAGGAAACATCATGTTTATAGTTCATAGTAAGCCCGTCATTCCAAATACCAACTCATTACATGCACATATGGATTTATATACATTCATATCATAAGTAAACCACACCATAACCCCTTTATAGGTCTACTTGTGCAATGTACAAGTGAAGTCCCATACCCCCACTCATACCAAGCAAAGCCTACTAAAAAGTCATAGATATAGCTCATGTTCATGCTCACATTCATATTCATGGTTCATGTTCATGCATGGTATACAATAACTTCATAAATATCATGTTGTCAAGCACATACCATAATCACTCTCCAAGCTCACTTGTGCAATGTAAGAATGAAGTCTCATACCCCCACTGTTACCAAGTAAGACCCCTCAAGTAATCATAGCATATGACTTGTGTTTGTATTATTAGTTCATGTTCTTGTTCATGTCATGTCATGGATCTTGTTCTTGTTCATGTAGGGAAGTTTAACTTTAACTGACATAGACCATGCGAGCTACATGGAATTCAGTGTCATGAACCCACACCGAAAAGAGGTGTTGCACTTGCCTATGATAGAACTAACATGGTTAGCTTATAGGTGGATCCACTAGCTAAGAGACCTATGAGGGCACATAGTTATGGGATAGGAGATTGCTTCTAGAAACCCGTCTGACTGAGGTACGAGTTTTCCATATCTTGTTCTTATCCACTCAGTGCTAAGCCTAATTCCCTTTTTAGAAAACATGTTAAGTGTTTACTTTAAAAATCATGTTCATGGCAGAATGCATAGCACTCAAACATCATGGTTTCATGGTAGCTCATGGATTTCTTAGAATCATTTGTAAGTGAATAAGTCTTTCACATCATGTTCATGAGAGTATCTTTTACAATAAACACCACAATATATTGGTCATGTACATTTCATGCATAATAATATGTAAAGGTGCATATGAGAATTATACTTTCAATTAACATCATTGATACATCATGATCATGTTTATGCATGAAGTGTGTGTGTAATTGTCCTTGCAATGACACAACAACAACATTATAATCATCCTAGACCATTCATACAATATCAAGTGTAGGGGTAGGGGTAAAATAACATTTTCAACAATACCACAATTATACTCAATAGCCATAGGACTTTCAACTTCTAAGTAAGTCATGAGTTCACACACAATCTTGCCAACATGCACAAACCTTCACAATATGCCCTTCAAGGGCTATGGACCAACTCATCCCAAACATATAACAATAGCACAATAGATAAGGGAATACCATGATCCAACAACTCATCAATACATTAATCACATCATGATTGACACTTTATACTTTCAAGTATTCATCAACATGCACATAATATCATGATCAAGTCAATTCATGTTTAAAATCATTACCCTAAACCAATTCAAGTCTAGGTGATCTAGTCTAAGGCAATTCATCAAGAAGTTATTCAATCTTAGAGATTCACATCCAAACCCTCAATTTGCCTTTGTCATGACATAACCCTAGAATCTTAGGTTAATTAAGTATACATGTAAAATCACACTTAGATCATGCAATTACATCATAATTAAACACCCCCACCTTTCAAGTGGATCAACAAGTTCATCTACAATCTTCATCAACAAATGCAACCCTAACAAATTACCTTTCAAGGCAAATGATCAACATCAACCCTAACTTACTAGAATTACCATGTTAGATAGATAGAGATAATGATTCAACAACATAATAAACATAAATATAATCAATTGTTAAGCCTCCATGATCAATCAAGTCACACCTTAGTTCACAATTTAGGAAGAAAGGGAAATCATGGGTCTAAGGGAGATTTTCATCAAAATCCATCAACACTTCATTAATCCAATCATAAATCATCAAAATCAATCATAATAAACCTTAATTAAACAATTGAATTCGTTTTGAAAAAAGACCCATGATTAGATTTGAAAACCCTAGATTTGGGGAATTTGAAAACATAGTTGAAGGGGCTTCTTGGTGATAGCTAACCAAGAATGAAGAACTCCCATACCTTAGGTGTAGAATCCTTCTAAATTCATAGTGAAAAGCTTTCTTCTTCAAGATCTAACTTGATTTCCTTCTTGGTTCTTCAATGAGGGGAGGGGGGGGGGGTTCTAGAGAGAAGCTTTTGGGAAAGAAGGGTAGTTGGGTTTTGATTTAGGGTCTTGGGTTATAATGAGTTAATGAAGTGTTTTAATGACTTAAAATAGTTTATATAGGAATTTAATTAGTTACCTAATCATCCCTCCTAACCCCTAAATAAATAACTAACTAAAACTAAGACCCCTAACTCAAAGCAAAATCTGGAAAACTGCTCTCATTCACGACCACCCATCCACGGATCGTGGATGGGTCTATTGGCCGTCATGTGGCTCTGTGGTTTGGGGTTGGGGATCAAAATTGAAGGCCAAGCCTTCTTAGACTAAGTCTTAACCCACACCCATGACCTACGGGGCGTGGACTGGTCTAAGAGGCGTATTCTGCCTCCGTGAACCAAGCTGTTTTTGACAGCTTTTGGGCAGTGTTGGGGTCCTCCTCAAGGACCCCTTGGGTGGTCCTTGGGGAGTCGTACCCAGGCCTTTAACCCCTAAACATGTCATTCTAAGCACGAAAGTCACTTATATGAGTTTTAACCCTCATACAACACTCCAAAACTCCACTACAAGACCCTACAACACACTAGTTCAACTTACTAGTTTCCGGGCATTATAGTCGTATCTTGACGTTTAACCCCTAAATTCCTCGACCTTCACTCGGGAACCATTTAACAACATTTAATCAAGTCACCAACTTCAAACTCATATGTGAGGCTCTAGTTTCACCTACTAGATTCTGTCAAGCATTAGCTAGGTCTTACTAGTTTTTACGGGGTGTTACAATTTTGGTCAGTTTAAGCCTAGCAACTTAATTAGAACTTACCCTAGTCAACTCAATCTCCAAAAAATCATCAAGTTGAACGAAAAGAAGGAGAAAGAGTCGACCAAGCCCTAGTCCAAAAAGCAACAGGTTTTCATCAGTTTCAGCCCCAAAATCAAAAGATTTTTCCGTGGAATTTGTCACCAGGTATGTGGGATTTCACTAGTGGATTCCTTTCGTCCACTAGGTCCCTAGAATTCAGTCAGATTCTTATTCATATATCTTGCTTAGACCTAGGGTTTCTAAAACCTTAGATATTTGGTTGTGATTTAGCTGTTATAGTATTCTTAATCAGATTAGTATGTTTTCGTGGAATCATTGCTTAGTTCTTTGCATGAAACTCAGAACCCTAGTTGTGTAGATTCTCTTAGTTCATGAATTACACATGCTAAGTTAGTTAAACAGATATACATGCTCCAGTTTTGAACGTCACATTATCAGTATATTTCAGCATGAGCCCTATTTTGAGTTATAAATCTTGAGAAGCTTTTTAAAGCCAACACTTGAGTTCTTAAATTGAGTTTTGAAAAAATAAAGATGAGTTTTGAGAAAAGAGTTTTCTAAAACATGATTAGTATGACAATCGAGTATGTCATCAATATATGAGCAGTATGGTATCTAGATATACCATCAATGTCTATGCAGTATGACTTTCCGAGTGATCAATGATCATAGCGTAATATGATTTTGAATTGTTTTTGTGAAAGAGCTTTCAAGTATGAGTATCTTCGTGTCAGTATTTTGAGTTATTCAGTATTTCAGTCATAATATATCATATACATACTCCAGTTGGGAATACATGCATCAGTTTAAGAATGTTTCATTATTGTACTTAATGTTGCATTTTCAGTTAGCATGTCAGATCTCGAGCTATCCAGTTTATTTCAGTTATGTTATATTTTATACATTCTAATTGAGAGTATGCTTAGACCAAGTGGATTAGGGTACGTTCATTATATCTGAATTATCCAGAACTACGTTAGTGATCACGCCAGCCATGCCTTTTGTAACGACTCAGAAAATGATAGAGTGAAACTAGAGCCTCACATGTGAGTTTGGAGTCGAGAACTTAATGAAATAATTATATTTGAATTTGACCCAAAAGTTCTTAAAAATGTGTTTCGGAAGTTACCGAAAACTTGTTTAGCTGTATATTAAAAGATCCGTTTCGTTTTTCGAAAATCCGACTTCATATTCTTGTTTAGGGGGTCAAATTGAGTGGGAAATGGGTCTAACCCAAATTTTAGAGCAACCGTATCAAAATCCGAAATTTCCAAGTGAAGCCTTTTTCGAGGGTCTACTTTGGAGGGTCATATCTCCTAGCACACAAATTATTTGGGTGGCCAATAATATATCCATGGAAAGCCCTTTGAGTTAGCTACCTAACTCATTTCGTTTCACCTCATTCGGAGTTCGGACGAAGAAGTTATGCCCATTTTCGTAAAGTCTATCCGGCAGAAAATGCAAATTCCAGTAGCTAATTTTACTGTTCATTACTGTTCACCCGCCTGAAAATTTTTCTAAGTGTTGGACCATTTTTTTCAAAGGACTTATATTATTTCCTATATACCATTAGTTCATTCCCATCCCTAAAAACATTCCCTCTCTACAATCCTCCATTTAAGAAGAAGAAGAAGTGGGAGCTAGGGCTTTGGATTCAAGGCTTTCTTCTTCAGTTTTCGTGGGAGATCATAGCAAAGGTATGGTGGTCTTGATCCTTGTCTAATTTTCCATTCAAGGAGCCAAATCCAAAGTTATTTCAAAGTATGAAAAATCTAGGTTTTCACTCAATCTCATGGGTTCTTCCACCAAATGGTTTTAAAAGGTTTCTAATGGCACTTTATGGTTATATTGTTGTTGTATTGACGATTTAAGATGAAAATACTCCATGAACCCATGATTTCTCTCTATTCCTAGTTTATTCCTTTATGAAGTGGGTTGCTAGATAATGAATGTATATGAATCAAACTTGTTTAAAGGTCTTTAGATTGTTGAAGTATGTCATTACTCATGCTTATTTTATGGTGTATTGTTGGTGTATTGGTATGTGAGGCTTATGGCCTTAAAGGCATAGTATGAGAAATTGGAGTGTTACCATGACATTATACGAATGAGAATTCAATGAAGATAATGTGATCATGTTATGAATGTAAAGGTGTTGTTGTAGGTTGTTCACTGGTTTGGTTGCATAATTACTACCCTATTTTCCATGCTCTTTGATTCCATTACATGCCTTCAAGGTGTTTGACAAAATGTCCAACTATGGAGAATTGATGAATCGATGCTTTAAAGTTTGAGTTATGAGATGTATGGAAATCCAGAGATGTGTTGATGACACTCATGAATGTTGATGATATAATATGAAGGATTCTTCAATATAAAGTATACCTTGAATTGGTAGGGCTTATGCATCATTTTCTTGTATAAATGATTATATTGTTGATTGTTGAATCCTTGGATCGGTAGGCTTATGGCACCCTTCCACACATGCTTATAATGAACCTTGGATCGGTAGGCTAATGGCACCCTTCCATTAATGATAAGTAATGAACCTTGGATTCGGTAGGCCTATGACACCTTTTCATAAAGGTTAATGATGAGACTTGAATCGGTAGGCCCATGGCACCCTTTCAAGAGGAGTTAATGAGCTTTCCTAAATGTACCTTGAATCGGTAGGCTTATGGCACCATTTCATGTGTTAAATAATATACCTTGAATCGGTAGGCTTACGGCACCCTTTCATGTGTGATGATGTCAAAGTAATGAACTATTCTATGGGAATGTAGGCTAAGCACCGAGCGGATTTGGTTAGATGGAAACTCCCCCGACAGTTAGGCATGAGTTTCAATGATCGTCTACCTTATCCCATAAACTATGTGCCCGCATAGGAAGCTAGTGGATCCATTAAGCTATATATACCGGTCTTCCTTAGGCAAGTAGACCACCTCTTTTCGGTGTGGGGATTCATGACACCGGATTCCATGACAAGCTCTCATGGTCTATGTCGGTTAAACGCTTACTTCCCATCATGTGAGATTTCATTATGGTTTCTTGACAGGTTCTACAAAGTGTAGGTAGTAGTATGGGATGCTACCTATAAATTGCACGAGTAGGCTTGGAGAGGGTCATAGTGAGTTTCTCTAAATCCTAATGACTGTGACATGAATGTACCCTAAATGAGGTTATTAAAGAATGTTGGCTCTTAAATGCTTAATATGTTATGCATGTTATACTTGGGTTATATTACGAGTTATTTTCCCTTGTCATGTCTTAATTAATGATATACCTCTTATGTATGAATATTGTGCAAAGGTGAAAGAAAAGAATGATAAGTTACTTTAAGTGACCTAAATGTGGTGCCCTAGTATGGATGGTGGTATGGGACGTCATCCATACATTGCACGAGGTATAGCATAAGGGTTTCTTGAGGTGAAGGTCCAAGGTAAAGGTTTTCATGTTGATATTGTTTAAAGGTGATATTATGACTTACTTGATGTTATGCTTGTCTTGTATGTCTTTTATGCTATTGTTCATGATATTTCAAAAAGGTGGCATAATGCATGGTTTCTAACTAAAATGTCCCTTTTTAAGCATGTTTTGCATGGTCATCATACTTAGTACATTTTGTGTACTAACCCATATTCTTCATATTTTTACTATAAGTGTAGGTTCCGGCAAGTGATCCCTCCTAGCTAGTTTGAAGTGTTGGATTGCTTTCCTCCAAGACTTGGTATGTCCTCATGGATTCGAGGACAAGACTTTTAAGTTCTTTTGTTCATGTAATAGACTTCTTTTGATTGTAAAGGGCCGTGTCCCTACTTATGTTTTGCGACTGTGTCTAAGATGGCCATGTGAGACTTAGACTTCCGCTGTGTGTTTTTAAAGTTGTTTTAAGAAGTTTAAATGTGTGGATGTAAATAAGTTTTTTTTTATTATTATTCCGCACTATTTTCATTATTGAATGCAATGAATGACTATGTGGCTTGTATAAGACCCCTTCGGGGTCGAGTACGCCTTGTTACGACTTGGGGGTGCTCCCGGGTCGTGACACTTTTATACCCCTGGCAAGGTATATTGGGTCCTCTCGATAGGGCGTGTACATCAGACTCCATATTTAGCTCATGTGGTTTTATACTGGTTATTAGTAGCTCTCACAGTCCATCTGATTCTATTGCATTGACCATGTTATCTTTTACAGTTCAGATTTTAATTTCAGCATGTTATAAACTTGGTCATTGCATTCAGTTAGTTCATGTTCAGTATTCTCAGTTTAGTATCATACTTATCTTATATCATTGTTCAGTTATGATCATTGCTCAGCTTTACTCTATCATGCATGCTCAGTACCTTCAAGTACTGACGCATACTCTGCACTACATCTTCTCGTTATGTAGGTTCAGGTCCTCAACTTTCAAATCACGCATAGATCGGTTCTCGATCTTCAGTTCAGCAGCATCAGTAGTGAGTCCTCAATCTCCGAGGACGACACACATGTTTCTTTTCTATTTTTAGTCTTTAGTTTCAATTTTTGCTAGATTTAGCTGGGGCATGTCCCAACTCTTCTAGTTAGTTAGAGGCTTATTTCAAACATAGTTAGATTTAACTTTAGCCTTTGTTAAACTCTCAGTATTTATACATTCAAATTTAGTATGGGTATTTCCCATTATTTCAGATTATCTTATGATTAGCTTCCACATAATATTTCATTGCTTCAGTTTATATTTAGTATGCTTATGATATGCCAGCAGGGTTAGCTTGGGGTCACTCGTGATCCTAAGTCCCGTGTCCGCGTCCTGAGGTAGCTTCGGGGGGTGAAACTCAACATCTACAAAACATGATTCAGAATATTGTGTGGTATTTTGAGCAAAGACTATGAGCTCACCCTCCTCCACAACAAAGAAGTTACCGACTTTAAATTTCTCATATAATAGGCTAAGGATGACCATAGTTCTACTATATAATACTTATCAGACGGCCCACTAACAATTGTTTAACCCAAGAAAGTCCTAGCTTGGAAGTAAACTCATCACATATATTTTTATGACTCAATAATTCATGGTCAAAATTAAGCCAAGAGTGCACCAATTTCTTAGTGTAAACCAACTGAGGTGAAATGACCCAACTACCCTCATAGTTGAACACAATTTCAACTTCATCAATCATCCTTCAAAATCCATGAAGAAACAGTAAAATCAGAGGGACCACATCAAACCAAACACATTAAAATTAATCTACAGAAATATAATAAACTAAACCCTAAAAGACAAACATCATTTGAGACCACTAAAAGATAAACAAAATGTCACTCCATGAGGCTACCCTTTGACGTATCACGAGTGACCCCAAGCTAACCTTGTGTCTGGTATATATCAAGCATACTGAGAATAACTGAATAAAATATGTACTATGCGGAAGCTAAAACAATGGATAACTGAAAGTGGGGAATACCCAACTAGTTTGAATGTATAAATCATACTAAGAGTTTAATAACAACCAAAAAATGAACTTAACAATTCAAGTTGATTCTATTACTATGTTTGGAAAACCTCTAACTGAGTTGAGTTGCTAGGACATGCCCCCCAACTAACTGTAACAAAATTGAAAACCGAATAAAAAAACTAAAGTGAAAAGCATGTTTATTGTCTTCGAAGTATGAGGACTCACCACTGAAGCGGCTGAAATGCGGACCGAGAGTCGATCTAAGTGTGATGTGGATGCTGAATACCTGAACCTATATCATGAAATGATGTAGCATAGAGTATGCGTCAGTACTTGGAATGTACTAGCATGCAAGATATATATACTAAGCCGAACAATATATATAAGCTGAACAAAACATAACTAAGCAAGAATGTAAATACTGAAACATAACTGAAAAGCCAAGCTGAATGCAATGACCAAGTACTAATCATGAGAATAACATGTTGAAAACCTGGTCAAATGCACCGATAGTCTAACTGAGGGAGCTACTATTAACCGACATAAAACCACGTGAGCTAAACGTGTAGTCCGATGTATAGGCCCCATCAAGAGGACCCAATATACCTTGCCAGGGGTATAAAGGCATGACTGACATGATCACTAAATCTGATGCCCACAGAGGGGACTTATAAACCTACGGGGGCACGTAGTTCTGAGACTATGAGAGTACGCTGAACCCTAGTCCAACTCGGTGCTAAGTCTACTCCCAACTAGAAATATGTATGACACAACATAACTGAAATATTGGATAGCTCAATGTTCTAACATGAAAATCTGAGAATGCAACATTTAGGAATTGACAATGTAACATTCGGATACTGGAGCCTATTTATCTGTTTAACTGACCTAACAAGTGTAATTCATGAATTAAGAGAATCTACACAACTAGGGTTCTGAGTTTCATGCAAGAAACTAAGCAATGATTTCACAAAAACATGATAAATTGATTACGAATACTATAAAAGCTGAATCATAACCAATATCTAAGCAAGATATAACGAATCAAGAATCTGACTGAATTCTAGGGACCTAGTGGATGAAAGGAACCCACTAGTGAATTTTAGGGACCTAGTAGTTGAACACAATTTCAACTTCATCAATCATCCTTAAAAAATACATGAAAGAAACAGTAAAATTAGCGGGACCACATCAAACTGAACACATTAAAAGCTACAAAAATATAATAAACTAAACCCTAAAAGACAAACATCATTTGAGATCATTAAAAGACAAACAAAACAAAGCTTACAAAGGCATAAAAATTACATCATTTAACATTAAACAATAGATTTTATGTGATTTTGGTAGACACAAATCAAATACAACAGATGCCTCACTAGGTCGACTTTATTTAGATAACCCTAACATAACACAAAAATGTAACGAAATTGAATATATGAGAATAAATCAGTACCTTCAGGAAAACAAAACTTATATAATTAACTAATGGAAATGGAGAAGTTTGCAACAAATTAGGGCTTTGATAATGGGTTAAAAGGGATGGTTTTTGGGTCGGATATGATAAACGAACGAGTTGATATCCGAGTCGGATAGGTTATTTAAAAGAGGTGTATTAATGTAGTTATTTTTAATATAAATTTCATGTGGTAATTTAAAAAGGACGTGACAATTCCATTTGTCATTTAAAGAAAATGAAAGTGAGCTGGATATTTCCAACAAACCAACTAACGTCTATAAGGGCATATCTATGCGAAAAGTTGGACGGCGAGAGCACAAGTGATCCAAACTTCAAATAGGGTATATCTAGACATTTTCGAATAGTTTAGGGGCATATTTGATCCTTTTCCCTTTTTTATTTTTTATATATATGAAGGACTTTCTTGGCAATGTATTATGCAAGGAGGACATAAATAGAGCAATCTTAAGATTTGAGGGACCATTTGAGTTAAAAATTACTAGTATATTAAAACTTGAAAATATCCTCATATTTTTTTTTATATATATGAAGGACGTTCTTGGCAATGTATTATAGAAGGAGGACATAAATAGAGCAATCTTAAGATTTGAGGGACCATTTGAGTTAAAAATTACTAGTATATTAAAACTTGAAAATGTCCTCATATACAAAGTACTACTGAAAAACTGACCTGATAGCCTCTCAGCTTCGAACCAGTTGCAAAAACCCTAATCTCAGAGTTCGCTACGGCCTAGGGTTCCGTCAAAGCTAACCTGTACTTCACCGGCGGAACACCGAGCCATCGGCCAACCGGCAGAGAGCATCATCGCAAATGGACTTCGACGAGTACGATTATCTGGAGAAGACTGTGGAAGAGACTAACGGCACTTCTACGAAGAGCAAAGACAGAGACAATAACAGCAGCGCCGAGAAGGAGAAGAGCGAGAAAGGCTATCGTCGAAGGGAGAGAGACGGAAGTGAGGAATACGCCGACGACGACAATAGAGAGCGCCGGAGCAGCAAAAAGTCTCGCGGCGACGGCGAAAGTATCAGAGAGAAGGATAAGGAGAGAGATAGGGAAAGGTCATCGAGGCATCGGAGTAGGGAACGGGAATCTGAGAGAGACAAAGAGAGAAGCTCAAAAGACCGTGACAGAGAGAAGAGGGAAAAGGAGAAAGAGAAAGAGAGGGATAGAGACAGGGAGAAGGAGAAGGAGAAGGAACGTGATAGAGATAGGAAGAGTAGAGATCGGGATAGAGATAGAGATAAGGAGCGAGAGAAGGAGAAAGATAGAGAGAGGGAGAGGTCAAGGAGGAGCCGTAGTCGCTCGAGGATTGAGCGAGAGCGAGAGAAAGAGATGTTGAGAGACAGCGAGCGTGACTTTGAATCACGGGACAGCAGGTTATACTATTTGCTTTGCTTGTATCTTATGCTACATTATTAGTCTCATGTCATATCAAGTGCTGCTGTTTGTTGCCTCTTAACAATTTTGAGTTTATTTCAAAATGATTAGTGTTTTGATGATAATTATTAATTCAGGCTGTAGTGATTGATGAATAGTTTCCAATGTACATCAATATGGTTGGCAACTGCAATTATGTAGTTGGTTGGCAATTGCAATCATGTAGCTGCTAATGTGGTGAAAGGCATTGCGAAAACTAAAAAAGAAATGATCAATATTTGCATCTCATCATCTTTATTTCTCAAATTTATATCAATTTTTTTACTGGGCTGTCGACTGTTTTTGTAACCCAAAAAACAGAAAATTAGGTAATGGCTGAGCTTAAGTATGTGCTTGAACACACTCTGCTGAGTGTTTCGAGTTCTAGTAGGTTCAAACGGAGAAGGCAATTTAAAGTGGTCTAAGTGCGTAAAAGAGTGTCAGTTTATCCACAAAGAATGTAATATTCTGACTTGGGTTGAAATCGTAGATGGATTGTTTCCACATCTTAATGGGCTAACAATGCGGAAACCCTTCAAGGCTTGATTGAAGAAGTGGCTTATTCCCACATATATTGAGTATGATAAGGTCTGTTAAGTTTCCTTTGGTCTTTGAGATTTTCGCTCACTCTTGAATCCTTCTAATGTTTCTGCATTGATGGATTTAAGGTTACTTTTTTCTTAAATCTGATTTGAGATGTTGACAAATGATGTATTGAATTTCTAGGTTGGCAACGCATATGGTGTGAGGCTGTATCAGTTTTTCAACCTTTTCTTCTGTTCGAAGACGAAAATACATTAACCCTATATGTGATTCTTTTTTGTGAAAGCAGGGAAAAGTCTCAAAATTTTGGTGCTGGGCAGCGAATAATGTCACAACACATACTGCATTCATATTCTTAACTTGAAGTTTATACTTGGAGATGCTTCAAAAGTTCAAATTATCTTCTAGAATTTGCTCTATTTGTACTTGTTTTCTTTTTCTCTGGGAATGTTGTGTTTTACTGGTGGTTGGAATTCTATTTGCTTCCTGTTTAGATATAAAAGACGAAACTCATTTGGGGTCCTTGAGCATTTATGAGGAGATCGTGCTATATTCGGCTAAACAAGTAGATAAATGAAGTTTGCATTTTCAAGTAGCCTATCGGCCTATCCAAAACTTTAGAATCTTGTTGACTTCTTCCACATTTGTCTCGAAAGGGCTTGCCTTGATGATCTATCCTGCTGCAGTAGCTACTCCATCTAATTGTAAAGAGGTGAAATTTAGCACAGCAAGGGAGGCTTTAGAGGATGATGATTCATCATGTCATAATGTAATTTGTAGCATGTCCATGTATTTATGCAAGTTTGGTTGAGCTTTGATGTTTATAGTAGTTGATTATCTTCAATGTAGCAGGTGCTACATAAAGTACTTGAAATGAAAATCCACTCCCTACTATGTGCAACTTAAATTTTACAACCAGTGCCTCATACTTTTTCGTTCTTTACTAGCCTTGAGATTAATGTGATTTAGAGGTTGATTTGCTTCAATATGTTCTATAGTTTGTGACATAGGAAAGTGAAGGGTCTGCATGAGCTCTAGCTGGTTAATGAAGTCATGTTTAAAATAATTCCTTGCTATGATCTATGCCATACAGATTCTCATTATGGTCTGAGTCATTTATACAGGAGATTCAAGGAGAAGAAAGAAAAAATAGAACCAGAAGCTGATCCAGAAAGGGACCAGAGAACTGTTTTTGCTTACCAGGTAGATAGTTTCAATGTCTTTTTTTCTGCCTTGTTCATCTACATACATAGTCATTTCTAGCTAGGTGGTTTATCTGGTCAAAAGGTTCATTCTCTGATTTATTTGGTTCGAACTTTTATAGATGCCCTTGAAGGCGACTGAAAGGGATGTGTATGAGTTCTTCTCACAAGCAGGAAAGGTTAGTTCACTTGGTCCTCCGTATTGCTGCATGGTAAATGAACTATGCTGCTGGTAAATTTATGGCTTGATGATCAATGTGTGCTGGTTATGCTTGTCCTAGAATTTCATTTTCTTGTGTTCCTCTAGAATTGATATGATACTTCATGTTTAGGACCCAAAAAATGATTTGTGTTCTTCGCTTGACCCTTCTTCCGTAAACTATTAGTGCATGCTGTATGCATCTCCTTGCTGTTGCAGTAACTGCTTCTCTGCCTTCGGTATCAGGTAGCTTAATTACATTCTCATGTTTCAAGATTCTATACTTGATTGGATGAGCAATATAGTCTGATCAGGTTTAACTGATGATTTTATGCATGACCTATTGCAGGTCTTGTGGTGTATATAGTATGAGTGTACCAAAAGGCCCTCTAAATACAGTTTATCCTGAAGATTTCTATATTTTGACATTCATTTTATACATTTCTAGGTGAGGGATGTGCGGTTAATCATGGACCGGAATTCAAGGCGATCTAAAGGAGTTGGGTATGTCTGTCAAACTCTCTACCTTCCAATTTTGCATGTAATTTTTCCTTCATTTCTTTCTCAAGTAAATTAATGTGCATCTTGCTTTGTGAAGTACTCCTAAAAGTCCCAAGGATTAAGGTAGCGCAGCTTTCTTTTTTGAGGGAGACGCTAATCATATTTGATTGACTGTAGCATTGGGGCATATCACACTAATCATAATGATGGTTAATAAAATTGCCTTGTTGCAATTAAACTGTATTCTTGATTTGTTCCTCCGACTTCTGTGTGTCTCTTTTACTCTATGCCTTCAGAAAAACTGTGTTTCTCATAGCTGTTTTTGCTTTTTATAAATCTTCCTTTTGTTTGGTTGTTCTATGACGTCTGACAGCTAAGATATATTTCCAGTCCCAAGTCCGGATAGGGGGAGAAAGATTGTTGGTTTTAAATAAAATGTGTTCAAGCAGATCAAATGTAAAGTGAGGGTTCTATGCTGACCAAAGTCGGGGATTGTGTAGTTGTCGTTGTAAACATGCATTTTTGACTTCCTTGAAAATCATTATGATTGGTGGAGTAAAGGTTATTTGTATTGTACTTACGAAATGAAGAGGTTTATTTGGATTGTCAAGTACTGTCAATTTTAGTTGACTGGAATCCCAAGATTGCATCATTTGAAGTTTATAGTTATGAGATATGGTCTGTAGATAATATAACAATTGCAAACATAGTAAAACACACAGCAGTAATTGGTCCTGAGAGCATTTAAAGTTATAGGGATATGAATCAGATGCTAACTGAATGATTTCAAGTGCATTTACCTAAGTACTACTGATATGTCAGTGGGACCCAGGTCTGTGTATTTACCTCGGTGGAATTCTGAGAAGTTTCTTGTGGCTCTCCTTACCTTTTTCTTTTGGGAATTCCATGCACGGGTTTAATCTGGTTGTTGGCATTGATTACTTATTGCTGTTCTAGGGCCTAGTTACTTCCATGATTTTTGGATGAAGTAAAAGTATTATTAACAACGGGGAAAATCTAACCCCGTATTCAAGGTGTATACCTAAAAGTAGGAAACTTGCATAATGCATGATTTTCTACAAAAGCCACCCAAGTATCTATACAACTAGGAATCTCATGGGTGCACCAAAAAAAACAAGGGATTTATGCAGGTTCATTGAGTTTCAGTTACGTTAATAAATTATTGGTATCTATGCAGGTACATTGAGTTTTATGATGCTATGTCCGTGCCAATGGCTATTGCTTTATCTGGTCGCTTGCTTTTTGGCCAACCAGTAATGGTCAAACCTTCTGAAGCTGAAAAGAACCTTGTTCAGTCAACCGCATCTGGTGGTGGATCAGGGTTGGCGGGGCCAAATGCTGCCTCAGAAAGAAAACTTTATGTTGGAAATCTTCACTTTAACATGACAGAATTGCAGCTTAGACAGGTAACAAGACTGACTTCTCTTTATCTGTGTATAGGCACTAGAATATTCACTTGTCATATGCACTATATATAATGGTGGCGGCTTAAAGACGCAATATTCTGCAATGCCAATCTACCTTGACTTGTATAATATAACATGTTGCAGAACAAATCTATGTTTTAGAGGAAATAAAGTTCACGAAAATGCCTGTTTGTGTATGTATCAAATCCTTCATTTATAGGAAAGAAAAAATCCCTAAGATTTTTCTTTGGGATTTTGTCTTTCTTGTAAATTACGTACATGATACAGACATGAGACACCCATACATGTGTTTGCCTAAACTTTATTTCTTCTATAACACTAATTTTTTTTTCCCGCATGTATAATTGACTTTTCCAATGTTCTTGCCACAATAATCTGACTAAGCAAAGTCTTCTATTTCTAATTGTATTCTGTTATATCTGGTGTGGTCAGATTTTTGAAGCTTTTGGGCCAGTGGAGCTTGTTCAATTACCTACAGATCCTGAAACAGGACATTGCAAAGGATTTGGGTTTGTCCAAGTCAGTATTTAGTGAACTGCAATATTTCTATCCTGTGTTTTCTCTATCATTATTTTCTTTCTTTTAGTAACGCTTTTGTGGTTCATCTTAGTTTGCTCAACTTGAACATGCTAAGGCGGCTCAAAGTTTGAATGGTAAGCTTGAGATTGCCGGTCGGACCATCAAGGTATGTAGATAGACCAAACTCGTTGGTGATGTATAGTCTCTGTAGACCTTGCCTCTCTGAATACTGTTGTATGTCAGTGTTTACTGATCCTTGACCCTTTTGGTTCAATGCAGGTTTCATCCGTTACTGAACATGTTGGAGTACAAGATGCTGGAGCTAAAACTGCAGACTTTGATGATGATGAAGGGGGTGGCCTGGTGAGTTTGCTCTTAAATCATTATAGAAGGACCTTGCAAGCCATCTTTTCCTTTTAAGTAGGTTTAATACTTCATAAATTATTAGTATGATGGAGGTGGTAAAAGGTCCATCCATGTTTTGGTGTTAGATATGACCTGAGAAAAACAATTTTAAGAAAGTACCAGTGTGCTGCAATAATTTTTATTGTTTGTCTCTGTTTCTTTCTTCCTATTTTTCCCTTTTTCATTTATGGGGTTTGTTCGGTATTCAAGAAAAAATGAACCAAACCAACTAAATAATTCATTAATATATAAATTTTATGATCATAAAAAAATATTTTTATTATATCTTTAACCATAAAAAGTTGTTTTAGATGTTTTTTTTTTGAAAATAAACAATGTCGTCTTGAGTACTCTAATCTTCTATACTGAAGTTATTTCGAAGTGATTTATTTATTGTTTTAACCATCGAGGCTAGATAAGTTTGAAAACAATTGTGGATCATTGTTGTTTGTTCTATGGAAGTGAATAGTTGTCACGTCTCATAGTGAAATTTGTCGCAGATATATGCTTTTAATAGATAATAGGTTTAATCAAGTTGTTTGATTCTCGCTAAACATAGACATATGAGAAATTATGCCTTAGCTCTAGTAGATAATGAAATGAATTTGTATTTTCATGTGGGAAAAACCAACAAAACCGAAACAAGGAAGTGGTTCTTTGTTTTGGTCTGGGTTTGGTTCACAGATGAAAACAGAGAAACAAAACCATGAACACCGAGTAAGAATGTAACATGGAGCCATTATCAAGGCTAGGAAGGTTCTGCTTTGACTTCATCCATCTGGTTTATGTTGTTGTCAATGAGTGATATCTCTTCCTCCTAGGGAAATTCTAATTTTGTGATGAAGCCACTGTAAGGCAGATTTCTACTCGGTTTTAGTTCTTGTTTTTACATGTTCTAGGAAATTTACAGCACTTCTTTTTTCCCATTTTGGGATGTTAAAAAATGTGAGACTTTAGCACGGCCCCATAAATAATACTATTTTATACAATATCCACCATTTCTTGAGATTTCAATCCCTAACTATGGGGTTGAGCTAGGCCTAGTGCATATTTTTACATGGTATCAAAGCTAGGTCCATCCCTATTTGGGCTACCGGTCCATGCTCCTGTTGGGCCTAGGCGTGAAGGGTTAGAGTCCCTCATCCTATGTGGAATGGACGGGTAGTTTGTTAAATAATACTATTTTATACAATATCCACAATTTCGAGAGAGTTCAATCCCTAACTATGGGGTTGAGTTAGGCCCAGGTGCATATCTTTACATGGTATCAAAGCTAGGTCCATCCCTATTTGGGCTACCGGTCCATGCTCCTGCTGGGGTGAGGTTAGAGTCCCTCATCCTATGTGGAATGACCGGGTGGTTTCTTAAATGGACTTGGACTGGTACCCCCCCCCCCCCCCCCCCCCCCCCCCCCAAACACACACACAAATAAGCTAACTTTTAGAGATGAGACATGAGTTGGGCCCAAGTGTCATATCTTTGCGTAAACATTGATGTGATGTTTGCATTACCAAACTAACTTTTCAATCATCATTTTAATATTCCTTTCATTACCTTCAATTAATGTAATTGCAGAAGTTCAATTAATAGCTTATACTCTGTCTAGTTTAATACTCATATAAAAGTGCAACAGGCGAGTGCTATGTAATTTCTTCAACGTTACCATGATATATTTTTTGCAACAGAAATTTCTGTGGAACTTGTGCAAAAACTGAATGAGTTTACGATAGGGGATCATGCTTTGTTCTTTCTAATACGCCATGTAAAAGAATAGTTATTTAAGTGCACACACATCAAATGCCCTTTTTCAGCTAGTTGGTGCATAATTCTCTCACTTTTGGCTAAACCAGACCCCACTTGTGTGATTTCAATGAGTATATCATTGTTGTTATACTTGGCAAGCCATCCTCAAAGCAGCTCAATAGCAGTGGATCTGAGTTCATCCATTCTAGGAAGTATGAAGTATAGGGGATGGAACTTTGTATTTTTTTTCAAAAAGATTAATCCATTCTGAAGCTGCTCAGGAAGCTATAGCCTAATTTCATTCATAATATGAAAATTAGTGGGAAGTCTTCCTTTTCCTGTAAGTTAACGAAAATGTATATTTGATCTTCTTTTTTCTCTTGGTACCTCTGCATATTGCCTGTTACATTAGAAATCTGATGAATTCATTCTCTTTGATATTAAACTTGTGCAGAGATGGGGAAAAAACTGCCAAATGAGAACTGTTGGCTTCTAGTAATTGCTATCTCTATCATAAAGTGCACACTCATCTGAATCATTTTTCTGTATTCCAGGCATTGAATGCTCAGTCAAGGGCCATGCTTATGGCAAAATTGGACCGCAGTGGTGTTGCTTCAGGGTTTGTCCTGCTTTCTCCCTCTTTTATGCTGATCCCCCCCCCACATATTTTATTTTATTTTTTTGCAGTGGGAGTGTATTTGTAGCATGTTTTTACATGCAAAATCTAATGCTCAGATTTTTCCTCTGCAGTGTTGCGGGTACACTAGGTGTTCCTGCATTTAATGGAGCAGCTCAGCCAGCAATGAGCATGCCAATGGGTGGGGCAACAGCTTTTCCGAATATGCTCCCAACACAACTCATTGCTTCCATGGCTCCCGAACCCATTGGAATTCCCAGCGATTGTTTGTTATTAAAAAACATGTTTGATCCTGCAACTGAGGTTTGTGTCCCTGTGGAGTTTCATATTTAACAGCACATTTCTGAACCATCATGGATAGAGAAGGTGCATATCTGATTCTCTGTTATTTCACAATATATTGATCTTCCAATTATGTGCTGCAGACGGAGCCAGAATTTGATTTGGATATTAAAGATGATGTGAAGGAGGAATGTTCGAAGTATGGCAGGGTCAAGCATATCCACGTGGACAAGTATGTGGTTAATTTATATGATGTCGAGTTTTGTGCTGTTTTGACTTCTGAAATAGTAAAATGCTTCATTTCTTTTCCTGGCAGATCCTTTAATTTGTTTGGGTACTTCTGGATAGGATAATACTTTTCCTCTTTTTAGCAGCCGGTCTTTCTTTATCTACTAGACAGTAATAAGCCTCGCTTTTGTTCTTAAAAAGGTGAAAGACTGAAGAGATTTTTAGCTTAACAATCAAACTGAACTATGACAGGTGGCTTCAAATTTGATTGTTGACTGACCGGTGGATTTTTAAGTGGCTAGTTCTCCATTCCTGTTAGACAACTCTTATTCTTAAATACCATGATCCAGTAGTCAGCTATACCGGCTGGCTACTTACTGGTCAATTAATGTCATTTTTTTTTTGAAATAGGTAACTTAGGTCAATTAATGTCATTTTTGTCAGCTATTGATCCTAGATGTATCTTTTGGCAGGAACACCTCTGGTTACGTGTACTTGCAGTTTGATAGTGTTGAGGCTGCATCTCGTGCTCAACAAGCCATGCACAAGAGATGGTTTGCTGGCAGATCGATTTCAGCCATCTACTTGGTAAATGCCTAAGTTGTCCGAGCATTTTCATGTCCTTATCTTCTTCCTCTTCTTCGAATGCATAAATGGTTCATGGAACATGTTATTTTTTTGGGGAGGGGGGGGTTGGGTTGCAGAATGTTAATTTCTTCCCTGTTGGTCTGTTTATTGAAGTGTCCATTTGTTCCTATTCTGTTTATTTGTGGCATCATGATTCCAGTTATGGCAGATAGCTGAGTTCAGACCAAAAAATAAAGAAGAAAATTACAGACTTCCGGGTTAATTTTTGACAGCCTAGCTTTTTGTTGTTACTTAACAAAGTGTGAATATACTTGTCTGTACTTGTTCATTATATAGACGGTAGATCATTTCTTTTTTCGCTCACCCTTACCCCCCCCCCCCCCCCCCCACCCCCCACCCCCCACACACATATAAGATGGGGTAAAATGGACAGTATTTTTAGACAAGTCTGTCATTTTAGTTTACCTAGCTCTTGTTTATGTTTTGATTGAGCTATTCTTTAAAGAAAGAAAAAGTGCAGTTATATTTTTCTGATTGTATTTTTCGTGTTGTGCAGCAACCATATGAATATGATGCCAAGTTCAAAGGTACAGGCTAAATGGTTTCAGAAGGGGGCCATCTAAAATGTCTGAAGACTGCTGATTTGTTTATTGTAATTGCAGAACTGCAGCTAGCTGATTTTGTATTTAAGTTGGGATCTTAGTGATACCAAGACTCGTTAAAGTTCTGTATACTCGGACAGATGAGGTTATAGGTGTTATTGTGATGGAAGTTGTGTAATTTTGACACAGTATTCTCATTTTAATCAACTATGTCACTTGTGGAATTCATTGTGTGCATTTGTATTTTTCTTTTGGCAACGTAATTGATGAGAGATTTAGGGTGTGTTTGGTATTGGAAAACGTTCTTTAGGTTTTGTTTTTGAAAAAAATGAGAAAAATTGACTAGTGTCTCCATGTTTATTTTCTCCTTTCGACCCTCTTAACATGTCCCATAACCCTCACCTTCACCCATGTGGCTACTCTCTCCGCTTTTATCCTTCATATTATTTTCTGCTTTGTATCATATCTGTCCCATCTCCTACTCCTTGTTATAATTTTTTGTAGATATGAAGCACAAAGAAAATAAGTAAATCACTCTACCCCTTCATTGACTGAGCAGCACCATCTATCTGGAACTTTAATAATCAAATTTGTGTTCGAATCAGTGTGGAACTTCAAAACCAGTAGCTTGATTCAAATATCAAAATTTTAATAATGGTTTCACGCAATACATTCATTTGAAGGCAGAGCAGCAACAACTTAACTGAACTCAATAACAATTCGGTTATTCTTTTAGGCGCGCACATAAGCTTAATAGTTGCCATTGCCATGTGGCAGAGCAGTTAGAAGCAACATATTTGGAGCACTACACTCTCTGCAGAATAAAATCAGTTCGTCCTTTTTCGTTTTACAGTGTTAAGTTTGTTAAACATAAAATTCAACAGAATTCCACAAGTTCTCATGGCATCCTCAAGGTAGCTCTTCAATGGCGATCATTTACTGAGGCAACAGTACGTATCATCGACCTTGTTTCTTTCTCTGTAAGTAATAGTAGACCGACTTTGTTGTTCTCAGTATCTTCGAATGTGTTTTCTGATAGAAATTCTAATTGTTTCAACTTGATTGAAGGATCTTCAATGGCGATCGTTTACTGAGCCAACCGTACGTATCATCGAATTTGTTTCTTCTTCTCTGTAAGTGATAGTAGTAATTGTTTCCCCACTTTGTTGCTCTCAGTATCTTCGAATGTGTTTTCTGTGTAGAAATTCTAGTTGTTTCAACTCATTGAAGGATCTTCAATGGCGATCGTTTACTGAGCCAACCATACGTATCATCGAATTTGTTTCTTCTTCTCTGTAAGTAATAGTAGTAATTGTTTCCCCACTTTGTTGCTCTCAGTATCTTCGAATGTGTTTTCTGTTAGTAATTCTTATTGTTTCAACTTGATTGAAGGATCTTCAATGGCGATCGTTTACTGAGCCAACAGTACGTATCATCAAATTTGTTTCTTCTTCTCTGCAAGTATTAGTAGTAATTGGTTCCCCACTTTGTTGCTCTCAGTATCTTCGAATGTGTTTTCTGTTAGTAATTCTAATTGTTTCAACTTGATTGAAGGATCTTCAATGGCGATCGTTTACTGAGCCAACCGTACGTATCATCAAATTTGTTTCTTCTTCTCTGCAAGTAATAGTAGTAATTGGTTCCCCACTTTGTTGCTCTCAGTAACTTCGAATGTGTTTTCTGTTAGTGCTCTCCTGTGATTTGGTACTTGAGAGTATCAATTGAGTTCACAAGATATTGTATCTGTACTCGATAATTCCAATTCTTACTTGATTGTTTTTTTTTTCTTTTAAGATTTCTTTAGAAGCATCATGCATAGGCAAATATACAAAGAGAGATTGATATCTTCTCGTGTACAAAATGCTAAGCTAATATTAGTGAGTCGACACAATCACAGAAATGTTCAATAGTGGTTACATTTTGTTTTGGATTCAAGAAAGAGAGTATGTCCATATTCCTCTTTTACCTCAATCGAAGTGGTTGACTGAAGCAAACCTAGATGGAAAAAATTGAGTTTATAAGATATTGTATTTGTACTTGAATGATTGCAAATCCAACGTGATTGGTTTTGAATGGATTAAAGGAGGGTATGCTCATACTCTTAACTTTCACTGCAATCTTTTATATCATCTGAACCAACTTATAATAGGGAACATGTCAACTGAGTTGTTTCATGAAATATATTTGCGGCATTTGATGAACAAACTACTTTTGAGCCTGCTAGCAGTTGTACTTTTTAGTTCTGAACTTACACAAATAATGAGAAATGCATTTTTTCTTGCTGTAAAGTACTTCCGCCTGCTACTGATTTTGTACTTGAAGTTCTAGACATGCAGGTTTGTATTAAGTCCTGAACACAAGGGAGAGTTGCTTCATTTTAGCTGCTCCAAATAGTGTTCAACCTGCTAGACGTCAATCTTAATCTGAAATTCATAAAGATGAATGACAATATGGAGTTAAATCCTGATTCTCACATACAAGATGAGGCAGAAAGGTTGTTTAAAGAGATGAAATTGATGAAACAGAATGTTAAGAACTCTGAATTCTATGCTGGAATGCTCTTGGATCTCGAGAAAATCAAGCCTCATTTGGTTCGCCTTTCAGTAGGCCTCTATTCAAAGGCTAAGGTGGTAATATATGGTTTGGGAAGCATCGAATTTAGTTACAATTCACAATTTCAGCTTGCTGTAGTTCTCCTACTAAAAGATCACGTTGAATGGATTGGCAAAATTGAAATATTTGATCCTATAATGACTACAGCTGATATCAAAGTTTTCAAGAAATTCGGTCTTGAGGTTCTTACCAATGATGAAAATTGTAAGAGGAAAGCTCAGGGACCAACAATGTTCTACATGCCTAGTCCTTGTTTTAATCTTCTTGGCAACCTATTGGGAGCAAACTGGTCTTCATCTTCTCTTGACCAGATTTTTCTGCTGACAAACTCATTGAGGGCTGCACGCATGAATCTGCCGTTATGGGATCCGTTTACTCTAGAAACAAAGCTAAGATTAGCGATAATTCGTGAATTCACAGCAGAGATTTCCATAAACACTAATGACCATCAGATGTATGCTAGTTTTTTCCATGACTTTGCCTGGCATTTCTTTAAAGTGAACGAGGAATTACGGGAATATGATTGGTTATATACGCAAAGGTACTTGGATGTGTGACTAGATACTGAACTTACCAATTGTTATCAAATACAGTTCTCTATTGTTGATCAATTGATACTGGGAAACAAAGGTGCTGCCGATTAGCATATCATCGAAGTCAGTAGCCTATAGTTTCTGTTGCCTATGATGGTTTCAGTTTTTTGTCTTCATCATAAGATATGTAATTTAATTTAAGTGCTAGTTGGGGAATCTCGATTTAGTTGGTTGCATCATGCAAAGTACTTAAACATTATTTGTTTCCAGAAAACAATTAGAGTGACAGAGCTAACCTGAAGGAACAATATATAGGAGGGAAGGGTTTACTTCATTCCTAAAGATGTAACTTATAACTTTTGTGTTGCAGGTATCTTGAAATAGTTTTCTCGGAAGATTTCAAAAGCAATAAAACTAGCAAGGAATTTGCACAAAATTTGGGTTCTATACGTGGCCCTCGTCAGTTCAGAAACTGCTCAGTTCCTCACCAGGCTGGTTGGTTTAAGCTAAACATCTATGGTATTGGCCCAAAAGAGGGTGACCAGAGTGGATGATTTAGTGGCGTCTTGAAAGATAAAGAAGGGGAGTTGTTAGATGGATATTGCTATAGGGTTGAGTTTGATGATGAAGATGATGTGATTGTTGGACTAGAGGCCTTGAAGTATGGGTTGACCAGAATCAAGAAAGAAAAACTGAAAGTAGAGAAGTTGATGGTGGAGTCAGATAATGCTATGCTGGTCCAGTATGTTAATGGTCGTCCTGAGCCAAATGAAACAACCATGGATAAATTGAATGAAATTTTCAAGTTGCTGGAAGGTATAACCTGGATAGTTTACCATGTGTACGAAGAAACCAATAAAGTTGCTAGAGAGGGGGTTCCAAGAGATGAGAGGAAACTTTACTTAGAAAATGTTCCTTTTGATATGCCAGAGTCAGGTATTGAAGAGGTAACAACACTGACATCTCTTTATTTGCGTATAGTAACAAAACATGACTAGAATATTTGCTTGTATATAAAATTGACTTATCCAATGTTCTTGCTACGATATTATAAGACCCATCTCTGACTATATATATCTTTTAATTCTCTTTTGCATTCTGTTATGTCTGGTGTGTTCAGGTTTTTGCAGAATTTGGGAAAGTAGAGGATGTTCAATTACTTAAAGATCCCGAAACAGGACATAGAAACGGATGTGGGTTTGTCAAAGTCAGTATTTAGTGAAGTGCAATATTTCTAATCAGTGTATATTCTCTATATATCATTATGTTTATACTCTATCTTTATGTTTCAATTTGGGTTCATCTTAGTTTGCTCAAGTAAAACATGCAAAGCAAGCTCAAGAGATTTTGAAAGGAGAGTTGAAATCTAAGCATTTATGCCTCAAGGTATGTGGATAGAGTGAACATATATAGTCTATGTAGAACTTGCTTCTCTAAATACTGTTGGAGTAAAGAGAGTATTTCTGACCCTTGATTGGTTCAATGCAGATTTCACCTGCTCCTGAACATGTTGGAGTACAAGATGCTGGAGCTTAAACTGCAGATTTTAATGGCTTGGTGAGTTTTTCTCTTTAAATCACCTATTTTCTGTTAAATACTCGGTGAGTAATTTGCTCTTTAAATGACTCTTTATGTCTAACACAAACTCAAGTTTGTCACCATTGGTGGAACTATATATAGTTTAAGCTAAATGTAACTTATGCTGGGGTTGAAGTGTATACATTGTTCTGGTATTTGCAAATGATGATGATGAGAATAATACATTGTTCTACTTATATTTAAGGAACTTACTTCAGTTGTACATTACTTAGAAGTTGAAGGTCTATCACTCTTTCTCTTCAAAAAAAGATACTTCCTCTACTGGCAGGAAGAATTTTGTTTTGCGGTATAGATGGATAATAAGTAACCAAAAAAGAGGACACTATTAGTAGCTAAATAAAGTATCACTGAGAGATTATTTTCTGTTCTTCCGGTAAATATTATGTTATTTATTTGAGTTACGTACTTGCTATATATAGTATATACTCTAATCACATTATTAAGTAGAGAATGATTTTTGATCTATTGATGCAGGTACGTGTGTCGTCTGAGCAAAGGATAAATTGCTATAATTTCCGATACATTTCACTAAGCGATTGAATAGTACTGTATTCTTCAGCGACAATATAATATTCATTTGAGTTTAGAAAAGTAAACAGAGACAACTTGATTGCTTCTATTCCTCAATGATTTCGAACTAGCTAGGTATAATGAACAAAGATTCTATGTGGGAACTGTATAGAAGAAAAACAAATCTAGTTGATGAATTTTCCATGTTATCCACATTCATCGTTTCTTTGTCAACTGCCATTTGATGTGCAGCAATTATACTCTCAATATTTGGAGAAATATATTTTTCTATTTTCGATTTATCTGTCACAATCCGAGTCTATATTAAAAATATCAAGATTTTGAAAATGTTGTTTGAATTCATTAAAGGACTCCCCTTTAGATTAAAAAATCCTAACATGTAAGAATTGAAAAATCATTTTATGTTTGCACCTACAAAGAAAACAAAAGATAAGATATTATTGTTTACTATAATAATAACAAATTTTCTTTTCTTTTTAACATTGACTTGCTATATATAGAAGAATAGAGAAAGAAATAAAAAGGGGGCCAATTCTTCTAAATTACGACCGTTGATTATTTCAAAAATATTATAGTTGATTTTTAAAAATAAATAAATCATATTTAGGTAAAGTAATCGAATGTGTTTAGTTTATTTGGAATTAATATTTTTAATATTAGTAAATAATTTATAGAAGAAAAATAAAAATATTTCATATTTGAAAAATTCTTTTCTTATATAAAAAAGTTTTGTACTTCTATAAATTGAGAATAATAATAGAATTGTGTAAGAGAGATTATTCTGTTGATAGCATCAATTCTTCGTCGGTTTTTTTTGTCTGATAGACAACAATGCATGTTATTTGCAGATGATATAGTATTGAATTATAAGATACGCGGTGAAAATAACGATTGACTCGAAGATTGGAGAGAGACACTAGAATACAAAAATTTCAGGTTAAGTAAATAGAGTGCAAGTCAGAGACATGACGCATGAAGCAATAATGAAAGTAAAGATCGATACAAAAATCATAACTAAGAGAGAGTTTCAAAGTTTTAATAAATAGCTCAGGTTTGAAATATAAAAAAATCCAGAGCGCTTTCAATATGTGTTCATTCCCAAAATTCAACTTAGCTACTAGGTCAGATACAACATAAACTAAAATAATTTGTCTTTGTAGGTTCAAAAGACACTCAATTATTTTGAATTCAACTATTCTAATATTTATTTTTTCATTTAAATATATGTTGCATTTATCTCGATGCCAGTTATATCCATATCTTGTATAATTTCTTCTTATAATTTTATTTACCTTTTTAAAACAATAGATGTAAAATTCACGTGCAAAATGCCTACACTAAATTATCTATTTATTAATAATTGGAACTTAATTATTATACTAATATTGAAGACTTTAAAATTAATTAAAGATATAGCTATTAGATCTTTTACTTATTTATATTAGGTAAAAACTCCTGATATTTTTTTATTTGAACAATGTAGTATTAAAAATCCTAATATTTAAGTCTTTAGAATAAATATTTTTATCTTATATAAATCTTACGGTAAACAAAATAAATAAATAAAAGAATTAAAATATTATTGAAAGATGTTCGGTCTTTTTTAAATAACTTTTAACATTCCTATATGAAATTCTTATCATTTATACAGACATGCCATTTATTTTAACATCAATTATTATTTTTTAATAATTTTATTGATTGACCTGAAACACTCGTACAAAACACATACACTACATTAATAAACTTATTAATTGTGAGAATGGAGATTTAACTTACTCTGGGACTATTGTGTCAAAATATTACTTGTTACCTTAAAAACTAATTCTAGGTATAGGTTTGGTATAGATAAATTTTATGCAATTATAAATTTAAGCTAACGTGTTAGTGCGATTTGAATGCCGTTGTTTTAACTTTTTACTTGATTTTAGTATCAAATTTACTTTAATATGTATATATTTTTAGGAGCATTAGTTCTGGAAAACAATATTTTTATATTGGATACGATGTTCATTGTTCACTAATTAAATTTTGTAATAACATCGATCAACTCTGTAGACATTAAAATTTCATTAGATTTAACACTGGACTCTACAAAACGAGTTCAATCTTTCATCAAACTCTAAGGCCCGTTAGGATTTCTTATAGGTCACTCTATGTTAAGGAGTCGTTTGGTTTGAATTCAAGTTATGATGGGATTAGTTATGATGGAATTAGATGGAATTAGTTGGGTTTAGTTATGATGGGATAAGTTATGCTAAAATTATTTTTTATTGAGTGTTTGGTTTGTTGTATTCAAAATAATAAATCTTAAGAACAACATATATGTTTACAAAAATACCCTTCATGAATGTGGAAAGTAATGTATAAAAAGTGTTGAAAGAGATATTTTTGTCATTTACTCATTTTATCCTGGGATTACTATACCACTCAAGGGAAGGGATAACTTATCTCGGTACTAATTATTAATCCCGGGATAAGTTATCCCGGACTTGACAACCAAACAATAAATTAAGTGGCAATATAACTTAATCCCAGGACTATTTGAAGTTATCCTTCACACCAAACGACCTCTAAAGATCGAGATAAAATCACTAAGATATAATGTTTAGTGACAAGTGATTATCTTAAATATAAAGTTCATGTTAAAGTACATTAGGAGTATTATAGTTATCTTGTATTAAGAGTATTACTCTCTATATTTTGTATAACTTGCAAGTGTATAAATACACTATGATGTACTCTGTAAACAAAGCACTATGCAAAGGAGATGATAAAAGTAGATTGAAAGTCAATGACATTGATGATAAAGAGGAGAAATATGTGTTGCTGAGAAGTTGGATCTCTGATACACTATCAGAAAAAACCATTTACCTTCTCGTTGAATTGAATAATTCAAAGGACATGTGGAAAACCTTAAAGGAAACTTACCTTCAAGTTATATGACAAAAATTTCAATTGAAGTAACGACTTCAAATTATTTTGCTTGGAAACAAGTCTACATATGATCTCTTAAAAGTATTTTAGTGCATATATATGTGATGGTTTAGCATCCGCAAGTTCGTAGATGAGGATAGCAAGGTGGTAATTTTTTTCAAAGGGACTCAGGGGCGGCTCAAAGTAATTAGAGGCCTAAAGCGAAATTTCAATTAGAGGCCTAAAATCTAAATAAACTTCATATATATTTATTTAAAAATTAATTTTCTAACTTTTAGATTTCAATTAGAGGCCTAAAATCTAAATAAACTTCATATGTATTTATTTAAAAATTATTTTTCTAACTTTTTAGATGTAAATTTTTGCTTAAAATTTCTTTACAGATGATTTCTTCGAATATCTTTTTTATTATTATTAGTTCTATGTAAGATTTTATCAATTCAACATTACAAAACACTCTTTTACTGGGGCCATTACTATATGAATTGTTAACATAATTCTTAGTAATAAGTTGACAAACTTTAAATAAAAACAAGAGTTAAAATCATAGAATTTGATTCAAGAAGTTGATAACTTGATATATCCTACTTTAATATGTTTGTTGTATTGCTTGAAAATTTAAGAATAAATAAAAAAAGAATTTGTAATTTACTTTGTTCAACACTTTTTGACTATTGATTCATATTTTTGACAGACTATTACTCTACCTTATCAAAGATTTGAAAAAAAAGAGTTCAAACAGATAAATAATATGAGTGTTAGCGAAAAATAATTGATTTTTTTCTATTTGAATGAGGTTAAGGAGAACAAAATAATATAATTTTATATAAAAAAAATAACAAAAAAATTATTCTTGGTAAGAATTTGAGGCCCCCCAAAATTGGGGGCCTAAGGCATATGCCTCAAATTTTGTATGCAAGAGCCGCCGGGACTATAAAACCTTTAAGACTATCATGCTTGATAAACCATATTATCTAACTTTGAACCAACTGGTCAATGCATTGAGAGTCATGTCAGGGTATAAAACCTGTTTGCAACAAAAGTACGTGGTCAGTACGTGAAATATTGTAATGAGTATGTAAGATGACACTAAGCATAATCATAAGATAAAATAAAATAAAATAAAATAAATGAAAGACATCTCGAACACAGTGTATAAAAGTCATATCTTACAAAAGCTTACAAGCTCCAAAAATCAAATTATGAAGTCTAAATGGGAGGATTTATCATAGTCAATTAAAAAATGTCCTTCGAGCCCAACAGAAAAGAGTGACCAGACTGGACGATATGGTGGCGTCTTCAAAGATGAAAAAGGGAATCTCTTAAATGAATATTGCTATCGGGTTGAGAAACGAGTACTTATTAATTGTGAGAATAGAGATTTAACTTACTTTGGGACTATTGTGTCAAAATATTAATTGTTACCTTAGAAACTAATTTTGGGTATAGGTTTGGTATAGATAAATTTTATGCAATTATAAATTTAAGCTAACGTGTTAGTGCGATTTGAATGCCGTTGTTTTAACTTTTAATTGATTTTAGTATCAAATTTACTTTAATATGTATATTTTTAGGAGCATTAGTTCGGACAACAATATTTTTATATTGGATATGATGTTCATTGTTCACTAATTAAATATGATAGTGACATCGATCAGCTCTGTAGACATTAAAATTTCATCAGATTTAACACTGAACTCTATAAAACGAGTTCAATCTTTCATCAAACTCTAAGGTCCATTAGAATTTCTTATAGGTTACTCTATGTTAAAGATCGAGATAAAATCACTAAGATATAAGGTTTAGTGACAAGTGATTATCTTAAATATAGAGTTCATGTTAAAGTATATTAGGAGTATTATAGTTATCTTGTATTAAGAGTATTACTCTCTATATTTTGTATAACTTGCAAGTGTATAAATACACTATGATGTACTTATCCAAGTTATGAGACTAGCCTATCTTATCCAGGACGAACCAATATAGTGGCACGAATGAAGTCACTTCTAGCGGTGACAAAAGTAGTTTGAAAGTCAATGATAAAGGCAAAAACATTGATGATAAAGAGGAGAAATAAGTGTTGTTGAGAAGTTGGATCTCTAGTACACTATCAGAAAAAATTATTTACCTTATCGTTGGATAGAATAATGCAAAGAGATGTGAAAAACCTTGAAGGAAACTTACCTTCAAGCTATCAAGGAAAAAAATTTCAATTAAAGTAACGACTTCAAATTATCTTGCTTGAAAAAAAGTCTACATATGATCTCTTAAAAGTATTCTAGTGTATACGTGATGGTTTAGCATCCACAAGTTCGTAGATAAGGATAGCAAGGTGATAGATTTTTCCAAGGGACTATAAAACCTTTAAGACTATCATGCTTGATAAACCATATTATCTAACTTTGAGTCAACTGGCCAATGCATTGAGAGTCTTGTCAGAGTATAGAACCTGTTTGCAACACAAAGAAAGACATCTCGAAAATAGTGTATAAAAGTCATATCTTACAAAATCTTAATAATGATACAAGTACATAAAATTAGTAGTAGCTTTATTAGGGAGTTTCTTACAACCGGCATAAACCATGTAAAGAACATGGAGTCCAACGCACAACCCCAGTTGAGAGGATGCCCTATACCTTGTCAGGGTATAGAACCTATTTGAACTTGTTTTCTCTTATATTAAGAAAAAAAATCATAATTTTATGATGTATATATCAAACGATTATTTTTCCTACAACGATAATACAATTTTTCGATTCCCATCTTCACATCTAACTCCACCATTGGTCAGCGTCCAAACTCCAATTGAAGAAAGATCGACTACAGAAGATATAAGTAAATGAATAAATATTTAGTACAAAAAAAAAGAAGTCTATTTCTTTCTTTTCATAAAGAAGAAGAAATCAATTGGAATTTTACCTTTTGTATTAATGATTTTTTTAATAATTTGTAATAATATATCATAGCTCGTAATGAAATTTAATTTATAATATTATGTAACTATTTTCTTATGAAGTATTATTCTTTTAGAAAAAAAAATTAGTAGTATGTTTTAGATGAATTAATCAAATTGATAAGTTTGCTAATTTTAAAAAAATATGTTTTAGTAAAGATTTAATCAAATTTTAAAAAGTCTTAAAAAAAAGCAAGTATGATCAAACTAAATTTCAAAAAAATTAAATAAAACGATTTGTTTTTTTTGTTTTTCCGGTAAATGCCTTGCACTCCTTTCGTTCTTCTTTAGCGCGCTTTTTCCACCATCTCGCCGCCTACTCCACCGCTCTCTTTCTCCAGCGGAATCGACAGGTAAACAGGGCCGACTCAACAACATTGGAGGCCTAAAGCGAAACTGAAGAGAGGGGCCTTAATATTTTATTTTTTTCATCATATATACTTTTATTTAAAATCTATTTTTCTAAATATTTTAGATGCGAAGTCATTAGATACTGTTTTATAATCAATTTATTTTAATAATTCTTTTTCAAATGGTAATATAGCTAATATGTTCAATCTCTCTTGACACATTGTTGATCTTAAAGAAAATTTAATACTTCTTTCAGCTGATGCAACGGTTACAAGAACTGTTAACAGTATTATAAGTAATATGTGTATTTGGAAAAGAATCAAGTCTTTTTATTTGATTGAGTATCTTCATTAGATCATTATAATCTTCTACTTGTATTATTTCTTTTAACACTTTTAATTCAAAAAATAAATCTAAACCATCTATTACATGTTAAAGAAAGTTCAAGGTTAAGACAATATTTTTAAAATTCTCATCATCTAGTGATCTCAATATTTTACCACTAAATAAGAAATCAAAAATATTTCCTTATGCTTCAATTGGTTCAAATCTATGTTGAAGTGAAAAAATAGTTTGATCTACCCTACATATATAAAACAATAAACTCTAAAAGATTCTTCAAGGGACTTAATGATTTCGCTATCTATATTTTCATCAAATTGTTTCTTACGAAATTCAGGTTTACTTTCATCTCATATGCAATTTTCTTAGCAATTGTTTTTTCAAAAATGGGGGCCTCAAAATATATGGGGCCCCAAGCGATGGCTTTAGTGGCCTAGGGGTTAAGACGGCTCTGCAGGTAAAGTGCACTTCTGTTTTCCTGGTAGAGCTCACTATTCTCAATTTTTTTAGTATAAATTTTGTTTGATTGAATTTTGTGGAAGCGGAAAAAGACTTGATTTGAAGGCCGCCTTCGCATACATTCATATAGATATGACGGTGGTGCTGGTGGTGTGTGGTCAGCGGTGACTTCAATTGCGACTCGAGGCACATTTCCACACTTTCGGTGATTGTTGCTGTAAGTATATCCTCTGTTACTCTTATATTTGGAGTATTTATTCCTCACAGGTTGTAAAATTAAGTCGAATGTGTTCTGTGAGGATTCCGTTAATTCATATTCGGAACAGTAATTGTCTAAATTCGACTGGAGGATCTACAATTTCTTTCTGCGTTTCCATCGCCCTATAATCATCTGTTTTTTCATATATTTGTCTATGTAGAAACTAATTTGTCATTTGATAGGTGATATTAATAGGCTCCTTTTCAGTTACTGCGTTATTTCGCTTTTTATTGAATGCTCTTTAACTGTTTTCCTTATTAATTGACATGTTTTCTTCACTGTTGTATTTCCATAACTTCTTTGATTTGTTGCACTTGAGCCGAGGGTAGTTCGGAAGAATCATCTCTACCTCTATGAGGTAAGGTAAGGTCTGGATACAATCTACACTGCCCAAACCCCTCTTGGTATGTTGTTATCGCTGTTGTAGCCCCTTAGCGGTAAAATTTTGTAACCTGATTTTCAGGCATAAAAATATTCTTCGCCAAAATAGAAGTAGATGCCTATGAATTTACCTGTTAGGAAGGTCAAATAATTATGTCTATCCTTATTATAGGGTAAGAATAAATTCTCTATCGTAGAGAGGTATACTTCCAAGTTCTTTTATTGCCACTTCATTTGAGGTCCAGTAGAGTAAGTTTGTTGCGGCAGTTGAATTGCTTATTGATTAGTGTATCCAGCTGAATTACAGACTCCTGAATAGTTTAGATGGGAAGAGGAGATCCTAAAAAATGAAATTCAGGTTTATTCTTTGCATTGTGATTTGGCACTTCAGGGTTTCAATTTTCATTAGTACAAGGTTTTTTGTGAATTTGTAGTGTTAGTTGAAGTAGGTAACTGGACACACCTAAATAGAAGAAATTGAGTTCAGAAGAGCTTGTATTCGTGCTTAATTGTTGTAAGTCCAGCTTGATTGGTTTTGAATAAAGAATGCTCCTAAATGGAAGAAGTTGAGTTTAGAAGAACTTGGTTTTTGAACTTAATGATGGGCTAAAGAAAGAGGTGAATGTTCATTTTCCTCTTATACCCCACAAGTCATAAATGAGTTGCTTCTCTAAATATCTATGTGGCTTCAAACATGCAGCATTTGATGTGCAACAAGTGTACTCTTAACAGTGTGGAGTAAAAACTTTTCTAGGTGATGAGCTACTTTTAGCCTGCTAGCAATTCTGTTCGTTTGAGTTCTATACTTGCAGATAATGAGAAATGCATTCTTGTAGCGATTTTGTACTTTAAGTTCTACACTTACAGGTTTATATTAACTCCAGGACACAAGAGAGACTGCAGGGCCGTCTTAACCCCTAGGCCACTAAAGCCATCGCTTGGGGCCCCATATATTTTGAGGCCCCCATTTTTGAAAAAACAATTACTTATATATATATATTTTTTTGTAAAAATAAATTATATGTACTATGAGTGTTATGATTTCTGCTAAGAAAATTGCATATGAGATGAAAGTAAACCTGAATTTCGTAAGAAACAATTTGATGAAAATATAGATAGCGAAATCATTAAGTCCCTTGAAGAATCTTTTAGAGTTTATTGTTTTATATATGTAGGGTAGATCAAACTATTTTTTCACTTCAACATAGATTTGAACCAATTGAAGCATAAGGAAATATTTTTGATTTCTTATTTAGTGGTAAAATATTGAGATCACTAGATGATGAGAATTTTAAAAATATTGTCTTAACCTTGAACTTTCTTTAACATGTAATAGATGGTTTAGATTTATTTTTTGAATTAAAAGTGTTAAAAGAAATAATACAAGTAGAAGATTATAATGATCTAATGAAGATACTCAATCAAATAAAAAGACTTGATTCTTTTCCAAATACACATATTACTTATAATACTGTTAACAGTTCTTGTAACCGTTGCATCAGCTGAAAGAAGTATTAAATTTTCTTTAAGATCAACAATGTGTCAAGAGAGATTGAACATATTAGCTATATTACCATTTGAAAAAGAATTATTAAAATAAATTGATTATAAAACAGTATCTAATGACTTCGCATCTAAAATATTTAGAAAAATAGATTTTAAATAAAAGTATATATGATGAAAAAAATAAAATATTAAGGCCCCTCTCTTCAGTTTCGCTTTAGGCCTCCAATGTTGTTGAGTCGGCCCTGAGAGAGAGTAGCTGCATTATTAGCTGTTCCAAATAGTGTGTAAATTGCTAGAGTCCAACGTTAATCTAGACTTGGGGTGCAAAGATGAATTGCGATGAGAATATGGAGTCCAATGTTTATTTTCACATACAAGATGAGGCAGAAAGGCTGCTTAAAGAGATTGAACTGATGAAGAAGAATGTCGAGAACTCTGAATTGTATGCTGGAATGCGCTTCGATCTCGAACACAATGAAACTTTTCAACAATGTTTGTTTCGCCTTTTAGGTTCCCATTCACATGTTCAGGTGGTAATCTATGCTTTGGGAAGCATGGAATATAGTTTCCATTCACAGTTTCAGCTTGCCGTAGTTCTCCTACTTAAACAAGATATTTCCAATTGGATTGGCAATATACAAGTATATGATCCTTTAATGTCTCCAGCTGACATGCTAGTTTTCAGAAAACTGGATGTTGAGATGTTGACCATTGATGAAAATTGTAAGAGGCAAGTTCGGAGACCAACAATGTTCTACATGCCACTTCCTAGTTATTGGCTTATCGGCAACCTATTGGGAGCAAATTGGTCTTCGTCTTGTATTAACCAGATTTTTCTATTGACAAACTCATTTCGCTATTTGCTGACCAATATTTCATCATGTAATCAGAATGGAGAAACATCACATCGCGTAGAGAGAATTCTCCCCTTCACAACAGAGTTTGACATAAAAACTAGTCATGAGGAGATCTATACTAATGTGTTCTCAAGATTTTCTTGGCGTTTCTTTGATGTCGGTCCCAACGTTAACATGGAAACATCACTCCCTGGTACTGGATCTCTTTCTATCTTGATTCAACTTGGAGAATTTATTGGTTGGTCCATGACACTTGCACTGAACATAATTTATTTTGTTGTTACTGATTCAGTGACTAAGATTACAAAATATGAAAGAAGTGGAGGAGATCGACATTGGTTGGATTGGCAAAGGTACTTAGATGTGAGACTAGATACCAAACCTTCCATTTGTTATTGAATACAGTTCTTTTATCCAGAGTTAGCTCATTCATTATCCTTTACTCTCTCTCTCTCTCTCTGTGTATGATTGTTTCATTTATTTCCCCTCGTGATAAGATATGCTTCAGACATACAAGGTTTTTAAGTGTTAGTTGGAGAATCTCGATTGTTTTGGTTGAATTATGCAAAATACTTTGAAATTATTTGCTTAGAGGAAACCACAGAGTGATAGAGGTGAGCTGAAGTAACCATAGGAGGGGTAAGGTGTACTGCATCCCTAAAGATGTACTTTCAAATTTCCTGTAGCAGGTATCTTGAAGAAGTATTTTTGGAAATTATGCAAAGCGACATGTCTAGTGAGGGATTTGCGCAATTTCTTGGGGAAAATCGCGGGCCTCGTCATTTAAGATGCAACTCGGTTCCTCCTCCTTTAGGTTGGATTAAGCTAAACATTTATGGGATCGGTACAGAAGGTGATCAGCCAGGACGATTTAGTGGCGTTTTTCAAGATGATACTGGAATTTGTTTAGGTAAGTATAGTGGTACCATTGATGCTAATGACAATGTGATTGCTGGACTGGAGGCCTTGAGGAATGGATTAGTCAGATGTGTTGAAGGAAAGCCGAAGGCACAGAAGTTGATGGTGGAGTCCGATAACGTTATACTAATCCAATATCTTAATGGTCAACCTGAGCCAAATGAACTAACCATGTGCAGGTTGAAAGAAATTTTTGCCTTTCTAAAACATATAACTTGTGCATTTTATCACGTGTATGAAGAAGCCAATGAAGCTGCTAGAGACTTGGCTTTGAGAGATGAATGTCATAATCGCGCATAGATAGCATTGTTTTTTGTCTTGCGGGGTAGGGTGAAGCTTTCTAGGCAATTTGCATTTTATGGCAAGTGATGTTGCAGCAGACTGATGCAGACAAACCTTATATGCTAACTGAAGACAAGTCTAGTTCTGCTGTGGCATGTTATTTACTTTCTTCGTATGGGTTTTGGGTCGGGTTGGGTCGGAGTAAGAGATGAGTTATTCATCCGTAAGTTGGTATTTTTGATTGTGTGATTTTTGTGTTAGATATGATAGTTAAGTGACTTTTGTGGAGAAAATATGATAGTTACGTGATCATTTGTGAAATTTACCCTTGAATTATAGGTGATTATTATTGTATGGAGAAATTAAATACTAACAAAGGTATATGCATATATACTTCACATTACTTGTCTAGCCACGAGTCTGGGAATGAATGTCTGAATCTACATCATAAAAGTATGTAACGCAAAGTAAAGTATGTGGTCAGTACATGGAATATTGTAATGAGTATTTAAGATGTTACTAAGCATAATCATAAGATAAAATAAAATTAAATAAAATAAATGTAAGACATCTCGAAAATAGTGTATAAATATCTTACAAAATCTTGATAATGATACAAGTACATAAAATTAGTAGTAGCTTTACTAAGAAATTTCTTATGATTGACATAAACCACGTAAACAACATGGAGTCCATCATACAACCCTAGTTGAGGGGATGGCCTATACCTTGTTAGGATATAAAATCTGTTTGAACTTGTTTTCTCTTATATTAAGAAAAAAATCATAATTTTATGATGTATGTATCAAACAATTATTTTTTCCTTACATACGATAATACAATTTTTCGATATTTAAATCCCCATCTTCACATCTAGCTCCACCATTGGTCAGCGTCCAAACTCCAATTGAAGAAAGATCAACTAGAGAAGATATAAGTAAATAAATAAATATAATTAGTACCAAGAAAATACTAGTTTTCTTTTTTAGGAAAAGAAGAAGTCTATTTCTTTCTTTTCATAAAGAAGAAGAGATCAACTGAAATTTTACCTTTGTATTAGTGATGAGAATTTTCTTAATAGAATGTTATTAATAGTTGGGAAAAGGACAAATATACCCTCTAAACTATTATAAATGGTATGCAGATACCCTCCGTCATACTTTTGGGATATTGGTGCTCCTGTCGTCCAAAAACTAGAGCATATATACCCTTTATACTAACATACATACACGTGTTATAATCTTATCCACTGATCGACATTTATTAAATATTGGATCGACGGATAAGATTGTGCCACGTGTCCCTATTTAGTCTTCCGTTAGAGTGAATGACATATATGCTCTAGTTTTTGAATGACAGGAGCACCAATGTCCCAAAAGTATGACGGAGGGTATCCAGTGACGGACCCAGAATTTTTGCTTAGGGGGTTCGAAGTATAAAGAAGAAGTTCAGGTGGTAATGCAAAGTGCGCGGTGAGCGTAGTAGCCCCTCGGCATGCTCTTTGTACAAGAACCATAGATATTTCATTGGTTCATAAAAGTAAAGACTAAGCTAATCAAAAATATCAAGAACAAAGATGCATTGATAAGAATTTTAGTGGATCGACTGTATTACATAAGTTAATTCCTAAAACACATGAAAATTAAATGATGAAAAAGGGAGCAAGACGGGGAAGAAAGATATTTACCTTATCATGCTAAATTTAACTCACTTTATCATACCGTATTAAACATTTCTTTTTACTTTTATCATGCTCCATCGAGCATTCGTAAAATTTCTTGTGCTTTTTCTACTTTTATTTTGTAATGTTTTACATTATATTTCACTTTTTAAATTTTTTAAATTAATATCCATTCAATCAAATATTACTATGAAAATCGTCAAGATTCTCTAAAAGTGTGTAAGAATAGAGTTACTAATATTATAATGCATATTATTAATATAAATAAATATCGTCGTCAATTTTTTTAGTTCATATAGTTCAATTTAGTAGGTTAGTCATAATTTGTAAAAAAATAAATAAATAACGAATAAATCAAATAAGTTTAGTTTTCATTTCACTAAAATAGAATTAAAAATATAAAAGAAATTTCATGAATTCTATTAAATTAATATTTTTAAAAAGACGTTGACGATATTTAAGTTTCTTCATTCAATTACATCTAATTTACATTTTTTTTAAATAACCTATATTTCTATCTCAATTTCAAGTTAAATATAATTCATCATTTTAAAAAAAAAATTATTCAAACGTATATGAAAAAAGAGTTACGTTGAAACAAAATGAATAATAGATATAAAAAAAAATAAATGTGTCTAATAAATTTAAACAAAAATAAATTAAAAAGAAGAAATGAAATAAAAGGAAAAAATAATGAAAAAGAAGAAGAAGGTCTAGGCCCAAAAGTTCCATTTTCCAAAGCTAATATTAAAAAAGGGAAAAAATGTTGCCAATGGGACTTGAACCAATGACATAGGGGCACTACATGAACAACTTATCCATTCAGCCATGTCTGTCTTTTGTTCTTAGGGGGTTCATTTTAATATATATACACATAAAATCAGAATTTGATGTTATATATCCTATGTAATTTTTTGATAAGGGGATTCAGGTGAACTCTTAGGCTCCACCTAGGTCCACCCCTGAGGGTATTTACATATCATTTACAATAGTTCATGAGTATATTTGTCTTTTTTCCCTTAATAGTTTGTAACAATATATCGTAGCTCGTATATGAGATTTCATTTATGATACTATGTGACTAAGTATTATTCTTTTAGTAGTATGTTTAGATAAATTAATCAAATTGATAAGTAAAAAAAAAAATCAATCAAATTTTCGAAAGTCTTAAAAAAACAAGTATGATCAAACTAAATTTCAAAAATAAATAAATAAGGCGATTTGTTTGTTTTGTTTTTCCGCTAAATGCCTTGCACTCCTTCCGTTCTTCTTTAGCGCGCTTTTTCCACCATCTTGCCGCCTACTCCACCGCTCTCTTTCTCCGGCGGAATCGATTGGTAAAGTGCACTTCTGCTTTCCTGGTAGAGCTCTTAATTCTCAATTTATGGTATAATTTTGTTTGATTGAGTTTTGTGGAAGCGGAAAATAACTACAATTTCAAATTTTCTCGTTGATTTGAAGCCTTCGCATAGATTCATATAGCTATGACGGTGGTGCTGGTGGTGTGTGATCAGCGATGACTTCAATTGCGACTCGAGGCACATTTCCAAACTTCCGGTGATTGTTGCTGTCAGTATATCCTCTTTTACTCTCATATTTGGAGTATTTATTACTCACAGGTTGTAAAATTAAGTCGAATGTGTTCTGTGAGGATTTCGTTAATTCGTATTCGGAATAGTAATTGTCTAAGTTCGACTGGAGGATCTACAATTTCCTTCTGCGTTTCCATCGCCCTATAATCATCTGTTTTTTCATATATTTGTCCATGTAGAAACTAATTTTGTCATTTGATAGTTGATACTAGTAGGCTCCTTTTCAGTTACTGCGTTATTTCACTTTTTATTGAATGCTCTTTACTGTTTTCCTTATTAATTGACATGTTTTCTTCACTGTTGTATCTCTACCTCTACGAGGTAAGGTAAGGTTTAGATACACTCTACACTGCCCAAACCCCACTTGTATATGGTGTTATTGCTGTTGTAGCCCCTTAGCGGTAAAATTCTGTAACCTGATTTTCAGGCATATAAATATTCGGTAAAATAGAAGTAGATGCCTATGAATTTACCTGTTAGGAAGGTCAAATAATTATGTCTATCCTTATTATAGGGTAAGAATAAATTCTCTCTCGTTGAGAGGTAGTAAGTGTGTTGCGGCAGTTGAATTGCTTATTGATTAGTAGAAGTATCCAGCTGAATTACAGACTCCCCAATAGTTTTGATGGGAAGAGGAGATCCTAAAAAATGAAATTCAGGTTTATTCTTTGCATTGTGATTTGGCACTTCAGGGTTTCAATTTTCATTAGTACAAGGTTTTTTGTGAATTTGTATTGTTAGTTGAAGTAGGTGACTGGACACACGTAAATAGAAGAAATTGAGTTCAGGCTTGTATTCGTGTGTAATTGTTGTATGTCCAGCTTGATTGGTTTTGAATAAAGAATGCTCCTAAATGGAAGAAGTTGAGTTTAGAAGAATTTGGTTTTTGAACTTAATGATGGGCTAAAGAAAGAGGCGAATGTTCATTTTCCTCTTATCCCCCACAAGTCATAACTGAGTTTCTTCTCGAAATATCTGTGTGGCTTCAAACATGTAGCATTTGATGTGCAGCAAGTGTACTCTTAACAGTTTGGAGTAAAAGATTTTCTAGGTGATGAGCTATTTTTGGACTGCTAGCAATTCTGTACGTTTGAGTTCTAAATTTGCAGATAATGAGAAATGCATTCTTCTAGCGATTTTGTACTTCAAGTTCTACACTTACAGGTTTTGTATTAACTCTAGGGCACAAGAGAGAGTAGCTGCATTATTAGCTGTTCCAAATAGTGTGTAAATTGCTAGAGTCCAACATTAATCTGGACCTGGGGTGCAAAGATGAATTGCGATGAGAATATGGAGTCCAATGTTTATTTTCACATACAAGATGAGGCAGAAAGGCTGCTTAAAGAGATTAAACTGATGATGAAGAATGTTGAGACCTCTGAATTGTATGCTGGAATGCGCTTCGATCTCGAACACAATGAAACTTTTCAACAACATTTGTTTCGCCTTTTAGGCTCCCATTCACATGTTCAGGTGGTAATCTATGCTTTGGGAAGCATGGAATATGGTTTCAATTCACAGTTTCAGCTTGCCGTAGTTCTCCTGCTAAAGCGAGATTTTTCCAATTGGATTGGCAATATCAAGTATATGATCCTTTAATGTCTCCAGCTGACATGCTAGTTTTCAGAAAACTGGATGTAGAGATGTTGACCATTGATGAAGATTGTAAGAGGCAAGTTCGGAGGCCAACAATGTTCTACATGCCCGTTCCTAATTATTGTCTTATCGGCAACCTGTTGGGAGCAAACTGGTCTTCGTCTTGTATTAACCAGATTGTTCTATTGACAAACTCATTTCACAATTTGTTGACCAATATCTTACCATGTAATCAGAATGAAGAAACAGTGCAACGCCTGGAGAGAATTCTCCCCTTCATAACAGAGATTGACATAAAAGCTAGTAATGAGGAGATATATATTAATGTGTTCTCAAGATTTGCTTGGCATTTCTTTGATGTGGGTCCCAACATTAACATGGAAACATCACTCCCTGGTACTGGATCTCTTTCTATCTTGATTCAACTTGGAGAATTTATTGGTTGGTCCACGACACTTGCACTGAACAAAGTTTTTTTTTGTGGTTGATTCAGTGACTAAGATTACAAAATATAAAAGAAGTGGAGGAGATCGACATTGGTTGGATTGGCAAAGGTACTTAGATGTGAGACTAGATACTAGACTTTCCATTTGTTATTGAATACAGTTCTCTTATGCAGAGTTAGCTCATTCTTTTAATTGTTGATTCGTGGAAACAAAGCTGTTTCAACTTAGCATTGTTGAAAATCATTATCCCTTACTCTCTCGCTCTCTCTCTCTCTTTCTCTCTGTATGATTGTTTCCTTTATTTCCCCCGTAATAAGATATGCTTTTGACATGATAAGTATTTAAGTGTTAGTTGGAGAATCTTGATTGTTTTGGTTGAATTATACAAAGTACTTTGAAATTATTTGCTTACAGGAAACTATAGAGTGATAGAGGTGAGCTGAAGGAACCATAGAGGGGGTAAGGTGTACTTCATCCCTAAAGATGTACTTTTAACTTTCCTGTTGCAGGTATTTTGAAGAAGCATTTTTGGAAGATATGCAAAGCGATATGTCTAGTGAGGGATTTGCACAAAGCCTTGGTACATATCGCGGGCCTCGCCGTTTAAGATGTAACTCGGTTCCTCCTCCACTAGGTTGGATTAAGCTAAACATTTATGGGATCGGTACAGAAGGTGATCAGCCAGGACGATTTAGTGGGGTTTTTCAAGATGATACTGGAATGTGTTTAGGCAGCTATAGTGATACCATTGATGCTAAAGACAATGTAATTGCTGGACTGGAGGCCTTGAGGAATGGATTAGTCAGATGTGTGGAAGGGAAGCCGAAGGCACAGAAGTTGATGGTGGAGTCCGATAACGTTATATTAATCCAATATCTTAATGGTCACCCTGAACCAAATGAACTAACCATGTGCAAGTTGAAAGAAATTTCCGACTTGCTGAAACGTATAACTTGTGCATTTTATCACGTGTATGAAGAAGCCAATGAAGCTGCTAGAGACTTGGCTTTGAGAGATGAACGTCACAATCAGGAATAGACTTGATTCAACTAGGCAAGTTATGTTGCAGCAGACTGATGCAGACATGGATCACAGAGCAGACACTTGTGTCTTTCTGACTTCTCATTACAAGGTGTTTTTTGTGAAAACTCAAAGGAGAAAAAGAGAAACAAATGCATTCAGAAGGCAAAGACAAGTCTTATATGCTAACTGAAGCAATTTCTTGATCTATGTTAATATTCATTATACATGTAATTTTCCGTCATCGAGTCGGATCGAAATTTAGTATTTTTGGTTGTGTGATTTTGTGTTAGAAATGATAGTTAAGTGACTTTTGTGGGGAATTTTTTTTATAATTACGTGATTATTTGTGAAATTTATCCTTGGATTATAGGTGATTTCTATTGCATGGACAAAAGTACACATATACTTCACATTACTTTTAATGTAACATTTGGCCATGAATTTTTTTTACTTTTTTGTCGGAATTGAACTCCAAAATACATTTGACCATAAAATTCCAAATTCCCACTTGAAGTTGAATTTCAAATTTACAAGAATTTGAAAAATAACAAAAATGTATTTTCACTTTTTTCATTTTAAATTATTAACAAAAAGTCAAAAGCAACTCTAATTTGTATTCATGATTAATTTTCAAATATCTTTTTTAATTTTGAAAACAAAAAACTACTTTTTTCAAATATCACAATAAGATATGGTCGAAGGCAAAATTTTGTATTTGAATTGTTGAAATCTCAACTCATAAGTAAGTGTGTTCTTTTATTAATTTTTTTTTTTATAACCACTTATTTATTTTGAATAAAATTTAGCTCATTTAAATATTTCATGAGGATTCTTGAGGAGATGTCCTTGTACCACCCCTTTGCTCAATTTGACTAGACTACACAACTAGCAACTATACCCTTTGTTGTCACCATCAACTTTTTCTCCTCTTTTCTAAATTCCACATTTCCATTTTTTAAAGATAATGTAATGTTTACGTTAATTTACATGCATCTTGATTAATTTTTTATATTACCTTTTATCTTTCATTAGTATAATCATTGATAACTATCCATCAAAGTTGGAATAAATAAAAAGAAATTAAGTTAATATTTTTGCCTTCACCTAAATTTGAACTTACAAAATAGATATACGTAGTTTTCTTTTTCTTTTCTTTTTAAAAAAAAAGTGATGTACATCATGATAAATCACTAAAAAAGGTAATCTCAGAGAAGGAAAAAAAAATGTAACAAAAAGCAATTGAAAGTGATATTCATTCGTTCTATATAAAGAGAACAGATTTCAGTTGTATCTAATATACATCGATCGATAAACATTTGTCTAGGCAAAAGCAGTGGCGGAGATAGAATATGGTTTATGAGTATATAAAAATTAATATAGCTTTTATTTTATACTCGGTATATATAATGATAAATTTATTAAATATTTATAAAATTTAATGTGAATCTAGTTACTATTAATATTAATTTAAAATTAAAATTAGAATTTATAAATTTAAATCTTGAATTTACTTATTAATTTAATGACGTTAGATTCTTAAAACATGTTATTTAGCATGTGAAAAACTTTAGGGGTCGCTTGGTAGGGAGTATTAAGATAAATAATTCATGTATTATGTATGATATTATTTAGTAGGGAAAATTACGCATATAATCAAATATCTACTAGTTATTTAGTTAACATGTCTATAGTTTGCCTTAATTACAATTCGCAGCCTACTTTTTATCTATAATTACGCGGCTCAGCTTTTTAGTTTTATATAATTCGCACGTTTGTATAGTTCGAAATTTGTATAATATAATTTGTATAACTTTTGAATAATGTAATTTTGTATAATATAATTTGTATAACTGTTTACACTTCAGATGTTTGTAATTGTATAAATTCGTTATTTCGAGTTTATACAAAAATAACTGAATTATACAAATGTACCTGCGAATTATACAAACGAGACAGATTAAACTGTAGCTACAACCCATAAATATGCAAATTATATCTATGAAACGTAACTAAGTTTATTATAGTGGTTATTTGCAAAAGTTCCCCTATTTAGTATATGTTTGGTAGTATTTTGGCCTATGCATTACTAATCCATGGATTAGTTGTACATCTTACATGTATTATAGGATGTATAACTAATACTTTCCATTTGCTGGTATTAGTAATACATAAGATTTAATACCATGGAATTAATCTATGTAAATATAAAAATATCCCTCAAATCATTTTAATCATTTTGTTTATTTTCTTGATTTTATGTTTTATATTTGTACTAATAAATTTATCTAATAAATTAGCTTTCAAATTTTATTATTTAGAGAGAGAGTTGTTTGTTGCTAAATAAATCCAAGGTAAATCAATACAATATTTGAAATGTGAGTTGTTTAACATTTACTAATTTAAAAGGAAAATATATCACCACATGACGTTTGTGATCTTAATTAAATGTATTATTAGTTGATATATATGTGGTTTTGTTGTAAAATAAGAGCAAAATATAATAATACTAAACAAGTAAGGAAGACAAATTGTGATGGAAAGTATAAAGTTGGGAGGATTTATTTATTCTCTTCAAGTGTATTTCACAAGGGTGAAAGACTGCCCTTTTATAGGATATTCAGACCATCCTTTTACAGCATTTGACAAATACGTTAGAATGATAATTAATTAATATAATAAATAGATATATTACGTTAGGAATAGATCAAGTGAAACATCCACCATTAAATTTCTATTATTTGTATTTTGAACTATTTATAAAATTGCATACGTATTAAAACTACAACTTGCAAATTTTATGTAAAAATGTAGATGGCTTATTCAATTTTACTATTGTTTACCGTCTTTTCGATTTTAAAAGTGGATGGTCTATCCCATTTAAAATTGAAAATTGAAGTTTTGTGAGTGAACAATTTATTAAGATGTCAATTATTTACCCTCAAATAATTCAAGTGAAAAAATAACAAATATGACAATAAAATTATTCTTCTCCTACCTAGTTAGAAGACCATTAAAAAATAATATTGTTTGATAATTATCTATCTTGACTCAATTACATGAAATAAAAAATTTCATAATAATTTAAGGGTATAATTGGAAAGATGTTTTTTATAAAATTTTAATCCAAACACAAGATGAGGTGAGAAACAATGAACCAAACACTTGACAAAAAATAATCCATACATTACTAATCTCTGCACTATAAATTTATGCGCTACTAATCAATGCATTATTAATCTTTATAACAAACGACCCCTCAACATTAATTAGGTCTTATTTAAGAGTTTGGTACACATGAGAAAAATACACTTCTCGCCATTAAATGATCTGCAACAATAAGTACATAAATGAAGTTATTTCTTTTTTAATTAGAGAACTTGTTTGAGTATGAAATTTTTTTAATTAAAAAATGTTACTTCTAAACAAATTTTATTTAATGAGAATATGAATTAGTCAAGCTTCAGTATGAATATCCAACATGAAATGAGAATTTTTTTTAAAAATAAAAATAAATACACCTCTTTTTCTTATGCCTACCAACAAAAAATCACGTTTTTGGTACATGCAATTTTAAATTGTCACCCAATTTTTACTAAATTGTATCTTTCTTTAATGCTCATCTTTCAATTTGGTGGTGGAGCCACCAAGTCAGTTATCTCTTGAATTATTACCTAATCATGAGCAAAACTAAAGTGGTCCATCTAATTATTTTTTTTTAGTTTTGAGTAAATATGGGGATAAGATAAAATATATACTCTATTTGCTTCGATTTATTTGAAAATTATGTTTTATATTATGATATATATTTAAAATTTATGTGTCTAAAATATTTTAAAATTATCAGAGTTAAATATGTCAAATCAGATCATGTCATATAAATTGTAAATAAGAGAATATATAACATGAACTTGATAATTAGGAGTTGTGATAAAGATTAAGAACGGAACTAAAGAAATAAATTGTGAATTTAACAGAATTCAGTGTCTTTCATTGAAATTTTATATTTCTATTAAAAAAGTTCACTTAATATGTGTTAATGCTTTATACAAAACTTAATAAATGACTCTCGTTGGCACACAAAAAGCCGCACATTTCCCCTTTTTAGTATTTTGGCAAAGAAACACAAACTTCAATATATGATTGGCTAGATATAGATAGGTTTTATTTTGGAATTTTTACTTGATATTTGATGTTTACATTAAAATTAAAAATTAGAATTTCTATACTACATGATTTATTTTTCGGGGCAACGTTTTTAATAGAGTTCTTTTAATTTTATTTTTTAAAATTTAAATTTAAAAATTTGGAATCTTTAAACAAGAATAAAGAAATTTTAATCATGATACATATTAATGGATGTACATACAAGTTAATAAATAATGAGATCGACCTGACATGAAATAGCTAGGTTGTTAGACTGACCCATGCAAAGCAATTTGGTTATTTTTCTTAATTTAGTCATTAAAATTTATAGGTATTGTTATTTTAGTATAATTAAGCTTCAATATTTATAATTTGAATATTTACTATTCATATTTCATTGTAACTGTTATTAGACAAATAAAAAAATAATTCTCGTTTCATTTTCTCAATTTCGATTGTCTCTTTCTTTTTCTCTCTCGCTCGCCTCTCTTCTCATTCTCTCTCTTGCCCATCCCCTCCCCCTCTATACATATTTTGCATTTTCACCTTTTTTTATATTTTTATATTTTAAATTTGAGTAGACAACTATATTTGATAATCATACATGTATTTATGTTGTATCCTCCAGAGAGACCCCCCCCCCCTCCCTCCCTCCCCCTCTCTTGGTATACTACTATATAAATTGGGATAAACAGAATAATATTCTTACACACTCTCTAAAATAGACGTTAATAACATACTGAAGAAATAATTATTATTTTTTACTTCAAACAACATAAATAACATCAGTACTTTTTTGAAACGTTCCTAAACAAATTCGGAGTTTATGTGAATTAAAAAATAATCCAAAAGTCAAATTTATAAAATTGACTTTCATCTTGATTTGTTAGATTTCTGATATGCAGGATCGATTAGCTTAATCACAATAATTAGTTCATATTAGTTTAATGACTGATACTATCAAATCATGTGCCTTTAGTCTTATTATACTCTAATCTAGTGTATCTAACTACTACTACTCACTGCTCACATAATAAGTAAAAAATCAAAAATCAAATTTAAATTCATAATCCGTGCCCTGCATTATTTTTAAAAAAAATTACTTTAACCTGCCCTGTATAGCTTTAAAGTTGCTCCACTCCATATCTGTCCTGCTCCATTGTCATTCCTATGAACAAGAGAATACATAATTTAAACTTGTATTTCTCTTATATTAAAAAAATTTTCATAATCTTATGTATATATTATCATGCGATTATTTTAACCTTACTTATGATATCATAACTTTTCGATATTTGAATCTCCCTCCTCACATATGACTTCAATATCATTGATCAACGTCTACACTTCAAATAATAATTTTTTTCGTCTCAATTTATATAGTATATGAGTTTGAATTTCAAGAGTAATCAAGTTTACTTATGAAATTTCTTTTAATGTCTTTTAACTATTTAAAATTATTAATTATTATATTTATAATACTATTTACGTAGTTTTCAAATACACATTTTATTTTAAAATACATAATTTCAGCTTCTATGTCCACATTTACAATTAATATCTAAAAAATTGTTTCTAATTTTTTTTAATTGTATCACGTAAATTGAACCGAGAAAATAGCTGATAAAGAGTACTTATGTATTTAAATCTCCAGCAACTATTTGATACAAGAGCATACGTGGAGACAATATAATCATACATTAAATTTGTATCCACACATTATATTTATTGGTAATGAGAAAAGGCCATATTTGCGATGCCGATTCATAAAATCCCATGAAATTGTCCCCACATTTTATGTCAAGTGGTACATATACATTAAAAAAAGACATACATGAGACATTATCCACTTTCATGTCAATGAATCAAATCATCAACTTGCAAATCTAAAAAAAAACTATATACTAACAACTCTCTTATATTATTGAGCGATCGAAAGAAATTCGGTAGCTAAATAGTAAAAATTAATCGTTGATTCTATTTTATGATAAAAAATTTTTTTTTGTTAATTCTGTATTACTTATAGGCAAATATGTATTCAAATTTTTTAGAGGATAGTGCACTATTATGAAAAGTGAATCTAATATAGAAATTTAATTGATTTGACCTTTAAATTTTATCACTTGAACTCGTTAAACATTTAAAAATATAGGTTCAAAATTAATTCTTACAAATGTGAGAGGTGTTACCCAATTTTAGAACGAAAAAGACAAGATAGATATAAGATTTAAAATTTCTATTCTCACTTAGAGAGATGCACCTAATCATCATCGTGTTATATAAACTTTGAGTGTGGATTCACACATTTATATTTAAGTATTTTTTTAAAATTATAACACTATTCTACATGAACATGAGTTTACGTGAACCCGATAACCCCTCCTGGAGACCCCCCTGCTTAGAGGCAAATTAACGATGAATCTGAAAGCTAATTTCTATTTATTTATTTTTGTCAGCACTTGAAAAATACCTATTAATAATTTATCTAAAAATGTAATTATTAATAGCATGAAAACAAATAAAATAACTATATATAACAATAACAACGACAATATACCAAGTGAGTAGGGTTTAGAGAGGGTGGAATCAGGATATACCTAGTCCTTACCTTTAATTTTATTGAATAGATAAATTATTTCTCATAGATCCTCGATTGATAAAAAATAGATGAAATCGTATTTTCAAAACAATTATGTACTATCACACAAGCTAAAATACAACTAATATTGTTTTTATTTTTTTAGAAAAAAAAATCTTGCCAATTTAGTGTACATAAATCTATTAAATCCTCAATCATAATAGAGTGTACTTTTCATGAATAGACAAAAGGCTTTGGTTATTCCACGTAACACAATATGCATTAGCATCCACAAGCATTTAGTTCTTGCAAAAGAAATATGAGGTATATATTCTACCACAATTCCTTTTTTGTCTCCTCCACTTATATACAACTAAGCCATTATACAATTTTTAATTTCCCCTTCTTTACACTATACTACTCAAATTCATTAATCCATCAAACTATATAGTATAATTATACTCTTGTTTAATTTCCAAAAAAAATATATGTTTTGCACTAACAATTCTTCTCTTGGTTACTACAACTAGTATGAATGGGAAATGACAGATATTTCATCAATTTTGCATCAAGATCAAGAAGAAGAAAAAGCAAGATGTGAATGGGATTTTCATCTTTCTACTATTATTTCATCTTGTAATAGTCTTAGTGGATCTGGTTGTGACACAATTGGTGTGTTAGAATTTGACCCTTGTGGTAATTTCCTAGCTTCCGGTGGTATTGCTAGGAAAATTCGAATTTACGCCGTAAAGTCTCTCTTACAAGAAGGAGAAGAAGGCGAGAGGCGCACCAGTACTGGTGCGCCTCTCTCTTTAGATCATGGTAATGCATGTGACTTTTTTATGTGTACTCCGGCGAGACTCGGTAGTTTAAAGTGGAAACCCGGTTTAGGGAGTCGGGTTTTAGGGTCGGGTGATTACGATGGAGTGGTTATGGAGTATGACCTAGAGAAAAAAATGCCTGTTTTCGAGCGTGATGAGCATGGTGGTAGACGGGTTTGGAGCATTGACTATTGTCATTCGGATCCGTTTTTGGGTGCATCCGGATCCGATGACGGAACCATGCAAATGTGGGACCCGCGGTGCGGAGACAATGGGAAGTGTTTAGCTATGGTACAACCTACCAAAGAGTATAGTACACCCGTGTGTTGCGTGGAATTTAATCCGTTCAAAGGTCCAATCGTAGCCGTTGGATGCGCTGACCGGAGGGTCTACGCGTACGATATGAGGAAAATGGTTGACCCACTCTTTATCCTGGACGGACATCAGAAAGCAGTTACTTACATTCGATTTATTGATGAACGTACGATTATTTCTTCGAGCATAGATGGATGTTTAAAAATGTGGAATGCGGAGGACCAAAAGGTCCTCCGCACCTACAAGGGGCATAATAATAGTAGGAGGTTTGTCGGGTTATCAGTATGGAAACCGGGCGGATTAATTTGTTGTGGGTCGGAAAGTAATCAAGTTTTTGTCTACGATAAGAGATGGGGTGAGCCAATATGGGTCTATGGACGCGAACCCATAGGTCTAACCGGGCATGACCATGGGTTCGTTAGTAGCGTATGTTGGCAACAAAAGGACGAAAATCAATGCACGCTCGTAGCTGGAGATTCAGATGGTGTTTTACGAGTTTTTAATGGCAAGAAGAGATGATTGTATATTCAGTGACGTACGCAAAATTTATTGAAAGATGAAGTATTAGGCAAAATGTGTACTAGCTACTAATATTATTTTTCATGAGAAGTCAATCATGGCCAACACAAGAAGGTAACATTTTTTCTTTTTCTTTTTATTTTTCAATTATTCTTCTAATTCTCTAATTAATACATGAATTAGAGGAATTGTTGGCCACTTACATTTGTCTGAAATAGATATAGAGGATATGATTCTATAGAAATATATCTGAAGAAAAAAAGGGAAATTTAAATTGCAATGCTATACATTTTATTCCTTTTTCTCTCTTTATTAATTATTAATTGTAATAAAAGGGAATATTAATTACTGACAGATCTTTGTAGAAAAAGATAAATATGTCTGTTCTGCTACTGAACTTTATAACGAATAGATTCTCTTACAGTTTTTTTTTAAAATTATTTTTTTTGCTATTGTAGAAGCTGGAGAATTATTTTATTGAAGAAAGTACAGACACGTAAATTAAAGGCATTGATTTCTGTGCCATTAATTAATTAAACGACACCAAACAAAAAAGATATTACATGAGTTTAATTTTTTATTCATCTAGTTTTTTTTTCAAAATAAATAAAAATCAATGATTTGTTAGTTTTTGAGTGTGCACGGAGTAAAATATTCGTATGTAATAACTCAGAAATCACGCAAGAGATGTAAAGAACATATATTTTATCACTTTGAAAAGGCTTAAAACCCTTACTCAATATAGAGTCTGAAAACTCGATATATCTTTTTAAAGTGTATAGAAGAAATAAAGCTCTTCCATTATAGTTGTTTTTCAGCTTTTTCTGTCTGAGTTGTGTATCATTTGACCTCATATTAGAGGTCCTCCCTTGAAAAAAATTTACATTCAATTGCAATGGCTAAACTCACTAACATATTTAAGAAATGCAAATCGTATTAAGTTAGTTAAGACGATAATCGATAATCTCTATTGAAAAGGCTTTAATAAAAAGGATCAATCTCTAATCTTCTTTACGAGATATTATGTGTTGCACTAATTCAATCACCTTCGTAGACTTTCATCTGATTCAAGTTAGTGTAAAATGCTTGAATAATTTATTAGATCTCGTTCTTATTGGAATAGTGAATTTTATCTTCTTATTATAGAACATTGAATATAAGTACTTCATCTTCTTTTTCAAGTAGGAGACATTTTTCAGAGGCATAATTTGTTGCTTCATTTTGTTACTAGTGGTGTTTGGTAACTCTCCAGACTTCACTTATAAAATAATTGTGCAAGAGTCTATTCATAAGGACAGTTATTTGAATATTTTTGTATTATAAGTATATAATAGTCCTAATATTATATATACTAATTTGAACTAACTTTTTTGAGATATATATTAAAAATTTAAATATCTTTGATAAAATTTCTAATTCCATTGTTGACGGAGACTACAATGTTAGGTTTGCTTGCGTTGCTCGAATGAAACTTTATTTGATTTTTTTTAATGTTTATTTATATATTTATAAAGTAAAAGACAAGAATTCAATGTATTTTGAACAAAAAAGAGAAACCAAAAAAATATTACTACTGTTTTGTCAGCTTTTGTGAATTGTGCGGCTGTAAATCATTCTCTCTTTTTTTTGTCTTCTCCTTAGCTACTGCTAGCTCTAAAATATTCTTGAAAAGACAATTTAATTAGTAGAAGAAAACATGAAATTTGCTAAAGAAAAATGATAATTTACTTTTATTCCATGCCTTCAGTTAAATTGTTTGTAACGAATAATTTTTTTTTATAACATATCACAAATATTATCTTAAAAATTGAAAATTAACGATTATTTTTGTTATTTAACTTTTGTTGCTAATTCCCATTTTTGTTTAGTAGGACCATAGGAATGCCTTTTGAGAGATGGCAACATAACGAGACGGGTGCAGGATGGGGTGAATTTAAAATTATACGGAATAGAACTATTTTAAAAAAAATTAAACCTAATATAGTGCAGGTTGTTGATCTATAAGGATTTATATGAGTTTAATTTATTTTTTTGGTCTTTTGCTATATTAATGGAACCTGTTGCTTTCTAATTAAAAAGAATTTTGAAAAAGAATATTGAAGTATTGAGTTTTATGAATTTGATTTTGTTTAGTTTTCCGACAAAAAATTTAATCATTTGGTATGGTCATTGTTATTGTTCGAAGTTATTAAACATAAAATAAAACTAATACAATCGTAATTTTAATACAACCCCTTATATGCATCATAGTTGACCTCTCAACGATAGAATTTCAAAAAAATCATTAAATTAATAAAATTTAGTGAGAAAATGAAAACATATTTATGAACTTTATTTTAGTATCAAGTTCAAATATTATTATTTTAAAAAATAAATTATGTAAGTGAATTTATACGGAACGAGTCTATGCAGAACGAGATGGTACATGTTTAAGTCTTTGTAAATTTACTCCGCAATCGCACTACCCCAAACCGTTTGTCATTCCCACTTCTAAGCTAACTCCGATCAGGGGCGGAGGCAGCATATACTTAGGGGGTTCATCCGAATCTCCTCGGCGCAAAATATTACTCCCTCCATCCCATTTTATATGTCACATTTTTACTTTGCACTTCCATTAAAAAATGATGGAATAGGCAACTTAAAAATAGGTTTGATCAGCTTTTAAGCCAATCCAAGCACCCTCTAATTCAACCGTTAAATATGCCCTTTTAATAAAGAGGAACATCAAATGACAAAAAATCATTTATAATCCTTTTATAAACCAACATTAACTAAAGTTATAGGTCATAAAACACACTATATTGGGTAAAAAATAACTTATATATATGAAAAACTAAAAGATGCACTTGTGACAATGATATAAAGGACTGTAGAGGAAATTGATTTGGAGGAATGGCCGATAAAGATTAATCTCAATTAGTTTTTGAAATCACAAATGAGCGATATACAAATATTAATTAAGTTGACATAACTAATGACATTTCTATCCGAAATGTGACTAATAAACATAGTATTTTAGAGTTCGAGAAAAGTTGATGTATAACCTTTGTTACCTATAAATAGTAGTCTTCACTAAATTACGTTGGCATAAATCTCTGAACAATACGAAAGCAATACATGTATATTATAATAACGCTCCAAACTTTTCATATTTACTAAGTCTCAACTTCTGATACATATATTTTACTAAAAGAAAAATAAAAGAAGTTTAGATAAGTTTTTGCCTGTCATTAATTCTGACATCCATGTCACTTTTTATGTTTGGAATGTAGGAATCAAGTTTCAATCATTTTATCCAAATACTCTTTTTCCACCTATGAAAAATCTTATCTTAAATTTTTTGGTGCATGTGTAGGCACCAAAGACACTGACATTGACTACAACACCACTAGCTAGTTTATAATTTTTATTTTTTTCAAACATTGTTATAGTACCGTTAAAATTTATATAGATTGGACTTTTCACAAGTCGTGGTCTACTATATGTATAACTAGTTATAAGTAATGATTAGATTTAAAAAGTAAAAGTAGTGGATTTTCAATAATTTAAAAAAGAATCAAATCTTCATATAAAAGCCTAGCTAAATTTAAGTGGATTTTTTCATAAAGTTTGTATTGTGTCACTTAAGTTATATAGGAATTTATGATACTAAGCGTTAAGAATAACAAAATTTTCATCTAAAATTGAATATTCATTTAGAACAATAAAACAAATGATATTTATTAAGAAGTGCAAAATTGTATGAATACAATTCTCATTTTGTATCTTAATTAATTGAATCGTTCTTTATAAATTTGTATCTCAAACTCTTTGATGTTTTTGATTGTTGGATTAAGTAATTCCTTTATTATTGGGTTTTTTCAATAAATATTTTTTATATAAATATAAAATTTACACAAAATTACTGAGTTTCCTGAATCAACTTATGAACCTCTATGACAAGTTTGTTTTTTTCCTTTTTTGGCTTTGTTGACTCACCTATGTTTGGACCTATTTAATAAAGATGGGACCATAAATCACTTTCATGATTCATAGCGCAATAAATGTCACTTGATTAATACTTATAAGAATAATAAAAAATAGGATTAAATTTTAATCAGTTGAGAATTATAATATATAATATGCACAATTATGTTTTGTCTTTGCCATTAAGCTCTTCGAGGTGTTTGCCTATCGATTTGAATTTTCCTTTTTGTTGGAGGCTAAAGCCTAATTATATGGCATGAAATTTTATTTTAAAATCAATTTAGAAGAATGATCAAAAATCAACTTTGATCATCAAATAATTAAATAATTAATAATAATTTACCTCAAACTTATTGGGATTTGGTTTGTCAATATTTTTCTGCAAAAAAGACTCATTCATCATGTCGTTTTTTTAATTATTGGCTTAGACCTTTGTAAGTGTTAACGAAGGTTAAATTTAGAAATGATTTAACTTTAATTTTTCATTTTATTGTTAATGAACATTTTGTATATCTAGATAAGTATTATGTCAGGTATAAAATTAGCATAGTACACTTATTTATTGCATCATATCTTAATCTTCCATAACTGAAAATAACAATACTACAAATATTTATTGCATCATGTAATATTTAACTGTCTTAGACAGTAATATATACTCAGCTCGTGACTTTTTCAACCAACAACCGCCAACACCACTCAATTTTATTTTTTTAAAAAATATTTTTTGTTTTATCTTCTATAATTGAAAATAGGTAAGTCATATTTCTTTATTTATGGAATTCATATTTATATGATATAGTCATATTATATTATATTTTTTTTAATATCCAAAATTTTAATTTTAAAAAAAGTATTATATTTTTTTAATAATAAAAATTTAGATAAATGATTTTGAAATATTATAAACTCAAAGTTGAGTGATTTTATTAATATAAAATAAAATTTAATAAATCTAAGGGAAAAGAGTCTGGAAAATACTTCAACTTTGACCAAAATTGTTGTTACGATAGCAAACTTTATGGAGGACCTTTTACCCCTACACTATTTAATAGTGTATTTAAAAGGTATATATGTGCCCACGTGGACGCGTTATTATTTATAATTATGCAATATTTATGATGTCCACGTGGGCATATATATACCTTTAAAATACACTATTAAATAGTGTAGGGGGTAAAAGGTCCTTTTCAAAGTTTGGTATCGTTACTGCAATTTCGGTCAAAGTTCAGATATATTTCAGATCTTTTTCCCTAAATTTAACTAGATAAAGTATAATTGAATGATCTCGAGATATTAACTCGAGAACATGCTATTAACTAAAAAAAGTACTAAAATTCTTCTGTTTGGTAATAGGTGTGAAGTTCACACTCATCCATCAACCTTATAGTATAGAAAATAAAAATAATTAATTTGATGCTCAAAATATTTTGTGTAAGCAGGATCCTAAAAAAAGACCGCATCCAAAAAGTGTGACATGGTAATAATGATTTTTTTTTACAATATGAAAGCTAGGGAATTTTTAATTTTCTCTCTCTTCACCTTTTATTTAATAATAATAAATTAAAATGGAAAGGAAAAGAGGACAACACAATATTCTGATATCAAGCAATCCCCCACCAAAAAAACACATTGGGGACAATGAATTTTAGGAATAGATATCTCAACTAATTATTGTACGATGATTTTTCAACTTAAATATTATTCGACATATATTGTGTGATTTAACTATTTTAAATACTGTATATTTTTTAGATATACAATTATGTGAATTATTTTATATATCTCGAAAGTATATAACATACATAAAAAATCAGTTGGTGAATTTTATAGATGATATTATTGATACATAGTTGTGACTTCGTTTTTTTTTTTTTTTTTTTTTTTTTCTTTTGTACATTTTTACTCAAGGTTTTCCTAAATTAAAAGGTTGAGATTACGTTTGGACAGCTTAAGATAGAAAAAATAATGATTATAATAATAAAAAAATATCAAAATGGAATGTTGTCTGAATTCTAAATTTGGAAACGGTTTCAGTACAAAAATGATATACAAAGTACGTAATATACTATATTAATGGATATTTTATAGGCGTTTGGACATGAATTTAAAATTATTTGTTGAAAGTATTAATTTAGGTGAAGATAGATTTGAAAAACCATCGAACGATGTAGTACAGATGTGACTGTTTCTCCCTTAATCAGAGGTCTCGGATTTGAGTTATAGATATGAAAAAAATCTTTGGTAAAGAGTGCTTTCTCCCGAATGGGATCCCATATGGTGCGAATTTAAAACAGTAAATCTTGATGGACATCATTAGAGTATCAAATGCCGGATGAAATTATTTATTAAAAAAAAAAGAAATTTGAGATTAAAATCGTATTTGGTCATAAGTTTTGCAAATAGATAATTAAAAATAAATTGTACTTGTTCTCAATTTCATGTAAAAATTATAGTAGAAACTTTCTCAAACTCTTATACAATCTTATCAAATGAACAAATCTATTCAAATTCACTATTAACAAAGGATTCCTCATAGTAACACCAATTGATTTTTGAGTGTGTTTTATATTTTAAGTCGAAAATAGTTTTATGAAATAGCAAAGTTGCAACCTCTAATAATTATATGGATGATAAAGTGCAACCTCATAGTACTCCAAGTAATTGTCACCAATAAAGATTCTATAGATTATAATTAATACAACCAATTAATAACTTAATTTTATTGTGTGCATTATGTGTGTCTTACGTATATATTTTACATGCCACTCACTTTACCATATCATGCCTAGCAATTAGCATGGGCTAGCTAGCTAGCAAACTATCCTTGAGAATTTTGGGGTGCATTTTTATCAATTTCATGTTTACCAATTGAAGGAGATGGTTACCTACCACCAAACATCGCGAAGGATTCAGTGAACGTGTTGAAACTTAGCAACACAAACAATTCGTTGAATGGTTGTTAGGTATATTGGAGAGTTCAAAACTAATGTGTAACTATTTAAGGATAAGTTTTTCTGTATTTCCTATCCTTTTTGAAACTCACTTATGAAATCACATCGAGTATTGTTTTTTTGTTGTAAAACAACTGGCCTCGTTTATTTAATCTGAATTTAGTTTCATTATCACTTTATCATAGAATTGTCAAGTCTATTTGAGCAAATATTGATGATTGATTTAATCTTTTCCTATCACATGGATTATAGTTGGATCCAAACAAAAGAGAAAAAAATTGTTGAAATAGCACAAATTGCCCTCAAAATTGGTTGGTCCTTCATTTATTTAACAACTAAACTTATGTCTAGTAGATCGTAAGTTCTTTGGAAGCTGAAGTCATATGGTGCATAACTAGAGAGATACTATAATACAAAAATATATACTTATAACCCACGAAAAAGTTTTTTGTTACGAGGAGCATAAGTTAATGACCAGCACAAAATAAGAGAATAACTGCCAATGACCCAAAGTTTTTAAAATTCTCCTTTCCCTAATCTCTCCTCTTTACTGTGTTGCAAATGAAGAGTAAGTTCAAATTAGTAAACTCTATATATGGCTACATTTTTCACAATACAACATGTGTTGCTAATTTTACAAAAGTCATGTCACTCCTCTCTTCTCTTTTCTCCCTATCAAGATACAGTATAGAACAAAAAAATAAGATATATGAGCAATTTAGGATACACTTCTTTGCCTCATCCATTTAGTAGCTGACCATTTCTCTCCTGAGAGTACTTCACATCCTCCATGTAGACTATCAGGGTCAGATTGTCCATCAAGCCCCTAAATGGAAAAAAAAAAAAAAAAACAGCATTCATCAAGTGGAATTCATGGTTTCAGAAGAGAGTTTTTTTTTTAAGATAATAGAAATTAAAGAAAGAACTAATATGAGAAACCGAGAAATCCCCGAGTGCCAGTGGCACGCAGTTTGGAACTTGGATAAAGTACTTACACCTCTATCTTTCTCCACTAACATACCAGACCTTTATCTGTGGCAAGCTTCAAACACGTGACATGTGCCTCACTCACACATCAAGCGCTGCTCTAGTTACTAGACGTCTGGAATATATTGACATACACAAGGGCCTCAATGACATACCTGATGTCCCTTTCTTAACATTCCTTCTTTTTTTTTCCAGAATGCTTTTGACATACTTTCTATAGTATTTTGCCGTGGCTTCTTCACTACCTCTATTTCTTTTCTTTTTTCCGACCAGTTTTGGAATGTTTTTCCTTGAGCCGAGGATCTATCAGAAGCAGACTCTCTACCTCCCAAGGTAGGGGTAAGGTCTGGATACACCCCTATCCTCCCCAGACTCCACTTGTAAGACTACACTATGTTGTTGGTGGTACTCGGGGCAGAAGCTTTTATAAGTCTGTATCCAGTGAATAAATGAAACAATAGTCTCATATCCCATCAAGTCAAAACGATGCACAAAGGAACTAGATTCAACTAAGGAGACTTTGGCAAGAAACATTGGGCGCATGACACATTATGGATGCCAAGTCAAATGACTAACAAGATGTCGTGCAGTTCTTAAAATCTTAAAGCAACCATGCCAACATTTTCAAAGTACTTTAGAGGGTTCCATAGATGAATTTTGTCAAAAGTTGCAGCGAAAAGGTTTATAGTAGGTGAAAATACTAACCATACTCCAAAAAAGAACAGCATCTCCTTTCGTAGGTTTTACACATAACCCTTTGATCATTTTGCCGCCACAGCTACATTCATCAGTGCCAGCCTGATGACAGCATTTGAAATTAAAACGCAGGCATGAAATTAGAAACCTGGGGAAAAAAAGATGTGCAAGAGAGATGGAAAGGCAACCAAAGTTGTTGGAATCAACATGTACGGTTAGGTAAACCAGAAAAAATGGAAAACGAAACATACATGGCCTGGTAACACATTTTCAGGGAAGAGGATACATAACAAGACAAATTTCACTTCTGACCTGGAAGTGAAAGCTTAATTTTGGGAATTTCTCCCTGAAATGTTGTGCTCAATAGACTTAGCACATAATCATATCTGAAATAAGCCAGTTCAATCCTTTCAAATCAAGGTAAATAAAATCAAACAAAACCTTAACAACTCAGTAGACTTTTTATACCCTCCAGCCTTTTTTCCCAACTCCTAAACTGCCTCTCAGACCGCGCAAACTATTCCCATGCCTACAACCTTCTCAGATTGCAAACCACCATTCAAATCTGTACTAGCTACTAGTTATACAATAAATATAGAAATTGGACTATAGAGTGACTGAGAAGATTATAGGCTGTAAAATTTGGTTTAATTCGTTCAGACAATTTAGGATTATAATTATTTTGCTAGGATAAAATAATGGTTTAATGTTCTGCTCATGATAAAACAAGGGCAAATTTAGTATGCGAATTACAAAAAATACTGGCATGATACACAGTAAAGCTAAAATCACCAAAAATTGAACTTTCAAGCATCGCTTCTTTCAATTATGAAACAGAAAGAAATCAAGTTTCCAATCTTTTGGAATTTAGACAAAAGATGGAATGTTTATTGATTTCTGCAACATAAGATCAATTCAAACTTATCTTCAAGCAACATTCGCAAGAAATACAGAAGAACAATAATTGCAGCAGAAAACTCTTGACAGCAGTGAGCAGTCACAAACCCTCAAGAAACTAAATATTAGAAAAGCAAACAAATTCCTCCAGAAACTACTGATTAAGCAATTTTTTTCTTTTTGTTCACAGGGCGTCCACCCAGAATTTGTAGACTTAGCATACATCAAATAAAAGGAAATGTATTTGCAACTAAAACTAGGTATGTTCCTTACATAACAGACAATTCTTCCATCAACAAATGCAAAGGGCAAAAGGATGATATAACTGGTTATCACAAGGTTATGGACAAGTTCCAGCACCATATAAATGTCTACATCCAAAGCAGTTCCATTCGAAATAATACAAATTTTGCATGGAACCCCTAGTTAAGTAATCAAATATTGATTCATATGTTGAGAACACGCACATAGTGCTTAAATTGATGGACAGAGACATGAAGCTTTCATTAAATACCAGGATTATGAAGTGTCAGTACAAATTTTTTTGTTCCTCAATTATTTGACTGAATATGACAAAGGCAACCGACAATAGATTCATTTCATACAATTTAAGTAGAGTACGCTACCAGAGAAAATGGAGTGTCAATAATACAAAAAAGAAGTTATTACTCAAGGTTTCATCATTCATGAGTGATTACCATAGGAAAGTATGTTTCTCCCCCCTCAACATTGTCGCTCAAATACATGAGCATTGTAGCTATTCTTTGACCTCCACGCTTCACATTAAACTGCAAAATAAGCAAGTATTTCTCTCATTTTGAAAAGAGAAATAGACAAACAGAGCAATAAGCCAATAACAAAAGTAACAAACTATTGAGAAAGAACTTACACTATCAGAGAAATAGTCATGATGGGCTCTATAGAACTGATTCTTTTCATACCTGTGCTTCTGCAGATGTTAGCCTTGATACTGACATATATTAGCCACCTATCTCACAATGGTAAACTGAAAAACCAAAAGGTCATAATACATACCTTAACACTTGAATGAGTTCCCCATTTTCTACTGGTATTTGAGAATACACAGAAATTCGTTTTTCAATTGCCTGAAAGTTACAGGAACGCAAAGAATTTCACCAACATAAGACCAAAATTATCAACTACGAGTGACCACATAATCACAATGTCCTATACAGTAAACATTCAATTGTAAACACTCAGAAAAAGAGCAGGTTAAAAATAAAAAAAGGATACCCAATGGGATAATAAAACACTGTTAACTTGAAACATAATGACAAAGATAGTAGCATATCATGTTTTGCTTCAGTAAGGGAAGAGAGAACAAGAGAACAATTGAAAGGACCTTGTGCTGTACGGACCTGTATCATGGGATAATTCCTCTCAACAGGGTTCAGAAACATACCAGAACTTGTTCTGACATCACTCTTAATTCCCTAGTGAAAAAAAGAAGAAGAAGCTATCAATCAAATTGGACTTCAAGCACTAAAAACAAGGAAGAAGAAAATGACAAATCGCAATCATAGCACTACATAAAAACTACAGTGGTATAAGATCAAACCACTAAGGAAGAACTTTCTAAAATTTCAAATCATGTAGCTTGAATCCAAAGAAATAGCACAGAAGATGATTTCATCTATCTAATTGATTCACAAAGGATTGAGGTAAACTAGTCTCTCAGAGGGCCAATGACAAACCTAAATATAGAGAAGTCATTTAACTTTTGAAAAAGCATGTTCATCGTATGAGAAGTCCTATTCATCTAATATATGATTGTTGCCATATTCTTCAATAACTCGCTCCTTCAAAGTTCAAACTAGGAAAGCTAAAGCATGTCTTATTTTTCCTCGTTAAGTGTTTTTTTCTTGAGGAGAGAGAGCTAATCACCTACATTTTCTGGATGAAGTATAGGATTGCATTAACAAGCATCCACGAGATGCAAATAAGTATTAAAAAAGGACATAGCTCCTGTGAAGTTTGATTTTGAAACTCCTAAAACAGAAGGAGCTAACAAAATTCATAAGCTGATCAAATCATTTACATTGCACAATTTGCACAGAAGGTCCATCACACACCCACAGTCTTTTAAGGAATGACTAGGACTTGAGATTCCATCAAAGCATCAGTAGTTCCTCTCCCTCTACATGCTCCAGGGAGTGCAGGCTGGGATCATTTGCCAAATAACCTTCATGGCTTTTCCAACTCTCCATTGTCCCAACTAATGTAGGCATCTTTGAGACTGCAGTGCATTACAGAACATACCCCTAAAAGACACAAAAATATATTACATATGTCCTTTGCCATAGGCAGTGAAGAAAGAGGTAATATTCAGCTTCTTCAAGTACATCTAGCATTGGTTGCACATAATGACTCCTCTCTTAATAAGATTGTCATGTGTAAAGAAGGCTTCAAGTAATGCTATCTGACTGCAGCAGGCTACGTTAGTTGGCACTTGTTTTCCATATCATGGAGCCATTCTTCAAATATCATGTTGTTCCTGTAATGGTTGGTATAAAACATGCTTTCACAATGAACTTCCCATTTTCACTACTTCCCCGTTTCAACCTGTTCTTCACTTGAAGATGAAGTCTTACGCTTATCCAGCTTAGTCAAATAACTCCATCAAGCTGTCTATTTCCTGATCTTAGAAGCTTCTCCTAAATACAATGTTCCATGAGTTGCTATCTCTACATCGAATAATAGTAGCCCATGTCTTACAAAGAGAAACAACTCAAGGAATTCCTCTTTCAAGGTGCACTTTCATAACCATTTCTCATGCGAAATTTGATGTGTTCCCGATTCCCTACTGTGAAGCACACATTTGAACTAAACTCCTCAATGCTAAATACAGAAAATGGGTAGAACTGTCACAAATGAAATACAAATTGAGGTGGTATTTCAAAGTCAGTGCTCTTCTAGAGGCAAACTTCAAAGCAAAAGCTCTAACTTGATCTTTAACCAGAGTACTTTTATTGGCAAAATTAACTTACTGTTAAGTAATTGTGGAAACTCACCAAGCACATTTATTTAATAGAAGTACGGAAATCAAAACTAACCAAAAGGATCATAATAGATGCTGAACATGAGAGAATAATCTTGCATAGTGAGCATACCTTCCCAGTTTTTGCATCTACAACAGTGGAAACATGAAGGCGAGGAATGGCAATCGATCTAAGATAATCACATTCCTGTGAAGGCAATATGATACACATTTCCCAAATTATCAATATGAACTGATGGTACTTTTAAAAATTAATAAAGCTATCAAGATTTCGCAAAAGACCTAGTAATATCATCCATCTATTTAATAGCACATCTAAAGATCAGGATTAATGTATTAATATTCTCTTCCACATCTTCACCCCTTTTCCTGCCTCTCCCATCCATCTGTTAATACGGCCAAGGCATAATACTCAATTATTCAATTGAAATTCATAATTAACATTCTTAACTGACTTTTCACACTTGATTTCTTCTTCTTCTTCTTTTTTTCTTTTTCACGGTTTGAACAAAAGACTTGACAATGTTGCCAAAAAAACAGTGATACCAATTAAGCATAATGAAGTTTGTTCCCCATTGTGCTAAACTAAATTAACTAAATATGTCTCACTTTGAGTATCAATGAGAAGTTGGCAGTAGTTCTCAATCCAAAGAGAAGCTAATTACAATGTTTCTGAATTTACAGATGCTTCTGGATCTGAAATATATTGGGGAAACCCAAGATGCAATTGAAGTCTATCTATTGGAATTTGGTAAACAAAAAATGCATATATTATTGGTAAAATTGGAGCAAGCCAGCAAGGACCATAAAAGAACCTCTAAACATTCTACACTCCAGCTTTTTATGACGGTGGTGTTCAGTCCAGCTTGCCCACACCTCGACTATTTCACTAGGTACCTTGCTATCTCCCACCAACATAGACCATCGGGCAACTTTTCCCATAAGGCTTAGACAGATAAAAAAGCACCTCGTGGTTTTTGTCTCACCTGGAATTTAGACCCTGATCTCTAAGTTTTGAACTTACTTCATTGACAACTAAACCACACCCTTAGGTGCAAGTACACTCCCATATATTATCAACCATGACTTTTTTTTAATCAGTTATATTATCAACCAAGATTTCTATCTCACCAAAGACATATTAACCATATTAAAAAGAGAAAATAACATATTATCAAAGAACATATAGAGATATGCAATGATAGGAAGGAAGATACTAAAAAAAGAACTGGCCTACCTCCGCACTTAAAAAGTTGTGAAATAATACAATTCTTGGTTTCCAGCTAATTATTTCAGGCTTCACCTGCACCAGCATTATGACAAATTAACATAATTAAAAAAATGAAGCAGTAAATGGCATTGATACAGCTGGTCAGTTTAAGTTACAGAAAAACATAGTCCAATATGGACGGATTTTGTCTAAGACGCATTCTCCTAGTTCTCAGACGAGGAAAACAATTGACTGGTTCATCTAAGTCTGAAAATGTCAAAAGAGATTCTCCATTTATTTGTTCAAAACAAAAAATGAAGACCGTACATATTAATGAACATGACTTTCTCATTTCCTGAGAAGTGATTCTAGAGGTCCCAGTCTGGTACTTCTAAACCAGGTAGGCTCTGCTGGTCAAAACATAGACAGAACAAGAAACTCAATTTCATGAGAACATGGGTCGGTTGTTACATATAACTGATACTGTTGGAGATCTGAAAATTACATTTTGTTCTTTCACCTATGACCTTACCTGATCAACATGTCACCATCTAAAGACTGGTTGAACATTTGCATACACAAACCTCATCCCCAGTGTCAACCTACTTGACTAGCATGGATACTAGGAAGGCCAAAAAAGATAAACAATTTTTGTTGTCTACTTGCACGAGGAGAAGTCATTGGAAGAGGGAACATGGCTAAATACATGTTTACCAGCAGTATTTACCCGTACATCTTACTATAAATCGTACATTAGATGGCTTAGAGTTGAGAAAAAATAGCTTTTCTCTAAAAAGTGAAATTATGTACAGGGAACAAAGACAATGCAACCCAAAAACGATAACATTAGTTGCTAAGAACTCATTCCGAAGATAAAATACCATTTCTATCACACAACTATGTATTTCTTGTTTTCATGTATTTTCCGACTACAATCATGCAAATGGCAACAAATTCAAACTGTCAGTTGTATAGTTTCACTGACAAATCACAGAAGTTGAGAAAACAACAGAGACCATTTCCTTGGACTTACATATCCTACACGCAGTGCTATGGCTTCTTTGTCATGAGGCCAATTAGAGATTCCTGAACTCAAACAAAAATGATTAATGAATTGAAAAGTAAATATGTCAAAAGTATCAAGTAAAATATAAATCAAGTTCCAAAATCATTTTAAATATACAGATACAATTATGCCGTTTTAAGTAACTAATTTTCTTGTACATAACTGGTAAGTTGCTATGTAAACAAACTTATTCAAAATATTCTCTTAATTAATTTGTTTTTCCAACTACATTTATTATTTAGTACCGTGCACTTCACGAAAGAGTCTATGGAAAGTATGCCTTAGCTTCTTAGTGCCTGGACTGAAGCAATGCCTCAAGAGAGAGTAGCGCCGAACTCATGCTGCACCAAGCTTCAATGCTTGAGCGCACCTCAATCTAGCCTTTAACAACATAGAGCACATGCAAGCCTAAAAACATTCCCAGAACAACACAAACCTCTTGTTAAAGGAAAATTGCTGCCAGCTAGACTTGCATGCTTTCCACCAAAAGATAATTCTCTGTCTGCAGGAAGTCAGTTACAAGAACTTACATTAGATTAAGAGTACAGTCTTAAGGGAATACTAAGAACATCTCAAGTAATGACTACAATTAACATCTGGAGTGAAGCAGAATAAGGAGTGCTTAGACTAGAAAATCTTACAGTGTTGGTACTTCAAAAAATTTGTTTTCGATGAAGTACACTAAAAGATAAACATAACAATTACCCCTGTTCCGGATCCATGGTCAAAACGGACTGGTCGTTTTCCTGATAAGTTTGAGTCTGGGCAATTTGATACCAGAAAGCATCTTTTGCAAATTTAGAAGGTTTGGAAAAGGGATCACAAGGAGGAAATAATGAGTTCACAAGGTTTGTTGCTTACATCATTGAAAATGGCAATAGAGCAGATCTTTTGAAAGGCATATAGTGTGGGGATACTCATGCTTTTTAATGCATGCTATGGTATATGTGAGAAGCGCAACAATGACTGATCTAACGGGGAAAGAAAAAAAATTGGGACATGAGATTCGGGAAGGTTATCCAGAATTCAGAGTCGAAGAAAGTCAGGAATCCTTTCTCAGAGTTTATAATCTAAACATAGAGGAGCAGGAGAATGTGAAGGTTGATAGGGGCCGGCTGGCTACAAGGATTTTTACCGAAAAAAGTTGGGGCAGCAACAATGAGGAGTAGAAGGAAATATGGAATACGAAGGCACCAGATATGTCACCTTCTTCACGTGATGTGTGGCACGAAACACAACCCACACAGCCGATAATTTAAGGAGCTCCAGCATGAAAAAGAATCCCATGGCTGACAATCTGAAAGGAAGGATTATGGTGAGTTGGTGTATGTGCAAGAGTGCCGAGAGGACACTAACCATCTCTTGTTGCATTACACGAGGTCATCCAACTGTGGGATCTCATCTCCTCGGAATGAGAGAGACAGAAGATTGACTGTAGCACAGAGCAGCATGTGGGAGTATGAAGTGATCAGATCTGTTTATTTATACATTAAATGTGAAGAGAAACTACTTTTGTACACTGATAATTGCGTAAGACCAGTAGAAAAGGGAGAACATGTCTGACACATGTTGTGAATGCTTTTAACACCACCTTGGTTCACATTTAAGGAATAATTACAAAGAAAAAATGAAAGCAGAGAAAGATCTCATATAACATGCGAATCATCAAAATACTTTTTCCTCGTTCTATAACACCATACTTGTTTTCTCTCAATTTCATAGAAGTCTTCCCTAATTTTTTACTATGAAAACTCTTCTCTAATTTTACCAAGCTTAAGCACAAAATGACATGTCAAAAGCTTTCAACTAGCTACAATATGAATGAAGAATCCCTCAAATGAACCTTAAGTAGAGATTATTTGATATTGCACCCACTGGAATCTGATTAAAAAGTAGAAACTACAATAACTACAAAAGAAAGGAATAATTAGAGCAAGTATTGCCTACTTTCACTAAGATGAGCTGCCAAAAATGTTTAAATAGTTAGTTAAAGGATCCACCAATAGTGAACCTTAATAATAAGATAATCCATAGTGATTATTTGGTATTGCACACAGTGAAACATGGAGGACTGGTTTGAATGTTAGATACCACAGCAACTATGAGTGAGAAGAATGATGGAGAAACCAAGAAAATATTAGACTCTCCAAGAACATAAAAGAAAAAACAATCATTTAAAATTATGTACTATAAACCAAGAAAAGTTACCAAGTGAGTCCTCCATCCTACGAATAAATGCTAATTGAATTAAAGCTCCTGCACATCATGCGACAAAATTCATCAGTTTCCATTCAGCAACAAGCAACCAGGAAAACCAAAAGTCCATATCTGTAAAAAATTAAAATATGTATTCTATCCTTTTTTATAACTGCAAAATCCCAGAGAGCCAGTGGAGAAATGTTCGGAACTCGATAGAGAATGGGCTCGCTTCTCTACCCTTGGCCACTAAAATACGAGGCTTTCGTCAGCAACAGGACTTGAACCCATGACGTCAAACTATGTATTCTATTATCAGAATAGAAGACGGGAAACAGAGAAAATTCAAAGTTTAAGCAAATCCACAAATTTCTTTTTGAAGGACAAGACCACAAAGGTAAGGTCAAGGATCAGGGTCTTATAACAAACCCTTCGGATCTAGAAAGATAACTTTTAGTTCTTCCAGCATTTTAAGTTGAACAACGAATTATATAGTTGTCCATGCTCCTGAAAAACGAAATGAAAGAAACCAGCATGTATCTTTTCCAAAGATTCATCCAATATCTGATGGTTCATGCTTCTACAAGTTTTTTAAATGCTTTCTTTTTTAATTTTCTCTGCTGTGCCATATGTTTTATTGTCCAGGACTCTCATTTTCTAATTAAGTTAATAGTTAATGATAGCAAAGTTTATTGTGCTGTGTCATTTAATCCATGAACGAAAAAGAATGAAATTATGATCATTCTGTAAGCTCCAGAAATCAATGGTATTCATCTCATAAAAGCACTGATTTAGTTTTGCATTACTTCACCCTTACTAATAAGAACCTTATATTACTCAACGGACGTTCATAAACACAACAAGTACCGTGACTATGAAACTTTCACCCTTTTTTTTTATACCGTGGTGTCGGGGGATGATCAGAACTTAAAAGAACTCCCCTGAACTAACTGTAAGACATTACAGCTTCACAGGGGAAATGATACTAATTGCCTTATCCCCATTACACCATAATCTGAACCAAAATCAGAAAGCAATGAAGCTAATCAAAAGTAAACTTCCCCTCAAACCCAAAAAAATATATGTAAATTCATAGTTTTAAAGAAGAACCTAGCCATCTTGTGTTATTATCTTTTGTTTTCCTTTACAGAACGACTACCCATTTTCCCAGTCAGTTCATTCAAAACATCCCTATAATACCATTACTTCAACCACACTCATATATCAACTGTCCCACCATGCCATACAAACAATTCACATTAAAATCTTATCTTTAGTAAACAACCAGCATTTCCTTTTCTCATTTTTCTCCTTGAAATCTCAATCATGAATGATGATCAAGTATCAAACTCCCCAAACCAAACCAGAAAAATCCACTTCAAAATGTAAATTTCAAAAAAACAAAAAAATACCATCCTAATCAAGAATGATCATCACAGATCAAACCCAAGTACCCCCTCCACCACCCCAACCCCTAAAGGTTCATTCTTTAAACCTCCATTTCCAAAACAAACACCCATTTGTATCACCATTTTAATTTTTTTCCTTTTTTTCTTCTTTTTTCCAAATGGGGTTTTTAGTTAGTCCAAATTAACTCCAATCCAATCAACACCACTGCTGATTACTATGATCGAAACCGCAAATGCCGGAGGAGAAAGAATAAAAAAATTACAAAAAACAACGACAAATTCAACAGAAACATACATAAATATAAATTGGGTATATAAAAAGATTGAGAGAAATTTCACCGACAATCATTCCACAGGTGACAAGTGTAAGCAGTCCAAAAACAATTCTCATCGTTGTCGCCATCTTTTTCTGCAAAAATTTTCAGTTCCGTAGAAATCTGAACAGAAAAATAGAGGAATTTGTTGTTTGGGTTTTCAATTTTGAGTTTAGGAAAATGTCAATTGGACCGTTTTGGGAGTATTTGTAAAGTGAAAAAATGGCAGAACTAAGAGAGACGTCTTGCAAATTTCAATAGAAATTTGTTGTACGTTGTACGTTGTGCATTGAAGTTTGAACGTCAACTTTTGTAGTCCATAGATTTGGCTCTACTCTATCTAAGCACCAATGCTTTTTGTGTTGGATTTAGATTTCGTTTAGATTTTGTTTAGTTGTTATAAATAAAAGTATATAAAATATTAATTTAATGATTATGTATATAAAAAAAAATAAGAAATGTGTTTGTTATTCAATTGAACTAACAAAATAAAAAGAGTGTGATTGTTAAAAATGGTAAGTATCAGTAATCATTTCTTATGAAGTTATAACTTATGATCATAATTGTTTAGCATCATTTATTAATAATTTAAAATTTATTATTTACATGATATTAATGATTTTCATCATAAATATTTTAATATTTTATTTATATATAATATATTTCTTATAAAATATTATTATACAATCTCTTTAATATGATTGTTATAAAGGGTGATATAATACATAAATATGTCATTTAACTTGAATCTCATTTTATATTTATGCTCTCCAATTTTGAATGTGTATAAATAGACCCTTAAACTTGTATAAAGTTGAATGAATAAACATACACGCATCCTACATGATAATTTGTGTCATACATGTATTGTGTCACATAGGAACCATGTGTCTACTTGTCCAACTTTATACAAGTTTAAGTGTCTAATTGTACACACTCAAAGTTGAAGGGCATAAATGTGAAATGATGCCGAGTTAAATGACACATTTATGTATTAGCCTATAAAAATTGTATATGCAATGAATGTTATTGTTGTAAAGGTAGAATGTTGCTATAGATTAATAGAGTCAACTAAATATGGTAGGATTTTCTATCTTCTCTTCAGTGGCTCTGCCAAATCCATCCGCACTCATATTAGATCCTTAAAAAATATACTACGTACATTGAAAGGAATTGAAACACATTCGGTGACATTATTAAAGAATCTAATCAACATAGCCACTAGTGATACAGAACAAAAACTCAACTCCAAAATCTTATATTGAATAGATACACAAGATTCATCCTCAAGTATATAATTCAGATGTTGCTTCATCTCTCTCCTCATTCTCTGTCACATAAAAATATTTTCAGTTTTTAGTAAATGGGTAATGACCTTTGTTAATGATGAAAAGACATTGAGTTGAAGTTTCATATAGCAAGAAGATAATTTTTAAAAAGATTTTATTTTAGGTGGAAGTCTGTTAAGGTGAGGGGTATATGTGGTTCATTTAATTAACGATGAAGCTATTTTTTTTTATATTAAAATCTAGCGAAGGGTATATATACTCCATTAATAACTTAAAGGTATTGTAACTTTTTTTCGTATATAATACAATATATTTATTTATTTTTGAACATTTTAACTATCTAAAGCATGAAGAAAACAGTGTTCTTAAGTTTGTTCTTATATGCGTGACATGAGTATACAAATTGATTTACTTAATTTTATTTATACCAACTTATATATAAACATATTTTATTTATTGTATAAATTAAACTAGTTTAGATTTGGTTTTATTTTTGGGGTCTAAAATCTGTATAAAAGTTGATGTATATTTACTTTTATGTTATTTTTATATATTTGTACTTATGAAATTAGTATACAAATTGATATCAATCGTGAATGTAAGGTTCTTCGCTAAATTTAATAATACTATTATCCATACTAAAAAAGGATCTTGTTCTCAAAATACAATGATTATCGTAGAGTTTTAAATAAACAAAAGAAAGAATGATGATATGTATAGTAACTAATAAATAAGGCTCATGGATGAATTTTCAAAGAGAGAATAGAGGAAGATAAAAATCTTATGAGATTACCTCAATATTTTCTTTTCATTTTATCTTTACTTATTATTTAATAATTATATTTTATTATTTACCTTATTTTTTTATAGTAGCTCTACCTTGTTCAAATTATGATATGCGACATTATGTAAAAATGGAGAATAATAAAATCTATTCAAATATTTTATTCATTAAAACAATACAATACAACATAGTACATTATGAAACAATACGTAACAACCGTCCAAACAAAGTGACTAAAGAAACTTGTAGTTTAGAAATGATTTTTTATGTACATTTGTTTATTATTAAAAAAGGAAAAAATTGACAAATCTATCCTCGAACTATCGTAAATGGTAGGGATGTTCATGGTTTGATTTGGATCAGTTATTAGTTAAAACCAAAACCAAACCAATTTAAATTGGTTTTTAAATTTCTAAAACCAAACCAAATCAAATAAAAAAATAACCGTCGATTTGGTTAGGTTTTTTTGGTTCTAAAGAAATAAATTTGTTGAGGACATATGCATCTCGATAGACACAAACACTTAGTACATGAATAATTCATAAATAAGCTATTACATGAACAAAGTGATTCATCCAATGTACCAAGTTTCAGAAACTAAAAAAACTCATTGTCAATAGCATAAAGTTGGTTCAATATTCTGGAGATCTCAACATCTTATCAATAAAATTACACCTTAAAATATTGAGAAATTACTTCTCAAAAAAAAAAACACCAATATTTCATAGTCAAAATTAATCAATTACCATCTTCTTTAGCTTGAGCTTTAAATTATTCGATGCTACGTTAGAAATTTTTATTAAAGAATAGAGAAAGTGTGATGTTTGAAGTAATGAATATTGAGGGATTTAGACTTAAGGTTTTATTAGTTGGGCTAAAATTTAAGTGTTGGGCTTCAGAAAATAGTAAAATTATATACTTAAGTTAAATAAAATTTATCTAAATACTTATATTTTATTTATAAATAATTATAAAATTTATATATATAACTTCTCAGTTCGGTTTGGTTATTTTTGCGGTTAATTTTTAGTAAAACCAAAATCAAACCAAATAATATCGGTTTTTCAAAATTTAAAACCGAACCTAACCAAATCCAACCAAATAACGCTTTTTTAAATCGGTTTGGTTCAGATTGCGGTTCAGTTTGATTTTATAACCATAACCATGAACAACCTTAGTAAATGGTATGCAGATACCCTCCGTCATATTTTTGGGACATTGGTGCCCCTGCCGTCTAAAAACTAGAGCATATATTCCCTTCACTCTAACGGAAGACTAAATAGGGACACGTGACACAATCTTATCCGTCGATCCGATATTTAATAAATGTCGGGTCGGTGGATAAGATTATGACACGTGCATGTCCGTACTATAAATGATATATATGCTCTAGTTTTTTAACGGCAGGGGGCACCAATGTCCCAAAAGTATAACGCAGGGTATCTGCATATTATTTATGATAGTTGGGGAATATATTTGTCGTTTTTCCCTTAAAAAAGAGAGTAGTTAAACAGAAAATCATGTAAAAATATTAAAGGGATATATTTTAGGAAGAAAATCAAGAAAAAAAGAATTTTAGGAAGACAATTTGAAAGAATTGCATATTATTTTTTGGCATGAATTACGGAAGAAATCAAAGAGAAGAAAATATTGAAAAGAGATATCTTAGAGAAAAAAAATTAGGAAGAAAAAGTATTTAACAATCATTGTTAAATAGGAGTAGTATATTTATATTTTTTTCTCCTAATAAATTATCTTCAATTAAAGGAAAAATTATGCTGACAAACATTTATAGTGTATTATTTAATTTAGTTATAGTTTTAGATATTTATAATTCATGATTATATTTTTTAAAATTTTGCTATAAATTCGTATAATTTGGTTTTTAATTATATAAATCCAGAACTAATATAAACTTACCTAGCTATTGTATACAATTTGTTGATACATATAATTTGTATAAGATATGAAAAATTCAATAATAAATTATCATTGTTGTATATTGACAAACGAAATATCCAAACGAAATTTTGAAAAATTCCTAAATGTATAAATAAATAATTTGTATACAATTTTACAAGTGAAATATACAAACAAAAATAACCATATCGAACACAATTATAGTTTTGAAGCATAATTAAACTTTTTTTTTTATTAATTTGGAATACTTTTATTGATAGCTCACGAACAAAGGAAATACACACTCACTTGGGCCTATTGCCTTGCCCAAGTCTATAATGACAAAACGAAAAAATAAATAAAATTCTACCGACTTTCTCCTACGTAATTAGATAAACTGTAGCTAAAGAAACTTATTAAGTTTAATTTCTACTTAAAATTTTCTCACAATTAAACCCTATAAAATTTTGGACTAATTTCGCAGGTCCATTTTTTGCGGCGACTAGAAGCGGTGCGAAAGGGTTTAAAAAAAACCCAAATACATAGAAGAATAAATCTTCATTAAGCTAAAATTTAGCCGCGTCGGCTGCTGCATGCAGAAAATACCATGCCAGAGAGAGGACGCAGCGGCGGTAGGGGGCCACTTTCCGTCAAGCTTCGCCGGCGTATTGTATCCTGTAAGAACAATTGCATCGCCGATGAAGAACTCGTTGATCACCTCCGTAAATCTTTTCGGGCGGACTATTATAACTTACAGCTACAGCCGTTCACCAGTCAGGTTCAAAATATTCTCCAATTGATTAACCCTCCGATAAAGAAGCCAAAAACAGACAGTACTGAGCAGATTTTGGATGGTGATGGAGAATTGTCGACTCTAGCGAGCATCTCTGAAAGTGATGACTCTTACTCTTGCGGAGAAAAGCCCGATTTAATGCAGATTATGCTTCGAAATACTTATAATCAGAAGGCAAATAGTATTCCCAAGTCAAAAAAAATTGAATACGATGCAAATAGCATTTCCAAGTCAATATTTTTTGAATACGATGTGATTCATGATAGCAATGAGGATGGAAAGGGGAAGAAGATTGATGTGGTGAAAAGGGATTTGTCGAAGCTACTAGGGATTGGTGATAGTGATAGGAATTGTGGGACAATGTTTAAAGATTTGGGCGGAATGGATGAGGTGTTGGAGGAATTGAAGATGGATATTATGGTTCCGCTGTACCATCCTCAGGCGACAAGGTATCTCGGAATTAGGCCTGTGTCAGGAGTACTTTTCCATGGACCACCCGGGTGTGGGAAAACAAAGCTAGCTCATGCTATTGCAAATGAGGCTCGAGTTCCATTCTACAAACTTTCTGCTACTGAGTTGGTCTCTGGAGTTTCAGGTGAAATTGATTCTTTCATCCTTCTTAATAGTGATTCTATCTTTGCAAGCATAATTTATCAGAGAATTGGTAAGGAAAATGTGTGGTTTATTACTTATTTTCTTGTGTTTGGTATATAAGCAACAATTATTATCCAAATATTGGTGTATAATCTAGACAAATATTATGAGAGTCGAGGGTGGAGTTGGTGGGGATAGGTCTACAGACTACAAGGGTGGGGAAGATGAGGTGTTTTGGAGGGCGGAGAGGACAAAGTCAATGTGGAACATCGCCTGTTTAGTGGAAGTCATTTTCCCCATTTTCAAGGAACTTTTTTCGAGAAGAAAAGTTCTCCAACATGAGAAAACTGGAAATATTTTCTGAAAAAGTAATATCGAACAAACCCTAACTATTTGATGTTTGATTTTGTTCACGTTACTATTTTCTATTAGCAGACATTTTGTAGCATAGTTACTAATAGTTGAACTTTTGAAGCCTTTTCTTAAGTTTAACTTCCCTTAGAAAATGAATATGCTTCCAAGGAATGGGGGTGCGTTTTCTTATTGTTGTCAATTTACAGTCTTCTCTTTGGGTGTTTATTGTTCTCTCGAGGCATTCTAATTGGGGTGTTCTCCATATCAGGTGCATCAGAAGAGAACATAAGGGAACTGTTCTTAAAAGCACACAGGACGGCACCATCTATTGTGTTTATTGATGAGATTGATGCAATTGCTTCCAAAAGAGAAAATGCACAGAGAGAAATGGAGCGGCGCATAGTAACACAGCTGATGACATGCATGGATGAGTCACATAGACCTGTAAAACCTGATGATAATGCAAAGGGAACTACTTTACCTACTGATAAAAAAAATACTGAAGCAGAATCAGATGATGAACCTGGTTATGTCCTAGTAATTGGGGCCACAAATAGACCTGATGCTATTGACCCAGGATTGAGGAGGCCAGGAAGATTTGACCGTGAATACGCCTTGGGTATTCCAGATGAAAATGCAAGGATGCAGATTTTGTCTGTGCTTACTCGTAACCTAAGAGTTGAAGGTGCATTTGATCTCATGAAGATAGCTACATCAACCCCAGGATTTGTTGGAGCAGACTTGGCTTCTCTAACTAATAAAGCAGGTAACTTGGTACTGAAGAGAATAATGGATGCGAGGAAGGTTGAGCTTTCAAGAGAATCGGTAGATGGTGAAGATGCCGAAGAATGGTGGAGAAAGCCATTGTCACCGGAAGAGAAAGAAAAGCTCAGCATTAACATGGCTGATTTTGAGGTATGCTGCAGAGAATCTTGATTTACCTTTATGAGAATTATACCCTAAGTTGTGACCCAACCTGTAAATTCCTGTATATAATTGGCATTTGGCATTTTATATCCTGTCACTCAAACTACAGTGCTCCTTCCCTGCACCAGCTTAAGCAAGTATAAGAACCCGGGTTTTTCATTTACATGTGCATGCAAAAATTACCTTTTCTACTGTTTCAAAATTGCAGTGGTTGATTTTGAGTTTCACAGTTTAATATGTATAATGAATTGCTTTACCCGTGTTTTTAGTTCTCTTGATGTTTATAAGATTCACATGATAATGCTCTTAAAGGATGATGCACCCTCCTTCAAAAAGGAGGGCGCATCATCCTTTAAGAGCATTATCATGTGAATCTTATACGTGTTAAGAGATTTAAACAATGCGTATGTGGGTATGGCGATCAATGAAATCTAGAATGGACCATGGGAGAACAAGGTTCAAATTCCAACAAAGGCACACAAAAGTTAGTTGATTTCTTTCCATTTTTCTAAGTATTTGGTGTACGGAGTTACCCTGGAACTTTTCATGTGGAAGTAGCTGGTAGCCAGTGAATTAGTCAGGTGCATAGAAGTTCGCTTGAACACTACCATTATCGACAAGGTGGATTAAGTTTTGCATGTTTGATATATATTTTTATCTTTTAGTGATCTCGTATCTAGTACTCTCTTTCTGTGTATGGGATAATCTTTCATGTAAAACTGGAACAAGCTGTTTCATACCGCCTGCTAATAATCATATTATGTAGGAGGCAGCTAAATTGGTTCAACCCTCATCTAGAAGAGAAGGTTTCTCCGTTGTCCCAAATGTAAAGTGGGAAGATGTTGGAGGCCTTGATCCGTTAAGACATGAATTTGAGCGTTACATTGTCAGGCGTATAAAGAATCCTAAAGATTACATGGTCAGTAGATCTCTTAAATGTTTTCATATGCTTTTCTTTAAGCCGAGGGTCTATGAGAAACAACCTCTCTACCTCCCAAGGTAGGGGTAAGGTCTGCATACTCTCTATCCTCCCAGACCCCACTTGTGGGATTACACTAGGTATGTCATATGTGTTTCCTTTAGCAAGCATCCTTTTTAGGACCACGGTAATCTTCTTTGTATCGTTCCAATTTTATCTAGAAATGGTCCAATTTTTTCTTCAATTGAGATCTGAGTCCATCTTCATGGGTACTTTTGGCCAAAATTATCCCTAATCTTTTTCTTTCTCAATAAAAAAAAACACTCAAATTGTTTGTTAATTTTTCTTATGAGTACAGCAAGTATAAAACTTCTAAAAGCTGTTTCATATTTCAGGGTTTTGGAGTGGACTTGGAAACAGGATTCTTGCTTTATGGTCCCCCAGGATGCGGTAAAACATTAATTGCCAAGGCTGTTGCTAATGAAGCTGGAGCAAATTTTATACACATTAAGGTTCCTGCACATTTCTATTTTCCTAATGACTTCTTTTTAAGGTTTTGCACAACTGAGGCATGACATGTTTTCTCATTTACTGATCTCCATCCAGGGACCTGAGGTTCTGAACAAGTTTGTTGGTCAAAGTGAGCTAAATATTCGGACAATATTTAACAATGCAAGAACATGTTCTCCATGCATTGTATTTTTCGATGAGGTGCTTGTCTCTCTTTCCAACTACTCTTAGCTCTGTCTAATAGCCATCATCTTTTCATTTCGATGAGTTGGTCCACCTTAAAAGCGCTGCAGAAGCTTTTACTCATTTTTATTTCCTTCGAAATTTTTACATGCACCTGTAAGATGCTTTGTACAAAGTAATACATACTACATTCCGTAGGAAAGATTGTTTTATAGTGTTGCTTCAGTACCCTAAATTATTAATGATAGAATAAGACAAATAGAAAGTTTCAGAATTCTGGTGCACTTATAAGATGCTTGTTGCCAGACAGTTTAATGCATAGTGGACAGTGTTCAGACACGAGTACTAAGTTTGGTAGTGATGTTTTTATTACATGACAATAGTATACCACAGAAAAAGATAAAAGAGTTTTTGTGAAAAACACATGATTGTCAACCCTTTTTTCCTTCTTTTCCTTCTTTTACATTTCTTTTAATTCCTTCATATTTCTACAGATGGATTCATTGACAACTGAGCGTGATAAGGAAGAAACTGGGACCGTTGAAAGGATTTTGACTCAGGTTTCTATGATGGAGCATATGTTCTTGACAAAAGATGACATTGTGCTCTTCTTAACCTTTGCTAATGTGAAACTTCTCTAATTATTGCAGCTACTAACAGAACTAGATGGTGGTGAAGAGAGAAAAGGTGTTTATGTGATTGGTGCCACAAATAGGTTTTTTTCATTCTTCTGGATATTATGTGCATTTGTTTTATTGGAATGAAGATTGGAAGTAAATGATTCACGTCCTATTTTGGTCCTTATTCTTATTATCGTGTTTGCAGGCCTAATGTCATGGATAAAGCTCTTCTTCGACCTGGAAGGTTAGGGAGACTCCTATATGTCCCTCTACCTACTCCAGATCAGCGTGTACTGATTTTAAAAGCCCTTGCCCGGAAAAAACCTATAGATTCTAGTGTCGACTTGGTGTCCATTGGAAGAGACAATGCCTGTAAAAGATTAAGTGGAGCAGACCTATCCTCACTGGTTTGTTCTAACCGCTTGTTTTTCCTACCTTCACTACTCTCCCCGCGCACACACAAAAAAAGAAGTGAAAGCGATGGAACTTGTCACATCTTTTTTTCATGGTTGGTACTTTTATCAAAGGTCTGTTTCCTTTATTGACTTTTACCAATTGCTTAAACGTGCTTAGATGAATGAAGCTGCAATGCTTGCACTTGAAGATAATTTGGCAGCCATAGATACAGGTTGTGGTGACACATCATCGACTATCAAGGAGTCACATTTCAAATGGGCTTTGAAGAAAATTTCTCCGTCTGTCTCCAAGGAGGTAAAGCTGATTCGGTGACTGGGTATCATTTACAATTAAGGCACCTAATATTGTGCGCTACTCGCCTACTATCATGGTTTCTTATTATCCTTTTTTTTTTTGGGTGGATGCAGCAAATAAAATACTATAAGGATTTTAGAAAAGATTTCAGAGCAGCATAAAAGCCTTGCTATAAAAGGAGGGGAAAGAAGATGCTTAGGGTGGTGGCCATGGGAGAAATATTTTGGATATTGCTGTTTCTTGTGAATATTCTTTGAGCATAGTTCTTTTATTCTTTTACTATTTTAGCAACATAATTCTTTGCACTTGGAAATATGCTAACCATAGTGTTAATGGTCATATAATGAAGCTTTAGAGACTATGTATTTATTGTCCTCTGACCATTTTGGATGCTGTTGAATTCAATAAAGCAATCTCTTTCTGAAATCTTGAATGTATAGTACATTCTTTTTGAACACTTACTTAATTTGAGATTTGTCTAATGTTTGCCATCATTCTGTAATAGTTATGCAGAATTGGGCTAAAATTACCCTTAACGTATGAGAAATGGTTCTCGAATACCCTCCATCCATCTATCTATCTATCATCGACATCATGAGTACTACAGTCACTGTTCCATTAATTAAATTCATTATGTATGAGAAATGGTTCTAGTTTGCTTTTCAGTTATGTATGTTTTGGTTACCCTAACAAAATTCGTTAGGTATGATATGCAAATATGGAAATACGTGGAGCTATAAGGCACCATCAAATGAAAATTCAATTTGCTCGTAAAAAATTTCCATTAGTTAGTTACAACTACAACTAACTTTCCCTCCATAATAGTTGAAGTCTAATTTTCTCTTACAAATCCTATTCATCAACCCAGTTCCCAAATATTGTTTCTTAATTCACTGCTTTGCCCATGCCCGTTCCTAATAATATTAACGTTATCATCAATCAACACAATTAGTGATTTGGCTAAATGTTTGCACCAAAAAGAAACATGCTAATATTTTATTTAGATGACAACGACAACAACAAAATTCAGTGTAATCAACAAACTAGTGTTAAGAATTCATCTTAAAGTATACTGTTACTAATTACTGAGAAAGGCTAATAACTTAAACATTAACGAGGGCAAAACACAAGTTTTCACCCTTTCGGAATGCCCACAATTGCATCTTCATACCAGCTCTCAAACCATTCCTTCTTACCACATCATTCCAGTGTTTAACCAACACATAACTTGAACTTGCTTTCCCATTGTTTTTGTTCATTGTCCATTTTCTCAGATTTATTTCACCTTTTTTATGCGAAGGCTCAATCAACATCACATTCATCTCACACATTTTATTAGCCTCATTGCGCCCATTCAAAAGTTGTTCTTCCTCAGGCTTTAGAAACTGATTACTCATCTGCTTTTGTGGGATTGAAAACCTTCCCTCTGCTGCTTTAACATCCGTCTCGAATAGTGTTTTTTCAATGACCAATTTAGCTGATTCAAGTAAACCCCCATGGAATGTAATCAGATTCTTGAATTCGATACTCAATTCTCTGTTGACTATAACAGCAGGAGGGGCGACGACTACAGGTCTAAAATTGCCGTTGGCTTCTTCTCGTGATCTTTTTCGGTTAACGGGCAATGATGCAGAATTACTACTACTTCCTCTGTAATTGGTTTTGATTCCTCTGTTTTCCCTATTATCAGCCGCCTTATCTCTGTTTTCGAGTGATTCTTGATTGTTGACAGTGACACTAGCTGGTCTTACAAGTTTATCAGCAATAGCAAACCAATCGTGTTTGATCGGTATGTTTCTTTCCTCATTATCAACTTGTACTACTCTGTGTTCTTCTTCAGAATTATTTTCCAGAACTTTAACTTCTCTTGGACGCGCGTTTGGCCTTGATCGTTTTCCCCTTGGGATGGTGAAATCAAGAACTGGCTTTTCAAAATCAACAACTTCTGGGAATGAGGACACGATAGACCGAATATTCTGAGTGATCCTTTCTTCTTTCTTGATACGAAATTCTTCATCTTGTTCGGCGATTAAGTTGTCTTCTTCACCATACATGGATTTTAAGTAAGAGACTTCAGAGACCGCAAGTAAATAATCCATACTACTCATGTTGGGTGTGATTTTCATGCCCGAAAAATCGTCTAGACTCAACAATGTGTAAACCATATTGTATGTTAGTTGAATAAATCAAAACAGTATAGAGAGAGAGAGAAAAAATTGAAAGAAATATCAGTGTTGTATAGAAAAAACAACACACGATTGTGAATAAGGAGAAAGTGGTTAATTTATAGAATTAAGAAGAATTCATAACCTCAATGGTTTGGGTTTGGAATAAAAAAAAACCTTTTTAGTTTTGGAAACCTTAGTAGAAAAACGTGTTTTTTTTTTTCTTTCAGTTAACCTTTTTAGGTTTTGGACAACTTCTATTAATGAATTAAGGAAATAAAATAACGTGTGTTTTTTTTTCCAGTTCTTTTCTTTCAAATTATAATTATAACTACTAATCCTAATCAAAGAGGTCTACCATATTTTGGGCCAGCGTCTTTCTACATAGAGTAGGAGAAGCAAAATAATAAGTAATATACTCTCTTCGTCTTAATTTATATGACACTTTTTTGGCAATTCAAAATTTAAACAAGTCTTTTTTTTTTTTTTTTTTTTTTGGTAATTTGTGAAAAACTTACCATAACCAACAAAGCAACAATACACACTATATAGCACCTAAGAACCAATACCACCTTCTAGGAAGGGTGTAAAGGATAGAGAGGCCTCAACAAAATCAAGTAAACTGATTACAAGAGTCGCCGCTCATTCTGGACAGTGGCAAATGTCTCTTACCTTTTGGACCGTCGCAAATGTCCAAGTAATCTCCAATCTTACCTGACTAAACCATATTTGCAGATTTTCCAGGCCAACATTGTTCCACGCAACGCGCAATTGGTGAGTTCCAAACTGTGTGTTTTATACTCATGTTTATGTACAGATTACATCTATTCCTCCAACTACCTTACAGTTGCTTAATACACACACCACATCAAAGTCGTGATACTCTGTAAATTAGCAATTGCATTGATCAAACTCTTGCACATCGAAATCCACCACACTTGCTCACTTTTTTACTTTATCTGTTTCCAACTTTGGAATTCTCGCATTAGTATCTATACATTGGCCATTCACTTTTAAAAAAATTAAACTCGCCGGTCACCATGCTCATTCTGAACTGCTACTAAATTGTTAAAAACTGAAAGCACCACAATTTGCTTGGGGCTATACCAAATCAATTAGTTTATTATATACTATTGGAAAATTCCGTTCATTTCTTGAAGATATTTCCTACTTATATTAGCTATCTACAATAAAAGTAGAATCAAGTATAATGTTTCCTTTAACATTTACTGATACACATCAACTCGTGCAATTAATTAACATTGATAATCACTTTCCCGTCTGTACCTCTAACCATGCAGATCCAGCATACATTGTCACTGAAACAGAAACAGAGTGTACCCATTAACAAGATACCAAAACTGTCCGTTGAATGGGTGATGAGAGCTTTAGTTGTTCACAGGGGTTCAGTTATACCTTACAAAAAAACCAACGCATGAAGGCACTTTCTGAATGATAATATTAGTTGACGGTACTATCATTGACAGTTTTACTATCGTTCATATTTACTTTTGGCATAATACATATACTTGACTTCATAAACATGACCCTTAACTTGACTTCAACTAACAATATGACCTTTAAATTTGGGTGTACGCAACTAGACACTTAAACTTATATAAAATTGAACAAACAAACACATTCGTCCAGCATGACACTTTTGCATCCTACATGTGTCTACTTGTTCGATTTATACAAGTTAAAATGCCTACTTGTGCACATCCAAAGTTAGAGGACGTAGTAACCTGATGAAGCCAAGTTAATGGTCATGTTCATGTATTATGCCTTTACTTTGCTATTGACATCAGCGTCACTCAAATTAATACTAGGGAACAAAACTCCAAGCAACACATATTGAAACATGGAAGGACACTCTCTACATTTGCAACTATATTCTTCGGCTTACAAGACCAAAAACTAATGAACTTCCAAATCGACAAACTTCAGAATGGTCCTCTGTTATACTTAATCCGCCAAGTTGTCCATGCTAACGTAATTGGTAAAACTAAATAATGTCCTGAACATTGGTACTTACATAAGAAGAACAATCAAACGACATCAGTGTGCCAATTTAAATCGACAAGACGAATAAAAACATATCGAGGTGTGGATGTTACTGAAAATACATTTCAATAACACACGTATTATTAAGTGTTGGGTTTAGCAAGGTGTGAACGGGAAATAAAAAGAGAAAATGGAAAGTGGAAGAACCAATGAAAGTGGGGGAACCAATTTTGGAGGGAAAATGAAAAGTCATCATTGCAAAAGTGCAAATGAAAGGTCATTTTTACCATATCGGTAGAAGAAAGGAAATTGTTGTCCTTATATTAGGAAACACTTCATTTAGTTCTTAAAGGGTTAAGAAGAAGGTGCCCCCTTGCGCTGTCGTCGTCGCTCGCTCGGCCTCGGCTTCAGCTTCGGATTTGGCAAATGATTGATTGATAATATTTTTGGACAAAATTTATTTAATCAATCTTGTTAAATCATTTCCTTTCTCTTATAAATTAATTCAGAATGTTAATTAAATAACAGAATTAATTTGACGCAACTGAATTTATTTGAAATTCACGTGTAACGGTAATCCTTCCAAAAAGTCATTACTTTTTCCAAACGGTAATCCTTCCGAAAAGTCGTTACTTTTCCCAAAGGACACAATGTTCTGGAAAAACGGGTCTGAATAGATTTTCTTAACAGACGCGTTCCTTGCTGCAAATGGCTATAAATAAGAGGTCTTTTTCGTTTTTTCAAACACTGAAATTTTTCCTCTCTGCATACATTTTCTTACATAAATAAAATTATCGATCGACTGAGTCTGTGTGTGCTCTTGTTGCTGTTCTTGCGTTCGCTGAAGTTATTGAAGTTTGAGGTACTGCTACTTCTTTAACAGGTTAATCCGTTTTATCTTGGGAGGAATTAATCTACAACCTCGGGTACAGTGAGGGGATTAAATTTCTTAAGGAAACATAGTGGTTTCTGTGGACTCGGATTAAAAATCATTCCGTCAATTTCATCCTTTTTCTGTTTCTGTATTTTTTGACTAACCTGAATACAGGAGATAACATTAAGCCCTCAAACCCTCACAAGTTGTCACCTTCAATACTCCCAATCTGGACAAACACGACTTATAGCTTAACACACTTAACTATAAACTGCCGCAGATGCAACAATATCAACAAAAATCAATCTCCATTATTGAACACACCAGGTATCCCCTTCCCCTGTTAGTACGCAATTAAAACACTTTCCACCTTTCGCAACAAAACAACTTCACTGTGTCGCAATGAAAACACTTCCTGCCTTTCGCAACAAAATCACAAATAACAAATTTGCTTACAGTTGTAAGTTCCAACCTAATTTATTGATATCAGAATATTATAGTTAGTAGCTGAGTCAACATAATTAGTTATAGCTGAAGGATACAGTTAGCGGGAAAGTTGGTTAAATAACAGAATTAGTTAGATAATCGGCTAGAAAGAAATTAGTAATAGTACTGGTAACTCACGCCTAGTATTATATTGTACAAGTACATATATCATAATTCAAACTATAAAGACACCTATTGGACAACGAGCCCTAATAATATTAACGTTACAATCAATCAATACAATTCATGATTTGGCTAAATATTCGTACCAAAAAGAAACATGCTAATAATTTATTTAGATGACAACAACAACAATATCCAATGTTATCAACAAATTCATCTAATATTAAAGAGGGCAAAACACAATTTTTCACCCTTTCGGAATGCCCACAATTGCATCTTCATACCAGCTCTCAAACCATTCCTTCTTACCACATCATTCCAGTGTTTAACCAACACATAACTTGAACTTGCTTTCCCATTGTTTTTGTTCATTGTCCATTTTCTCAGATTTATTTCACCTTTTTTATGCGAAGGCTCAATCAACATCACATTCATCTCACGCATTTTATTAGCCTCATTGCGCCCATTCAAAAGTTGTTCTTCCTCAGGCTTTAGAAACTGATTACTCATCTGCTTTTGTGGGATTGAAAACCTTCCCTCTGCTGCTTTAACATCTGTCTCGAATAGTGCTTTTTCAATGACCAATATAGCTGATTCAAGTAAACCCCCATTGACTGTAATCAGATTCTTGAATTCGATACTCAATTCTGGAGGAGGGGCGACGACTACAGCTCTAGCAACAGGTCTAAAATTGCCGTTGGCTTCTTCTCGTGATCTTTTTCTGTCAACGGGAAATGGTGCAGAATTACTACTACTTCCTCTGTTTTCCCTATTATCAGCCGCCTTTTCTCTGTTTTCGAGTGATTCTTTATTGTTGACAGTGACACCAGTTGGTCTTTCAAGTCTAGCAGACCAATCTGGTATATTTTTTTCCGCATTATCAACTTGTACTACTCTGTGTTCTTCTTCAGAATTATTTTCCAGAGCTTTAACTTCTCTTGGACGCGTGTTTGGCCTTGATCGTTTTCCCCTTGGGACAGCGAAATCAAAAACTGGTTTTTCAAGATCAAGAACATGTGGGTATGATGACACGATAGACCGAATATTCTGAGTGATCCTTTCTTCTTTCTTGATACGAAATTCTTTGTCGTGTTCGGCGATTAAGTTGTCTTCTTCACCATACATGGATTTTAAGTAAGAGACTTCAGAGACAGCGAGTAAATAATCCACACTACTCATGTTGGGCGTGAATTTCATGCCCGAAAAATCGTCTAGACTCAACAATGTGTAAACCATATTGAATGTTAGTTGAATAAATCAAAATACAGAAAAAATTGAAAGAAATAATCGTGAATAAGGAGAAAGTGTTAAATTTATAGAATTAAGAAGAATTCATAACCTTAATGGTTTGGGTTTGGCATAAAGTAGAAACCTTTATGGTTTTCTACAAAGGTTAAATTAATAAATAAAGCGTTTTTTTTTTTTCCAGTAAGTTCTAATGTAACTAGTATTAGTAATCCTAATAAAAAAAGAGAAGCAAAATATCCTATACTAAAAGTATATATACACTCTTAATTAATTGATCAACTAATTAATTCTAGCTCATTATAACTAACTATAACTAATCCTAACAAGTGTAACTAACATTAGGAAAGGGGAAAATTACTATTTTACCCTTGTTACTTAAATGTGGTAGACATGTTGAACTCTGTTTAACCCTTTGGTAAGGATATCAGCAGGCTGCTCCTTAGTGTTGATCGATATATTCAGTTTTCACCAATCCTTGTTGCAATTTTTCCGTTATGAAATGACAATCTATCTCAATGTGTTCAGGCCTCTGGTAAATCCAATTTTTATTAAAAAACCAGGACATACCTTCTTGTTTGTGTACATGCTGCCCAGTCTCCATCACATAATGTTGTTATAATGTCATGTGCTTTGCTTGATAATAGTAGACCTTGACCTGGTTGAGCTTTTATATATTTGACTATCCTTTGAGCTGCCTCCACATTAGAGGTGGCAAATGGTTGGATTTGGATGGATATAAAATGATTTGAACAAAAATGGGTAATTATTCAATCCGCCCATATTTTATATGGGTAAATATGGTTTGGGTAATTAATGGACGGATTGGATATGAGTTTACCCATATTTCATCCACATTGATTGAAGAATTGGAAAATGAATTTATATGTTTTAAGTTTTTAAAGTAATTTTTAAAGAATTGGATATAAGTGTATAGGACGAAAATATATGCATTTGTATCTGCATATACAGTTTTCTCTCGCTTTATACAAACACAAACGCATTTTATACATTGTGTTTGTATAAAGTGAGAGAAGCAAGAGAGAGACTGGTGAGCGAGAAATCCAAGGAGAGAGGCAAATGACAATTGTTTGCTACGGGTTACAATTAAATCAAACCGTGGTTATAATATTTAATTTGAATTAATAGTTTGTTATTTTATACAATTTTCCCTATTTGTAGAGACTCTTAAAATAGCTTAATGCCTTTACCCAATTAAAATATGAGTGATCCAAGTCATTAAATATGAATAAAATAGACTCATTTCATTAATATGGGCTGAAATTGTCACCCCTACTCCATATGAGATCTTTTTGGTTACTGGCTTAGCAATTGTACACTATAGGCAATATCAGGTCTCGTGACAGTTAGATATAAGAGGTTGTCATATTGGCAAGCTCTTAATTTTAACCATTAGCATATTGGCAAACTCCGCATGTTTCACAATTAGCTATGAGATGTTTGGCGCTTATGTGACGTTCATGTGGTACTTAACATGCTTTTGTTAATTAGAAGGGTAGGTATGGCCCAATAGTTTGACGGGAAGGGCAATTTTGAGTCGGAATATAGTTTAAGTGTAAATTTAATCTATTTCAGATAGTTTAGGGATAGTTTTGAGCCTTTTCCGCTTATTTAATAATGATTTTTTTTCATAAATTGTAAAAAGATTAAACTTAAGAAGCCTGCTTTAGCTACTATTTTCTTAATTATGCTCCGTAGTTATAGTTTCGTTTGCTATAAATATTTTCATTAGTATAATGCGGTTGCCAATTTATACAAACATGATAAGTATATACAAATTATGTATCTATACATATGAATTTTCAGAACTTATACAAATCAAATCTACGAATAATGTATCAGCAAGTTTATTATATACAAGCTAGGATAAACATATACAAATTCTAGATTTAATACAATTTGAATTATACAAATTCTGAATTTTATACAATTAGAAATCAAATTGTACAAATTCTGAACATGACCCGCATAAATATGGTTATATGTTAGTGGCGAAAAGTAATTTCTTCAAACTATAAATATATTAAATAATTAACTTGTATATGTTTTGATTTTTCATTTAATCAAGCTGATCGGACCTTTTAATAAAAATATTAAAAATAGAAATAAAAAGTACTAGAAAATCATTTATCCCCTAATATATTTCATATTACTTGATCCGATTTTAGTTAAAAGTATATTTTATTATATAATTTTTTGAAATAATTATTTATTATTAAAAATTACAAAAATAAAACATTCTGATTTTTCATATCATAAAATGAAATCCAGAAATCCAAATCTTAGAAAACACAAACTAGTAAAGAAAAAATAAAAGACTGTACAGAAAATACAGTATAGAAATAACAGGAACACAAAATCCCCTAACTCCAATTTCACCTCGCAAGAAGAAGAAGAAGAAGGAGGAGGAGTTGTTTGTACCTTGGATCACCAGCCATGGTATGCTAGATCTCTTCTTTTCAACAAAACCCAAAACCCATTTTCTCTTTTATCTTTTTTTCAATGTTTTTCGTGTTTGATCTGGTGAATAATTGTTACAATTGATGCTTGATTAAAGATATATTTGTAAAAAATACATATGGGCATTGTTTGATTTGTTGCATTTGTTCTATACGATTTGGGATTTGAATCTGATTCTGGATCTTGCTGTGGAAATGTACTCCAAATGTTTGAATATTATCTGGGTTTTCTTTAAATTGATTGTTTCTAGCTCAAATGAGGAGCTGGGGTTCTATGGATCATATTTAATTTCTCTAAAGGGGTCTCAAAGATTTGGTGTATATTTCCTTTTAGAATGGTTGATAGTAGACGAGGGGTTGGATTTTTGTGAAATGTAAGAGAAATCTGGATTTGATGAAGGAATTCTTGAGCTATGATAGATTGTGTGTAATTGGATAGATAGAAAAAGTGATGAGCTTTATGGGTATTACTTTTTTGGTTGAAGGATTGAGTTTTGAGGCTTTGAAAATGGAGTGATTGAGCTAATACATGTTATTTGTATTTCTGTATATGGGTATTCAAGAATCACTTGATGTTTGAAACCTGTAGAAGTTTGGTATTAGGGAGAGGGATGTAGTGCTTAGTTGATGAGGGTACCTGAAGGGAAGCTGTGAATAGTCCATATATAGAATCAAAATGCTTTAGCCTGTAGCAGTCAGAGGAACCGGGGAGAATTTTAGAGAGTTATGTATACAACTTGGTGATTGACTTTGTATCTTAGCATTAGTCCACCAAATTTGTGAAACCTAACCTTCATCTGAATCCAAAGTCCAGCCATTTAGTATTGGGAAATCAACTAAGAAGATAAATTGGACATTCAACAAATAAAGAGCATAAGTTAAAAAACAAAAGATATCCCACTAAACCAAGAAAAGGATGCATCTATCACTCTTTTACTATAGCACGTCACTGGTCAAACTTTGCCGCGGATAAATCCATGGTATTTAAGTAGAGAAGCTTAGAAAGGCAGGCCCATTATCCACTGAGTTTCAGATCGTGTGCCACAAGTACTTGGGGATCTTCCTATTGTAAAAAGAATTTTAAAAAACTACAAACAAAGTGGATATTGCACGCCTTTGAGAAAATCAAAACGATGCTGGGACTAATTATTTTTGGCTGACAATATTTTGACTTGTTTCAATAGCTCTTTTTTATAACAGCTTCACTGGATGTATATGCTATATTTTCTACTACAGTATATATCAACCGCAGTATAGCTAATAGCTTTTGATTTCTTCCAGATTCATTTTGTTCTGCTCATTAGCCGACAGGGAAAGGTGAGGCTAACCAAGTGGTATTCACCATATACACAAAAAGAGAGAACCAAGGTATTTCTTCTGCCCTTCTTGAGATAGGATGCGATGAATATCATAGGGTGTTTTTTTTTTAAGCGGTCTTAGGGTGTTTGTTTGATTTTTTCAACAAAACTGTTTGTATGTGTTACTCAGTCTAGTGATTTTTATTGAGATCTCAAACACGATGTATTTATCGATATGATTTAGGGATAACAATGTGGTGGAGACGCCCACGGTCCACCTCACATATCTTTCACTAGTTCGGTTTTTTTTCTATATGATAAGTAAATGCCTTTTCCTACTTCCTCAAGAAAATTATTGCGGTAGCTGTTTTACTTGTTATTCCTCAACAAGCTTCAGCTACTAAGTGGCAGATATGAGTGGGAAATCTCATTCTCTTTGGGCTGTAAGCTTCCTTATACCCTGGATTTATCTTTAAGTTTCTTCAAGGAACTCACCGCTTCTCCTGAAGAAACTATAGGAAAAATCGGGAGCTATATACATTTTAGAAAATAGATGTTGTTGCATTATGACAGACTGGTTTGCAATATGCATAGAAATGCATGGTGTTGCATTAATTTATGACAGAGACTGGTTTGTTCTTATCAAAAGAGAGAGAGAGTGAGAGATAGAGAGAGACTTGTTGGTTATCATAATTGAGAATTGATCTTGTCAATCCTCGTGACATTAAAAGATTTTTTTTGCAAACTAGGGAAAATTAAAATATAAAAAAAGAGTAAAATACGAAAAGCCAAAGAAGGCTTATACCTTCCAAATAGTTCCAATATAAGATAGAATCATGTATTAAGAGAGGGTACAAAGAGCGCTTCCGGGGATTCAGTCAAGCTGTAAAGTCGAGGGGCTTGCGACTTAGGTCACATGATTGAACCATCCGCCATGTGAACTAAGCCTGGTATTTAAATGAAGAAGGGACGAGGTGTGGGCCATTATTTCCGAGTTGTGAAGGTTGCGGTTGCTCCTAAGGGCTGGACCCTAGCGGATTTCTCAGTCATAAAAGAAAAAGAGAGGGTTTAAAGAGCCTGAAGAGATGTTCTGAAGATAGGTGTAAAAAATATGAAGTTTTCATACCCGAAAAGTAAGATAAAGAAATTACATAAGGTATGGTGTAAAGCTTAATTGCTTGCTTTTAGTCTTTATCTGTTTTATTTTTCTTCGCTGCCAAGGTGAATGGGTCTTGCAATTTTTTCAAGCCATTAAATAGTAGAGGGATGTGAATAAATTTTCATTTGTGGCAAGATTGAGAAGTAAATAATTATTCCACTTTCTTATATACACAGGATTTTTCATTCCTGCAAACATCTTATAGTACTGATTATGCAAAAGTTATTTTCCTTAATTTATTAGTAACATGTTACATGTCAATGCAACTCTCTTAAGGTAATCCGTGAACTAAGTGGTATGATTCTCACTCGAGGACCAAAGCTTTGCAATTTTGTTGAGTGGAGAGGATACAAAGTCGTTTATAAAAGGTAAAGGTGATCTAATTTTATTCTCAAGTTCACGTCTTATGATTTGCTCTCAATTAGATAGAATCTATTAATCTTTTCTTTTTAGAGAAGAATCTATTTATCTCTTTTCCCTGTAAGAAAATATACGTTCCAATCTTCTTATGGGCTGTTAATTTAACAGATATGCAAGCTTGTATTTCTGTATGTGCATAGACCAAGAGGACAATGAGTTGGAGGTCCTGGAAATCATACACCATTTTGTTGAGATTCTGGACCGATACTTTGGAAGTGTAAGGCTCTCAAACTCTAAAGAAGATGGCATTCCTACTTGTTCTGTTTTATATTTATGTTGTTGGCTTTCTTTCCCTTCAGGTCTGTGAGCTGGACTTAATCTTCAATTTTCACAAGGTATGTTCATTGAATTTGTTCAGGGATTTCTACAATCTATGCATCTCCACCTGTCACCTTTACCTAAATTTTACTGTTTTTCCTTATGGATGTTACAATAATTGAGGTGACATTTATGATCACTTCTTGGGGCTTATATAGATTCGTTAATAGAGGTTGTTTATAGAGGTTAAATTGTTTTGATAAGAAATAGAGGTTAAATTTGTAAGTAACTAGAAACAGCACTATTTTAAAAACATTTTCCATTGAACTTTGAGTAGACTACAATTACAGTTGCAGGTTATCATGTGACTCCTCTCTTGCTTTCCCTCTCCTTCTTATTACCCGTCTATTTTTTTTGCCCTTGGTCTCTGCAACCATGCTTGATCTCAGACAGAACGAAGGGCACTCAAAACCTCAAATCATCTTATTTTCTGTGCTAAACCGACCCTCGTTTTCTTTGTTTAAACTGTGTATAGATTACCTTTTTCCCAATCTGAAAATTAGTGTTTTGCTTGAGCTGAACTTTGTGTAATACATGTAACTGTCCCCTTCATCATCATAAGTTGGGTATTAGAATTTTAGCAATGAAGATCTAAGATATTTGGAAGTTATATCTGATGAAGAAACATATTTTACAAAAGAGAAGATCCTCTGTTAAAGTTTAGTTACTAAACCATCCAGGTTTTGCGCACGCTTGGGTGACAGGGTCCATTTTACAATATAACTCCAATTGGTGAATTTGTTATCAAGTAAATAAGAAATATTCTCCAAGAATTATGTTTTAACATGCTACAAAAAAGAAGAAAAAAACACTATTTAGCAATGTAAAGTTTGATTTTTTAATCTTGGGTCTATGAAATCAATTGTGAATTGTGATTTATTACTTGCCTTTCTCATAAGCAAAAGAAGTCATTATCTAAGAGTCCAAACTTATCTTGTTGGAAAAATTGAATCTAAGAAAGTACTATATGTTTTCTTCGTCTTTACTCTTACTATTCACATTTTTCCATTTAAAAAATTAGTCTGTGATGGGTATTATTTATTTCAGTAAATTTTCTTGAGTTTCTTTAGCTGTTGGTGTATACAGAACGGAATAGTCTGTCTTAATGTCCATGGACTGTTGGCCATTGAATTCAAAAGGGGGTTTTCATTGTGAAACTTGCCTTGTAAAAATCCCAAATTGGAAATAAGAAGAGGAATTAAGGGGCCATATAAGGAGGAGTTTAAGATTCAACTGTTGAGATGCCTTTTGGATTAAGGTCCAAGAGGACAAAATGTGATGCCCAAAAGGCTTGAGGTGGCCCACAAGGGTAGGGCTAAAGTGGACAATACCTTGGCAATTAGGCCTTGACCTTGACATTGACAGGTGGTATTTGAGTCAGCACCTCTCTTGGTTGAAATATCAGCGAGGACGTTGAGTCCCGAAAGGTGGGTTGAGTATAGCAACCCTCAGACGGCCGGTGGTTGAACTCAAAAGGCTTGCTGTGTCAGTTGCCTTAAGACAAGTGAATTTTGAATTCAAGGTTTAGTTTCCTTTTGGGTTAAAGCTCATGGGGACAAAAAACTTGAGGTCCAAACCCTTAAGGTGACCTAGAGGAGCCAGGCCAAAGTTAACAATACCTTGGCAGTTAGGCATGGGCTGTGATAGATGGTATCATAGGTAGCTCCCCTAGTATGATGGTAGAAAGAACTTAGCAAGTTTGATGAGTCCACAAGGGGGGGGGGGGGATAAGTGTAACACCCCCAGACTGTTAGCTGTTGAACTTGAAAGGGGTAGAAACTTGCCGTTGTCAAATCCCATATCGTAATGGGATCGTAAAGTTAGGGTCCATATAAGGGCGAGTTTGGGATTCAACTATTGAGACATCTTTATAATTAAAGTCCAAAGAGAAAATCATGACACCCAAAAGTGTTAAGGTGGCTAGATGGGTTGGGAGAAAGCAGACAATACCTTGCCAGTACCATCCGTAGTATGATGGTGGAATCGCTGAGTAACCGAGTCCTTAAAGGGGGTGGGCATAATAGCCCATGGACTGCCGAGTTGGACCGGAGAATTGCTGTGAAGTTTGCCCTAGGAAAATCCCACATCAAAATAAAGGGGGAAGGAGCCTTATAAGGGTGAGTTCAGGATTCAACTGTTGAGACATCTTCTTTCTTAAAGCACAAGGCTACAAAAACCATAAGGTGTCCTAGAGGTGTCGAGTGAACTAGTTAAACTAGCTTAATGTTACTACAAAAACCAATGAATGCTCCTCTGATTGACTTGTTTTTTGGATAGTATATTCTGTGCTGATTGAACTTGCCTCTCAGTGACTACTTGTGATTTCATCTATCATGCATTTTCATATAAACAACTTTTGAGATTATAGCTTATATATATTTCGAAACCATGTGAGTGATTTGGCAGGCATACTATATATTGGACGAACTTGTGATTGCTGGTGAACTCCAAGAATCAAGCAAGAAAACAGTTGCACGTCTAATTGCTGCACAGGTATTCTTCATTATACACTTGATGCATTTCACAGGTAACAATGCAATATTCTTCACTTATCTTAAAACTGGATCCTGTCAACAACTTGCAGGATTCTTTGGTCGAGGCTGCCAAAGAAGAGGCAAGTTCTCTTAGTAACATCATTGCACAGGCCACTAAATGAGAGTATGGAGGCGGCGGCGTTCATGTTTTTTGAGTGCATTTATGTTTTTCAGATTCTCGTTCGTTGCTGTAATTCAATCGTGCTATGGCATTATTTCTATTTTCAATGCAATTGCATCATGGTTTTCGTTTAACTTTGTAGTTAAAAATAGGAATTTCTTTGTAGTAATGAGTTTTCTTCTCAACCTAAGCGTGTGTTTACTGCAGTGATGTATGTACTCTGTTGCCTAAAAACTGCTGGTAATATACATAGTACTTGTTCCCGGTGGAGCTAGCTGATAATTTATCTCGCAAAACCTAATTTTTTACTTCTTTCGTCTTTAATTACGGCTGTATGAACGTGATGAAATTGTATGAACATGATGAAAGCAGTGAGAGACACATTTCCAATGTGTGTATCGGACACCGGGTGGGAAAGTTACTCGTTGGAGGAGGGATGTTTGCCAAGGCTTTCAGAGGCGTTTGGAACAACATTCCTGTAAGGGCACTGAAGAAAAAGGAAGACGAAGATTAAGAATATATTTCATTTAGTTTAGCTCTTTTCATGCTTACAATAACTAGTTATCTCGACTTTTTATCAGCGACTCCAACTATAACTTTAGCTATGTTTATTGGTATGAGCAAAATAGACATGTAATTCATAAAAGAGAATATATCCCATAAATACTTTCTTCTAATCTTTCCAATCATAAAAAACTTTTAATACCCAAAAGACGAGCAATTCTGTAGAAACTAGCAAGTAAAACAGATAGGTATATTATCTTAAACATTCAAAAGCACAATTAAACACAAAGGTTAACAACCAAATTCAAGTGTCTCCAACCTTTGACAAATTTGATAGAAACATCATTTGCCATAGGAAAGATTCACCTTACACTTTTGAGTAAAAAACAAAGCTATCTATGCACTATTAGGACATTAACCTCTTAGAGCCAAGTCTCTGGCAGTTTCATTGGTTTCTTCATAGATATGGTAAACTGCACAAGTTATACGTTTCAGCAAATCAAAAATTTCCTTCAACCTTGTTTCATTTGGCTCAAGAAGACCATTAACATAATGGACAAGTATAACATTATCGGACTCCACAATCAACTTCTGTGCATTTGGCCTTCCTTCCACACATCCGGCCAACCCAATCTTCAAGGCCTCTAGTCCAGCAATCACATTGTCACCCCTATACCTATCAAAACACTTCCCTTTTTCATCGTGGAAGATGCCACTATATTGTCCTGGTTGATCACCTTTTATACCAATACCATAGATGTCTAGCTTAATCCAACCTGGAGGAGGAGGAACTGGGTTGCATCTTAAACGACGAGGCCCACGATGATCACCCAAAAATTCTGCAAATAGCATACTGGTCATGATATCCTTTTCCATGTGTTCCAAAAATTCTTCTTCAAGATGCCTGCGACACAAGTTAAAAGTTACATCATTACGGATATATTCATTAGTACTCCTTACCCTCCAATGTTTCCTTCTCCTCATCTCTATCACTCTATAGTTTCCTCTAAGCAAATAATTACAAAGTACTTTGCATAATCCAACCAACAAAATCTAGATTCTCCAACAAGCACTTAAATCAATCACATGTGTAAAGCCCATCTTATCACGAGGAGAAAGAAATGGAACACTCATAGGCGGACAAAAAGTAAAGGGCTAATGACTACATGAATTATGTGCTAATTGGCAGGTTCTTTGTTTCAAATTCAACATAACTAGAGAATTGTATTTATAATAAATGGGAAGTTCAGAATGTAGTCTCATATCTAAGTACCTTTGCATGTCCAACCAATAACATCCCAGTTTGTCAATGTCAATGTGAATGTTGGGATCCACATCAAAGAAATGCCAGGCAAATCCTGAGAACACATCAGCATACATCTTATCGTCACTAGTTTTTATGTCAATCTCTGCTGTGAAGTGAAAAATTCTCTCTAAGCGTAGCACTGTTTCTAGCAATTGGCTAGTTCTTGGCATATCAGACAACGTACTGCAAAATGAGTTTGTCAGCAAATAAATCTGGCCAAGACAAGATGATGACCAGTTTGCTCCCAAGACGTTGCCAATAAGATAACAATGAGGATACGGCATGTAGAACATTGTTGGTCTCTGAACTCTCCTCTTACAATTTTCATCAATGGTGAGAACCTTAAGATCAAGTTTCTCGAAAACTATGATATCAGCTGGAGACAGGCAGGGATCGTATATTTCTATATTGCCAATCCAATTGAAAAAATCTCGTTTTAGTAGGAGAGCTACAGCAAGCTGAAACTGTGAACTAAAACTGTATTCGATGCTTCCCAAACCATAGATTACCACCTGAACTTGTGAATGGGAGCCTAAAAGGCAAAAGAAATGTTTTTGAATTGTTTTGTTCTGTTTGAGATCCAAGTGCATTCCAGTATAGAACTCCGAGTTCTCAACATTCTTCTTCACCAGTTCAATCTCTTTAAGCATCCTTTTTGCCTCATCTTTTATGTGAAAATCAACATTTGACTCCATATCCTCACCAAAATCCATCTTTATCAGGTTCAAATTGATGTTGGCCTTTAGCAGTTCAAATACTATTTTGAAACAGCTAAAACACAGCAACACTCTCTTGTGTTCTGGCCTTAATACAAACCTGCAAGTCTAAAATTTGAAATACAAACTCATTAGCAGGCTGAAGTACTTCACAGCAAAAAAGATGTATTTCTCATTATCTGAAAGTGTAGAACTCAAAAGTACAGAACTGCCAGCAGGCTGAAAGTATCTTGTCTCCTATAAAAACATATTTCTCCTATGCACTAATGAAAATTGATACTCTAAAGTGTCAAATCACATCTCATCCAAAAAGAAGAATATGAAGTTATTTTTCTAGAATTTCCTCTCTCCGTCTTAAGTACAATAGATTCTTTATTTACAGCAAAACAGTTGCTCTTCTGGACTTAAAATGAAGTGGCAACAAAGGAACTTCTGAACACAAAATTTTAGGGCAATGAAAACACATAACAAAACGCTAGATCCTTCAATCGGGTTCAAACAATCACTATTTGGAACACAATTTAATTAACAGAATCCTCACAGAACACACACAACAATTTAGTTCGTATTTCATCTGGATAACAAGTAGTTCAATTCAACTACAGCAAAATAGTTGCTCTTCTGGACTGAAAATGAAGTTGTAACAAGGAACTTTTGACCATATACAATTACAGGACGATGGAAAAACATAAGGAAATGCTAGATCCTTCATCAATCGAATTCAAACAATCACTATTACAAACGGATTCCTCACAAAACACATATTACATTTTGGTTTTACGAAAAAGTGAATATACTGACAGTGAAACGTACTCTTTCCTCAGTAACCAGTGCCTCGCGTCGCCCATTGAAGAGAAGGCTTCAAAACTTCAACGAAATCAACGGAAAAAGCGATGAAACGATTTTAGTTATGGCATTTTGATTGTGTACAGTTATTATGGCGCGCCATTTGCCTATTTATAGAGTAGGCTGCCACGTGGCAAGAATTAAGCTTACGTGGTGGAGAAAGGAATAGTAGAAGGAAATGCATGTTATTCATCATGCCTACAATGCTGTTTTAGATTCTTCTTTGAAGTATTTGTGTATTAATTAAGTCGGTGATGAATTCTTAACGGGATGTGTTGGAAAATAGGAGAACATGTTCGTAGTTTTGATGATTGACAAAAATAAACAATGATGAAATGTTTATTATTATTAAAAAAGGAGAAAATGTTGAAAAATAAGAGAACATGTATGTAGTTTTAAACTTTTGAAATTGACTACTTGTTATCTTGTATGTATTCTATCAGGTGAACTTAAATCCCCTCTAAAGGAAATAAATAAATGGACGAATTAGAGAAGAAAATAAGGAAAGAACCAAAGAAAAGAATATTGAGTCAAGTATGCGTCAACAACCATACACAAAGAAAAAGGAAATCACAAGTTTCCTTATACGAGGCCAAAGTTCTAGTCGAAGTAAAATTCAAATCTCTAGTAAATACACTACATGCAAACCATTGAAAGTCGTACCTACTATATTTTCATGAAATTTATCATCTTGAAAGCAATAGCGGTTGAAGTAAAACTATAGGACTTCGTCACAACACTGAAACTTGGTTTATTAGTTGTTTTCGAGTATGTACTATTCAATTTTGAAGTTTGATCAGTTAAAGACTAGAGTTGAATACACTTTACCAAACGACTCATAAGTGGTTGATGGAAATTCAACATAGTGTAGGTCATGATTTTTACTTGCTTGAGTTGAACCTAATTCACCTAATTAACTCTGTTGCACTTCCTTTCCATGGTAAAACTTAATTCACGTAACTCAAATTTGTCACACAGTAAGTGATTCAGTAATGTAACATAGCATAGAAATTGAACAAGAGCTAGGCAAAAGATTATCCAAAACTTCATATAACAAGAGACTTCTAATTAGAGACACTTAACTTTTGGTTCCATTTTACCCCATCTTATATAGGGGCCTCCGGGTGAGTGAAAAAAAGAAAAGAAAATGATCATACGTTGTAAAGAGAATTCAAGGCCTTCTAATTTTCAGTGTGCTACATTTGCTCTTGGGGTCTTTTTTTCATCTTCTTTTGTCTGAAGACTCCATTTTCACTTTGCAACTACCTGTCATTACTTCTTATAGAATATTTTGACAATAAAATTGACCAAATCCTCCCAAAAATCAAATGCCACAAACAAATTTTAAGAAATATGAACCTTCACCATAGCAAGTATGAAACAGAATAGAAACAAGCCAACACTTCAAGAAACAGGTTAAATAGGACAGAAATTAAAAGAGAAAATTGTGGATTTTCCTTGCATTTTTCAGATGGTATGGACAGTGAAACTATTAAAAGAATTTCTGTAATTTTCAAACATGTAATCCATAAAAGAGAACATATCCCATGAATACTTTCTTTCTAGTCTTCCAAGATATCCAATCATTAAAACTTTTAATACCCAAAAGACAGAAGCAATTCTGTAGAAACTGGCAATTAAAATATAATCCCAAACATTCAAAAGCAAAATTAAAAACAAAGGTTAACAAGTAAGTTCAAGTGTCTCCAACCTTTGACAAATTTGATAAGCCATAAAATGCAAACTGAATTTGAAACCTTAGTTCAGCCTAGAAAGATTAACCTTACCCCTTTGAGTAAAAAACAAAGCTCTCTATGCACTATTGGGACATTCACCATTCAAAGCCAAGTCTCTGGCCGCTTCATTGGCTTCTTCATAGATATGGTAAACTACACAAGTTATACATTGCAGCATGTCGAAAATTTCCTTCCACCTGTGCTTGGCTGTGTCATTTGGCTCAGGGAGACCATTAACATAGTGGACAAGTATAACATTGTCGGACTCCACAATCAACTTCGGTGCATTTAGCCTTCCTTCCACGCATCCTGCCAACCCAATCCTCAAGGCCTCTAGTCCAACAATCACATTGTCTTCAACATCAATGTCACCCTTATACCTATCAAAACACTTACCTTTTTCATCTTGGAAGATGCCACTATATCGTCCTGGCTGATCACCCTTTCTACCAATACCATAGATGTTTAGCTTAATCCAACCTGGAGGAGGAGGTACATTGTTGCATCTTAAACGCCGAGCCCCACGATAATCAACCCAAATTTCTGCAAAATCCTCACTAGTCATATCACTTTTCATATTTTCCAAAAAATCTTTTTCAAGATGCCTGCGACACAAAAGTTGAAAGTTACATCATTAGGGATAAATGAAGTACACCATACCCTCCTATGGTTCCTTCAACTCACCTCTATCACACTATAGTTTCCTCCAAGCAAATAATTTCAAAGTACTTTGCATAATTCAACCAACAAAATCTGGATTCTCCAACTAGCACTTAAATCAATCACATGTAAAGCCCATCTTATCACGAGGAGAAAGAAATGGAACAATCATAGGTGGACAGAAAGTAAAGGGCTAATGATTTCAATTGTTTCCCAAATTAACATAATAAATAGAGAATTATATTTATACTAAATGAGAAGTTTTCTAGCTAGTTTCACATCTAAGTACCTTTGCATGTCCAACCAATAGCATCCCGGTTTGTCAATGTCATTGTTAGGATCCACATCAAAGAAATGCCAGGCAAGTCCTGAGAACAAACTAGCATACGTCTGATTGTCACTAGTTTCTATGTCAACCTCTGTTGTGAAGTCAAGAATTCTCTCTAAGCGTACCACTGTTTCTAGAGCATGCCTACATTGTGGCATATTGGTCAGTGTATAGCGAAATGAGTTTGTCAGCACAAAAATCTTGTTAAGACAAGATGAAGACCAGTTTGCTCTCAAGAGGTTGCCGATAAGATAAGGATAAGGGTAAGGCATGTAGAACATTGTTGGTCTCTGAACTCTCTTCTTACAATTTTCATCAACGGTGAGAACCTTAAGACCTAGTTTCTCAAAAACTATGATATCAGCTGGAGACATGCAGGGATCATATATTTCTATATTGTCAATCCAATTGGGAAAATCTCTTTTTAGTAGGAGAGCTATAGCAAGCTGAAACTGTGATTTAAAACTGTATTCGATGCTTCCCAAACAATAGATTACCACCTGAACATGTGAATGAGACCCTAAAAGGCGAAAGATGTGTTTTTGAATTGTTTTATTCTGCTTGAGATCCAAGTGCATTCCAGCATAGAACTCAGAGTTCTCAACATTCTTCTTCACCAGTTCGATCTCTTTAAGCAGCCTTTCTGTCTCATCTTTTATGTGAAAATCAACATTTGACTTCATATCCTCAGCGAAATTCATCTTAAACAGGTTCAAATTAAAGTTGGCCTCTAGCAGTTTAAACACTATTTGAAACAGCTAAAGTGCAGCAACACTCTCTTGTGTTCTGGACTTAATGCAAACCTGCAAGTCTAAAATTTAAAGTACAAACTCATTAGCAGGCTGAAGTACTGTACAGCAAAAAAGATGTATTTCTCATTATGTGCAAGTGTAGAGCTCAAAAGTACAGAACTGCTAGCAGGCTGAAAGTATCTTCTCTCCTATAAAAACATATTTCTCCAAATTGTCAGGTATACTTGCTGCACATCAAATGCCACGTGTTTGAAGCCATAAAGATATTTCAAGAAACAACTCGGTTGACGTCTTCTCTATTATAAGTTGGTCAATTGAGATAAAAAAAATGCAACGAAAGCCAAGAGGAATATAAACATACCCTCCTTTTTTAATCCATTCAGAACAGATCACGTAGAATTTACAATCATTCAAGTACAAATACAAGCTCTTCAAAACTCAAGTGTGTTTCAGTCACCGACTTCGCCTGTCAGTACAAATTCTGAAAGAACTATGCGCTAATGAATATTGATACTCTAAAATGCCAAATCACACCTAATCTAAAAAGAAGAACATGGAGTTATTTTTCTAGAATTTCCTCTTTCCGTCTTAAGTATAATAGATTATTTATTTACAACTGGATAACAGGCAGTTGAACTACAGCAAAACAGTTGCTCTTCTGGACTTAAAATGAAGTGGCAACAAAGGAACTTCTGAACACAGAAAATTATAGGGCGATGAAAACACATAACAAAACGCTAGATCCTTCAATCGGGTTCAAACAATCACTATTTGGAACGCAATTTAACAGAATCCTCACAAAACACATACAACAATTTAGTTTTACAAACTGATTGGAAGAAATAAATAAGAAACGTGAAAATACAATTGAGTCTGTATTACATTTGGATAGCAAGCAGTTGAACTACAGCTAAACAGTTGCTCTTCTGGACTTAAAATGAAATGGCAACAAAGGAACTTTTGAACACAGACAATTACAGGACGATGGAAACACATAAGGAAATGCTAGATCCTTCAGTCGAATGCAGACAAAAACTATTTCAAACACAATCCTCACAGAACACACATTATAATTTAGTTTTACAACCTGATAACAAAAATAAATAAGAAAAATGAGAGTAAAAGAGGAGTATAGAACAAAATCTGTGCCACCACTATAAAACAAAGTAACGCTTCAGATTCAGAATTAAAATGAAAGTTACTCCCATGACTGGATATATGAAACTTGCGCGGCGAAAAACACTTCTGATACATAAATTATAATAATACAGAGTATCAAAGTTGCTTTTATTTACTACTCGAATATAATACTTAAATGAGTTTTTGTGATACTTACACATATCTTTTCAATTTGTCTTTTCTGGTAAAATAATGAAAAACTTATATCAGAGTTGCTTCAAACAGATCATGTCATTAAAGCGAAAATTGGGATGTACAATTATAAAAGTTCTCAAATAGGGAATGGCATGGTATGTTGTTTTTTGTTATTGAAAGATATATGATCCCACATGATCGGTCTGAACTCAATTTCTTCCATCTAAGTGTGTTTCAATTGCCAGTACAAATTCACAAAAAAAAACAATGCACTACTGAAAATTGAGACCCTGAACAGATCTAATCCAAAAAAGATAAAATGAATGTTAACTTTTTCAGATTTCCCCCTTTCCTGTAAAACAGAGTGTGTATGCATTTCATCTGGATAGCAAGCAGTTCAACTAGAGCAAATTAAAACAGTAATTCTAATGTTCTTCTGGACTTGAATTTATAGGACAATAAAACAATAAGAAAATGCTAATTCATTCAATCGAATTCAAATAATTCCATTAAAAATAAATATATTAAACGTAATATTTTTCTCTAGATTTTCCTCTTTCATGTAAAGTACAACAGAGTCTGTATAACAAGCATTTTAACAAAGGAACTATTGAACACGGAAAAATTAAAGGACGATGGAAACACATAAGGAAATACCAGATCCTTCTGTGGAATTCAAACAATCACTGTATCACGAACAAAATTAACGAAATCCTCACAGAACACATACTACAATTTAGTTTTACTACCCAATGAGCAAAAATAAATAAGAAGAAAATGAAACGGACTCTGTATTTCATCTAGATAACAAGCAGTTTCAACAACAGAAAAACAGTTTCTCTTCTGGAACAACATACAATTACAGGACGATGGAAAAACATAAGGAAATGCTAGATCCTTCATCAATCGAGTTCAAACGAACATAAGGAAATGCAACAAACGAACATTTGAACACAGAAATTATATGACGACGGAAATGGTAGATCCTTCATCAATGGAGTTCAAATATTCACTATTACTAACGGATTCCTCACAAAACACATACTATTTTTTGGTTTTACGAAAAAAGTGAATATATTCACAGCAACAAAGTCGGTGAAACGTACTCTTGCCTCAGTAACCAGTGCCTGAGGTCGCCATTGAAGAGAAGGCTTCAAAACTTCAACGAAATCAATGGAAAAAGCGATGAAACGATTTTGGTTATGGCATTTTGCTTGTGTCAGAGACTACAGCTATTGTTGCGTGCCTTTGCCTATTTATAGAGTAGGCTGCCACGTGGCAAGAATTAAGCTTACGTGGTGGAGAAAAGAATAAACCAAAGGAAATGCATGTTATTCATGCTAGAAATAACTTTTAGCTATATTTATTGATCTGAGCAAGATGCGACTGCAAATCAATAAATTCGTAATAATTTTGAAGTGTTGTTATTTTTTTTTAACTTGTTACTTGATTTGAGCACACATACAACTCAAGTATAAGGGAACACTTCTATTTATAGATGTTGATGGAAGGATCTAGTGAGAGATATTTATAGCTCTCTTCAAGAATGTTGACCTTTAACCACTTAAAGTAGTTTTAGACTTTTCTCAACACTCTTTCGCCAGATCTTTCTTCAATTCTCTACAACTCTAGAATATTCTGAATTCTTCTTTTTAAGTGTTTGTATATTAATTAAGTTGTCGATGAATTCTTAACATATTCAAAGAGATGGAGCATTTGGGACCAGGGCCGGACCTACCTTGTTGCAAGTGGGTTCATATGAACCCACTTCGTCGAATAAATACATTGTATATATGTATATATTCAATCTGTTTTTTGAAACAAAACATTGTATATAATTAATTTGACCCCACTTAAACCAACAGTAACACGTAGCCTAATGGCAAAGTGGTTACAATTTGACTGATGCATTGCAGGTATGATTGTTGGAAAATAGGAGAACATGGTTGTAGTTTTGATGGTTGACAAAGTAAACTATAATGAATTGTTTATCATTATTAAAAAATGGAAAATTATTGAAAAATAGGAGAACATGTATGTAGTTTTGATAATTGAAAAAGGAAACCTAATTCACTAGTTATTATCTTATGTATACTTAGGTGAACTAGATCTCCTCCATAAGTGACAGAATGTACAAAGACAACTTCTATAGATAAGGATGATTGAGATAAAAGAAATAAATAAAGAAGCAAAGAAGGGAGGAAATAAATAGTTGAAAAAAAGGAACAAACAAGGAAATAAATAAATGGAAGAATTAGAGGAGAAAGGAAGGAAACAAATAACTTTTAATACCCAAAAGACAGAAGCAATTCTAACGGGCAATTAAAACACATAGGTATATTATCCCAAACATTCAAAAGCACAATTAAAATCAAAGGTTAACAAGTAAGTTCAATTGTCTCCAACGTAACCTTTGACAAATTTGATAAGAACATTAGTTGCCATAAAATGCAAACTGAATTTGAAACCTTAGTTCAGCCTAGAAAGATTCACCTTACCCCTTTGAGTAAAAAACAAAGCTATCTATGCACTATTGGGACATTCACCATCCAGAGCCAAGTCTCTAGTAGCTTCATTGGCTTCTTCGTAGATATGGTAAACTACACAAGCTATGCGCTTCAGCATGAAGAAAATTTCCCCCAACCAGCGCATGGCTGTGTCATTTGGCTCAGGGAGACCATTAACATAGTGGACAAGTATAACATTGTCGGACTCCACAATCAACTTCTGCGCATTTGGCCTTCCTTCCATGCATCCTGCCAACCCAATCCTCAAGGCCTCTAGTCCAGCAATCACATTGTCTTCAACATCAATGTCACCCCTATACATATCAAAACACTTCCCTTTTTCATCTTGGAAGATGCCACTATATTGTCCTGGCTGATCACCCTTTCTACCAATACCATAGATGTTTAGCTTAATCCAACCTGGAGGAGTAGGTATGTTGTTGCATCTTAAACGTCGAGCCCCACGATAATTACCCCAAATTTCTGCAAAGTCCTCACTATTCATATCGCTTTTCATATTTTCCAAAAATTCTTCTTCAAGATGCCTGCGACACAAAAGTTGAAAGTTACATCATTAGGCATATATGAAGTACACCATACCCTACTATGGTTCCTTCAACTCACCTCTATCACACTATAGTTTCCTCCAAGCAAATAATTTCAAAGTACTTCGCATAATTCAACCAACAAAATCTGGATTTTCCAACTAGCACTTAAATCAATCACATGTGTAAAGCTCATCTTATCACAAGGAGAAAGAAATGGAACAATCATAGGCAGACAGAAAGTAAAGGGCTAATGATTTCAATTGTGTGCTAATTGGCAGCACCTTTGTTTCCCAAATCAACATAATAACTAGAGAATTATATTTATACTAAATGAGAAGTTTTGTATCTAGTTTCACATCTAAGTACCTTTGCATGTCCAACCAATAACATCCCGGTTTGTCAATGTCATTGTTAGGATCCACGTCAAAGAAATGCCAGGCAAATCCTGAGAACAAATTAGCATACGTCTGATTGTCACTAGTTTCTATGTGAACCTCTGTTGTGAAGTCAAGAATTCTCTCTAAGCGTAGCACTGTTTCTAGAACAGTCCTACATCGTGGCGTATTGGTCAGTGTGTAGCTAAATGAGTTTGTCAGCACAAAAATCTTGTTAAGGCAAGATGACGACCAGTTTGCTCCCAAGAGGTTGCCAATAAGATACCAACAAGGATTAGGCATGTAGAACATCGTTGGTCTCTGAGCTCTCCTCTTACAATTTTCATCATTGGTGAGAACCTCAAGACCTAGTTTCTCGAAAAATATGATATCAGCCATAGACATGCAGGGATCGTATATTTCTATATTGCCAATCCAATTGGGAAAATCTCGTTTTAGTAGGAGAACTACAGCAAGCTGAAATTGTGAACTAAAACTGTATTCGGTGCTTCCCAAACCATAGATTACCACCTGAACATGTGAATGGTAGCCTAAAAGGCGAAAGAAGTGTTTTTGAATTGTTTTATTCTGTTTGAGATCCAAGCACATTCCAGCATAGAGCTCAGAGTTCTCAACATTCTTCTTCACCAGTGCAATCTCTTTAAGCATCCTTTTTGCCTCATCTTTTATGTGAAAATCAACATTTGACTCCATATCCTCACCAAAATCCATCTTTATCAGGTTCAAATTGATGTTGGCCTTTAGCAGTTTAAACACTATTTTGAAACAGCTAAAACACAGCAGCACTCTCTTGTGTTCTGGACTTAATACAAACCTGCAAGTATAGAATTTAAAGTACAAATTGTTGGTGATTGTCATTAGCAGGCTGAAGTACTTCACAGCAAAAAAGATGCATTTCTCATTATGTGCAAGTGTAGAACACAGAAGTACAGAACGGCTAGCAAGCGGAAAGTAGCTTATCTCCTATCAAAACATATTTTCTCCAAATTTTTAGAGTATACTTGCTGCACATCAAATGCCACGTGTTTGAAGCCACAAAGATATTTCAAGAAACAACTCGGTTGACATCTATAAGGTTGTCAACTGTGATTAAAAAAATGCAACGAGAGGTATGAGGAATATGAACATACCCTCCTTCTTTAATCCATTCAGAACCGATCACCTAGAATTTGCAATCACTCGAGTACAAATACAAGCTCTTCTAAACTCAATTCTTCCATCTAGGTGTGTTTCAGTCACCTACTTCGACTACCAGTACAAATTCACAAAGAACAATGCACTACTGAAAATTGAGATCCTGAAAGTACCAAATCACAGATCTAATAAAAAAAAGTGAATCGTATTTTTTCTCTCTCCAGATTTCCCTCTTTCCTGTAAAACTGAGTGTGTGTCTATTTCATCTGGATAACAAGCAGTTCAACTAGAGCACATTAAAACAGTTTTTCTTCTGAACTTAAAAATTATAGGACAATAAAATAATAAGGAAATGTTAAATCCTTCAGTCGAATTCAAATACTAAATAGTATTACAAATGCAATTTAACGGAATCCATAAAAAATAAATATATGAAACGTCTTATTTTTCTCCAGATTTTCCTCTTTCATGTAAAGTACAAAGAGTCCTCTACATATTTCATCTGGATAACAAGCAGTTCAACAAAGGAACTATTGAACACAGAAAAATTAAGGACGATGGAAACACATAAGGAAATACTTGATCCTTCAGTGGAATTCAAACACTCACTATCACGAACGAAATTTAACGAAATCCTCACAGAACACCTACTGCAATATAAAATGAAACGGACTCTGTATTTCTTGTGGATAACAAGCAGTTCAACTTGAGCAAAACAATTGCTCTTCTGGAACAGAAACACAGAAATTATAGGACGACGGAAATGCTAAATCCTTCAATCGAATTTAAACAATCAGTGTTACAAACAGAATACATACAACAATTTAGTTAGGATAAAGTAAACAATAAAATGAGAGTAAAAAGAGAAGATACTGACAGCAACAAAGGCAGTGAAAATCTGGAAATGGTAGATCCTTCCATCGAGTTCAAACAATTGCTATTACTAACGGAAATCGCAATCCTCAGAAAACACATTCTACATTTTGATTTTTTGAAAATTGAGAGTAAAAGAGAAGATGCTGACTGCAACAAAGTCGGTGAAAATGGTAGATCCTTCAATCGAGTTGAAACAATTACTATTACTAACAGAAAACACATTCGAAGATACTAAAAGAACAAAGTCGATGAAACGTACTGTTGCCTCAGTAAACGATCGCCATTGAAGAGCTACCTTGACGATATGAATCCATGCGATGAGAAGGTCGAATTCAACTTCAACAATGGAAATCAATGGAAAAAGATATTTTCTGTGCGATGAAACGATTTTGTTGTGTGAGAGAAAACAGTTTAGAGTAATGCAGTGCTCCAAATAAGTTTGTTGCGCGCCTTTGCCTATTTGAGGAGTAGCCTGCCACGTGGAAAGAATTGGGCTTACGTGGCAGAGAAAAGAATAACTGACGCAAATGCATAATCTTTGACAAATTTTTAAAAAAAAATAAAAAAATATTCACACACTAATTATATAGTAGCACATATATTGACATGGGGATATGGCACTTTCAGATAAGTACTCTTCCGGAAATTTACGCATGAAATCTTCAATTTTTTAAAATGAAATTTATATATTTATAAATTACGTAAAAGGTATTATAGGTCACAATAATTAATAATTCAAAATGTTTAAAAAATCTATGAAAAACTTACTATCAAAGTTAGACTTGTTTGAATCTCAAAATCAGAAAAGTGACACATAAAATGAGACGGAGGAAGTACTATTTTAAAAGACATATTAAATGATCTTGATTAAAGAAAATTAACTTGTTTGATGTGTCACTTGACTTAAATAATAAAATGAGTGTTCGTGATAATTTCACATAAATTTGACTATTAGGATATGTAGCCATTATGTAATAAGGAGGTTAGTATTGAAAAAAAAAGTGATAAATTTATCTTGATTTACTAGTTAAAAAAAAAATAAAAAAATTAAAGTAAGTAAAATGAAACGGAAGGTGCATTGCAGGCATCTTCAAGAGATGGAGCATTTGGGATGTAACTGATCTGTAGCTGAAGCATTTCAAATTTTAATTAAACTACTACTTTTTGCGACTTTTGAAAGAGCATGGGAACCCAATAGAATACACAATTCTATATAGGCTCCCCTGCCTGAAATCTTTTAACCCAAAAATACATTCAGAAATGTAATTGCATTGTTTATTTGAAAAAAAATGTGGATATAAATGATAATAGTATAAGGATGTTCCTTACATTTTTCAGATAGTTGAACAATGAAAAGTTAATCATTGTATGGACAGTGAAACTATTAAGAGAGTTTCTGTAATTTTCAAACATGTAAATTGTAATCCATAAAAGAGAAGCAATTCTGATTTTAACACCCAAAACACAGAAGCAATTCTGTAGAAACTACAGTCAAAACAGATAGGCTAACAAGTAAACTCAAGTATCTCCTAAACATTCAAAAGCACAATTAAACAAAGTCTAGCAAGTAAATTCAAGTGTCTCCACAACGTTTAACAAACTTGATCAGCAACGTCATTTTCCCCTAAATGCAAATTGAATTTGAAACCTTAGTTCAACTTAGAAAGATTCACCTTACCCCCTTTGAGTAAAAAACAAAGCTTTATGCATTACTGGGGCATTCATCACTCAGAGCCAACTCCCTAGCAGCTTCATTGGCTTCTTCGTAGATATAGTGAACTGTTGCACAAGTTATACGTTCCAACAAGACGAAAATTTCCTTCAATTTGTCCATAGCCTTTTCATTTGGCTCAGGGCGACCATTAACATATTGGACAAGTGTAAGATCATCTGACTCCACAATCAACTTCTCTGCATTTGGCTTTCCTTCCACGCATCTGGCCAACCCAAGCCTCAAGGCCTCTAGTCCAGCAATCACATTGTCTTCAACATCAAAGTCACCCTTATACCTAACTAAACACGTTCCTTTTTCATCTTGGAAGATGCCACTATATTGTCCTGGCTGATCACCTTTTCTACCAATACCATAGATGTTTAGCTTAATCCAGCCTGGAGGAGGACGAACGTTGTTGCATCTTAAACGACGAAACCCACGAGAAATACCCCAAATTTCTGCAAATTCCTCACTGGTCATGTTGCTTTTCATATCTTCCAAAAATTCCTCTTCAAGATTCCTGCGACACAAAGTTAAAAGTTACATCATTAGGGATATATGAAGTACACCATACCCTCCTATGGTTCCTACACCTCTATCACACTATAGTTTCCTCCAAGCAAATAATTTCAAAGTACTTAGCATAATCCAACCAACAAAATCTAGAATTTCCAACTAGCATTTAAATCAATCACATGTGTAAAGCACATCTTATCACAAGGAGAAGGAACTGGAACAAACATAGACAGACAGAACTTAAAGGGCTACTGATTTCATATGTGCTACTTGGCAGCATCTTTGTTTCCCAAAATCAATAGAACAACAATAGAGAACTGTATTCAATAATAAATGGGAAGTTCAATTTCTAGTCTCACATCTAAGTACCTTTGAATATCCAGCCAATACCATCCTGGTTTGCCAATGTCAATGTTGGTATCCACATCAAAGAAATGCCAGGCAAATCCTGAGAACAAATTAGCATACATCGGACTGTCACTAAGTTTTATGTCAATTTCTGTTGTGAAGGGAAGAATTCTCTCTAAGCGTATCACTGCTTCTAGATCAGGACCACTTCGTGGCGTATTGGTCAGTCTATCACGGAACGAGTTTGTCAGCAAACAAATCCGGTTTAGACAAGATGAAGACCAGTTTGCTCCCAAGAGGTTGCCAATATGATAACAATAAGGATCAGGCATGTAGAACATTGTTGGTCTCTGAGCTCTCCTCTTACAATTTTCATCAATGGTGAGAACCTCAAGATCTAGTTTTTTGAAAACTATGATATCAGCTAGAGACATGTTGGGATCGTATATTACTATACTGTCAATCCAATCAGAAAAATCCCGTTTTAGTAGGAGAACTACAGCAAGCTGAAACTGTGAATGGAAACTGTATTCAATGCTTCCCAAACCATAGATTACCACCTGAAGATGTGAATGGGAGCCTAAAAGGCGAAAGAAATGTTTTTGCATTGTTTCATTCTGTTTAAGATCCAAGTGCATTCCAGCATAGAATCCAGAGTTCTCAACATTCTTCATCACCAAATCAATCTCTTTAAGCAGCCTTTCTGCCTCATCTTGTATGTGAAAATCAACATTTGACTCCATATTCTCACCAAAATTCATCTTTATCAGGTTCAAATCAATTTTGGCCTCTAGCACTTTAAACACTATTTGAAACAGCTAAAACGCAGCAACACTATCTTGTGTTCTGGACTTAGTACAAACCTGCAAGTCAAGAATTTAAAGTACAAAATCCTTAGCAGGCTGAAGTACTTTACAGCGAAAAAAATGCATTTCTCATTATCTGCAACTGTAGAACTCAAAAGTACAGAACTGCTAGCAGGCTGAAAGTATCTAGTCTCCTAGAAAACATATTTCTCCAAATCTTTAGAGTATTAATTGTTGCACATCAAATGCGGTGTTCTTTGAAGCCAAAGATGTATTTCAAGAAACAACTTACTTGACATTGCTTCTCTACTATAAGTTGGTTCAATTGATATAAAAGAGTGCAGTGAAAGCTAAGCGGTATATGAGCATTCCCTCTTTCTTTAATTCATTCAGAACCAATTTATTCTTCCATCTTGGTGTGTTTCAGTCACCTACTTTGACTGCCAGGAAAAATTATTCTGAATTATGCAGTAATGAAATTGATACTCTGAAGTTTCAAATCACAATCTAATCCAAAGAGAAGAACATGAATTTAATTTTTCTAGAATTTCCTTTTTCTGTCTAAACTAATAACAACCAGTTGAACTACAGCAAAACAGTTGCTCTTCTGGACTTAAAATGAAGTGGCAACTAAGGAACTTCTAAACACAGAAAATTTTAGGGCGATGAAAACATATAACAAAACGCTAGATCCTTCAACCGGGTTGAAACAATCACTATTTGGAACTCAATTTAACAGAATCCTCACAAAACACATTCAACAATTTAGTTTTTACAATTGATGGGAAAAAATAAATAAGAACTATTGAGTATGACCGAGTCTGTATTTCATCTAGATAACAAGAAGTTGAACTACAGATAAACAGTTGCTTTTCTGGACTTAAAATGAAGTGGCAACAAGGAACTCTTAACCAAAGACAATTACATGATAATGGAAAAAAATAAGGAAATGCTAGATCCTTCAGTTGAATTCAAACAATCACTATTTCAAATGCAATCCACACAGAATACACACCACAAATCAATTTTACAACCTGGTAGGAAAAAATAAATATGAAAAACAAGAGTAAAAGAGGAGGAAATGACAGCAACACAGTCGGTGAAAATCTAAAACTGTAGCCTCAGTTAATGGAGCCTGGCTTCGCCATTATTGAAAAGCTACCTCTAAGCAATGACTTCCCCGGACTGTGTACATTTTTTACAATTTACTCTTTCCGTGAAAATTATGACGGAGTCTGTATATATGTCATCTGGATAACCAGCAGTTCAACTACAAGCAAATTAAAACAGTTGCTCTTCTAGATTTAAAATGAAATAGCAACAATTGAACACAGAAAAATTAAAGGATGATGAAAACACATAAGGAAATGCTAGATCCTTCAGCAATCAGCGGAATTCAAACAATCACTATCACGAACGAAATTCCCCCAGAACACACACTGTAGTTTAGTTTTACAAACTGATAAGCAAAAATAAATAAGAAAAAAATGAAAGCAGAGTCTGTATAAAGCACAGTTCATCAACTACAGCAACAAAGAAACATTTGAACGCAGAAATTAGAGGACGACGGAAATCATAGATCCTTCATCAATCGAGTTCAAACAATCAGAATTACGAACGAAATTAATCCTCAGAAAACACATAACTACTACATTTTGAAATTACGAAAAAGAGGAGAGACAAACAGCAACAAAGCCGGTGAAAATCTTGCCTCAGTAAACGGTGCCTAGCGTCGACATCGCCATTGAAGAGAAGGCTTCAAACTTCAACGAAATCAATGGAAAAAGTGTTGAAACGATTTTGATTTATGGCATTTTACTTGTGTCAGAGAGTACAGTTAGAAAAATGCAGTGCTCCAAATACGTTTCTTGCGCGCCTTTGCTTATTTATGGAGTAGACTGCCACGTGGCAAGAATTTAGCTTACGTACAAGTTGTTCAAAAAAAATTATATTACCAGATAAAATTCAATTTCAAAAAATTATTTTAAATTAATCTAATTTTATTTTGTAGGTACAAATGGGCCTTTAATTTTGGTGGTGAAAGGAAAGAGAGTTCATAACCATTTTGTTTAGAGAGTTATTAGGTAACAAACTTTTTAGAAATAATCTCCCCTTCATAAAATTCTAACTTTCACTTGTCAAGAAACTATTCAGGATATTTTTAAGATAGAAAACTTGTTAAATTGACTAAAAGTTATGTCTTATAAGCAAAAAGTTAAAACTTAGGTATGTAAGTTGTCCATCAGACACAAGTTCTAACTTTTGCGCATAAGAAAGACGTTTCAGAATATTTCAAGATAGTGAACTTGCTCAATTGAACAAAGGTTCTACTGTAGAGACAAAATCAAGCAGACACAAAAATTCAAGATCAAACACTTTAGGGATAGTAGGTGTAATTTCCTCATTTGATATTGAGAAAAATACAATTTAATGTCTTTGAATCATCTAGTTTACAAAATATATCCATAGAGATAGTGTACACTTTATACTAATATACATATCTATGCAAAAAAGGGTTTGTATTTTTTTTTTTAAATAGATGGAAAAAACTAGGGCTTTTTTTCCTACTATAAATTTAGGCTTATTAATGTTTTTTGAAATCATTGCATGTTTCTACTTTTTATAAATATTCCAGCTTTTGTTTCTTTTAGTGTTAATTTTTGTTCTGAAGGGGTTTTTATATATGGAATATTGTCGTTCAGAGAGGAGAATAGCCAAAGAAGTATTAAAATGTGGGCAAAAAAGAGTATAAAAATGTGAATAATTTAGGGGTAATTTTTATGTATTAAACCTCACAATATTTATTAAAGGGAAAAAGGACAAATATACCCCCAAACTATCGTAAATTGTATGTAGATACCCTTCATTATACTTTTGGGACATTGGTGCCCCTGCCGTCCAAAAACTAGAGCACATATGCCATTCACTTTAACAGAAGACTAAATAGGGACACGTGCAATCTTATCCGTCAATCTGATATTTAATAAATGTCGAATTTGTGGATAAGATTAAGACACGTGTTGTCCGTTAGTATAAAGGATATATATGCTCTAGTTTTTAGACGGCAGGGGCACCAATGTCCCAAAAGTATGACGAAGGGTATCTACATACCATTTACAATAGTTCGGGGGTATATTTATCTATTTTCCCTTTATTAAATTATTGAAAGTATCTATCAAGTATTTATTGAAACAAATTAGTGATATTAACTTAATTTTGTGTGTTCAATATGTGACAAAAATATAGTATTCTAAAAGCATTTATATATAATTTAGATAAATATTATGGAAAATGGGGTTGGAGGGATAGAAGCTATCGGAAATGATGACGAAGATAAGGTGCATTCGAGTGAAGGAATAAGCAATTAATACGGAATCTCGAAATTTATTTTTCCTACTTAAACAAAAAAAACTTATCTGTACCAAACACACCCTTAACTTCTATCCATCTCCAAGTTGATCCCAAAATAATAAAAGCTAAACAACTTCAATCTATCATAGCGTTTTAAGAATAATTCAAAGTTAGGAACCGAGAAGAAGGTATCAGCAACAACTGGTTTTATTACGGGGCAGCTTATGATGTTCATATCGATCTATTATATATGCGCCTGGAGAAAAATCAAATTTGTTTAGAATTTGAGTATTTATTTAAGTTATGTCTAAACAAAAATATTAGCCTAAATATTCTAACCCTAGCTAAATTAGGTTTTGCAGCTATCATAAATAAAATTACTGTATTTTCTATTACGAGAAATTATAGATAATTATTTGACTTTTTAAATAGAATATTTTCCTTCACATAATTATATTTAGGATAGGATTAGATAATCCTTAATACCATAAATATTGGATCTAGAGAGTCCTCAATTACATAAACTCTTACTCTTACTTAATTACTCAATTCATTCATTATATTTTTCTCAATTCCAACTTCTTCTTCCTCTTCTTTCATAATATTTTTCTATGTTTTTTTTAGTTCATAAAATTTATTTATTTATTGAAAATGAAAACAATAAAGAGGAACATGAAGTTTTCCATAATGCATCAATGTTTCTATTGAGAATAATAATGGCACTTGTTAGTGGAATATTCTCATATTTCTTTATTAATTTCTTGATTATAATTTTTGTTATCTTGTATTCTGGGAAATTTATTGGATTCTTGGATATTATTAATATTATTTTGGGTATAGTATTGGCCATTATTTTTATATCCTTAACTTTTTTGTTTTTATTATTAAGTTTTATTGAATTGAAAAATATGCTTGGAACACTTAGGTTTAGGGGGACAAAAGATCAAGATGTTCGTTGTACAACATTATTTTGAACAACTTGCTGAAGAAATTGGGAGCATCACCTCGAATGGATTGTGCAAGTGCATAATTATAATTTAGTTGCGGTTTTAATGTGGGAAACAAAAAAAACTTGCTGAAGAATCACTGGCAAAGGAGATGATTTTTTTTTTTGGATCAGAATTATGTGTTTGTTTAACTTATTTTTTGTAAATTTTGTTAGAATTTTAGTGGTGTACAATATTTTTGCAAATTTTGTTAGTATTTTAGTGATGTTTAATAATTCCTTTGAATTTAAAGGTATTTAATTTGCTTTATCTCATCTTTAGATTTTCATGGATCATGTTTACTATTTTCTCTCATCGTATTAATTTATATCTCAATCTGCATATTACATGATTGTTCGGACTTCGAAAATAACTTTATCTTCCTTTTCCTTTCAAAGATAAGAATAGGATTTTCACTCTTCATATATTTTACTTGTAAAATTTCATTGAGTATATTATTATTGATTAATAACGATATTTTCACCTCTCTTTTTTCAATAATCATTGATAAACTAATGTAATTTGGTGTAAATCCTCTCCTTTTTTTTCAATAATCATGGTAAACTAATGTAATTTGGTGTAAATTTTAAAACTCATTTTTCTTGAAAACTACACTGCCTAAGAAACTCGAAATATGACATAGAATAGAAGTGATGGAGTACTCCCTTTTGTCCACTTTATTTAATTGTTATTTTTAGTTTTCACCTTTATCTTTACTCAATAAATATGAAGATATATAAATATGGTAAAAAAAGGTAGTGTTAAATTGAAAGTAAAGAATAATTTAATCAAAATGCCTTTTTAATAAATGTTTCTTTAAGACCTGGAATAAAACATAAAGAAATAATAAAATGGATCAAAGGGTGTATTCTATTGGATAATTGGTTCATATATATCAAACTCAAAGGCACTCTAGTGTACAAAGTATCGCGTTTTCAATACAAATATTAATAAATGATTCTACTGCTCAAATCCGTAGTTACAAGTTGATTCATTTCTAATATCAAACGGGAGGTAATGTATGTTTTCTTATATGTTCAACATCTCTCTCATATTTTATCAACAAATGTTATGAAAATTTACTTAGCATCATCACGCACCTCCTCCACCCCCCAATCAACTTCCACCCCAATGTACCCATTTAATTGCACAATTTACTCTTTAGACAAATAGTCTTTTAAGTTTTATTCTTACCTTAACTTATTTTGTGAGGCATAAGTTATTTAAGGACACAGAACATAACTAGTGAAATATTATGATGCGAAAATATCTCATAGAAAAGTTACTTGCCTTGAGAGGAGCAAAAATTAAAGACCATCACAAAATAGGAGCAAAAATGCAAATCACCCAATATACACACTTAAAAGATACTCCCTTTGTCCCAATTTATGTGACTAGGTTAAAATTTTGAGATTCAAATTTCTAAATTTTGAGTGCGACTTCGTACATAAAATCTTTTAAGTTTCTTAGTTTACAATTTATATATCTAAAAACTACGTAAAAAGTACTATCAAACACAATAATATTTAAAAAGCATATTAAAAATCTAATGAAAAACATAATTAACTCTCGAAATTTCAACTTGCCACGTAAATCGAGACAAAGGGAGCATTTACGTACACAAAAGAAATCCCAGCTATAAGGTACAAACCAAATGGAGGGGGGCTTTCCCTCTTTTGCATAGTTAGTTGCCACTTACTCCTTAACTACAGTCTACAGAACACCAAATACAAGTATTCAAACGATTTTAACCATTCTCCTCACATTTGGTACAAAACACTTTTACTTAATCCAAAAACTTACAAGCTTGGACAGAAAAACAAAGCATGTGAACATGGACACCCAGAAAATTCAGTGAAAATGATCAATTTCTATTCCGAAGCGGCCACTTCAACTGTATTTTCTCCTACAGAGAGATTCAAAAAAAAGGAAAAGAATAAATTACAAGGATATACTACACTAGTGGAATTTCTCTGACTAGAAGAGTAAATGTACAAATATCTACAACCAATTCTAAGCCAGACTTTGAAGATCATCAGGTTGCCACATCCGAATGCCTGAATTCTGCAATGCCGGTAGAATAAAAATGATTCCACTGGTGGGCAAAAATAATCAAAGAAGCGGCCAACTATCTAGAAGGGTGATACTAGCATAAATAGTCTTGGGCCTCTTGGCACAACTCTCTGCAAGGCAGATTAGATTGCCAGAGTCAGCGATTGACGAGACCCTGCAGTGCCAGTTCATCAAAACAATGGAATTGTCCACCTGTAACCATGAATCAAATCAGCAACCATCTACCTGGAAGATATGAATACTAGTTCAAAATAAAGTATAAGCTTTGGGCTATAGATTTCTCTGCTGCTAATTGGAATTTGGAGGTCATAGGTTCACGAGGTAGTGCTACATGAACCTATTGATCTCTAAATGACAATTAAAGAAGGTTAACATCATTTGGGAGTTTTCTTTCCCCTTGTTTTCCCCTTCTCCTAGCTCAAGTCAAAAGCACAACAATCATGCAAAATCCACACAAGCAGATAGTAAGTACTGATGTAGGAAATCAACCTCTGGTCAAGAAATAAAGGTGCTTAACAGTGACAAGCCAGAATAATTCAATGAGGGAACCATGACTTTCTTGGAGAACTCTTAAATTCAAATGAGAAAACTGGCAGTTCTTTTGTTTCTCTTAAACCTTCACACCAGGACGATTTATATGTACTACTCGTTTCTAAATAGGGAAATACACAATTTCAGTGATGTATAGAATGGTACTGTTTTCTTGGGGGGAAACGAAATTTTAAGAGAATCTTTTTCTATAAAGTAATGATACAAAAATTTTAAGAGGAAGATATAAAAGTACCTAAAGATACACACAAACAGACAGGACTACATGAGGAGTAACCAAAGCCTGAATCTTCTATAAATTGAATAGGCTTCTCAGAACACCAGATGAGTAACCCTGAATTGTCTTATAACAGAGCACCAAAACAACTTACCCGTCAATAGTTTGTAAGAGCAAACTCAATTGGTTTTCAAGTTACAAATATTTCAAACGTATCAAGAAATACATCATTCTAACTGGATGCCAATTTAGCTTCATATCGATGCCATACAATCAAGGGAAAGTGGACTACCCAGTGCACCAACCCATGTATGTGGGGGTGGGGGGTACTAAGACCCTACAGTGCACGTGCATTACTTAACAACCAATCTGGTGTATTTTCAATCATTGGAGACCTGCTTATATATGTGGTTTCTGTTCCGTGTCTGCTATTTTTTTAACTACTAGTTGGTCTCCTAAACAAGTGAACCCTCTTTTTGTTCAAGTATAGCTCAAACTAGTAGGGGAAATCTATATCATCTTATATCTGCTCAGCAGGCCGATTTCATCTCAATACTCAACAATTTTTCCTACTAAAACAAATAAAAGACACTCTTTTTTTATAAGACAAATTTCAGTTCTAAGCAACTAGAGATTTTCCAACTCTCAAAAGCAATTAGTATTGATTATATGGATTCTCCTTTTTTTATTTAGTTATCAGTAATCACCTATATGGAGTCTCTACTTTAATGGTATTCGTTACCTAAATCTTACATGGATTATGAGAAATTACTTAGACAACTTCTCTCCATATGAGTTTAGGTCTATCTCGTCTCATTTCAAGTCTTCAATCAGCACAGTATTGTACCCAGTGTTGTTAAAAATGCTGAAGTGCTCGCTTAAAGCGAGAAGTGAAGCGAAGCAACAGGCTGTCATTCTAATGCCCTGAAGCGACGCAATGGTGAAGAAGCGTGCGCTCCTTTCCAAAGAGCGAAAAGCGTGCTTTTTATTAAAGCGAGAAAAGGCTCGCTTTTTAGAGATAAGAGCTAACTAAGTTTTTTATTTAATTTCTGTAAATATACTTACATAAGTTTTACCAAATATTTTCCCTCCTTTGTCGACTACTGCTGGACTCTATGTAAAAATACTTATGTCAGTTCTTCTTCTCTTCTCTTCTCTTCTTCTCTTTCTGTTTCTCTGCTCCACAAGGTAAGTAGGTTTTTTTTTTACTTTTCAGTTTGCTGTTTGTAATGCTACTTAAGTTAAGTAGCATTACGCATTACTCTATTTTTATTTCTTCTGATTTAAGATTCCTCTGTTTGTAATGCTACTGGGTATGCTCTGCTTTTCTTTTTCTTTTTCTATTTTTGTTTTGCTGCTCTGTTCTGCTCTATTTTTTTCCCTTTGTTTTTTTGCTGTCCTGTGACTGAGACACTGTTCTGTTTTTGCTTGTAGTAAGTTGTATTTTCTTACTCAATATTTATTTCTAGTATCTATTATTTACTTTTTAATCTAAGAATTGAAAGATTTGCTTAATATGATACCTCTATTGAGTTCTTGATTATTTATCTATGAATATTTAATATTTTCTAGTTTTATACTAAATAGCACTTTATTTGAAAAAAGCATGCGCTTCGCTTCACGCTTCGGTGAAGCAGGCCCTTCGCTTTTTTCCGTTTCACGCTTTCCAAAACCCTGATTGTATCAAGGGATGTATTTGGGGTCTTACATAAGACATGACCAAACTATCTCAAGCAACATACTCTCATTGTAACCTCTATATGCGCTACTTCCACTCTGCAAAATATGGAGGTAATAATATAAAGAATGGTAATGGGATCATAAATATCCATCTCCCTTTGGTCTGAAATGTATAAGCCATGTCTGCGAGTTCCAAAAAGCCTCAAAATTTTCTAAAAGAAGAAGATTTACTAGTTTATCTATGCATATTTAATATTTTCTAGTTTTATACTAAATAGCACTTCATTTGAAAAAAGCATGCGACTCGCTACACGCTTCAGTAAAGCAAGCCCTCCTCGTTTTTTTCCGCTTCTCGCTTTCCAAAACATTGATTGTACCAAAGGATGTATTTGGAGTGTTACATAAGACATGACCAAACCATCTCAAGCAACATACTCTCATTGTAACCTCTATATGCGCTACTTACACCCTGTGCAGAATATGGAGGTAATAATATAAAGAATGGTAATGGGATCATAAATATCCATCTCCCTTTGGTCTGAAATGTATAAGCTATGGCTGCGAGTTCCAAAAAGCCACAGAATTTTCTAAAAGAAGAAGATTTACAGAGCACGAATGCTAATTACATAATAGCAGCAAAAAACAAAACCCATAATGCATGACCAAACAAAAGAAGTAAAGTTACTTCAACTTGGAATTACTCATATGGTTACATTTCTGTACCTTCATGCCTTGGAACTAGTCCGAACAAAGTTAAGGCGAGTGAGATAATTGCTTTCAGCGAAATCATGTAAGGTGCGTGGCGCTCGTGCTCCATCATGACCCAGTTTACCATATTCTTCCTTCAACAACCTCCTACCTTCATCAGCCTCCTGCAAAAGTTGTATCCAAAACTGTAAATTCAAGTTGGAAAGTATTTGGGGAAATTTCACTTAATAACCACCCTAAATGTTGATCAAAGTAAGAAAATGGAACTTCCAATAAATGAACTAAGAGATCAGGATGATATCCTTTTCGGCAGAGATGAAATTAATGCAGATCTCTGGTCAGAGGATTAATCCAAATAACTGTAACATTCATTAGAGACAGAAATACCTGTAAGAACATCATCATTTGCTCCTCAATTGTGCCACTCATCGCCAGTGTTTCCACGAGAATAGGGCGTGTAGCACCCATCCGATGAGCACGACTGATCACCTGTTCCTCCATACTGATAAGTATCACGAGAAGTCAAACAATAATGTGTTAGAAAGCTGCGCAAACACTCAGCAGGATAGCTTTTTGATTCTCGGAGAACAATAGTCAACTAAAGTCTAGGAGAAAATTTTGGGCATTTTTCACCGTTTGGAATTTTCCCCCCCAAAATGGTCAGCTTTCCAGTTCATTACTCGGAAGGTTGTCTTTGGACAAGTTAAACTTATGCAACTACATAACCATGGGCTTTTTCCAAAGGCATTACAAGGAAACAAACACAAAGCCTATATGCATAAGGTATGCATAATCACAGTAAGCTAAACATATCTATTACCTTTTGTCCCATATTGGCTCCATTAAATAGACATGTGTCACAAAGCTCAGGTCAAGACCTAAAGCTGCACTTCCGTCCATTAAAAGAGCCATGCAGTCAACATCATGCTGAAATGTTGTCAGTGCTTTCACCTGAATCACGCAAGTATAACTAAATAATTCCAGAAATACCACAGCGACCATCCAAAGAAGTTTGTTAGAAAGATAATCATAAAAATCAGAATGGATAAACAGTCATACCTTGCTGATGGAAGGCATTGGACTATACAAACTGGCAAAACTGATACCAGCAATGGCTAACTGCCAGGAGAACATGGAGTGATCAGACCATCAAATGATAAATTAAAATATTAAACAGAAATGCTCACAATGAAGTACCGTTACCTGCTGTTCAATTACATGTATGTGCTCCAGAAACTGAGAAAATATGATAACTTTCTGTGGAATTATATTGCAGAAATCACTTGATGGCCCAACCAAATACTGTTGCGATGAAAACGTGCTGAAATTGTTTATCCTAGTATGGACATGAGATACACTAGTCTCAACAATTTTGTCCTCGTTAGAGATAATAATCATCCTATTAGCTTCCTTTATTTCCTTTAATCTATCAACAAGATAAGCAACTTTACTGCTAGATGTTGATTGCCAATCGGGATTCCAGTCATCCTTCAGAAGAATAATCAAATATTAGTAAGTAGTTTGTTCCGGGATAACAAAAAATGAACTATAAACTAGGTCTTGCCCAATATGTATGTCCTCGAGGATTAGACCTACCTGTTTATAAGATGGTTGCAACTCAATCAGATCCTTTGGAACGGGCCACTTTGGATTAGGATTTTCAGGACGGGCCAGTGTTTCAGGACTTTGCATCTCATACAAGTTACCACAGCCAGGAATTGTACACTTCTCGCTATCTAAAGAAACACAGTCAAGGCATAATAGATGTTTACAAGGTGTAATCACTGGTAGACGGCACCATACTTTACACCTACATAAATTATTTTAGAAAACAAAATCAAAATCATGATGCATTTGGTCTAACAAAAACATTGCCCACATATGATCTCAGAGGCTATGACTAACCTCATGCAGTTTCCACCAAATAAAATGTGATATTTTATCAGACCATACTCCTCTGAAGTGGGATCCAGACCATCCTCAACTAAGATATCCATAGTTTCTTGAATATCATCACCTGCCTCTGTCACTCTGATATGTCCTGCTACACAGCACGAAAGTCTTACATTTCTGATGGTAGTACTTCGGAATTTCCATTGTTTAGGGTTCAGTAAACTCTCAACATGAGAAGGATCATTCCAGTCTGCCATTAGTATGTTTCTCCGCACGGTTTCTACCAATTCATTATAAGTTCTTGCATGTTCTTCAGTAAAATTTAAGAGTGTTACTTTCTTGATGCAAGGGGGAATATTCTGCAAATCTTTCTTCCTGGCACTGATCATGCACCTGTGAAGTAACTGTAGCAAACGTGACCGACCCTCTTCCATCTCTGCTTCAAATGGCCTGAGAATACCAGCTTCCCAGGCTTTCTGATTCTGTCCATAAGCTTCATCATGGAGGTACTTAAGTAAGGGTTGCAGATGAGAAAGCTGGCTACTGGGGGTGTTTGGAGTTGGTGTTCCAGTTAATAACCAGCGATTGGTAGCACGCAATGAAACAGCCATTTGCAGTTTGTTGGTCAAAGTTAGACTTGAACCAAGGGTATGACCTTCATCTAATATAATTCTCAGCCAATGAACTTGCATCAGGACACTTCTTTTTTTTGGGCCCCACTCAGCACTTAGGCGACTGAATGTAGTTATAACCACATCATAATCCCAAGCAAGACTATGTGCAGAGGGCCGTTTATGATCAGTCCAGACAAAAACTCTCAACTGCCCTCGTCTTACATGCCTCTCAATCTGACCTCTCCAATGATCAACTAGATTTGAAGGGACAACAACTAAAGTAGCCCGAGACAAATACAATCTAAATGAATCCAGAGGTTTACACAGAGCTACTCTTAGGGCATCCAAATCAAAGACCAGGTTCACAAGACCTCTAGGATAGTACCACATAATTGTACCCTTTGCAACCCTCTTGACAAGACCAAAGGCTTGAAATATTTTATGATGGGCATGAGGAACTCCTATGGAAGTCTGTACAATAGGTTGCACCAACCCAGTTGTTTCCATTTCTAACAGCTTCTGTGGTGACAGCTTAGCTAACCAAATTATAGCCTTCTTTGCTTCTGAATCCATAATTGAATATTCATCCTTCAGCACACCGGTAAAAAATGATATATTTTCTTCCAGTCCCCCAGGAGTTTCTTTACTATGAAATCCTGGAAGGCAAGTGATATGTTGCTTATGATCCCAAGAGACTTCTGCAACACTACAACTCTGATATAATGGATCAGTATTCATACTGCAGAACCATGCAGAAGTAGTATCTGCTGCACCGGCTTCTGCAAGCCTCCGCCATTTGTGACAAGCATCACACTGGATCCAAGTTTCCTTGAGCTCATAGTTCTCTGTAGAAGGCTCATGAAACCTCTTACTACTACGAGATAATTTATGTGAATAACCAGATTTCTCATATGCTGAGCTTTTTCGCTGGTTGTTGGAAGCAAGCTTTCTTTTTTTTGAGTTTTTCCTAGCATTTATCTCTTCAGGAAAAGGGGACGCTCCTTCATATGCATACATAAGATCTCTTTTTATCTGGCTATAGCTACTGGTACACCTCGCAGTAGACCTTCTTGGAGTGGAATGTGTGACTGTATGTGAACTGATTTCTAAAATTGCTATATGATCAGCTGAATTAACAACCATGGATCCAAGTGATGTGGAGAAGCTGTTCAAGCTTTTCTCTGGGGTTACTTTCTCTAAAGATAATTGTCCTCTTCGGCCATTGTGTCCAGTAGCTCTACTAGATAATAAAACACCAGAACTGACTGTATCTTCACCACTAAGCTCATAATAACCACACCTCTGATCAGCATTATGCATACACCAGATGACTTGTGCACCATCTGGTGGCTCTGCCAGTGTTCCCTGAGTCTTCAAAATGAGAGAAAGAGCAGTAATAGTTTTACCTAAGCCAGGCTCATCACAGAACATTCCCCCATGGAAATCCTTGATTGTAGGAGCATGCCCTGTGGCTATTTGACCAGAAACAGCATTTATATAAAAAGCAAATCCATCTTCAGTGACAAAATCCATGTACAGTGGGTGCTGAAGTAATTCAACATTACGCTCACGCTGTAACATCCAGTCAACTGCAGCCTGCTGATGAGCAAACAATTTCAGCTTCATACATGGCATGATTGATGCAGCCAGAAATTTTAAATGTCGACATGTTGCAGAAACCCTGAGAAGATCAGCAGGACAAAGTGAAGAAAGAATACTGATCAAAATATCATCTGTTATCACCCAGATACCCGATCTACTAGTATCAAGGGGATTCACTCTTAAAGAATCAGGATTTCCCCTCTTTTCTACACTAGGTAAGCTCTTAAAAATTTCATGGAGCTCAAAGAGCTTTTTCTTGGAAGGGTCAGATGCACTGCAGTGCAGTTTGCATCCTAGAACATGACAGTCAGACAGATTCCAAATACTAAAATCCTTTTCAACACCAAGTTTAGCAGACTGAAGCATAGAACTCCAAGCTTCCCAGTCACAACTGTAAAGAAAAATTAGGGACATTCATTAGAATCAGCTGCACAGCTGCATTAAATATTTAGGACATAAATCAGCATTAGCTGCATAGACAATTAAATGCAACGGAATTTTCTAAAGCTCCAACTCAACTAGAAATTCTACGAACCACTGTTAATAGATTCAAGAACTGCCCATCAGGTCACTTGGTGTAATGGTGTTAAGATATTAGATAATTAGTAATTATTTCAACTGCAAATTCGACAACCTAAAACTCCATAGAAGAATATCTGAATCCATCTTCATTAGAATTGCATTTTCTAAAAATTTATTGCACATTGATGTCACAATTACTCCAACTAAATCAAAGCAGAGATGCAAAGGAAAGTTTTTTCTCTTCGTTTTGTCAGAATAATTATCACCCAAAAAGAAAAGGGAAAGAAAAACTTTTAGCACCTAAATCTATACTATTAATCTACAACCCACCGATTCTAATAAAATGTTGCTCCTATTGAGTCAATGGTATCCCTAAATTAATCATCCATCATGGTTCACTAATTACTAAAATGATCCTATCAGTAGCTTGACTAGCAAGAGAGCAGGACAGGTCTTTCCACTATACTAAACAGGATAAAGATGACATCAATTACACAATTTTTGGCTGTTCCTGCCTTGGCAACAAGATTAATAGTCCTTTAAGTTTATAAGATAACTAATACATTTAAAAAATAACACATCAAAAGTATCTACTCAATCCCTGCACATCAAAAGTATATACTCAACTAAAAAGCCTTTGTGAAATATAAGTCTTTGTATGATATGAACCCAACCTTCCTCCCCCCCCCCAAAAAAAAAACCCCACAACCCCTGTTTTTCCTTGATGGTGGTGTCATAAGCCATTTTCAGTAGACACTAGACAGCAAACAAACACGGAAAAGGACAAAAACATTCTTCACAAGATGAGAGCAAGCATTAGATGAAGCCGACTTTGTCCATCTCACATATCAACTTCCTCTATTGATAGCGTATTCCAAGTCCACTAGGAATCATTTATGATGGGTGGATAGGCAGGAGGGGATCCCTGTAACCGGCCAACAAGGTTAGTGAGGTTCCTGCTATGCTGAAGTGAAAGATCTTTCACTGTAGTGGAAAGAAGACAAGTGGGAGCGAGCTGAGTGAGAGAAAAGCAAGCTTTAATGGTGGCTTACAGTGTTATCAAAGGCGCCCATAAGTCATGAAGTGAGGCGAGGCTCAAAATGCATTGAGCGCTTTGCCTAACTTAATGTGAGCTTCAGAATCGTCATCAAGGCTCTAAGACTGACTTTTCCTTGTGAATGAGCATTTCCTGAAGAGTGAAGAGGCGACGCGAAACCATTGATATTTCACTTCATCTTAAAAAACAATCAATTTCTTTGTCCATATAAGTATTTGTTATTTATGCTTATAATTATTAGTCTTGGACTATATATATATATATATATATATATATATATATTTGTAAGTTTTCTTCATTTGCGCCTTTTCTCAATTAAGTCCATGCTTAATTTGCGCTTTGCGCTTAAATCCCCAATGAACCTTAGAGCTTTTTAGTGCTTTTCGTTTTTGATAACATTGGTGGAATGTCTTCGCATCCTATTTCATCGACATAATTAGAAGCAATGGATTTTGTAAGTACACAAATGATAGACAAATGAGTTGGAGGTAGTTAAAGCTGATGTTACATGGCTCTGATCCAGCTTGCTCATACCTCAACTATTTCATTGGGTACCTGCTACCTCCTACTAGCATAGAATACCGGATAACTCTGCCTACCAGAACTTAAGATAGATGAGAAGAAATCAGTTAATATCTTTTGCCTCCGCTGAGATTTGAATTTGAGACCTCATGCTTCTCTTCCCGCTTCACTAACCACTAGGCCACACCTTTGGGCACCCCAATCATGCTTTCCTTTAATTGGTGCTCACGATACGCATATATATTAATTGAAAGCTCTTTGAAACTCATCATTCTTTTCTTTAAGGAATTAAAAAAGGGTGTTGAGTTTTAACATCCCGCAAAGGTAGAGGTAAGGATTGCATTCATATTACCCTCCCCAGACCCCACATGTGTGATTTTACTAGGTATGTTGTTGTTGGTTTGTTGTGTTCTAGCAGAAAGTTATACAATGAAATTAAACTTTCAGAGATCTGACACCTACTGTTGCAATGTCTTTTGGTGCAAGTTGGATTTTCCATGTTGTGCTCACAATCCTTTACACATTTCATCTTTTATTGTTGATTTCTTTGCACCTTCTAGATGAAAAGTTGATTCTTTTACTGTTTGACGTATCGTATGTTCTTTGTACAAATATATTTGCATGACTTAAAGTTCATGAAGTACATCCACTAAGCATACATGGAATATAACTATAGTGTCCTGCCTAACTTGATGCACCACGACTATTCCATTCTATACTTGATTTCTCCCACCATTGCCACCACTACAGGTTGGTGTACTAGTTGACTTCACAAACGTATGCTGGTTAAAATAAAAACATAGAATAATCACAATCTAAGTAGGTAATATTCATAAAATCTCAATATACAATTATGAAGTGGATAATGGATTTAGTGTTTTCTGAGCTTGCACAGTTGCACATCACCTGGACTACTAAGCTGAGCAGTCCCAGTGTAGGGTAAGCACAGAGAATGCTCGAGAAATTATTGATAAATAACTACACTATAAAAAGTAATTAACAGACTTTCATGGATTACAGGGGTTAACTGCATTCTTATTGATTTTAACTTTTTCTTAGATCCCAATCAAATTCATTTTTTTCAGTTCATATTTTCCAACATTTAACAATTTATACTTGATATGCCCACCTGACATGCCGGAAAAGTGCTGCAGCAACAGGGCCAGACTTAGGGAACTGCCAACCAGACCACAAAGCTATAGGCAAGTACACATCCACAAGAACAACAACCCTAACTTCTTCATCACCGTCATCAACGCAACGCTCCACAACCTCAACAACCCTAGAAACAATCTTCAAGCATTTTTGCATTACAAGTTTGTGTAACTGATGCACCACGCTTAAACTACCATTCACCATTCCAATTCTGCTCCGCTTCTTCATCGGAACAACATCATTCCGGTCCTCTTCCGTCTGAGAACCAATGGGACACAATTCAACGTCGTTATCCGTTACAAAGTGGACATTAGAACCGTCTCCGGCGATGTAGCACTGTGAATTTAAAGGGAGGGTGCTATGGAGCTCGGAGGAGTGCGGCAGAGACGAAATTTCAACGGCTGTAAGAAAGAAACCACATAGCTTGTGGTCTGGAATTGAATAATCAACCTCCATTGCTTAATTTGAAGCTTCGGAGCTAAGCATTCATGGAGAAGATAGGGTTTTTAAACTGTGAGCGAGATGGGGAACCCCGGAACCGTGCGTCCCAATTTTCTATTGTTAAGAGAGAGAAAGAGAAACCCAAAACCAACTCATTAATTCACAATTTTTTGAAAGTACAATTCGTATTTGAATTTAGGAATGTTTTTAATAAAGTATTGAAAATATAAAAAATAATTATTTTCACTTTTTAAAAAACTAATTTAGGACCCGTTTGGCCCAAGAATATTTGGAAAAATGGGGAAAACTTGGGAAGTGGTGTTTGGTCATATAATTTGCCAAGTATCCTAACTTTCAAATACTAGAAAAAAATAGTATTTGGGTCAAGTTCTAAGGGAATTTTAAAAAATTCAAAAATTACCCCCAAACTTTTAAATTTTATAAAAAATACTCATGATTTGTTAATTTCAACTAATATTTGTTACTATCTCCTTCGAAAAAGTTTGAATTCTAATTTGAGTGACGAAATTGGAAAAAATAACAATTTATTTTTAATGGATTATAATTATAACTGAATTAATGACAAATTTAAATATGTGATTAATGTATTGTCGTGCTTATATAGTTATTTTGTTGTTGTTGATTGTTATCAATTATGTTATAAGGTTATTTTTTAACGGAATATATTCACTATAAATAGATAGTACAAATTTATGGGTATTTTTATAATTTTTAGAACGTATGGTATAAATCATATTTTTTTAAATAGTCAAATATTCTTGGGAAAACTTGAGATCAAACATATGGTGTAATTGACCAAAAACTTGCCCTAAATATTACTTGCCAAGAATATTTGGAAACTTGGGTCAAACGCTAGCTTAGTGTAGCTACAAGACATTACACATGTATATATGAGTTTTGGCTAAAATTGAGTTAGTTGAGTATATGACATCAACCTAAAGTGCATTCTTCTGCTATATAAGTGAACAAAGAACATCTTTGCACTATTCAAAAAGTTGCAAGATTTATCATTCTGTCTATTTCATTAAGAAACTCACGTCACCAACAAAAAATGTGTCAAGTCGAATGAATATATGTACACATGGTTAAGCTAGTCAAGTTGGGTGATTTTTCTAATTTTTAGAAATTGAGGGCTTAAATCATATTTAGACAAAATATATTCAAATTCTAAATATCTTTGCAAAAAGTATGACCAAATACAGCTCCAACTTCAAAACTTTCAAATAAAGTAATTATTCTCTTATTTTCATAACTAAACGTCTATGTAATTTCACTAAATTTTCAGCATTTTTGTACATTGTATAAAATGTGAATTGCATTGTATATAATGTACATATGTACTAAATATTTTATTAAAGAAAATCTCTAAATAGTTGGGCGTAATATTTTTAAAATGATTTTTTTTACATAATCTTTCTAACCATCGGAACCAACTATATAAACATTTCAAGACTTATGTAATGTAGCAAGTTAATTTACTTGATGATGCAAAAAATATATAAACTAACAACATACAAATTTAAATTCTGAGAATGAAAGATTCATTTCCTATCCATATACTTTTTTTTAGGTAATTTTGGGCTTCTCGTCGTGGCTAAGACATGACCAAATTAAAAAATATTTTTTTTATTGGTTCAATCAGTTTCTTAACAAAAATAGACTGAGAATGGTTCTTAATAATTTTTGAATAGTATAAAGATGTTTTTTGCTCACTTAGATAATATAAGGATGTATATTAGATTTGAGTTATAGTTAAGGGATGATTTTAGCCAAAAGCTATATGACGTAATTAATTAAAAAATATTTTATTTTTATAAAGATAATTAAAAATATATAGAATTAAGTGATTTCATTATTTTATGAATGATATTGACTCTTTTGGAAAATGTTTTAATTTTATTATACTGATTTTTATATGTAGAAATATATATTATGATTTTTTTTGGAAAATGTTTTGATTTATTATACTGATATTCTATATGTAGAATTATATATATTATGAATATATATAAATCAAAATTGAAAAAATTATACAATTATCAAATTATCATACTATAACATATCAAATCAAACTTAAAATTAAATTAAATTAATTTAATATAATAAGTTTAAAATCAACACTTAAAACAATCAAATCAAAATTCAAATACCATTCCACGTACATCTTAGCTCACTAGATGTGGGCTCGAAGTAAGGTATGGAATTGAGCTTGCACCATAGCACTCTTAAAAGAATCGGCGTAAGGGTATCTCTAACCTTATCCTCTATTTCACTCTCTAAATATAAATTTTTTTATATATATTATTTTTCAACAATCAATTCTAACTCAATTCTATATTTTACTCTTTAAACAAGAATCTTTTTCTCAATCCTTAATATTATATTATTATTTTTATTTAATTATTATTTTATTATTTCATGATATAAATCTTTCCTTTTTTTTTCTAAATAATCACCCTATATAGTTTTTATGTAATATAAAAAAAAATTCAAATCCTTTATTTAGTATAAAATTATATTTTATTCTAAATTTCTAATGAACATACGAATAAATGAAAAAAGAAATCAACAAGCACAATCGCGCAATCTCAACCACAACTGCTCTAGATCATACACTAATTTTTTTTTCAAATATTGTTAAATATGGAAACAATCTACCGAATTACTAAATTATTGTTGTGAATTTTAAAATTATTATGTTATGTATTGCATTATATTGTTATCTTGTATTTAAACTATAATGTTATGTATTGTATTTTAAAATTTAAAAATTTAACTTATCATTTTAATTTTGTGCATTCTTCACAATGAAAATTAACAATAATATCAAATTATATCACTTAAAATGACGATTTTTAAAAAAAAATATCTGAAATATTATTAATTTGGATGATAGTAGTATATATTAAATAATATATTACATTTTAAAAGAATTACAAATATTATAGATTAATTAAATAACCTTACATGAAAAATAATATGTTAATTACAAAACAATAGAAATAATAATATAATATTCAAAAAGTAAAATAGAGAGTATGAATAGTAGTTTTCCAAATTTGGAGAACTACTATTCAACTCTCTATATTTGAAGAGTAGAGAGTAAAATAAAGAGTGTTTGAAGAGGGCATTATCTGTTTACTCTCCAAACATAGAGAATGCCAGAATGGAGAGTAAAATAGAGTGAGGGCATCTCCAACCTAATCCTCTATTTTACTCTCCAAATATAGAGTTCTCTATTTTTTCATACAACCAACTCCAACCTAATTCTCTATTTTACTCTCTAAAAATGAATTGTTTTCTCTCTCCTCAATATTATATTATTATTTCTATTTCATTCTTATTTTCTTATTTCATAATATAAATCCTTTATTTCTTTTTTCCCAAATAATTGCTTTATATAATTTTTAATGTGATATGAAATTATATTTTATTCTAAATTTTTAAATAGCATAAATTGCAAGAAAATATAATATAATACATAAATTAGGGGACAAATTCAAATAAAAGTGACATACAATTACATAAACACTCAATTTTTAAAATTATTACGTTGCTCTTAAAAATGCTCTATTAATGCTTTACGGAGTTCAAAATGAGCATTTTTGTCCTTAATTTTTTTATGTCTAGCTAAAAATTGTTTAAACTGAAAATTTTCATCTACCACCATTTCTGTAGTTGGAGTTGGAGCCTCTACGGCATCTTGAATTGGTGCATTGAGATCACATTCATCCTCAATTATCATGTTGTGCAGTATAATACATGTAGTCATTATATCATGTAGCATTTCTTTTCTTCAAAAACGTGACAGTCCTGCAATAATTGCAAGATGTGATTGCAAAACTCCGAATGCACGTTCAACATCTTTTCAGCACGATTCTTGTTTCATCGCGAAATATTTCTTCTTTTAGGAATAAGGATCACGAATAATTTAAATAGTTGTAGACCATTTAGGATATATACCATCAACTAAGTAATAACCCATATCGTATTCTTTTCCTTGAATAACATAATGGGCGGGAGGCGCAATACCGCTAGCAAGATTGGAAAATAAATGTGATGACTCTAAAACATTAATATCGTTATTGGTGCCAGGCAAACCAAAATAAGCATGTCATAACCAAAGGTCATAATCAGCAACAACTTCAAGAATAATTGTTGGTGATCCACTACGACCTGCGTATTGCCCAACCCATGCCGTTGGACAATTTTTTCATTTCCAGTGCATGCAATCTAGACTACCTAACATTCTTGGGAAACCACACTGCTCACCAATGCGTAGAAGCCTCGCAACATCATTAGGTGTTGGTGATCTTAAATATCGCTCACCAAAAACCTCTACAGTAGAAACTATTAGTGATCCAAATGTTCGTGATTACCTGCAACGAGAACAACATCGAATACTTGAAAAAAGAAATCGACAATTACAACCGCAGTCACAACCACAATCGCAACAATTCTCGGAATCATATCCTAATTTTTTTCTGAATAGTGTTAAATCTGGAAACGACCTACCGGGTTTCTAAATTATTGTTGTGATCAATTAATTATTAAGTTATGTATTGTATTTTATCTTGTATTTAAATTATTATGTTATGTATTATATTGTATTGTTATCTTGTATTTAAATTATTATGTTATATATTGTATTGTTATCTTGTATGTAAATTATCATATCATGTATTGTATTTTTAAATTAAATTTTTTCATCTTGCCATTTTAATTTTACGTATTCTTTATAATGAAAATTAATAATAAAATAAAATTTTATTATTCACGAAAATTAGAAAAAAAAATAAAATACTATTAATTTGAAATTAAAATAGTATATATTAAATAATATTTTTAAAAATATTATATTACATTTAAAAAAGAATAATGAATATTAGATATTTAATTAATGGAATTATATGTAAAATAATATGTTAATTAGAAAGTAATAGAAATAATAATAAAATAATAAAAAAGTGAAATAGAGAGTGTGAATAGTAGTTCTCCAAATTTGGAGAACTCCTATTCAACTTTCTAAATTTGAAGAATAGAAGGTGATTTGGAGGTGGATTGGAGTGCCCATTCTCTATTTTACTCTCCAAATATAGAGAATGGAGAGTAAAATAGAGGTGGGTTGGAGATGGTCACCCACCTCTATTTTACTCTCCATTCTCTATATTTGGAGAGTAATATAGAGAATGGGCTATCCACAATACCCTCCATTTCACTCTTTATTCTCCACTTATAGAGAGGTAAATATTAGTTCTCCAAATTTGAAGAACTGTTATTCACACTCTTTATTTTACTTTTTGATTATTTTATTATTATTTCTATTATTTAATAATTAACACATTATTTTTCATATAAGACCATTAATTAAATATTTACTATACGTAATTTTTTTTAAATGTAATATAATATTTTTTAAAAATATATTATTTAATATATACTAATTTCATCTCGAATTAATAATAATTTAATTTCTTTTTAAATTTTCGTCACTATAATATGATTTGATATTATTATTAATTGTCACTATGTTGAATGCACAAAATTAAAATGATAAGATGAAAATTTTAATTTAAAAATACAATACATAACATAATAATTTAAATACGAGATAAAATAATACATAAATAATAATTTTATAACAACAATTTTGGTTGAAATTTATGTCCACTAATTTGTATATTATATAATATTTATTTGCAATTTATGTTATTTAGAAATTTAGAATAAAATAAAATTTTAAATTAAATAAAATTAAAATTTATATTACATGAAAATTATACAAAGTAATTATTTGAAAAAAAAAAGAAAATTATATTATTAAATAAGAAAATAAGAATGAAATAAAATTACAATATAATATTGAAGAGAGAAAAAAAATTAATTTTTAGAGAGTAAAATAGAGAATTGAGTTGGAGATGAATGTCTGAAAAAATAGAGAACTCTATATTTGAAGAGTAAAATAGAGAATAAGGTTGGAGATGCCCAAAGCAACATAACAAAAGAGAGATTTCCAAAATAGTTTCTTATTTTTGAGCTAAGACTCAAAGTGCTCTCTTTTCAATACATAGCATTAATGAACTCTCATTATTGTAATATTGATGCATTTTTAATTAGAGTTAGGCATGGTATGGTATATATCGAATCCTCATATTATATCGAAATTTTTGATATAGTGATTTTGGTATGATATATGATATACATTTTAATTTTTTTTGTTATTCGGTATGATATTTGGTATTTAAAGATGACATACTGAAATATTGAATATCATACCAAAGTGTGTGTATATATATATATATATATATATATATATATATTATTAAGAAGATACTAACAAATATGCAACATAGTATTGTATAAAGTATAAACTAAATGTTTCAAAGTTGAAGCCGTGACTACTCTATTTTTTTTATTGAAATGTATTTTAAACGTAATTAATTAACAAAAGGAGTTGTTTATACTTATTTTTCCAACATATATTTTTACATGTGTAATGTGTTAGTATGATACAATTGAAATATTTTTGAATTGTCAAAGTCATAATATTTTATTATACGAGTATATATTAGTCGAAGTTGAACAAACTATGTTACCGATTTACCATACCGCTAAATATCGAAACCAAACTTAAAAATATCGAACCATACCAAATGAATTTGGATTGGTAATAATATAATAATTTTAAAAATTAAATATCAAAATTACGATTACAAAGTTTTAAACACCATACCATGCCATGTCCCCTACTTTTAATCTTTTCCCAAATTTTAATCTATTTTTCAACTTTAATTTTATCCACAATTTAAAGTATGGAATAATCAATCATCTTTCTTTATAATATATATATATAGTAGAAACAATATCTCTCTAAGAGAAAATAAGAAGAGTTGTACGTATTCGTTATTTTGTATAATCTAAATATCATTGCAATTAATTAAGTTAAGAATCTATCTTTATTTTTTTAAACTAGACAAATAATATTTCAAGGAAATAAATTTTGTACTTAAACATATGAAATCTGAAGGCTAGTTTGAGGGTGGATCAAAATTGTATATTTATAATATGAAGGACTATTATTGCTTCAAAAAAATAAAAAAATAAGGATGATTTTGAGTTTAAAGTAAAAAATAAGGGACTATTTTAAGTTTTTTTTTTCTCTAATAAAAAACTCCAAAACCCTCCCTGAGCCGTCAAAAGTGAACTCCGGTGAGAATTGAGCTCCGTCGATGACTTTCTTAGATGCAACAGCAGCTTTATCTCTCCGGTAAACATGGATAAATCTTAGTGAGGAGAAGGAGTGCGGGCTAGGATTTCGCTTTATTCTTCAAAAGATAAGCATCTGTGCGGTTTTTACTTCTATTTTCGGGTCAGGTATGTTCGAGCTTCTGTGACTCTTCTTTGATTGACAGATTTTAGTTTTTGGTGAAGTTCAGCAATCTAAAATGTTGAGAATTATCATTATGAATAGGCCAATTTTAATTTCTAGCTATGAAAATTGCTCTGTAAGTGTAGAGTTTAGTTTTGGGCTCTTGATTAGATCAAGTGGATTGAGCACTTGGAAGTTGGAACTACTCTTTCTATTTTTTGATAACCGTGGTGTTCGGCTTAGTTTGTGTGCACTTCAACTACTTCCATGAGATTCCTGCCACCTGCAAGAGGTAACTATGTCCACGAAGGCTAGAACAGATAGGAAGAAAGTACTATAGTTTTGTCTCTGCTGGGAATTGAGGAATTGAACCTGAGACATCATGGTGTTCAACTCACTTCATTGACTACTAGGCCCACACATAATCGTTCCAGAAATCACATGTTTGTGGAGAATTTGACCTTATTTGAAATATTCTAATTAACTACCCTTGTTATTATCATTTGCTTATAGCTAGAAGCCTTAGAACAGAGTTTAATGTTCAAGATACTTGATAATGCAAAGTTTTTTAGGGACTAACACAGGCCCGTTTATGGAATAAACTTGCATCTAATTTCAGGCAAAAAATAGAGGAAAACTAGAAAAAATGAAAGGAGAAAAGTGGTTGAAATGATAATTACTGGACTAAAAAACATGAATTTCGTAGGTAAGTTGTGTGAACGTTTTAACAGATAAGCATACATCTACATTCAGTTTTAAGAAATAGCTAAAAGAAAATAAAAGATTAAGAGGAGAATCATTTCCATGCACTCTTAATGAATTGTTTTTCCCAATTTGGGAAGTTTGTGGGGGCAGCGGGGAGGTGTAGCCTTCCATGAAGCCCATTGTATGGTTCTACAAACATGGACAACATGCACGAGCTTTCCCAGGATGATTTGGACTGAAAGACAATGTAAATAAGCCAACAATCATAAAAACTACTGCCACTATTTAGATTTCATTGGTAGAACTGCTTCTCTAATCTCTACCAATGGAATGGATTATCCTTCTGTGAAAGATAGCTTCAAACACTTCCCCTAAAACTGTAGATCATACCAAAAGTATAAATGAGTTCTGTAACTTAGAGTAACAGCTTCCTCCCTTAGCATTTATAAATGTCGTAAATGAGGTGATGAGATAAATTGGCGTAATGAGTATAACTCATTGCAGCTCTTCTCCAAATTTAAAGAATGAGACGTCAGAGCAAAAATGATGATTTTTCTCTTTCAAAATGATATAGAAAGGATATTGTCGAAGTACTTACATAACAAAGTGTGTTGAGAAGCCTATGACACATTATGCTTTTACTCTTTGGTTTGTGAACTATCTCAAGATGTGGAAGTTCAATTATCCATTATTGATAGACGATTTGCATTAAGATCTCTAGTGAACGTTATTGCTGTAATCTTTCATTCTTGAGTTATAGGTGTTATGATATGCTACTAAAAGTTAAATCGTTGTGTATATCCAATGTGCTACAACAGTTGAGACATTGTGTGTTAGGATACAGTAATAGTAAATACTAAAACTGAAATATGTGTTATCTTTGTGCTTATATTTCTGTTTATGTTCGTTATGTGTAAACTCTTTTCATATTGTTATGACTTTGAAAAAGATCATCTTACAGCTTTCTCTAGAATCTGTATTCCTTTTCTCCTAACAGCTCATACGACAATCGTAGGGCAACAAACATTATTAATTCATTATGAAAAAAGTCTTGAAAACCTCAAAAAGTAGAAGAACTTTCTGTATACATGTCGAGTAGTGGTTTGTATCTTTTTTGTATGTCTGCTAAAAGCTTCAGAATAAAGAGTCATTAATAAGTGAGTTTTAATTGTCTAACTGGCCTTTGGAAATTTCAAGTTAGAATTCTAATATTCACTCTTATTAATATATATTTTCCTTTTAGGTCCTTGACTAACGACATATTTCAAACATAGTCTGTGTCATTCTCAAGTAGCTATAGAGGAATGGCTTCATCAGCACAGACACCAGCTCTTGACAAGCCTAACCCTGCCGAAGATTGGACTGTTGTATTGCCTCGTCGTGGAAAACAGAAAAGAAATTTTCATAAAGTTATCATTCACGAACGACAAAAACAAGAACAACTGTGGACTCCAGCAGATATTGAGACCAATCCAGAGAGAGAATCTAAATTGATGCAGAAAATACAAACCTGCATTAGGAAACTCGAGAGCTCTTCCTTCTGGTTGAAATTTTTGGATCAGTTACAAACCCCTGAAATATTTGATAGGTTTCTAAAAGCTGTGGGCTCAGAAGGAAAGATGCAGATGGTAATATATGGAATTGGTAGCATAGAATCGTATGAGCCTCCTAGATTACAGCTTAGTCTTGCAATCTTAATGAAAAGAATGTTTAGTTGGATTGGGGAGGTAGAGGTATTTGATCCAGTGATCTCTCTGGCAGAATCTAGGGTGCTGACAGCTCTCGGTTGTTCTGTCCTAACAGTCAATGAACAGGGTCGACGGCAAGCTTTAAGACCTACGATGTTCTTCATGCCACATTGTGATGCTGAACTATATGAGAATCTTCTAGAGGCAAATTGGAGGCATGATCTATTGAGTAATATGACACTGTTTGGAAACAGTTTTGAGGCGTATGAGCAACACGTGTCAGAGTGCAAAATCCTTAAACTTGCTGATTCTAGGAAGCATATCCTAGCAATCAGGCAGTTTGTAAAAGAGCTTCCCATTGATTCTAGGAAGCAAATTGTAGCAATCAGGCAGTTTGTAAAAGAGCGTTCCATTGATCCTTTTTCAGATGATTTATTTCGTTCCTTCCATGGTTCAAGTTGGCATTTTTTCGACATTGATTCTCATTCAAATTTATGTGATGCTAAACCATGAACTCTTGTTTTCTGGATTGTACTCTTCATTGGAACTGAATATCAAATTTTTATTATGATATAGGAAAATGTTCTTTCTTTACCTTTTGTTTCCTCAGATTAATGCCTGTTGTGGAGCTCCCAACCTTACTGATGCATGACTGTTTCTTTATGTGCATGCCTTTTAACATGCCTCTTTTATCCTTTATGAACCTTGACGTTTCCAAATGAGATTTATTCACGATTTTATAAAAAGTCGGGAGTTAAACATCCTATTTGCTTTACAATCCACTAACTGCCTGTTTTCTGATGTTTCAAAAGCAATGCTTGAATCTCACACATGGAGGTGGGAGAGTTGATGCTTTGTGTTCTTTTACTTCGCGCTTCCTTATGACTATCTGAAAAAGAGGTGAGTGATAGTACATATCTAGCTTATGCATCAAATGTTGTAAATTACTTGAACTAAGGGTCTATCAGAAATAACCTCTCTAGCTTTTCCAGATACCACTTGTGGAATTACATTGGTATGTTGTAAATGCTGTCATGATGAATTGAATGGTAACATCTTTTTGAAAAATAAATGCTATGGTTGCTGTAGTCAACAGACATGTCTGGGATCAGCTGTAGGTGGGATTTGATTATTTCAATTTCATTTGAATTGTAATTTGACCTTCTATTCCATCTGGACTAGAGATGGAATATGTATTATAGAGAGTTACTTGTACTTGTCCTTTAAGTGATTTGATTATGTACTTGCGGTTCGGTTTTGTACACCCCTAACTACTAGATACTCCATGCTTCTTTCACTTCTATATTATTCCAAATCCATGCCTCTTTTGCATTAAAGATGAAATATTTTTTTGTTTCCTAATGAATTTTTCTCACATTTTTACATTATTTTTTTACTATACGTGGAGCATGCTTGGTGAAGATACTAATAAGTCACAATATATTATGGTTTGTTTAGCTTTAAGTCACAATTGGCACCAAGTATATGATGTCTTTAATAATAGTTTCCAAAACAGGTCTGCACATTTGCCCCTTTTTAGTTAAAATTACTGCTGTTAAAGGCACATAATAAACTAAATTATAGTATAAAGAATTCTTACACAGTTTTTTCCAGTTATATTAGATTAATAACTAGTCGTGATTATCGAGCAATATATAGTATAGAGAGTTACTTCTAATTGTCCTTGAAGTGATTTGATTATGTAAATATCCCTAACAGAAGAAGGTAATGAATCAAATGTACGAAGGAGAGGAAAAAAAACGCGGAAGATATATATATTTTCAAGCTTGCAAACAGAAAGCAAAATAGTACTGCAACAAACACATACATAATTTTCAAAACACTCAAAACCATAATCACCACTCAAATATGAAATCACAAAATGAGGGAAATGCAACACTCTAAAGCACAAACAATACATGACTCCAAGTAGTACTATACGACGATGACTTTACTATAGAAACCAGGAATTAACTTTATATTTCCAAAAATGTGTTCTTGATTTTGTTAAGCCTCTTGACTACATCCTTCATGGTTATCCTTGACTCTGGCCTTTCCTTTGCGCAATCTAAAGCCAATTCTATCAAGGAAATTATGCAGATTTCACTTTTAGAAGTGATTTGTTCTTCCTCAGGAAAAAGATTGGCATCCACAACTTCTATGATAGTTCTTGGAAATGCTCGCCTTATCCACTCCCTCAAGCCAAGATTTTCGTTGAATATCTCTGCATCAGTTGGTCTTCTTGTTGCCAAAACCTCCATTAGCATGATACCATAGCTGTAGACATCGCCACTAGTGGACACTATTCCTTCCAAGCCATATTCTTAAAAGAACAAAAGATGAAAAAAAATTATTCATAAAATATAACAACAAAACAAACAAACACTTGCTTTTTATTTAGATTTTGGAAGGGCTTAGTTATAATTTGTGTAGTAAAAAAGAAAGAGACTAGTATACCTGGTGCAATATATCCGAGAGTGCCCAATGTCTCGGTATGTGCCATGGACTTGCTTACAGCTAAGATTTTGGAAATTCCAAAATCACCAACATGTGCCACCATTTCTTCATCCAAAAGAACGTTGGCTGGCTTTAGATCGCAATGAACAATATGAGTGTGATGTCTGTGATGCATATATTCAACAGCCACAGCCACATCAAACATTATGGAAACCCTTTGAAGAAGGTTCAAGTGGCAATCTTCTTTGTACAACCAATTCTCAAGACTCCCGTTTGGCATATACTGCAGGACAAAGGCTCTAATGTATTCGCTAGAGCAAGTAGTAATCACCGATACAAGATTTCTGTGCCTAACATTTCTCATCACTTCACATTCAGTATCAAACCTCTTGCATACTTCCTCATTTTGCAAATCTAGAACCTTTATTGCAACCACAACTCCGCTAGATAATGTACCTTTGTACACTGAGCCAGAACCTCCCACACCAATTAAATTTGATCCATCAAAATAATTTGTAGCTCTTTGAATCTCGTGATAGGATACTAATTGATGTGTCTTGACCTCTGGTACCTTTTCCACGTCTTTGGACTTTCTCTTCTTTTGTCGTTTCATTATCCAAATTGAAGCAAACAAGGATATTAGAAAGGATGAAGTAACCACTGGAATAACAATTTTTAGCACAAGCTTCTTAAACTTTGATTGATGTCCAAGATTAGTGACAGCACAAGCAGGAACATCCAATATGTGCATTCCACATAGGCCTTTGTTACCAAGAAATGATTGCAAAGTGGAATTTGCAAACACACCACCACTAGGTATTACACCTTCTAATTCATTAAGTGAAACATTGATGGCTTTAAGATACAAGAGTTTTTCCAAAGACTTAGGAATAGTACCTGACAAGGCATTTACAGATAAATCCATGAATACTAAGCTTATCAAGTTGGCAAAGGATAATGGAATTTGGCCTGAAAATGAATTGTTTGACAGGTCAAGAGAATCCAGGTTTTGGAGTTCCCCCAAACTGTTTGGTATCTTGCCAGAAAAGTGGTTATGGGAAAGATATAGACCTAAAATGGCTTTCAGTTCTCCAACATCTAGTGGAACTTCTCCCTCTATAGAATTCCGTGACACGTCTAGGTGGAGAAGGCCACTCATCTTCCAAAAACTCAAAGGAAGCTTTGATGCAAAATTGTTATTTCTCAACGAAATATATTGTAGCATGCTAAAATTTCCTATACATGCTGGAATTAACCCAAAGAGCTCATTACCATCTAGAACTAATTGAACCAAATTAGATAAACCACATACCGCCTCTGGAATATGTCCCTGCAATTTATTGTTATTTAGATATAGTCCTTGGAGTTGTTTAAGCTTACCAATCTCAGAAGGGATACTTCCCACCAAGTTGTTTCCATGAAGGCTTAGAGATATTAGACTGCTCATGTTGCCTATACCTGTGGGGATGGGGCCATTGATGTATGCATCTATTATTGCAAAGAATTCAATAGTAGATGAAAGATTTCCGATAGTATCGGGCAGAGTACCATTCAACATATTGGTACTCATATCTAGATCTCGCAACATCCTACAGTTTGCCAAAGAATTGAAGAATCGCAACTCATGCTCTCTTGGTTCATTGGTAAGTTGATTATGATCTAGGTGCAGCATTTGCAGCTCACGAAGATTTCCCAAATTAGTTGGAATACTGCCACTGAAAAAGTTGCTATTTAGCTCCAATGTCTTAAGTTTGGAAGCATTTGTGATGTGCGGAGGAATTTCCCCTTCGAGATGATTTTTAGACAAGTAAAGTCTTTCAAGGTTCGGAAGATGAAGACCTGTAGTGGCTGGAATTCTACCCGAGAGGTTGTTGAAATTGAAAGCAATCATTTCCAAAGAGGACATGTTAAAAATAGCCTTCGGAATTTAACCAATAATATTATAATTCTGGCCAAGGTTTAATTGCCTCAAATTTGACAGCTTCTCTAATTCTGGAGGAACTTGCCCCCCTATGCAATTGTTTGGACAATCCAGATATTCAAGAGTGGATATATTTCCCAATGAAGCAGGAAAAGTCCCACTTAGTGCATTAGCTCCGATATAGAACACCTCGAGCTTAGCTAAACAACCAATATTTTTGGGTATATCTCCAGTTATCTTGTTGTAAGATATGGACAACCCTTTGAGCTCTGTGAGTTGGCAAATGTTGGAAGGAATGCAACCAGAAATTTGGTTCTTAGATACACTTAGATACTTCAGATTTGACACGATACTCCCTTCATCAAGCAAGAGAGGACCAGAAAGGCTATTGAGTGCCAGATATGTGGTAAGTAGCGATGATATATTAAACAGTGTTGCAGGAATGGGACCGGTTAATTGGTTATCAACCAAGGACAACTCTACAAGTTGGCTAAGATTACCAATCTCCTTCGGAATGTTGCCGTTGATTCTATTACCGTACAAGCTGAAGTTCATCAACTTCGTGGCATTTCCAATAGAAGGCGGGATTATGCCTGTGAGACTATTGTTGGTGAGATACAAGACCTTGAGTTCTGGTACATACCATGACCCATTCCACATTTCACCACTGAGTTTATTGAAAGCCAATGAAATCTTTTGAACTTTCTGGTGTTGAAATAGGCTTGTTGGAATACTTCCTTCGAGCTGATTGTTTTGAATATTAATGACTCTCAAGCGAGGCAAGTGGCCAATGCCATAAGGGATGGCGCCATGAAAGTTGTTGTTCCCAAGATTAAGCTCTCCGAGAAAGGACAAATTAGCCAAAGACGGGGAAATTGTACCTTGAAGATTCAAACTAGAAAGATCCAAGGCTACAACCCTTTGCCTTTTTGGACTGCAACTGACACCAAACCAAGAGCAAAAAGAAGTATTGTTGGTCCAATTATTGGCCAAAAAATGAATAGGACTTGTAATAAGATTTCGGAAAGCTAGTAAAGCTTCTTTGTCTGTCACATTTGAGTTAGCAAATGATACAGAAAATTGAACTAGAAAGAGAAGAATCAATAAGAAAATGTGCTTCTCCATGCTGTTACTATGCTTCAAAAAGGAATTTGGACAGTGAGATATGTATGTGTGGTATTTTGACAGATCAAAGTTACACCATTATATAGCACCAAAACAAATAAAATGCTGAAAAGAATAGACTATAATTTCCAAAATGTGAAAACAGATTAATACTGAGGAGGAAAATAAGTAGTAATAAGGGGTGTGTTAAGCATGGAGGATGTTAAATTAGGTCTTAGGCCTAACTCACACCCCAAAAGCTAGCTCAAAGGGATGAGGATTGCCCAAGCCTTATAAGGAGTCCACCCATCTCATTAACCACCGATGTGGGACTTTTGTCATTCTTTAACAGAGGACAACATTTTCCACAATATATTTTCTATTTTCTCATGTCTAGTCCGTCAAAATATTTTTGCTAGGAAAACAAGTTTTGAGTGACTTTTCAAGTTTATTGTCTCCTCCCCACTCACTATCGAGATGCGAAAGAATCCATATTCCCTATCTCGTATTCTCTACCCCTAAATTAGCCTAATTAGATTCAATTCAACCGTCCAACCGTCAACCCCCAACCCTTGACCATCTCACCCCGCTAGCCGGAACCTCACTCCCTATCCCACATTCCACCTATTATGACATAATACATAAACGTGCCTTTTAACTTGGCCTCAACTTACATTTGTGCTCTGCAACTTTGGATGTGCACAAGTAGGCAATTAAACTTTTATAAAGTTCAACAGGACGTCATGTAGGACCACAATTTTTCATGTAGGACGTCAGGTAGGACATGTGTGTCTACTTATTCAATTATATACAAATTCAACTACATACTTGTGCACACCCAAAGTTGAAGGGTATAGATGCCAGTTGATGCCAAATTAAAGGGTATTTTTATGTATTATGCCCCCATAATATTTTGCTTGATTAACTTACAAATTATCTTGAGATAACAGTTTTTTGCTTATTTACCAAATACTAAAAAATAAGTAAGAAATCCACTTGTTTTTTCTAGAACATATTTTCTAAGAAAACATTTTCCTTCCTATCAAAAACACCCAAGATTAATGTGAAAACAGATTAGTACCGAGGAAAAAAGAAAAAAGAATCTGTCCATTTTTCCTTCATAGTTGACATTAGTTGGGCTGTGTATCACAAAATGGGCTAAAAGTCAGCTATTAATTTTCTTTATATTGTTAAGGGCCAAGTCAATAGGAGTCAATCTTTCAAGTCAAGCTTATAAGGCTATGTTACACAAAACAGAGAAAATATTCTCAAACTTATTTGGCACTTAGGCGTAGTTATTATAGGGTTGTTAAAATAGATTATTTTTTCTTTTTTCTTTCTTTTAGTATACTCAGCTAAAAACACACCGGACACCAGTGGAAAACAAAACAAAAAAAAAGATCATATTTTTGTAGCATAGTTTGGTCTTATAGAAACATCAAAGAAGAAATAACGGCAAAATACATAGATAGACACTTAAACTTGGTCTTAACTGTTAGTTGAGCATTCCAACTTATCAAATGATCATATAGACACCTCAACTCGACCCAAAAATGTCTCACAGACACCCGAAGCTAGCTGACCAGATGTGTGCATTTCAATCGCCAATCATGCGTCAAATGAATGAATTCCGATGTGATTGACAAGCAGCGGGGCATGGAACGGAGGTTGAATCAATCATCAGAAGAAGAATTAGGCCAAAAATTAGGATACATTCAAGGAAAATTAAACTTCCATCGAAGAGAAGCAAACGAAAGGCTAATGACACATGTCTAATACAAGAAAAGAGATCTTCTTCCTTATTTTAACCATAATTCCATAACAGCAACCCAACCTCCATTCTTCATCTCCTCCCCGCTCATTTTCAACCCGACCCTGGATTTTCCATCACCATGTAATTGCACCCTCACAGTGTCGGCCATCTCCAAAATCACCATCAGCACTGCTTCCATGTGATTGAGCTTCATTTTCAAAGCAATCTGTTTTATCACTTCGTATTTTCAAATTTTATAACACAACTTAGATTTTGTACAGCCTGAAAGATCTCATCTTTTTTCTCAAATGTAGGAGAAGATGTTAATGTGTAGATGAGTTAATATATTCGATCGATTAGAACACCCTACTAATAAGTTGGAGTGCTTTAAGTGTCTATCTATGTATTCTGCCACAAAATAACTGTACAATTTCAAGCTGTGTCTAACTGTCTATAAACAAAAGCATTTGCTTCATTGGTAGCCTGCTTTAAGACGTCTCTCAGTCTGCAGTTGTCTTCCCTTGCTGCTTTAGTTGTTTGTCCCGCTGATTTAAGGGACTCGTTGAGCTTAGTAGCTCGTCCCATTTCTTCAGCTTCGCTTATACACGCGATGAGGCTTGTCTCTTTCCAATTCCAAGCCAATAGTGACTCCTCTGTCTCTAGTTTCAATCTCTGATCTGCTGTATTCCTGTGTAGTTTTGTTTCCTTTTTTGCTTTATCCAATAACATTTTATTTCTGGCCTTAGTACATTTGATCATCTCTTTCATATTTGCAGCCTCTTTTTTCACTAAGTTTCTCTTCCATCTCAGATTCTTCGGAAGCAACTTCCTTCAACGCTAATGCTAAATCATTTAAGGCCTTTGTGCTCTTTTCTTTCGCCTCCTTTGCCAACTTCATTTCATTTTTTAGCAAACTCATCTCATTATCCAAAGCTGTGGCTCCTCATTTCAACAATGATTAAGATAACTGCCATTTTTCTTGGAACATGTGTCCAAGATTCAATCTTTTCATGACGAGAAGCAATCTCGAGCTTGAATTCTTCGAGTTCAATCTTGATTTGTTTAAACGGCCTTGTGTTTTTGACTCTGAACTTCTTGTTCTCCAATTCATCTTCTAATTCTTGAATTCACCTAAAATCAGAAAACCAATACGTCGCACGAATCTTGAATTCTTTTAAATGACTAAGTCCCTCTTTTCACTTTTCCTAAACTAGGATCTTTCTTTATCAACTTGAGATCACATTTTTTCGCCTTTTCGAGCTCCAACTTCAAGGAGTTGATACTCTTATCTTTATCCCAAAAGCTAGCTCACGAGAGAAGAGTTGTCCAAGTCCAGAGACCACCCATCTCATTAACCATCGATGTAGACCCCCAAATTAAAAGTTGTCCACGCACCAGATGTTCAACATTGGGCGTGAGATGGGGTCCCTGGGCTTGGGTGGGCTGTTGAAGAATGAATAAAGGTCCATATTGATGATTACTGAGATGAGAGGTCTCTTTATAAGACTTGAACAATCAGTCTCCCTCATGAGCTAACTTTTGAGGGCGTAAATTAGGTCCAAGACCTAATATTACTCAAACAGAATTATTATGTGGAGATTACAAACTAAAAGATAAACTAGAATGAGTATCATTTTTATCGTTTCAGTTTTATCGGATGTCCTATAAAAGGGTTAAGAAAATCATAATCCATAAATTAAGGAGATAAGCTTCTAGAGAGATAAAAGTGTGACACAAATAAAATCTTAATTCTTTTCCATCCTATACAACTCAATAAACTCAAGGTACAAAAACATAATTTTTGTACCATTGACTCATAAACAAATTATTTTCCCACTACCAAAGCATTTTTTGCACCTTTTTTAAAACAACAGTTTTTCTTATATTATATAGATTTTTTCTTATATATATATATATATATATATATAACTTCTTCATTGAAAGCTACCCCCGCCACCCTGCATCTTCTTAAACATTTTTATCAAAATTTCTACCTATATCTTTATCCTCTCATCATTCATATCTGATTTTGATCTTCAGAAAATTAAATTTATCTTTCAACTATTTCTATCATATATCTTATATTTATTTCATTCCCAGGATTGATTAATTGTTTTTTATCGCTCGCCTTCATATCGATTCTCCTTAACATACATTGACCTTTTGGTTTTGTAGGCCACGTACAATCTTTTTTTCTTTTTAGGTTTATGTTTGTTTTACGAGAGCTCTTCATTTCTACACATACGAGATCTAAAAAGACCAGGTGATCAAGAGCTCTTCATTTCTACACATACGAGATCTAAAAAGACCAGGTGATCAAGAGATCTTCATTTCTACACATACAAAATCTGAAAAGACCATATGGTCAAAATATCATCATTTCTACACATACGAGATTTGAAAATACCAGGTGGTCAAAAGATCTTCATTTCTACACATATGAGATTTTAAAAGACCAGGTGGTCAAGAGATCTTCATTTCTACACATACGAGATCTAAAAATACCAGGTGGTCAAGAGATCTTAATTCCTCGGTCCCTTTGGATCATTGATATATTATTATTAAGAAATAACCCCGGAATTAGAGAGAGTTTTTTACTTTATGATGGATCATCATCATCATAGGGAAAATGAATTTGAATATCAAGAAATCCAGAAAGCAAAGACATCATCAAAATTCAATAGATCAAGGACTATACACAGCCCGAGAAACTCGATTGAATTCCCTGAAAAGCCCTTGTATCTCTACCCTTCACCTCATTCGATCGAACGTAATGGCTCCATTAAAAAGCTTCATTGCTCACCTTTAGGATCCATGGTTGGAACTTCATTCAAAGGAAAAGTGAAAAAGTTGTATTCAATTTTCGATTCTCGTAAGGAAAATCATCGATCCTCGATTCCAAAACCTCAAACCAAGCATTCAAAGCCATTGATTTCAAACACTCTGTTATTGCCTGGAACAGTGGATCGTGTGGTAATTTACTTCACGAGTATACGTGGAATTCGAAGGACATTCGAGGATTGTTACACAGTGAAAATGATATTAGGAAGCTATCGTGTTAAAGTCGATGAAAGAGATGTCTCGATGCACATCGCGTATAGGAAGGAATTACAAAATGTTATAGGTGAGAAGAACAACAATAGTATTGTGACATTGCCACAAGTTTTTATCAAAGGGAAATACATTGGAGGTGCTGAATTGATCGAGCAATTGAATGAAATTGGTGAATTACCGAAGTTATTAAGAGGGATTCCTTTAAGGCCAATTGGTTATATTTGTGAAGGTTGTGGGGATGTACGATTCTTGCCTTGCTCGAATTGCGATGGTAGCAGGAAATTTTTCGATGAAGATGAAGGACAAGTTAGGAGGTGTCTTATTTGTAATGAGAATGGATTGATTCGATGCACACTTTGTTGTTCTTGATCTATAGAAATTTGTGAGATGTATCTATAACATGTTCGTTGTCTCCTTATAGTTTTTTAGTTGGTGAGGCAAAGACGAATTCAGAATTTTAAATGAGTGAGGTAAATGCAACTCTTTTGTATCAACAGGTGGCGTTTAATTAATATAAACTATCTATTACTATATATTTTGAAATTGTATGGTTGTGTAGAATGTAGATAGTGTGCAATGTAGTTTCCTGATCTTGATATCTTTGAAGTTTGAAGTAAAGGAAAAAGGTTTTTATGTACGGGAAAAAGTTCAAAATTGCTCTTGAACTAATATGAAATAGAACAGTTTTCTCCTCCGTTAATAGTTGGGGTTAGGTGCATTCGCCATTACAAAAGTGGCGTATTTGTATGTATTTTCAAAATATAGCAAACGGAGTCTTTACAACACTTTATCTGGTTGTTGTATGATACCCTGAGTGTTTGTGGCTGACGATCAACAAACTTTTGCATAGAGTTATCTTATTTATGAATACTTAGCGACTAGAAAGATGTTATTCTTTAACATTTGTATTCACAATCTTAGACTTGCAAAATATAGAGCATCAAAATAAAACCATAAAATCACGAAAATTTATAAATCTTGACATGATTGAAAATCTCACAAAACCAGAATGGATACAAACTGACTTTGGATATAGTATTAATTTGTCAAGAATAATATATCCAAATTTACGGAGGAGAGAAAATTTACCACAATGCTAACATAGTGGTGTAATACATAAACAAACACTTACAGTTTACCTCAATTGGCAGGTAATCACTCGACTGTTTTGAATTATTTTTTCTTGAACTGAGGGTCTATAGTTCAGAAAAAAAATCTCTACACCGAAACTCCAAAAGTTGGAATACTTTAGGTTAGGCGTGTTTTTGATCATTAGCTACGTAATAAACTAAAAAAATTTTATTTAACCTTTGGCTGCTAAAAAAAAGTGCGGTTTTTGATATTATCGTCGACAAACAGAGCTTTGCTAGGGTTTATCCATGGAAGCAATGATGGTACCTTGGTCCGATCTTCCGAAAGAACTCGTTAGTATTGTGTATAAGGGGAACTTTTATGCTGTTGATATTTATGGAGAGACCATAAAGTATGATCCCTCATCGTTTAACGAGACCAACGTATCTTCCAGCATAAAGATGTTATCTTCAATCTTATTTAAGAGGTGGGGTAGTAAGAAACGACTGGTGGAATCAGGTGGGGGAGTTGTTTCTAGTTGATATGTTTTTAGATAGTGATGTTAAGACGGAGTTGCATGGTTCTCAACCTTCATGGAAATGTCCCAAGGAAATTATGATTTACCGGCTTGATGAAGAACAACATGAGTGGATTGCAGTGCATACATTGGGTGATCGAATTTTCTTTGCTGGTGATGCCTGTTGTTTCTCTGTTTCTTCATTAGACTTTGGTGATCAATGCAGAGGAAACTGCATTTACTATGAGAATGGAGGTATAATTGTGGACATCTTGGGAGAGTTACCGCCAAAGTACTACGATGACGACTTTGAAGATGATTGTGTATGTGGTGGTAGTTTTAGGTATCCATTTCCTGTTGATGGTGGTGTAAATTTTAGCAGTGATGATGATGATGATGATGACGACGATGATGATCCAATAACTTGCAGATTACTCAAGAGATATAAACCACATTAGGCAAGTGCAGTGCGATGAGCTCAATTGAGAAGGTACTTAAATTTTTTGATAATCATTATAAAATCTTGAGTTCCAACAAGATCAAAATCAATACACGCAAAAAAAATCAGAATCAAGCACATAAATCCAGTAGTAAAACAAAAATCAATAAAATTACTAAAAAATCAAATTCTAAACAAAGTCCCAAATACCAGTAAATTACCAAATTAATTATAAGAAGAGATCAAAGAAATGATCTAAATCATTAATTTCATAATTTATGCAAATCAATAAAAATGCAATAAGGAAAAGAAACTGGTTTGGAGCATAACAAGGAATACAATATGCTATTTGTTATACAGTCCTTGATTAATGAGAAGTATAATTAATCATTAATTCGTTACTAATTAATTTTTTTATTTTCTCATTCGGATATTAAAAATGTTATTCAATTAGTTAGGATTGTAATTCAACTTTGTCATTCTTAACTCCGACTGGAAAAAGCTTTGCTAGGGTTTTATATGATGGCTTCTTGGTCTGATCTTCCGAAAGAACTTGTTGAAAGAATTAGTAAATTCGTCGACAACCATATTGATATCCTTCGCATTCGTGCCGTACGCAGTTCATGGCGTTCAGCATTTCCTCCTAATTTTAAAATCCCCAAACCTCAGTTTCCCATCAAACTACCCTACAAACTGCCTTTCCCCCACCAACCCATGTTCTGGACAACTGATCTCAAATCACATTGTTATTTAATCGAAAGCACAGTTTATCTTTTCCAACTTCCTCATCCTCCTCACACAGGATGGTTGGTCAAGATTCTAAAAACAGCATACGAAGGAGTTAAGATTTTGAATCCTCTAACCAACAGAGTAATCGATGATTTGCCTGATAAGAAATTGAATTTACTAGATTTACGTGTTTCTCAAGTTTGTAAATTCTATCATGTGCATTGGGTCTTAAACTATCACATACATTGTCTGCTCGGATATGATTTATTTAATAAAGCCTTGCCTATTTGGAATAATCAAACCAATCAGTTTTCTGTAATGGCAACTAGTATTTTTGATCACTTATTGTGTTTTAAGTCAGGGGATGAGAAATGGACTACCTTGAAAGATCCCACTAGTAAGATTGTCGATATTAGTGTGTATAAAGAGAATTTTTATGTTGTTGATACTTATGGAGAGACCATAATGTATGACCCCTCCTCGTTTAACGAGACCAATGTATCTTCCAATGTAAAGGGATTATCTTCGAGCATTTTTAATGGATGGGGTAGTAAGAAACGACTGGTGGAATCAGGTGGGGAGTTGTTTCTGGTTGATATGTTTTTAGATACTGATGTTAAGACGGAGTTGCATGGTTCTCAACCTTCATGGAAATGTCCCAAAGAAATTAAGGTTTACCGACTTGATGAAGAACAACATGAGTGGATTGCAGTGCATACATTGGGTGATCAAATTTTCTTTGCTGGTGACGACTGTTGCTTCTCTGTTTCTTCATCAGATTTTGGTGATCAGTGCAGAGGAAATTGCATTTACTATGTGAATGGAGGTATAACTGTGAATATGAGAATTTCTCCGCCAAAGTACTATGCCTACGGCTTTGAAGATTATTTGGTATGTGGTCTTAGCAAGGAGGTGAAACTTAGATATAAAGGATTACATGGTCATCACACAGGTATCTTTAGCTTACAAGATGGTAAACTTGGTTCATTGTTATCCTTCCTCGAATATGCAGATATTTTATGGCCACCTCCATCTTGGCTTTTTACTGACGATGATCAGGCAGATTCTAAAAAGCTTTTGCGTTCTGTAATTGATGATAGACATGTAAGGTCATTTAATGACAGGCCCTACATGAAGAAGGTTTGGTTTTAAAGGTATCAATGACCTAAAGATTTTAGATTCTTTGTTTATGAAACTCAATGCCTTTCTTTTATTTTATTCACATGCACTTCAATACTCCATTTAACTAATGCATTCGTTCATTGATTGACTTGTTTATATTATTAATTGTTGACATCGACAGTTAATGTGCATGCTGCAGAACATTTTTAATATCCTTGATGGTGTTTGTCATGTGCCAATGAGGTTTCCAGATCAATATTGATAACCAAAAGTGTTGGATAATAGTAACGCGAACAAGAATCAGTGTATCATGTTTATGTATTATGCATAAAAAGAATCAATTGTAGCTTTTAGGAGTTGTAGGACAGTAACACTAACATGAAATATTAGCATCTCCTCCAGATGTCATTGTTCTTTTCTCTATTATTTTCAATATCTCCTTTTCAAACCTGTTTTGTATTGCTTGACTTGAGCCGAGGATCTTTTGGTAATAATCTCTCTGCCTTCAAAAGGTATGGATAAGGTTTGCATACACACCACCCTCCCCAGTCCCCACTTAACATACTTCCAACAACAACAACAACAACATACCCAGTGAAATCCCACTAGGTGGGGTCTGGGGAGGGTGGAGTGTACGCAGACCCTGCCACTACCTCATAGAGGTAGAGAGGCTGTTTCCGAGAGACCCTCAGCTCAAGCCACTTAACATACTTCCAAAAACTAAAAATAAAGTTTAATTTATATATCTTGAACTACACGTGTCCAAGAACTAGTTTATAAAATATGTGTTTTTGCCTTTGAGAAGATAAGGGTACTCTTGTGCAAGTGCAGCATTACATCTTCTCTTCGACAGTTAACATGCTGTAGAACGTTTTTAATTAGCCTTGATGGTGTCTGGTATGTGCCAAGAAGTTTTCCTTTGACAACTTTTCAATTTTCTTCCTTTGTCAGCCTTGACTGCAGTTTTATTCAAATCGAAATCAGTAATCTGTATAAGATGAACTTTTATGTGGTTGAGACCAAAAAAATAATTTAGTGTGCGAGTCATAAAAGAAAAATAAAATAGGTGCAAATCACAAAAATGATATTTTAGGGTTGCCAAACGCAAGGACTCCGAACAGGCTCATTGTTTTTTGCTTAAAAAACTTGTTGAAAGAATAAGCAGATGCTTCGACAGTCATATTGACAATCTCCAAATTCGTGCACTCTGCAATTCATATGAACTGCAGACTGCACGACTGCAAAATATTCTTTATTTTACTTGTATTGGCATAAATAGTCTTGTAAATGCCATTTAGCCCAATATGGGAAGTGGAATCTCACTATGTTTTGAAACTTAAAATTGGAAATTTCAATTTTAACTATGAGAGTGTGTCCGCCAAAGTACTATGCCTACGCCATTGAAGATTATTTGGTAGGCGGTCTTAGCAAGGAAGTGAAACTTAGATATAAAGGATTACATGGTCATCACACAGGTATCATTACCTTACAAGATGGTAAACTTGAAACTTTCTATTCTACTCTTCCACAACTCTCCTTAGCTTTGGCTTCTGCACATGTTGCTGCTTCTTTATGCCTTAAAGAAGTTCATACTACTGAACGTATGCCCCAAGGCACAAGTTATGCTTAAGGAAAAACAAATTCGCAAGACACAAGTTATGTGCTATAAGACATAAGTTCAGTATATTAACTTCTTAAAGTATAATGTTCTAAAATTGAACTTATGCCTTATAGGGCATAATATGTGTGTGGAGAATATTTTCTTAAATTGTTGAGGGTATTTTTATACGCATTCGATTACTTGAAGTGTTGATGGATAAAAATTCTACTTACTAGAAATTAAGTAGTACGATTCAAACCAAACCTTACCATTCTTTTCTGTTTTTTTTTTCTCTTTTACGAAGGTATTATAATTATACTAGCTAGTTTAAAATCTATCCATTTAGACGCCACAGTGCAATGTGATTTTATTTTTGTTTTAACCACAAGGAAATCCACAATTGCTATTATTATTTGGGTTCTCATTGATTAAACTTACTCTTGTACAATAGCTCATAAACTACACATAAGATATAAACCACATTAAGCAAGTGTAGTGGGACGAGCTCAACTGAGAAGGTGTTGGCAGGGGGTCAAAATCTCTTACCTCTCTTATAGAATATCACCTTATGCACCAACTCAACCAACATAACGAATATGTAATGGTCATTTTGAAAGGGTTCCTCTTTAAGAATATTTAAATTAACTGAAAATGAAATTTACTAGTGATTGGTTAAGTAACATCCTTAATTTTGATATCAACAAACTATATACCTTTTTGATCTTATCTCACTTACTTTAGATAATTAAAATTAAGAAACCAATTAGTAGCGTGCATAGTTGGAACTTTAATATACAAATCATACTACATATAGAAATACTAAGATTTGTTTTCTCGATTAACACAATTAGAAACACATCCCATGTGACATAATTCACGTAGGACGACTCGTTGGACACAAAATTGACATGTAGAACGAATATATCTATTTGTTTAATTTTATACATGTTTAACTGTCTATTTTGCACATTCAAAATTTAAGAACATAAATGTTAGCTCAAACCAAGTTGAATTACATATTTATTATGTATTACACACGTTTATTACTTGAAAGTGATTTTAATACTGTCCCGAAATGTGTAACACCATTCTCATAATATATGATATATTATACTCACCGCCACATCAGCGCCATATCAGAAATTAATTATATTTTTTGCACTTAATTGCTTTGCTATCGCTCATAATTGCGATTGGGAAAAAAGCTTTGCTAGGGTTTTATGGTGAAAGCAAATGGGCAGGGAAAGTAAGATGGCTTCGTGGTCTGATCTTCCGAAAGAAATTGTTGAAAAAATCAGTGAATCCCTCGACAGCCATATTGACATCACCCGTTTTCGTGCAGTCTGCAATTCATGGCGTTCAGCAATTTCTCCTAATTTTAAAATCTCCAAATCTCTCTTTCCCATCAAACTGCCTTTACCCAAGATAACAATGACTCAGGATTTTCATAAAGAATCTGAGTTTTATTTAATTGAAAGTACTGTTTATCTTTTACAACTTCCTCATCCTCCTCACACACCCTGGTTGGTCAAGGTTGTGAAAACAGTAGACGGAAAATTAAGGATTTTGAATCTTCTAACCAACACAGTATTCAAGGGTTTTCCCGATAAGAAATTGAATTCACTAGATTTCCGCCTTTCTCAAGTTTTTAAATCATATCATGTCCAGTGGATCTTAAAGCCTTACGCCCGTGAATGTGAACTACAGATTTTAGTTAATAAAATCTTGTTTATTTGGAATGATCAAACTAATCATTTTTCTTTACTGGCAATTAGTATTTGGGATCACTTATTGTGTTTTAAGTCAGGGGATGAGAAATGGACTGCCTTGAAAGATCGCAGTGCTAAGATTGTCGATATTATTGTGTACAGGGGGGATTTTTATGCTGTTGATACTTATGGAGAGACCATAATGTATGACCCCTCCTCGTTTAACGAGACCAATGTATCTTCCAACGTAAAGGGATTATCTTCGAGCATTTTTAATGGATGGGGTAGTAAGAAACGACTGGTGGAATCAGGTGGGGAGTTGTTTCTAGTTGATATGTTTTTAGATACTGATGGTAAGACGGAGTTGCATGGTTCTCAACCTTCATGGAAAAGTCCCAAGGAAATTAAGATTTACCGGCTTGATGAAGAACAACATGAGTGGATTGCAGTGCATACATTGGGTGATCGAATTGTTTTTGCTGGTGACGACTGTTGTTTCTCTGTTTCGTCATCAGATTTTGGTGATCAGTGCAGAGGAAACTGCATTTACTATGTGAATGGAGGTATACCTGTGAACATCTTGGGAAATGACCTTAGCGAAGAAGTGAAACTTAGATATAAAGGATTACATGGTCAACACACAGGTATCATTACCTTACAAGATGGTAAACTTGGTTCTTTGATATCCTTCCTCGAATATGCAGATATTTTCTGGCCACCCTCATCTTGGCTTTATACTGGTGATCGGGCAGTTCTTCAGACACTCATCACTAACTTTACGCCTCAGATGCTGCCTTTTCTACATGGTATTTAACTCGCTAAAGATTTAGATACTTTGTTTTGAAACTCAATGCCTTTCTTTTATTCAGACACCCTTTTTAATTTCCTCTTTGGCACTATCTATGCCATACTTGGTGTTAATTAAGTTGATTATCCTTTGAAATAATTTACTTGCTTTGTTACATTTTTGTGCTAAAGGGTACTCTTGTGCAAGTGTAGCATCGTATCTACTCTTTTGTGAGACAAGTGACATGTCTTTTAAGAGATGGTGCACAAACTATGCCCTTTAATAGCCTACAGTAGTCTCTGTGTAAGCTCATGTCTTTCGAGCTGAAAGAAAAGTGAGTCTGATAGACTTGATCTTATTCAAACTCTGTTATCTGAGAATTAACAAGCCGCCTTCACCTCAATTTGAAGCCTATAGTAAACTATGTTCCTTTCTATTCTATTACGTTAATGTTCCTTCCCCTCTGTCTCCCCTTGGCATATTTAGGATTAATACTACTCAAATGATTTGAATGTATACAGGGGACGAACCGTGACACATATTTGGTGCTTGCACATTATCTCTGTCATGCATTTCGTCAAACATTAGGATATGTGGCTTACTGTCTACAGGACAACATCATGATTATAACATGAAATATTAGCATCTCCTCCGGATGTCATTGTTCTTTTGTCTATTATTTTCAACATTTCCTTTTGAAACCTGCTTTGTGTTGCTTGACTTGAACTGAGGGTCTTTGGTAACAATCTTTCCGTCTTCACAAGGTAGGATTAAGGTTTGTGTACACATCACCCTTCCCGGACTTCACTTGGGATTACACTGTGTATGTTGCTGCAATTGTATCTCAGTACCAAATTTAGTGATACAGAGAAATTGAAAAACAGAAATCACCAAAAAGTTTCCTCCTAACTGATCCAATGGAGTTTGATCATAGTAGGAACCAAAGATGGTTTGTGCAGAATCCCTTAAGATTATCTTCAAGAGTTCTATCACCTCGATCTTACTTTTTCTCTTGCTGGTCCATTGTTTGATCCATTCACAAATCAGGATGACAACTTCTCATCAATGGGTGATCAAGATTTCAACTTTGATTATGAATGGTAGCACACTTGTCATGAAGAATTCTGACTTGAAGCCTATCAACTAGCAAGCACCAAACTTGAAACTTTCGATTCTACTCTTCCACAACACTCCTTTACTTTGACTTCTTCTTCCTAATGGACACAGTCATGCTTCCTCTTTAGCGAGTTAGGAAGTGGTCTATCCCTATGTTGCTCAGACTCTTCAGAAATGTCAATGGGTGCATGTCGGATTGATCTCCAAAAGTAGCGCATTTTTGGAGAATCTGACATGAGTATGGCATCAGAGTCCACTTAGGTTTATCCTAGTCCACAATGATACATGTGATCTTGGGACTAATTTACTGAAAAATCTGCTTGGAAATACAACAAGTCCACACTTTTAATTCCTGTAATCTTTTGGACACTACCCTCTAAGCTTTGGTTATCCCATTGTTTGGTTATTGTTATTACTTCTTGTTTTCTGAATGCTATGCTATGTTTTCCCCATTATTTGGTATGTCCTCTTTACTTATAAACTTTTTAAGGCATAATGTTCTAAAACTGAACTTATGTCCCAAGGCACAAGTTATGCCTTACGAGGCATAACTTCAGTTTTGGAACTTTATGCCTTAAGAAGTTCATACTACTTAACTTATGCTCCAACGTACAAGTTATGCTTAAGGCAAAAGAAATTTGCATAACACAAGTTATGCTCTATAAGACATAACTTGAGTGTATGAATTTCTTAACGTATAATATTCTAAAACTAAACTTGTGTCTTATAGGGCATAACATGTATTTAGAGATTTTTTTTTCGCCTTGCGCTTTTTAAAATTGTTGAGGGTATGTTTAACCGCATTTTATTACATAAAGTGTTGAAAGGAGAAATTAGATCTACACCTTTTCAAGCTCTCTGTTAACCACCATTTTATGTTTTCAAAAGTAATATACTTAAACATAGAACTTTAATTATGTATCCAAGAAGATTATCTAATTCCTTTAGTTACAAACCACAAGAATCTCTAATTAAGCTAAAACTTTATTTGATAATTAGTCAATCTTACCTCGTAAATCGTAATGGATTTGAAATAACTATATATCCACAAACTCAAATGGATGCAGGCTGCGTCCCATTCCAGTAGGTCTATGTTTAATACTAGTTCAGCTAGACAGGTTGTACGTACATCATATGCTAGTTCGGTTATTTCTGTAGTGGCAAAGCCAAAACTTATTGTTGAATATTGTTTGTTTGAGACGATGGGCACAATCGATTTCTCACAATTTGAATTTTACTATATCAAAGTAAGGACACGCTTCGGTCTTGCAATCTTGATCACTAACTTGTTGCTTGCTTCAGCAACACTCTTTACTTAGCACTCACTCTTGTTTTCTTGCTTAATTCCTTGGTTTGTTACTTAGTTTGTTACTTACAACTCTAATGGACCACCTCTATTTATAGGAGGTGAGCTAAGCATATTTTTCTACTCTATTCTAGAATATTCCTCCAACTACTTAATTCTCTCTAAAATACTCATTCTAGAGATCTTTCTTCAATTCTCTGTAACTTCGGAATATTCTAGATTTTTCTTGACTTATCTTAAGTAAATAATTAAGTTGGTGATGAATTCTTAACACTTATGACCCTGTAAGCTTTTTGTTATATATGCTATTTACTCTTTCTGACCAAAAATAAATAAATAAAGGATTACACTAGAAATTAAGTAGTACGATTCAAATCAAACCCTACCATTCATTTTCTGTTTTTTTCTCTTTTAGCAAGGTATTATACTAGCTAGTTTAAATACTATCCATTTAGACGCCATAGTGATATATAATGCAATGTGATTTTATTTTTGTTTTAACCTCGAGGAAATCTACCATAGCTATTTTTTGGGTTCTCATTGAATAAATCTGCGCTTGTACAATAGCTCATAAACTACACAAAAGATATAAACCGCATTAGGCAAGTGTAGTGCGACGAGCTCAGAAGGTGTTGGCAGGGGGTTGGGATCTTTTATCTCCCTGAATTATCACATGATGCACCAACTCAACCAACTTTACGAGTATGTAATGGTCATTTTGAAAGGGTGCCTCTTTAAGATCAATAGTTAAATTAACTGAAAATGAAATTTATTATGAGTGATTGGTTAAGTAACATCCTAAAATTTGATATCAATTAACTATATACCTTTTTGATCTTATCTAACTTACTTTAGATAATTAAAATTAAGAAATCAATTAACCAAGATATGTTTGCTTGTCATGGATTTTTCATATGGACATTATATTCGAGGCTAATTAATATTTAAGGTTCTATCTTCTTAATTCATATTAATGAGTTTGACTCCATGAGGAACTAAGCAAAAGATTATTGAATTAGCCTATTTCTTGCTTGTACTATTTTTGAAGTATTTTGATTCAAGTAACTTGATAAAAGATGAAACAAAAGCCACTTTCCAATCCCACTAAAGTTAAAAGAAAATAATTAATAAGACTTACATCTAGTGAATTCATACTCAAAATCCTCTTCTTAATTTTATAATTATTTTTAAAAATTACGATAAATAGTTTAAGACGAAGAGCGCATAGTATTACTTGAAAAAAAAGAAATTGAAAAAAGTCAAAAGGGTCCCAGCTATCTCATGATCCTCACCTTATTATAATGCCTTTGCACTTGTAAATAGTTCAATCATTGTCTATATGCACTAATTAAGTAGTAAAGTTCCATTGCCACTTCTATTTGGCTCCACACCTAGGATGCAGAAGGGGTGTGGGCGGCTATGAATATCATGATCGATCATTATTATCAATAAATCATCGGCTATGAATAGTTCCTCATAAGTTTGATTTCGCACCTCTTACTTCATTTATTGTATTACTGAGCTTTACACTCTAAATATTCATCAATCATTATTATCGATAAATCATCGGCTATGAATAGTTCCTCATAAATTTGATTCCGCACCTCTTTTTTCATTTATTGTATTACTGAGCTTTACACTCTAAATATTCTGCTTTGTAATTATTCTCTAGAACTATATGGTACACAAATAACTCTTTTTGTTATTATCCTCTAGAACCTTCTGGTACATCTACAAGTACCTCATTTTTCAATGTTAAATAAATATATATAATATTTTTTTCAACCAAAATAACAATAATTCTAATTAAAGTATCTTTCTAGTTGACAAACATATAATTCTTATCCACCTAGAAAAAGAATTTTTCAGAAAAAGTGAGAAAACTTATCCATACCAATTTGCCCCTTTACATTAATCAAGAGACGGTATATTATTTGAACATTATATCATATCACTATCAATCATCCTTTTTATTTTTCTAGAGTGGGAAATATATTCTTTTAAGCTCCAATTCTAGTGCTTTTTTTGTAAATCTTCTTATCCTTTACTACAATTTTTTGTTATTGTCCTTTTATATCCACTATCAACACATTATCACGAGAATAAACGTGTGCAAATCAGAATTTAAATTTTATGAATTTTAAAGTTACTAAATTTTAAATTAATAATTTGTAAATATGTAATGATTTCAATTTTAAACCATGTATAAAATTTAAACCAAATTAACTGAATTCAGTCGAACTCAAACATCCGTCCTTGTGTCTTTTCTATTGATAAAATCTATGTACTAGATTTCATTCTTTTATCTTTTTTAAAGTGAGATAATAATATCAACATAGGTATAGTACTTTACAAGTGTACTCTTGTCCGTAAGTGGATAGGGTACTTTTATGAGAAACAAAAAAGTATAACAACAAATAAAGTACCATTAGTGAAATCGAAGAATCTTAGTAGATGAATTGATTAACTATCTAAATTTTCAGTTCGTTAGTAATATTATACGATTTCCCACACTATTATCCCTTCAAAGAAGAGAAGAAGAAGAATATAATCCAACAATTGTAACTAAGAAGAATGATTCAATTTTTCAACATGTTGTTGCTTTTCTCATTAATTATGATATTGACAACCTTTGTTTTCTCTATTTGTGTCTTCAAACAAAATTACAGCTAATCATAGTATATAATTAAGGAAAATGACTAGCACTTTAATTTAATACATAAATTGATACGTATACTTTACGGCTAATTAAAGATATATAACCTGAACATAATATTGCAATCAAAAGATCATTATGTAGACACAAGACAACATTTGATCCAACATGAGAGTAATTACTCAAGATTACTTAAACATAAAATATTGAAAATAATAGTCACCGTTCATAATAATATTTCACTATAATAATTATATATATTTTTTTATCAACATCGATCTTTCATGTTGTTTCATATTATATTATCTCTATAATAGCATTTCGCTATATCAATAAAAAAAATATCAAAACAAAGGTTTAACTATCTTGATTTACTCAATTTTTACTTTTTCTGTTCTAAAAATATAATAATCATGTTTCACTTCTCGAGTGTCGATTATTAAATGGTCATATTCACGTGGCAGCCTAGTCGGCAGTCGACAATGGAAATGGGGTCCGGTTCTTGAGTGGGCAAACCATTATCTTTTTACAAAATCAAAGTGTCTTAGTGGAGTATCCAAATTGAAAACGAAAAATAATTAAGACTTAAACATATGTTAATTATCTTTAAAACTATTTATAAAACATGGCTTAAGAACTTTGAATTATTCATCAATCAAATAACATAAAGTAACAAAATAATAATAATATCCTTACATTATTACTAGTCAAAAAGTTGTTCTACACATTTACACATGTTACCCCTATAATATTTAGTAGTACTATATAATAAACCCCCTTCAAGAAGGACTTCAATAATTCATCCAACAAAGAACAACTCATACAAAGAAAAAACACATTCAAAATTACCAAAAAAATCAAAAATTCATGGAGAACTTCCACTACTCAAGAAGATTACTCCGGGAAGCCACCATGTCGCCACCACCGGCAGCCGGAATCCGCCACGATACAATGGATCATCCACCACTTGGTCATAGAGTCAACACAATTGATGCAAATGTTATTATGGTCTTGGCTGTACTTGTATGTGCCTTAATTTGCTCACTTGTGTTGAATTCCATCATAAAATGTGCATTTAAGTGTTCTAGCTTAATATTGGCCGATCCATCCTCAAATCATACAAGTAACAACAACTCTTCTTCAACAAAATTAGTCAATAGAGGGATCAAGAAAAAAGCGCTCAAGACATTTCCGGTTATAACATACACTACTACTGAACTGAAACATCCAGGGCTCGACTCTGAATGTGTCATTTGCTTATCAGAGTTTGGAGTTGGAGACAAAATCAAGGTGCTACCTAAGTGCAACCATGGATTCCACGTTCGATGTATCGATAAATGGCTCAATTCACACTCTTCTTGCCCTACTTGTAGGCACTCCCTCATTGAGACTTGTGAAAAAATTGTTAATGGTGGCAATTCTTCTAGTAATAATACTTCATCATCATCAGAGGCAGCAGTACAAGAAGTCATAGTAAGGATTGAACCTCTCCAACGTGAAGGTGTGATATCTAATTAATTTACAATCAAAATTTGGTAGAAAAAATAGTAATATATTTAGATTTTCCTTAGTATATGTATCTTTAGTCGTTGTGATCGGAATCTATTATGGATTCCTGACCACATTTTTTATATGGCCCTCTTATCTCTTCCTTCTCTGAGCTCTGGTTATGAAAGAAGGAACCGAGAAGAAGAATGTATCACATATACTCAATTAGATTAGAAGCTTAGCGAGCTAGCATGTAGTTTTCCAATGATTTATTAGTCTTGCAAGTGTATATACAAATTAAGGTTTATTTCCCTTAATTTCTTTATAATTAAGTGCAAAGTTATTGTATTTTCATTTGAGAAAAGGGACAAATATATTTCTTCGATCTGTATTAAATAAGTTTAGTCTTAAATTGAAGTCTCGTTTATTTCTTTTGAACCCTTAAGTAAGGTGATTTTAAACACTTGATTTTCTAATTGATTTTGTATTTTATAATCATATACTACTTACAACAAATTAAATTAAGCGGGACCCGCTAATCAATCTAACTTTGAAATGGAAAAAATATTTGGAATAATTGAAGATGGGTTGATAATTAGGAATAAAGTGTTGTCTATTTTATTTTATTTTTATAAAAGGAATAAAGTAGAATGGTAGATGTTGAATATTTTATTTTTGTAGTGGGATTCAAACCTTTTAACATTCCTGTTTTTTTTTTAAAAAAAAATCTAAGGATGGTATAGTTTAAATTCTTTAATCTATACGTGATGGGACAGTCTACAACATGAAAAATAAAAATAAAAATCTTTAATTTGAGATGCGTTTATAATGGTTTATTTAAGGGTAGTGAACTTACTGAAATGTTTTCTAATAGAAATAAATAGTCTATTTGGTCAAGTTTTTATGAGGTTAACAATGTTTATTTTTTTAAAAAAAGAGGTGCTATTAGTGAAGTTTTTAGAAGAAAATAAACATTTTTATGAATAACAGGAATTATTTTTCAAAAGCTAAAAATGAAGTTTTTCCCGGAAAGCATTTTAAGAAAAATACACTTAAAAACATTTTTAAATAACTTGACCAAATATCAATTAGTTTTTAAAAGTATTTTAAAATTTATTAATCAAATATAATTATTTCTTATCAAAAGTATTTTTAAAAAAAATATTATTTAAAATAAATTAATTATAAAAATTTGATCAAACAGACTACGAGTATCAAACAAATTAAAGAAATCAAACTAGGTACTTATATTATAATTATTACCTGCACATTTCAATGTCACAGAAAGTTGAGAACTATATATTACAGTCAAACTTTATTCACTGATTTAATATAATGAATCTGCCTAGTTGTAAAAGGAAATTAAACTATATACGTTTCAAGATTTCAAGTTATGACTTTTAACTATTGGTGAACTGAAACCACTATACTCATTCACTTTGGAAGCGGTTCTAAATTAATAATTTGTACATATTTAATAAATTTTAGAAATAGATGTATAGTTCTTACACTTCATTTGGACGATTGTTACGTATTGTTTTTAATATATGATATTGTATATATTGTATCGTGCTGTATTGTTTTGATGAATACAATGTTTGAATAGATTATGTAGCGTCCTCCGTCGTTACATAATGTTACACATTCATAATTTAAATGATAAACCTATGAAAAAAGTAGGGTATAAAGTAGAGTTACTATGAAAAAGATTGGTTAAAATATGAAATGTGATTATTAAATAATAAATAAAGACAAAATGAGAAGAAAATATTAAGATAACGATGCGCAGAGACAGCTTGATAGGGTTAGAAAAAAGGCAAGTGCCTTAGGCCCCAAAATTTGAGGGACCACATTTTTTTTAAGCAATAATAGATTATAGATTTTTATTAGAAAAAAATATTGAGCAAGTACTATTTATAACAAAGATTATGCTTTTTATATAAAATGGGAGAATTATTAGAAGAAGTTTGGCACATCTGGAGTAATGATTAAATTGATTGATTATAGTATCAATTAAAAAAGAATTATTAAAAAAATTAATTATAAAAAAAATAAAAATTCTGCATCTCAAAGAGCTAAAAGAACAAAATCCGTAAGAAAATATGTTACTTTATTTTTTAAAGTTTAAGGCCTCCCTTCGATTTTCGCTTTAAGTCACTAATATACTTGAGCCCCTGTCTACGCGATCACACCAAATTGGTTATTATATAAAACAAATTTTTTTATCGTTATCTAACGATGAATTTAAACGATACGATACAATAGAGTTTAAGTTACAATGAACATAAACATTATATTTAAACCAACAATACAACGGGTAACAACCATCCAAACAAGATGTATATCAACCGTCACATAAAATGAATTTCTTCATCGTTATCTATCGATGAATTTAAACGATACAACACAATAAAATTTAAGTTACAATTAAAATAAATATCATATTGAAACTAATAATATAATATAACGGTAACAACCATCCAATGTATTAGTGGGTACCAATCAGGAGAAGGTAAGACTGAAGCATTACTTGAGAAGATAATAAAGCACCCACCAAAGACTAGGAGGACCAAAATAATTGAAAAATCAAATAGACCACAAACTTAATTGTTTAAAACATTAAATGTGTTGCTATTATTTTTTTCTCTTAGTGGCATACTTTTAATTCAAAAGAAAGTGAGAGATAAAGAAAAGACAGTAATCCAATAGAAAGAACATGAAGATTTAAGAAAAAATCCGTTTGGCCAGAAAATTTGGTCAGAATAATATTTTACCTATGTTATTTTATTTATTTTTGAACATTTTTACCCTTTTAATTTTAATACCCTTTAATTAATAAATGGAAAAAAGATCTGTTTATTTTAAAATAAAAAAGATATTATAGACTTTTAAAATTTATGGCCAAATTCTGACCAAATTTTCTGGCCATTTAGCATTATTCAAGATTTAAATAGCTAAATTAAAGGAATACACTCTAAATGACTCATAATAAATGCAACAAATATTGGGTTAAATTCAAGAAACTTGCTAAGCATGCACCCCTTAACAACCAATTAGTAGACTTTTTTGATAGTTTATCACTAAGTGAGATTAATGACAGATTAACGATAAATTTTACTATTTAACTATGAAATTTACCGTTCACTAATTCATTTTTAAAAAATCAGTAGCAAAGAAAAGAGAAAGATATACATCAATAATTAGAGTGAAGATCATACCCTACAACACGCGCAAACAAATATACTTCCTTTGTTTGAGTTTGTTTAGTATATTCTGATTTGACACGAAATTTAAGAATATAAAAGAAGATTTTTGAATCTTAAGATCTTAAATTAAAGATATGTCAAATATATCAATATGTTTTTTAAATTTTATGATCTTAAATATGTTAGATAAAGAGTTGTGCGCTAATAAAGAAAATATCATTTTTTAAAGGGATTAAAAAAAATCAGTAGGTTAAATAAATTAAAACGAAGGATCGAAGTACATAAGTATGAACTATGAAGGACAATCAATGTTGCAATATGTGGTGATAAGACAATTTCTTATCTCTAGCTCTAAAAAAGATAACCCTCAAGGGTGCAAGAAAATGATAGGAACTGAGGAATTAATATATATCTATATATACATATATTGTGTTGGTGGTTTATTGATAAAGATAGAATAAATTCTTTTTCCCAACCCCACCAAAATTGAAAGAACATAATTAATAAGTTAATGAAGACTATATTTTATATATATCTAGTGAAAAGGGTCCAACTATTTCACGCACTTGGAAGAGGATCACATTCATAAAGTTACATGTATTATTATATTTCAATCATTTCCAATATTTCTTTTTATTTCTTATTCGTAGTTTGGAGTTCGTATTGAAGCTCTGATTAAATTTGAATCGCACACTAGGTAAGTAATCTCAATAACACACCACAATCCATATTGATAATTATTTCCTATATCACTATTCACTATGAAGTATAGTGCTACCGTCCGTTATGAAAAACGTGAAATTACTATGAAACTAAGAATTTGTTAGCGATTTCTTATTATTAAAAATGTCTTTGCTTATTGATTTTTTTTTTATAATCATCACTTATTTATAGCTAAGCATGAAATTTTTATTATTTAGTTACAAAATTTTATCCGACACTAATGCCTTGTTTTCTTTTCTTTGGTTCTACCGACCACCTCCATGTGCAATACCACTAAAGGATACATGTACCATGTTATTTTGCACTATTCACACTAATTAGTGTCTTTCTTCCATTATTGTTAACTAATAAGTCAACTATGCCTTTTATTTTTCTGCGCGCTAATCTCTTTTTAATTCATTGAACGCGGTTTTTCTTGAAGTGGCAACATTGATTTATTTGGAACAACTAAAAAATACTACTTTTTTTTGTTCATAATTTATTTACCTGTTTTAATTTGACACATAATTTAATAAAGTAAAGAAGATTTTGATCTTATGATCTTAAATTAAAGATATGTAGAAATTAGAATATTGTACAAAAATATTTTTTAATTTTATGATATTAAATATATCATATGAAAAGTTGAAATTAAAGAGTTGCTACAAAAGAAAAGGGATATTCTTTTTTGAACAAATTGAAAACGAAAGGAATATATGATCATTTCTTCTTCAAAAAGTTAGCTCAAGAAGTGAGATTGCTCAAGTCATATTAAAGAGACCACTCAATATTCCTAAAAGGGTCGATAAATGAATCATCCAAGGAGCATTAACATGACGTATTGTTCCTGTTTGAATCGTAACTCTTCACGGGAGAAACCCCAGCGAGCACTTATTTTTTCTTTTATGGGTCTTATACGACGTTGGATGCAAAATATGTGTCTTTCATACACAAATTTAACACTTAATATGATTATGTGATATGTATTCCTACCTTATTTGGTCAGGTGTAACTATATATATGCACTCAATGCAGATAAGTATTTACCGCTTTGGTGGATCAAAAGTTAAAAAAAAAGTCTGCATAACAAATGCGTCGCAATGGGTGGCAAATCATAAATCTGGACACCATATTATTATAGCATTAATACAATGCAATAATCTATGGTGGATTAAGGATTAATTAGGGAATTTAATCATTTTTATGTCTTGTTTTGTTTCAACTTATCCATTAATCCACCATTATAAGTTAGTGACGTAGACATATATAGTTATAAATAAAATTACACATATATAAGTGGAGAATTGGAGGGTCTTATCTAAATTGCTAATATCTCAACCTAAGTACATTAATTTGTTTTTTTTGCAATCACTTATTTGCTTTGCATACAACTCGTCCTTTTGTTTTATGGGACCAATCTTAACATATTTTGAGCAACCAAAAAAAGATAGCTAATTAATTAACTATCTTAATTAGTACAAATCTTAAAAAAGTTATCAGAGTTGAACTTAAAAGGATTACTGTTACCACTCTTTATCTTAAAAAAATTATTGTAGTACTTAACAAAGATTTATCTAGTATCTCAAAAAGATTATCTTGCTTTAATTACAAGCCACAAGAATAAATGAGTTACTAAGCTTAATCTTGATTTTATAATTGATTTGGTGCCTTGTGATCATACAACTTAATTACAACAAATGGGGCCATTTGGTAATCTAATTAGTAATTCGATTGGGCCAAAGATTTATTGGATAACAACTTTGTCTCCAAATCTAATGGGATTAGCTGTTGATTAGGAAGCATTAGAAAAAAAATAATATAATTAGAAAATGAGTAGTACTTAAAGCTAAAGAGGAAATTACAAATGGATTAATTTCATATATGGTAATTCAACTTTACTTTATTGTATACTAAAATAAAAGTAATTAAGTGGATGCCATGGAAAAGCCCAAAAGGTAACCAATGAAAAGGAAGCTATAGTTTTAAGTTTTTACGATACATAAATTTGAATCGAAAATGTCTAATTGGAACACTCTATTAATAATAGTTCATGAGGTATTTTAGTCTAAGAGTTTAAATGAAATTAGACCGGTCAATATGGGCTGGTCCACCCCATCCGGACTAACTCATACACGCTTTGAAATTTTACGGGTTAGGCCGGGCTAACCCACTTTTGGTGTGGGTCAAAAAATGGTTGGGCCAGCCCACAAGTACGTGGGCTATGGGCTTTGCCGGGCCAATCCTCTTTTTTTAAAAGTATATATATTTTTTTTAAAAATTAAATTATAATTTAAAAATATTATCATAAATATCGACAAGACAATATTACATGGTGTTAGTGTTACTACTTGTTAATCAAATCCACAAATAAAATTATCTTTATAATATTTATTAAGTTTGATTTCAAGTAAAAACATAAATAGCTAAATAGAAATATTAACCTAATTGTTTTTCAATTATCATAATAAAACACAAAAACTATGACAACATTCCATAGGTTACTGCCTATGTAGCGATTCCCCAATTTTTTAAAATTTTATGTAGTACATATTTTATAAACATAAGTTATATTTAAAATGTAAAATTTCAAACTTTTAACAAATTTTGAGTTTAGACTCTTGTTATTTTAATACTCTATTTTATTTTATTTTTTAATTAATTTTTATTTAGCCCACGAGTCGGCCCAATCCATATTTCTCAAGCCCACAATCGGCAGGCTTATTCAGGCCAGACTAAAAAACTCTTTTCTTAAATGAGCTCCAAACATCGTAACCCAGCTCTATCAAATCGTCGGGTTAGATCAGACCGATCCTACGGGCCTAGCCCATATTGACGGCTCTAGCCATAGCCTAGGGGTACTTGTACATTTTCCCATTAATAAACAAGCAAATACATATATTTGATCCCATATACATATGAGAGTGGTCCTTAGTAAAATTTCAAACAACTTGAATTAGTTAATAGACAAGATAATTTAATTGCCTAACTTGAAGATTTGATCATGTACTAGGAATCTTGATCAATTCATATGAAACCACACAAATAATTCAGAAAATGAGAAAAAAGGTGAATCATACGTATCAAAAGGTTAGATAATATATGATTTAATTACAATTTTCTATTTAGAAGACACAAGTAGTACTTTTTATATATCATTAGGTACAACTTTTCCTATTAATTATCAGTTCAATCTCAATCTACATAAATTTCTTATCAAATTTGTAGTACGTGCACATTTTTTTAGAACTTGTGGTTTTAATAATCATGTAACATTTGTTTGGTTATAAAATTTCTTAACTTGTGATTTTACATATCATAGCATTATTTGTGTGGCGATAAAGACTTCTTATTTAGGATATCAAATATATTATTCCCTTTGTCTCAATTTATATGACACACTTTTCTTTTTAGTGAGTCCAAAAAAGAATGAGACATTTTTATATTCAGTACAGTTTTAACTTTAAAATGCTCATTTCACCCTTAATGTCACAAATAACATCTATGACTTATTTTAGACCACATATTTCAAAAAAAATTCTTTCTTTCTTAAACTTTGTGTCGAGTCAACAAGTATCGCATAAAGAAATAGTGTGTTATACATGACTAGAAGTCTAGAACGTAGGGGTATATATAGAATTCTCAATCTATATATTAGAGGGAAATCAGTGTATGTATTGTTGATCATGATTCATGAACCGAGTACATGTTCCTACCAGTGGCGAATTTAGGTGCAAAAAATAGGGCACCCGAACCCGTGGTCTCCTCGTAAAATTAGATATTTTATGTATATATTTTCTAACATTTGTATAATATTATATTTTTGCACTCGTACTATAAAAAAGTCTAGTTGGTCCACATGGTTAAATGTTGAACTTTTGATTTTGAGGACTGAGGATCAATTCCCACTTAATACATTTTTCTTGGTGCACTCATATTCGAAAAATCCTAGATTCGCCTCTGGTTCCTACTTATAGAAAGGAATACAATAGAGTCCTAGGCTAATACAAGAGTCCTAACTATGCTAAACTTAGACTTAGAGCTGTACTCAAACTAAGCTAAAACTACATCGAAAATAAGTTTTAGCAACAATTAATTAGCGACGATAGTTTAATTATATATATATATATATATAGAGAGAGAGAGAGAGGTAATTATCATTCTTTGTAAATGTCCCTAAAACTTATATCGATATTGTATCTAATGACATTTTCACTAATACCAGTAAAGGCTTTAGCACTCTATTAATAATTAATATGTATATTTATTGCTGCCAAAAAGTTATTTTTATTGTAGTGTAAGTATTTTTTTTTCTCATACAACTACATTTTTTTTATTTTTTTTCTGACAAAAAATTATACAAGTTTTGCACAACAAAGTGGCAGACTCTTTAGCAAACTTCGATTGCAATTCTCAATTTGACTATAGGTTTTCCTCTACAGCTGATCTTCCTCAACAAATTTAGGTGTAAAGTATAAGTACAAGTAGTTGTTGAATAATACTTCAATTACATAACAAATGAACACACAACTAACTCTAACATCTAACATTTCTATGATTCTGATCTCTATTTTAACACTTCCCCCTCAAGTTAAAAAGAATAGAATAAATTTACCCTATGTGTGGCTTTGATACCTAATATGCTCTTAAATCAAGAACTAAGGTGATATTTATTACGGGGAAAGAAAGATCTATGCTATTGATCGGACCCTTTTTTCTCATTTTGTTTGAAGCGGGCCAAATAGAGAATGAATGCATAAAAAAAATAGGGGAAGGAAGTCAGAGACTCCCTTTTTTTTGGTTTAAGGGTTGCTCGCCCTACCGAAGTATCAAAGACTTTCGAGGCTTACACCTCTCTATTACAAGACCTAAAAAAAGGCTTTTTGATACGTTCACATACATTTATAACACCCACCCAAGCAGGGGCGGATGCATCATATAATGAGGGGGTTCATCCGAAGCCCCTCGGCGAAAAATATTACTATTTATACATGGTTAAAATTATTTTTTAGGTATGTATAATAGATGTCGAACCCTCTTTCACTAGTTCGTGTGTTTACTTCTCAGATTTTAAACCCCCTATTAAAATTTCTGGCTCCACCACTGAAAGGGCAGGAAACTCCTACTCCTTTAATTTCTTGGGCATTAGAGATGTCAATAACATTTTTTTGGGTCCCAAATAAAATTTGTGTACATGCCATTATGAACGTGGCAACCTAGTCAGCAATTGTCAATGGCGGTGGGGGCATTTCTTGAGTGGATATCCCATTACCTTAATTTGTGTAAATGCCAATATATGACCATTATTTTTCCTTATCATAAATAATCCATCTTTTTCTATAAGAGAATTCAATTTAATACTTCTAAATTCTATAAATGCATGGCTCCACTAATTGTTTATAACAAACTCTTAACCTTTAGTGCTTACAAGTAAATCTAGTAAATTAAAATATAATATCCTTCTATTATTATAAGCCAATAGCTAAGTCCACACTTTGTCCTATATAAGCCACTCCCTCCAAGGTGGAATTTCAACTCATTCAACATTCAACAATATTCAACACAAACAAAAACACTCAACAAAAAGCTCTATGGCAACTACAACTTCCACTCTATTAATTCAAGAATTCATGGAGAACTTCCACTACTCAAGAAGATTACTCCGGGAGGCGGCCACCATGGCGCCGCCTCCTATGGCAGCCGGAATTAGCCACGATACAATTGATGATGTACAAATTGGAAAAAATGTCAACACATTTGATGCAAATGTTATTATGGTATTAGCAGTACTTGTAAGTGCCATAATTTGTTCACTTGTGTTGAACTCCATCATAAAATGTTTCTTTAGGTGCTCTACCCTAGTTTTAATAGACTCATACTCAAACCATACAAATCCTTCATCAACCAATAAAGGGATCAAGAAAAAAGCCCTCAAGACATTTCCAATTATAACATACACTACTGAATTAAAATATCCAGGACTCGATTCTGAATGTGTCATTTGCTTATCAGAGTTTGTAGTTGGGGAGAAAGTTAAGGTTCTACCAAAGTGCAACCATGGATTCCATGTCAGGTGTATCGATAAATGGCTCAATTCACATTCTTCTTGCCCTACTTGTAGGCATTGCCTCATTGAAACTTGTCAAAAAATTGTCAACAGTGACAATTCTGTTACTACAAATACAACAGTTGAAGAAATTGTAATAAGGATTGAACCTCTAGAACGTGAAGGTGTTATATCTAATAACAATCAAAATTAGATAGAAAAAAAATAGGATTTGTTATTAATTGTATGTGATGTAGAAAAATTAGCTAGTGTTTATAAAAAAAAAATTAAATACAATATTTCAATTTGGAATTATGTTTCTTCTTTTCTATCGATAGATTAGATATCCAAGAAGATCGTTATTATCTTCCTTTAATTTCAAACCGATCGTTATTATCTTCCTTTAATTTCAAACCACAGGAAATTCATTAGTCTCGTAAGTGTTTTAATTGCTTTATTTGTTCTTTTATAAGTTTTTGATTCCTAATAAAATTATTTTAATTTTAGAATGCCTATATATAATATATATTAAATAAAAAATGAAATATGATTGCTCATTTAGTTATTAATTAGCTAGGCTCCACACACCATGTGCAATTTTGATAAAGAGTTCAAGTATACATGGCTATGTTGCTTCATGTAACAACTCCAAATTCACAATACATGCGCCTCTATATATTATATATATAAGGGAAAAGAGCCTAAAATATTTTTCAATTTTGTTATTTAGAGCTAATATTATAATATTATAACTCTTGTTACTAAAATAGTTCACATATATTTTTACCGTTATAAAATTAGCTCACAAATACCCCACCGTTACAAAAGTGGCTCACATACACTCCTACCATTACAAAAATGATAAAATTAATTTTAATTTTTAAAAAAAAAATCATATATTGATCTTTTCCTAACATAAATTATTTTTTGATTACTTTGATTATTATTATTATTATTATTTTTATTATTATTATTATTTGAGTTTATTATTATTCTTTGTTTCATTTCTTTCTTTCTTTCTTTTGTATAAAATAAGAGAAATAAAAAAAAAAGTGTGAATAGAAAAAGACAAAAACGCAAAAAATAAATAAATTGAAAACTATTTTTTGTGATTATATTGTAATTTAGTTTTTATATCCATAAAAAAATATTGGGGCATATATAATAAACTTTACAAGAAAATAAGTGAAAACAATGAATTTGACCATCAAAATAATAAATTCAAATTAGTTTTTCCTTAACGTCTTTAGTTCTTTTTAAATAGTTCCTAATTTGGCCTTGAATTTCAAATATATTTACTTTTTATATGGATTGCCCTTAAAATTGATGTTTAATTTTTACCCACCATATTTTAGGTATTTAATTTTAGTTTCTATTGCTTATGTAAAAACAAATGATGGACCAAAATATCCTTATCTATCTTGATCTTTTTTCTTTTTTTCATCCATTTCCAATAAAAAGGATGCATTTATTCATCAAAAAGACAAAATACATATTAGAGAAGAGAGTTAGAGAGGTGTTAGCACCCACCTATACAATGAATATTCAAATCAAAGCACATCCAAAGAATACATTTTACACATGCTTCTATCTAAAGGAAAACACTTCTTATACATAGAATATTTTAATCTTTCAACAACTGAATTTTTGTCTAGCTCAACATAAGCTCCGTAGAAATTAAGTTATACAACATAAGTTACGTACTATTCTAGAACTTGTTATCGTGTTCACAAATTGAAGTTAAACTTTTTTGGGCACATATATATTATTTATCCTTCTTAGAAAAAAATTAGTAGCTCATTAATGTGGATGGTAGAGTATATACCCATTAGGTTCTTTTGAATGATACATTTATTTTATAACAAACTCTTAACCTTAGTGCTTAGAAGTAAATCTAGTTAATTAAAATATATTGTCCTTCCATTATTTAGCACTAAGAAATTAAAGTTGATCCACACTATACCCCTGTTAGCCCCATAAATTTGTCCTATATAAGCCACTCTCTCCAAGGTGGGACTTCAACTCATTCAACACCAACAAAAACAAAGAAAACACACATACAAAAAACTCAACCAAAAGCTCTATGGCAACTACAACTTCCACTCTATTAATTCAAGAATTCATGGAGAACTTCCACTACACTAGAAGATTACTCCGGGAGGCGGCCACCATGGCGCCGGCTCCTATGGAAGCCGGAATTAACCACGACACAATTGATGATCTACAAATTGGAAAAAATGTCAACACATTTGATGCAAATGTTATTATGGTATTAGCAGTACTTGTAAGTGCCATAATTTGTTCACTTGTGTTGAACTCCATCATAAAATGTTTCTTTAGGTGTTCTACCCTAGTTTTAATAGACTCATACTCAAATCATACAAATCCTTCATCAACCAATAAAGGGATCAAGAAAAAAGCCCTCAAGACATTTCCAATTATAACATACACTACTGAATTGAAACATCCAAGGCTCGATTCTGAATGTGTTATTTGCTTATCAGAATTCGTGGTTGGAGAGAAAGTTAAGGTTCTACCAAAGTGCAACCATGGATTCCACGTCAAGTGTATCGATAAATGGCTCAATTCACATTCTTCTTGCCCTACTTGTAGACATTGCCTCATTGAAACTTGTCAAAAAATTGTCGACGGTGACAATTTTGTTACTACAAATGCAATTTCATCATCAACAGTTGAAGAAATTGTAATAAGGATTGAACCTCTAGAACGTGAAGGTGTTTTATCTAATTAACAATCAAAATTAGAAAGAAAAATAGGATTAATTAGTTATTAATTGTATGTATGATGTAGAAAAATTAGCTATCTAGCATTATGAGGTCAATGTCATGTAGCTTTCCAATGATCCATAAGTACTCTTGCAAGTGTTTATAAAAAAAATTGAATATACTATTATATTTCAATTTCGTATTAACTTAATTCCAAGCTGAATTTTGTATAAGGATTGAGGGCTGGTTCATATGATGAGTACTAAATTTATCAGTATAACTCTCGACTTGTCAACTATAGAATACAATAGGTCCACTATGTCTTAGGACTCAAACGTTGTCTACTATTTATATAGTCAAAATTCACTGATTTAATAAAATTATTAATCTCTCTTTCTAGTTAATGAGTTTTAGCAGATCTCAAGTTAATATATCATCATAATAATAATAAGATATACAAATATTTAATAAATTTCTTTGTATAAGGTTACAACAAAAGCTATTGAATTTAAACTTGAATTGATTCATAAGAAATGCAACAAATATAAGAGAAAACTGTTAGATTCAAGAAAATGTCAAAGCACCCCTTATTTAAATGTTACACTCCAAATTAAGATAACAATTCCCACATCGGCTAAAACATAGGAGAAGCATCGAATATATAAGTAGGCAGATCTTACCCAGTAGAGACAAGTTTTAAAGTTGTGTGGGTCTTAGCTCAGAGCGGACAATATCACTAGCGTGTTTGGCGTTTCATTAAAAACCAAGCAGTACTGCCAACACTTTGCTTTTCTTGCATCAATTAATTTAATTTAGAGATAATTTAAAATATCAATTTTGCCAATATACAAGAAAAAGAAGTTACCAGAACTGTTTAATCTCTAATTATTTTTTTCCAAGGCAAAACTAAAGGGCTAAAAGTCTATTAAAAAAGGCTATCCACATACACTATATTGTGTTTGTGGTTTGGTGATAAAGATACAAAAAAAATAAAAATCATATATTCAATCCCACCAATAAACAAAATAATTAAAGCTTTTGATTGATCTAGTGAATCCATATCACAATGCCTACATAAAGTATTGTCGGAAAAATAACTTCAAAACATACAATGGATCCTCTCTATCTCATGTACCACACCTTTATATGTGCCACCGTATGATTTGATATAAAGTTTTAAAAAAAGATTTTTTAAAATTTATGATCAAAAATAAATTTTGAATATTTGTATGCTGTTAAATCATTATAATTAAAAAAAGAGAGGAAATTTTAATATCGGTAAGTTATTTCTTATTATTAAAAAAATATATAATTTTTAAAATATATTTAAAAAGAAAAATATGTCATATAAATTGAGTAATTGTTAAGTATTTGCTCAAATTTTCTTTTCGTATTTATTAATCTTTTTTTATTTTCAAGAAAGGTTCAATCATTTGCACTTGGCAACGTTCAGAATGTGTTCCAAATGGCTTGAAGAGTCTTATTAGGAGAAAAATTTGTCAAACACAAGTGTTATTCTGCCGTTTGTGTGTTCCTTTTTTCTAAAATGAATTTTATGAGGTTATTTCTTTCGATATTTCACATTGTCTTTTATATAATGAAGTTCTCATTTCAGAATATAGATGTGAGTCGATTGATTAAAACTTATAAGTTCGGACGCAAATAACTCATGTTATTTAATATTAATTGATATAAGAAATTCATAAAATATTTTAAAAATTATTAATTTAAAGTAATTAAATTTCAAAAGTTTCAAATTTCAGCTCGGCCTCTTTGCTTACACTTGTATTTATATTACTATATCATGTCTTATCACTAAGCAATAAGTGCCATTACCTCTTTACTTTAGGCTCCACACACAATGTTGGGATATATCTGTGACAAGAAGTTCAAGAATTCATGTACCATGATAGTTGTATTATTGTTTCTTTAGTCTCTTTCTCAAATATTCTTAACTAAGCCAACCATGCTTTTTTTTTGGAAGTGGCTATGTTATTTTGTAGCCATAAACTAAGTCAAATTATATAAGGATTATATTATTGCATGAATTCCAATATTTTTTTGTGATGTGAAGGTGATCGATGTGAATTAAAGAGGTCTATAGGAACAACGTATGAGAATTAAGTTGCAAATTTTAGCTAAAGAATACACAATTGCATTTATATAAATAAAAACTTCACACTCAATTAAATAAATTCACATATTATATCGTTTATCTAGTGAATATCTACCTATCTATATATACGTAAAAATAGAGGTGTTAAATATGCGAGTTAGGTTTAATTTAGACAAATCAAAATAGATTTAGTAAATGATACTTGTGTATTGAACTGAAATGAGCTTAATGTGAGTCATAACCCAAACTATCCAACTTTTAATAAGTTTTAATTGCTTTATTTGTTCTTTTTTAAAATTTTAGTACGTAATGAAATCATTATTTTTCTTATTGTGGCTATATATAACAAATCGAATAAAAATATTTTTTTTTAAAAATATTTTGACTATTACTATGAGTCAATTTGGGTTATGTCATACCAACTCAATTTATGATGAACTAAAATAGGTTGAGCTAATAAATGAGCGGGTCAGATACCCGCCCAAATTTAAATGGTCCGGATGAATTGAGTTTGATTTTGTCACCCCACTTATACAATCTTATAAGAAATATGTTCTGAAAAATGGATGAAGGATCCAACGTCCTATTCTTTTTTATGGAATTAAAATCTCCTATCATATGTATTATAAAATGAATAGAAGAAAATAATCTTAATAAATTTCTTACATATAAAAATAAACATCTAACAAATTCGCTCTCATGATTAAATTACAACCTAAAATCTATAACCATGTTCTGCTAACTGTTCGTACTTTATTCATTCCATCAATATGCTCCAGCCTATTTTAATTTTTTTCCTACCACTATAAGGAGTGAAGTGACACTACCCATAATTTGCTTAGGCTCCACACACCATGTTGGATTTCTGATAAGGAGTTCAAGTATCCATAGACAAGATAGTTCTACTATTCACACACTCTAATTGTCTTTCTTTAATTTTGACTCTTCTTTCAAAAGTCAACTATATATTTTTTTTTATCATTTAGTTTTAACGACTCTTCAAAAGTTTAAATAATATCCACACACCAACATGGTCTTTCTAGAAGTGGCTATGTTATTTTGTGTAACAACTTCAATTTTACGATACAAATTAAATATTGCTATATTATAATTACTGAACTCAAAGAATGACAATAGAAAAATGTAACTAATTACAAGGGAACAACTAGGCTCCACACACCATGTGGGGTATATTTCTATATATAAAACTTTATAATCTTTAAGTAATTTTTTTATTCATTCAGACGTTAAGAAAACAAATAATTTAGTTATTTAGTATTAAGATTTTAATATAAATATTTACCAATAATTACTAAGTAAATATGTACTTTGATTCTAATAAATAAAAACAAAAGTTGTCTTGCACCTATCCAACTTATTGTTAGCCGGTTTAGCCCAAACATAATACTGAACCAAATTGGCCCAATTGCAATTAGTCAATCTCTTTAATTATTAAAGAGGAACTTTAAAAAATGAATATAGTTTAAGTTTGATTAGAGATGTACAATTATGATTTGCTTAATTACGATTCTTAGTTACATGTTAACTAGGAGGAGAGGGGTAAGCGAGATTTGAGAGAGAAGCGAAAAAGAGGTTGAGTACATGTTGTGTTCATTGTATCACGAATGCAATTAATACAATTGATTTGTATCAATGAATACATTAACTTTCCCTACAAAGATAAATATAAATATTTATCAATTATCGAAGTATTTCATGAATCAATTAGTTTGAAAAAGTAAAACTCATCATCTTTGAAGCAAATTAATAATTACACTAGGAAAATACAATTTATTTTGTGGTTCCTAATTGTCTACAACAAATGTTGTTACTTTTCACATCAATAATACATACAAATTAAACAACTAATATAAATGTATATGATGGTGACAACCATTGTTTCGTCGATATTTATTCAACAAATTAAAACTACAACTCCTCATAGTATAGAAGGAGACATTATATCAAAAATGATCTTTAACAACAATTAATTAACGGTAATAACTTAATTATTGTTAAATATGTTCATTTAGAATTAAATCTTATAGCGACATTGGATCCAATGACGATTAACTAATGTCGATAAAAGGTTTAACACTATTTTTGTTAATATATATATATATATATATTATTGCCAATAAGAGTTGTTTTAATAAATTGTTTGCGGCTGAAGATAAGGTCTGAAAGGTACCAATCAAAATAACATAAGGTAGAAACAAGATAACATAATTTGATCCAAGCATAGGAGAGTAATCTTTTAAAGATTTCTCACCAAATGGGGGTTTATTAAATACTAAAAAGAAGCATAATCAAGGATTTGATTTTTGTGAATGAAATCTAAAGGATTGCTTACAAAAAAGAAGTAATTATGTGGATGCCATGGACAAGAAGATATGGAAATGCCTCAAATTAATAGTCAAGTAGTATTATTTTGTGGTTTTAATATGCACAAATTGAGGTTCAAAATGGGGTCCTCAATAAAATAAAATAAAAAAGAAGATAATATTAATCCAGATTATTGTATTGGGGCAAAAGTATATATCTTACTAAGGACTTATTTATTTTGATTAAAATTAAAATATTTGAATTTAAATATTAAAAATATACATTCAGATGTCCGAATTTGTATTTTTGCATATAAATTAGGGGTGTGCAAAAACTGAACCAATCGATAAATCGAACCGAAAAATGTGTTATTGGTTTATTGTTATTGGTTATTGGATTAACAGTTTTTAATGGTTTTATAAAAAAAAAATTATCGGATCATCGGTTCGGTATTGGTTTTTAATATTGGGTTATTGGGTAAACCGATAACCCATTAATTAAGACTAGTAATTTACTACATTTACTTGTACATAAATATTATATATTAATCTCAATAAGTTACTAGTTATTATCTTATCCTTTAGCCTTCAGTTCACACTTCAAAGTGACTTTTAGTTCACAACTTCACATTATACAAAACGTCAAAATCTAAAGTAAGAACCTTATTCTTCTTAATTTATCTTGTGTTACACTTGTATAGTTTTTTCATTACATTATTATGTTGTTGCGTCAAATTTATTAGAGAAGGCATATATTTATTTTATAAGTATTTTCTTATTGGTTAAACCGAAAATCGAACCGTTAAGGACCAAAACCGATAAACCAAAAACTGATAAAAAATATCTTATTGGTTTGATTATTGATTTAACATATTTAAAAACCAAAAAACAATAAACAGAACTGACCGATGCACACCCCTAATATAAATACTAAGATGTTATATATTTAATTGTTCCAACCTTACATTTTTAATTTTAATTCATTTTTATATATTTAATTGATCAAATATATTTAATGTTATATATTTAATTGATCAAACCATAGGAGAGTAATCTCTCAAAGATTTCTTACCAAATGGGGGTTTATTAAATACTAAAAAGAAGCATAATCAAGGATTTGATTTTTGTGAATGAAATCTAAAGGATTACTTAAAAAAAAAAAAAGTAATTATGTGGATGCCATGGAAAAAAAGATATGGAAAAGCCTCAAATTAATTGTCAAGTATTATGTTGTGGTTTTAATATGCACAAATTGAGGTTCAAAATGGGGTCCTCAATAAAATAAAAAGAAGATAATATTAATCCAGATTATTGTATTGGGGGTAAAAGTAAATACTTCGTAAGATATAGTTTACTAAGGACTTATTTATTTTCATTAAAATTAAAAGATTTGAATTTAAATATGTATTTAAATATTAAAATATACATTTAGATGTCCAAATTTGTACTAAGATGTTATATGTTTAATGGTTCCAATCTTACATTTTTAATCTCAATTTATTTTCATTCAATACATTTTCTACCCATTTTAAACTCATAATGATTTCAAAACATTAAAGATAACAATGTAACAAAAGAATTACACATAAGATATGAGCGACAATATAATAAAAATATATATACTTTTAGCCGAATATCAAATACTTTGTTAGAATGTTGGTGCTTATAAGAAGAAGAAACTGAACTTATCTCAAAATAAAAAAAAAAATTGAGATAATAAAAATCGATTAATTTACAACCAATGGTAAGAAGATCGATGCAATCCAAACGTACTTCGATTTGATGTGAATTTTATTTCATGAATCCAGAAATTAAAAATTAATATCAAAATTCTCATATTTAATTCGAATTGTCCGAAGATCCGCCTACTACTATATGACACAGATCTAAGACAAAAAAAAATCAAACAAATTAGAAGTAATTATTTTTATTCAGTGTTCGAAGCTCACATTAAAGCCTTGATTAAATGTGAATCGCGCATTGGTGAGCTCATTCAAAAATAGCGCTCCTAATAGAATTTTTCTCAATATCGAGGACTCGAACTCGAGCTTAGATTTGGAAGTTAAGTGCCTAACTTAAGATTTGGTTCATGTACTAAGAATTTTGAATTGACCCAAAAAAGCATGCAAAGTGTTCAAAAAGAGAAAGTTAGAAGAACACGTGGCAAAAGGTAACCAATACTTGGTTTACAAATTATATTTACAACACCCAACTAGCACTTTAATAGTACCATTTATGTTACCACTTTTCCTATTAATGATCAGTTCCATCGATATGATATGATATGATTTTCTTGTGGAGAATAATAAGACTTTGGTCAAACTTTGTGTATTGGTTATACCTATAATCTTCTAGAAAAATTACCTAATTCTATTCTCTTAATTACACTTTATAATGATATTTTTTACATAATTAAAATATAACAAGATTGTGTACGTAATTTTATAATATACTTATTTGTGAATCTAAAAAATCTAGCAGCCACTGCACCTCCCCCCACCCCCCAACCTAATCACATGTTTGTCATCGGTGGAGTTTGTGAGGATTTTAACTTGGTCAATATTGTGCACGTATAATATCAAAATACATATATATGATGCAATTGACCGTACATATAGTTTAACATCTTCACATATACATATATTCAACTTCAATTTTGAAAACATGTGTGCATACATAAAATTGACTACATATACATTTAACTTTTACTTTGAAAACATACATATAGATATATGCGATTTCAGTTGGGATTAGATTTTATATGCGCACAAACATATTGTATTTTGCTACATTTTGAAAGAAAAAATGTTGCTACATTTTATTTTATTTTAAAAAATCTCTCTATATATTTTTTAAAAAGGTGTTAGTTATAGCTTTTTTCAAAAGAAAAAAAACTCTATATATTTTTTAAAAAACAGGTGCTAGTTATAGCTTTATTTATGAAATTTCCCCTTATCTTATTTCATGTTCTATTCTTGTAAACTAATCCATAAATTAATTTTAGCATTAAGTATTGCTGTATTTGGTTTTTGATATTAAACTCTGCCTAACTGAGATATTTTTTTCCCATCACTTTTACATTGTCAGGTTTTTCTTAAAGAGATGAAACTTGACTTGCCTGGATCTAAATTAAATTAGATTAATTTAATATTTTAAATTTAGATGTTTGAAAATTAAACGAAAAATATTATAACACTACATCAAAAATAATTTCTAGAGGCAATTAATTAACGACAATAGCTTAATTACCGCTAAATATATATATTTTAAGAGATAATTATTAGTGTTAATTACATTTTAGCACTCTTTGTAAATGCTGCTAAAGCCTATAACAACATTCAATCTAATGTCAATTAACTAGTATGTATTGTCGTTCAAAGTTATTTTTGTTGGGTTTGAAAGTGATTATGGCGTCATGTGGAAGCTTATAATTGCAAATCAAATGGTTGATAAATCAGATGACAAATAAGGATATACTAAAGACATATTATTAATATGCTTTGGTCAAGCGACCTACATTTTGAAAACTAATATTAAAAAACATAAACTCTACTGGAGAATAATCTCCCCATAAACTAAACTCTTAAACATCTACATTGTGGTTACTATTGTGTTATATTATGAGAATAGTGATCTTTAATTTATAGATCTCCAAACTTTTCCTCTAAGGAAAAAATAAACCAAATATGAAAGAACATCATATTTTCCTTTCAGGAAAAGTTAAAGCATTTATGGTAATACTTTGATTTTCCTTCGATAGAAAAATAAATTTCAAATAAGGTAAGAAAATCAAGGCAAAACCCAAACAATTTTTGTTGTAGTGTAAGTTGTAATCCATCTCATAATAATATGATGAAAAAATATATTTTAAAATACTGATAAAAAGTTCATACAAATTGATTTTGGAGAAACGTCAAAATAAACCAGATAAGTAAAAGTGAACGGAGGGAGGAAAGAACTAACTACCAAAAGTTTTGCAATTTGCCATGTTATTATGGAGAGAATAGACAAAGTTGTTGTTCCCTTGTTGGGGTTTAGAGATCCCAATTAGAATTATTTGGGTCCCATTTAGGATTTATTTAGAGATTTGGTTCATTAATCTTTTTAATTTTTATTCCTAATAATAACTAGTTAACCATGTGGCACCCTATTCGACAGTCGGCTGTGGAGATATTCTGGCTCTTTTTTTAGTGGATAGTCCATTAACTTATTGTTCCAAGGGTTTTTAGTGGAATATCCAGATAATTATTCAATAAAAATAATATTTTTTATTTTTGTTTAAGTATTGAAAATCTTATTGATTTTTTTTTCAATTCATTAAAGAAAAGTTTTTTCATATGGTTTTATAATTTTTGCAACTTTAAAAAAGTGTTTATGTAAATATAGAAGTAGTTCTACTTCTGTTTTAATCTATGTGAATCTATCTGATTGAACATGAAGAAAAACTTATAAAATATGTAATTTTGAATATGCCATAACAATTTTATGTTTATAATCCTTTTGAAACTTGTAATTTGAACATGCCATGCTATAATGATGATGTATGTGACTATAAAAGTTTGTTATTAAAGGTAAAAATTGAAATTCAAACTAAACACTTCCAAATTTTAAAAGCTGAAATCCAAGACCTTAGATTAAGGGTGAATCAATCCCACCACATTAGTGGCTCCACTCACAAACTCTTTATATCTATATTGCTCAAGTGTAAAGCTAGTTAATTGAAACAATGGTTTGGAACTCTAAATATATTCCTTCAACATAATAAATAATATATCTTTTCCATAATTAAAACTCAAAAAGTTTATCACACTTTACACTTGTTCACCTTATACATTAGTCCTATATAAAGCAATTATTCCTCAATTATATTCATTCAAACAAAGAAAACACAAATACAAAGTCTCAACCAAAAGCTCTAAATATGGCAACTATAACTTCCACTCTATTAATTCAAGAATTCATGGAGAACTTCCACTACTCAAGAAGATTACTCCCGGAGTCCACCATGGCACCGCCACCGGCTGCCGGAATCAGCCACTATACAACTAATCATCAACCATTTGGTCACAAAGTCAACACATTTGATGCAAATGTCATTATGGTCTTGGCCGTACTTGTATGTGCCTTGATTTGTTCATTTATCTTGAATTTCATCATAAAATGTGTATGTAGGTGCACTACCCTAATATTGGTAGACTCATCCTTAAACCATATAAATAACAACCCTTCTTCAACAAAATTAGTCAATGGAGGGATCGAGAAAAAAGCCCTCAAGACATTTCCGGTTATAACATACACTACTGAATTGAAACATCCAGGGTTCGACTCTGAATGTGTCATTTGCTTATCTGAATTTGGAATCGGAGAGAAAATTAAAGTTCTACCTAAGTGCAACCATGGATTCCACGTCAAGTGTATCGATAAATGGCTCAATTCTCACTCTTCTTGCCCTACTTGTAGGCATTGCCTTATTGAAACTTGCCAAAAAATTGTTCCAATTTCATCAGCTCTAGTAGAAGAAGTTGTAATAAGGATTGAACCTCTCCAACGTGAAGATGTTATATCTAATAATCAACATTAGGTAGAATTAGTAGTAGATAAACTCAATTGGATTAGAAACTTAGCTTTTAATTAAGTTGATATATAGTTTAATTCTTTCTTTTGTCCTTGTTGGAAAAGTTTTGGCTAGCTATATAGTCTTGCAAGTGTATAAATTAAATTTTGTTCTTGTTTCTTTATCAAGATGATCATGCTCCTTCTTTGTCATAGAAAAGGCTATTCTCTTAACATATATATTGTGGTTCCAAGTTGTCTATTGCTTTTCTCATCAAGAATACGTATATGTATGGCTCGAAGATAGGGAAGAACTTGTGTCCTAATGATGTGGTTAAAACGATAGAAACGTCAGATATTATATGATCAATATTATCCCAATTCATAACAAAAGAATATTATCTGGAACAACCTATAACAATATTTCCATGTGAAAGATGGTCAATATTGGGCATAGTAATTTAAGGCTCGAGTAGAGCTTTTCTAGAAAATGACAAGTAGTAGTATAGTAGTACACTAGGAAAATATTAACTTATATTATATTGTGGTTCCAAGTTGTCTACAATATTATATACGTTGTTACTTTTTCACATCAATAATACGTATAATAAACTAATACAAATGTATGTGATGGTGATTCGTGACAAATATTGTTTCATTTGATCTGTCTTCAACAAAACTACAGCTTGTCATAGTATAGAAGGAGATTGATTAGTCCTTTAATAAATTGTTTTACTTTAATATTCGGCTAAAAATCCGCCTAAAAGGTATCAATTAAAATAACATTTTGTAGAAATAAGATAACATTTGATCCTCCGGTTCAAGCGTTGAGTATGAAAAAATCATGTTGGGAGTGTCACTCTTGAATGAGTCCTGCAGTGCGTGGTTCAAATTTAGTTGGGCTCCCATGTGGTTTCGGACACCGAATGAAATACCAAAAAAAAAGATGACATTTGATCCAACAAGAGAGTAATCTCTCAAGATTTCCTAACAAATGGGGACTTGTTTAATTAATAGTACTAATAAGCATAATTAAGGATTTGATTAATTTGAAAGAAATCTACCAAAAAAAGAAGAAAAAAAGTAATTATATGTGGATGCCATGGAAAAGCCCAAAAGGTGACCAATGGATAGGGTTGATTAGAAAATTTTGATAGCTCATTGATTCATCTGGTATCTAAATATATGATTCATTTTTAAGTTTACTGACTCGAAAATTTGTAACATTCAAAGAAGATATGGAAAACCCGAAAAGCTTAAGCAAACGAATTATTAGTTTCAACTTCGAATTATTGACGGCCTTAAAAACACATTTTAACTTGACTAATTGAACTTAAATACACCCCCAATTTTACAACATGAGTGAAATACACTCCTAAATTATCGTCAAGTTTAGGTGTGTTTTTGACACTTCTCTCAACTTTTTATTAAGGGCCCGTTTGGCCATGCGATATGGTATCATGATATGAAATCATGATATGGTATCATGATATGGAATCATGAGATGAAATTGAAGGTTTGTTTGGACATGTGATATGAAATTTTTGTGTTGTATATTTTCTCATAAACATAAAAATCCCATAAGTTGTAAAACTATTAAAATAGCCCCAATTGTTTATTCAATCTTATCAGATAAACAAAAATTATAAAATCGCATAATAAATTATTACAAAGTTATTTGTTCTTCAGTTAAATAATTGTTTCATCTAACTTTAATTTAATTAAAAAAAATTGAACATAAATTGTACTTGATATGTTCATATCTCTCAACTACTCTTACAAATAACCTATAAAGTAGAAAAAAACATACATTAGTGAGTAAATATTAACTTAGAAGTTAAATGCACTAATATAAAAATTAACAAACATCACTAACTTCTAACTATTTACAAGAAAAATCAATAGTTAAATATTATTGAATAACGAAATTTTAAAAAGTTACCACAAGTTTGAGTCTAAAACACTTCTAATAAAATTTAATCAAAAAAATTATAACTAGTCCACTTGACTAAATATTAATAACTAATTGATCAAATTTTCCTAAGTCCTCAATCAATTGGACTTGATATCCTTCAGTCATGTGAACGAACATTTTGCAAATACTAAGATTAAGAAAGTGCGGCACCGCCAATGAAAATTGTCTTTTATCAATATTATGCTTAGTCATAAGATTAAGACGTTTTTTTTTATTATGAAAAATCAAAAAAGTATTACTCCCTTTGTTCTCATTTATATTCACCAAATGAATTTCTACTTTATCATTTATATTCACCAAATTTAAAGTGATAATAAATTTTATATTGGTGAGAATAATAAATTTTAAAAAGTAATGATGTGATTATAAATTTTATTTACATATGAAACAAATGGTTAGTAGATATAAATGTGGGGTTGTTTTAACAAAATATAAACTCATGGATCAATTATTGTATTAAAATATCTAAAATCATGATATGAAATCACATGGTGATTCCATATCATGGTTTTTGGAGAATATGATATCACCTCTCATGATATGGAATCATGAGATGAAATCAACGTAAAATCGCATGTCCAAACGCTGATTTCATCTCACGACACCATATCGTGATATGATATCGCATGGCCAAACGCCTACTAAGAATTTCATATTACTATAAGAATTTGAGACCACTTGTTATGTCATTAGCCGATCATGTTTTTTATATTTAATTCGAATTGCGCGAACAGCCACCCCTACTACTATATGAGACAGATCTATAAGGTAAAATATCAAAACAACATAGAACTAGCTAGTTTGTTACTATAGGGAACTTCTGTGCCTAAGTGGAGATTTGATTCATGCACTAAAGATCTAGTGTTCAAAAAGAGAAAAAGTTAGAAGCACACGTAGCAAAAATTAACCAATACTTGGCTTACAAATCTATATTTACAACACCTAACTTGTACTTTTTATGCCATATGTTACCACTTTTTCCTATTAATAATCAGTTCAATCTCAACCGTTGTGATATGATGACATGCACTTTAATTTTCCATAGCTTATCAGGTATCTAGTTAGTATATTCAGTAACAGAGTCCGAATTTTGTGAAGAGTGTTTAAAAATAATAGTGGGTGATTGTCAAAATGTCTAGCTAGTATATGTAGTGACGGAATCATAAATTTTATCAAGGGTGTCCAAGAATAATGATGTGTGGCTGTTATAATACAAAACAAAAAAATATTGTGCTATTTGGAGTTAGAACCCTAAGAATTCTTCATTAAAATGGACACTTATTACCACTACGCCATAAATATACCTTTTGTCAAGAGTGTCCAATTTTAAATATATATCATTTAAATGCAGAATTTGACACACACACACACACACACATATATATATATATATATATATATATATATATATATATAGAACATAATTTTTCAACAAATGGTGTCCAGTTGGACACCCTTAAATAAATATAGCTCCGCCCTAAATATATGCATAAAGAAGAGGAACTTATTCAGATAATAAAGTCATTTCCTCCAATTACATTCTAGCTATATAGAGAGAGATATACAACAAAGTTTTAATTTACACTCTCTCAAACAAAGTAAGTTGTTACATCTTCATTTTAACGGTCGTTTTTGCTCAAAAAATATCTTTGGTACATGTGATTTGGTTCATTAACGATTGTACATAATGCTAATAGCCAGGTGTCAGCGTACCAGACAGTCGGCAATGGAGGTGCCCTGCCTCCTTCTTGAGTGGATAACCCATTAACTTACCAACGGTCTTAGTTAGTGGAGAATATGATAAAGGAAAAAATAATTGTGTTTTTTATGAATTTATAATTTTAAATGTGTAACAATAATACATGGCTAAAAGCTTTTTGAAATATGTAAGAAGGAACTCTTTTTAGTCAATTTCTTGTATCGAGGTTATTTCTGAAAATGAAACATTGTATTATGTTTATATATTTGTAAACTACGTAAAAGGTATTATAAGTCACAGTAATTGACAATCTAAATTTTAAAAGATATATAAAAAATTTACGATCATAGATAAAATTATTTGAATTTTAAAATTCGAAATATGTCATATAAATTAAGAAGGAATCATTCTTTCTTGAATAAACAAAAAAAAGGAAACTCAATTGTTCACCGTTCTTTTAACAATATAAAATAATATAACTTTCTATTATTAAGACTCACAAAGTTGACCACGCTTTAATTTACACCTGTCCCTGTATACATTTGTCCTATTTAAGCATTTGATACTCTTGAACTCATTCAATACCAACAAAAACAAAGAAAACACACAATACAAAGTCTAAACCAAAAGCTCTAAAATATGTCAACTATAACTTCAACTCTATTAATTCAAGAATTCATGGAGAACTTCCACTACTCAAGAAGATTACTCCAGGAAGCCACCATGGCGCCACCTCCGGCAGCCGGAATCAGCCACGATACAACTAATCATCCACCACTTGGTCACAAAGTCAACACATTTGATGAAAATGTTATTATGGTCTTGGCCATACTTGTATGTGCCATAATTTGTTCATTTGTCTTGAATTTCATCATAAAATGTGCATTTAATTGCTCTACCCTAATATTAGCAAACTCATCCTCATCAAATCATACAAATAACAACCCTTCTTCAACAAAATTAGCCAATAGAGGGATCGAGAAAAAAGCTCTCAAAACATTTCCGGTTATAACATACACTACTGAATTGAAACATTCAAGACTTGACTCTGAATGTGTCATTTGCTTATCGGAATTTCAAATCGGGGAGAAAATTAAGGTTCTACCTAAGTGCAACCATGGATTCCACGTTCGTTGTATCGATAAATGGCTCAATTCTCACTCTTCTTGCCCTACTTGTAGACATTGCCTTATTGAGACATGCCAAAGAATTGATCCAATTTCATTAGCTCCAATACAAGAAGTTATAATAAGGATTGAACCTCTCCAACGTGAAGATGCTATATCTAACAATTAGCATTAGGTAGAAAAAGAATATTCATACACTTAATTAGATGAGAAGTTTAATTAGCTTTTAAGTTAATAGTTTAGTTCTTTCTTTTTTCATGTTGACAAAGTTTTGGCTAAGTGTGTAATTTTTTGTTTTTTTCCGGTAACTTTATCAAGATCATAATCTTTTTGTCAAAGTAATTAAAGGCTATTTTCTTTGTTGGGGGACATTATAAAATTGAGGGCACTAGTAGAACGCCTCTAGACTCATGTGTCATGTGTGGATTTAATGCGGTGAGGCTTACGTCTTAAGCAGTTGATTGTATATCTTAAACACACTTAACATTTAATGCTTGAGGCTTGTCTAATATATTTTATAAAAATGTGTCAAACTCTTTATATTAACATTATTAACCTCAAGATAATCCTTTAATAAATGAATCATGCTTAATAACTTTTTCTATTTATAGAAAAAGCAAAATTGAGAGTAGCTCAAATAACTTATAGTATTGCATATTTAGTATTTGAGAACATCGTGGGTGGATATCATTTAATAATATTTAAAAATAATATTTCTTTAAATATTATTTTTTATTTTATGGAGGTAAATTGCATACAATGATAATAATATATTTTAAGAAATTGTAATTATTTTATTATATGAGAGTTAAAATATTAGAGTTGAATTGCACCTCATAATAACTTTCATATCATTGCATTATTTATACTTATAAAATCATATTAGAAGTTTTATATTTTATGATGAATTTTTTTATCATGTTATTAATTATTCTAAGCTATTATTATATATTTTTAACTTAAAATTATTGTATTGCTATACTATTTTCCTATATTATAAATTAAAATATTTAAAAATTCATGAGGCTTACATCTCATGCCTCAAAGCTTACTTCTTATCCCACCTTTTGAAATATGTTTTCAATACATCTCATTTTTTGTCACGCCCCGAGCTTATACCCTGGACGTGGCCGGCACTCGAGAACCATTGCTGGCTCCAAGCGAATCCTTGACATGACTTACTTACTTAGCGGAAGACTTAAACATAAGAGATAAAGCTCATGCAATAACTTAAAATATAATAACTTAGCCAAAATGGCAACAGTCTTAAATGGATACAACTGAAATGAATAAGGCTAAAGAACTAATACTATCTGTCTGACTGTCTATGAATCCTCAAAAACAACTGAGATGGATGTTGGGACAAACCCCACAACATCCTAATGAACTAATAATAAAATTGAAAGCAATAAAAAAGAGTCATCCGGAATGCAAGGAGGCTCACCAACTGACTCTGGAGTGCTCAACTAGATTAACGAGGCGCTGGATGTTGATTACCTGCGTCTGCATCATAATAAGATGCAGGCCAACTGGCATCAGTACATTGAATGTACGAGTATGCGAGTTGGAATGCTAAACTGTCACGCCCCGAGCCTACACCCTGGGCTGGACTGACACTTGAAGACCACTGGTGGCCTCAAGTGAACCCTTGACCTGACTTACTAACTCAACGAAAGACTTAACTCATCACATACACATTTATAAAGTAACTAGAATGTTACAAAGGAATATTCAACTGGCCATTAAGGCAAACTCAAGTCTTTAAAATATGAAATGAAAAGTAAAGACAACTGGATTAACTAACTGACTGTCTGTCTGTCTGACTATCTATGAAGCCTCTAAACAACTGAGATGGATGTCGGGAAAAGCCCACGACATCCTAATGAACCAATACTAAAACTGAAAGCAATGTAAATGAGTCATATGAAATGCAAAGAGGCTCACCAACAGACTCTGAACTGCTCACTGGATCAACGAATGCGCCGGATGCCAATCCTAGTTACCTGTGTTTGCATCATAATAAGATGCAGGCCAACTGACATCAACCAATACTAAAACTGAAAGCAATGTAAAGGAGTCATATGAAATGCAAAGAGGCTCACCAACAGACTCTGAACTGCTCACTGGATCAACGAATGCGCCGGATGCCGATCCTAGTTACCTGTGTTTGCATCATAATAAGATGCAGGCCAACTGACATCAATACATTGAATGTATGGGTATGTGAGTTGTAATGCTAAAATAACATAGGCTGGAAAGAGAATCTGGAAGAAACACTTACATTGGCTCTTCTCAACTCATGAATACTTAACTGAACTCATTTCAATATAAAACAGTTTAAAACAAATGCAATATAAAGAAAAGTTGTTTAAAAACATGATGTCAACTCTGGGTATGTGCAAGGATACAACATAACTCTGAAATGTATGTAAAAATACAATAAACTAATGTATATAAAAATACAATAACTTATGTGGGAGTTTCTCTAACCGACAACCATCACATAAGAGCTATAATGATGATACAACGATCTACCTCACGCTGCCAGCGCATCCTATACCCGGCCAAATGTATAGAACCTGAACTGCCTAATGAATCCACTAGACTATTGTGCAAAGGATTCATCTAAAAGGTATGACCCTTTTCTACCCATGGTGGCTACATGGTTCTATGGTTACGTGAGTTATCTAAACTCATGCTCATCCCCCAATTCGGTGCTCAATACTATTCCCAAAATATACTGGCTCTTATGTTTTAAAAACATACTTCTTCTGTGATTTGAGATTAGTGCTCAAAAACTTAGCTCAAAGGCTATCTTGGAAATCTCAGTTTCCCTGCTTGCTTCATTTAGAAAGCTATTACTCTTTTCTGAAAACTAGCCCGAAGCCCCTTTGGAAATTTTAGTTTCCGCTCTTATTTAAATGTGTAAAACATTTTAAATCTCTTTGGGAAATACTTAGTCCCCATATGTTTCTTTGAAAAAAAGAACTTCAGCATTACTCTTTACTGAACTCAAAACTTAAGTTTTAAAACAAAGTTATAACATTTGTAAAAGACTTATGAAAGCTTGAAATGAACTTCTCTTACTTGACTCTTGACTTCTCTTGACTTTGATCTTAACTGCTCTTGGCTTGACTCTTAACTGATCCTTAAATTGAATTATGGATCCAAGGATTAAGATTTGTGATTCGAAAGATCTCATGTTGTTTAGGAATGATTCTAGATAGCTAAACATGAGAAGAAACCGAAACTCAAGATTTGTTGGTGGGTTCGCGACGCGGAGGCATAATTAAATTTTGGTTTCGAAAACATCTTTTGAGGTAGAACACCTCGTGTCAGCTCCGCGATGCGAAGCTGAAATGTTCAAATCTGGGCACTAGGCACACGACGCACGGTCACCTTTTAATTTCGTCCAATGAAATTTCTTCTTCGTTTTCCAACCCCAAATCACCCAAACTCGATTCTTTTTCCAGATTACTTTTAGATATAGATACCCAGCAAATGTACCTAAGAACCTAACTCGAAACAACCATATAATGCGACGTAATGAACTCATAAACTTCCCAACTCAGTCAAATTCAAGATTAAAATATGAATTCAAGAATAGGTATCAAGATCATCAATATTCATATGCTTTTAGGACAAATCCAAACTGAAATAAATATGCTTGGAACGTGGGAGAATGATCCCAACGTTATGAGAGCCTCACATACCTGATAGAAGCAAATCCTTGGCGAAACACCAACTTCTTTGATCGATCTTGATGAATTTGCCCTTTTCTCTTTCTTTTTTTCTCTTAAACTTTCTCCTTAGCCCTAGCGTGAAATCCCAAATTCTAAAACTGACTAAAATCTAATTTGACCCATATTAAACTCCTAAAAATGGATTAAAATAATAGGGCAAATGTAAAGACTAAAATACCCCTTAAAATTCTGGATTGGACATTTCTTTAATCCAACAACCCAACTTTTAAAGGGGATAACTCACTCATACAAACTCAGAATCGTGCAAACTTGGCGGCGTTGGAAATATCGTCCCAAGAGATTTTCAACCATATCTGGAACTACACTTAACTCATCCTGAGCTAGGAGATATGACCGATTGAAGTTGACCAAAAACTCAATTTTAACTTACTTGCAATTTTCCAGATTTCCTTAATACTTTCCAAAAATAACTATTTCCATAATTTAAACTTCCTTCTAGTTCTTTCTAGTTGTGAGATGTTACAATATCTCCCCCTTGGGAACATTCGTCCTCGAATGAGATTTACTCTTACTAAGCTAAGGGTGGTAACATCAAGTTCAAACATCCCAAAAGCAATTTCAAACAAGGAACATTCTCACTCATAATTTAGATAGTACTAAGAAGAAAATTAGTACCTTGGTCTGCATTTTCTCCGGTTTCAAAGAGATGTGGATATCTCTTCTTCATATCCTCATCAGCTTCCCAAGTAGCTTCCTCAACAAATTGGTTCATCCAAAGGACTTTGACTGATGCCACCTCTTTTGTCCTTAACTTGCGAACTTGACGATCTAGAATCTGGACTGGAATCTTCTCATAAGATAGCTATCCTTGATCTCAATATTTTCAATTGGTATGATTAATGAAGGATCGCCCATGCACTTCTTCAACATGGTGATGTGAAACACCAGATGAACCGTTGCTAGCTCTTGTGGTAGCTCCAACTCATAAGCTACAGTGCCCATCCTTTTGGATATTCTATAAGGCCCAATATACCGGGGACTAAGTTTCCCCTTTTTACCAAACCTCATAACATCCTTCATGGGTGAAACCTTTAGATATACCCAATCATCTACTTCAAACTCTAACACCCTTCTCCTAACATCAGTGTAGGATTTCTGACGACACTGTGCCGTTTTCAACCTCTCTTGAATCAATTTAATCTTCTCCATAGCTTGATGGACTAAATCTGGTCCTATCAACCCTGCTTCACCAACTTCAAACCATCTGACAGGAGATCTGCATCTTCTCCCATAAAGAGCTTCATAAGGAGCCATTTGGATGCTAGAGTGGTAATTGTTGGTGTAAGCAAACTCAATGAGAGGTAGGTGATCATCCCAATTCCCTTTGAAATCAATCACACAAGCCCTCAACATATCTTCTAAAGTATGAATTGGTGCGCTCTGCTTGCCCATCTGTTTGAGGATGAAAAGCAGTACTCAAGTTCACCTTTGAACCCAAACCTTTCTGAAAAGATTTCCAGAACTGTGCAGTAAATTGTGCACCTCTATTTGAAATAATGGAGACCGGGACCGCATGAAGTCTTACCACCTCCCAAATATATAACCTAGCATAATTCTCTGCTGAATGGGTAGTCTTTACGGGTAAAAAGTGGGCTGATTTTGTCATTCTGTTGACAATCACCCAAATAAAATCATGTTGTCTATGAGACCTTGGTAAACCGGTGATGAAATCCATATTTATCATCTCCCACTTCCATTTCGGAAGTTCTATAATTTGAGCCAAACCACTGGGCCTTTGGTGCTCTACTTTCACTTGTTGGCAATTTGGACACTTAGCAATAAACTCTGCAATGCCCTACTTCATGCCATTCCACTTATACAGTTCTCTCAAATCGCAATACATTTTTGTGGAACCCGGATGAATGGAATATCTGGAGCTATGAACTTCCTCCATGATCTTCTCTTGGAGTCCATCCACCATAGGTACACACAATCTACCTTGATATCTCAATACACCATCTCCCCCTTGTTCAAAAGCTAATACTCTTTGCTTATGAACATTTGTAGTTAAGTGTAGCAAAATGGGATCTTGGTCTTTATTTTTTTTCAGTTCTGACACTGGTGATGATTTAGGCCCATTCGTCACCACTATTCCTTCTTCTGTGGAATCCATCAGTCGGACTCCTAAGCGTGTAAGTCTATGCATATCTTTTGCTAACTCTCTCTTTTCTTCATCAACATGGGCAGTACTACCCATAGACAACCTGCTCAAGGCATCAACAACAACATTAGCCTTACCTGGGTGATAAAGAATACTCATCTCATAATCCTTGAGTAATTCTAACCACCTCCTTTGTCTGAGATTAAGTTTTTTCTGGGTGAACACATATTGAAGACTCTTTTGACAGTGAATACATCAACATGCACACCATACAAGTAATGATGCCATATCTTCAAAGTGAATACTACAACAACCAACTCTAAGTCATGGGTTGGGTAGTTCTTCTCATGAACTTTCAATTGTCTAGAGGCATAAGCTATGACTTTACCATTCCGCATTAACACACAACCCAAACCAACTCTAGATGCATCACAATACACCACAAAACCTTGAGTACCTTTCGGTAAGGTTTAAACTAGGGCAGTAGTCAACCTCTTCTTCAAGTCCTTAAAGCTTTTCTCACAAGCTTCAGACTATTGAAATTTAACAGTCTTCTGAGTTAACTTTGTCAAAGGAGACGAAATATATAAGAACCCCTCTACAAACCTTCTATAATAGCCAGCTAAACCCAATAAACTCCTAATATCAGTTGGAGATGTGGGTCTAGGCCAATTCTGCACTGCTTTAATTTTTTAGTATCAACTTTAATCCCCTCTCCAGACATAATATGGCCTAAGAATACCACAGATTCAAGCCACAATTCACACTTAGCGAATTTAGCATACAACTCCTTATCTTTCAAAGTTTGAAGAACTATTTTGAGATGGCTAACATGATTTTTTTCATTCCTTGAATAGATTAATATGTCATCAATGAAGACGATAACAAACATATCTAAATAAGGTTTGAAGATTCTATTCATAAGATCCATGAATGTTGCTGGTGCATTAGTCAAACCAAAAGACATGACCAAAAACTCATAATGACCATATCTGGTTCTGAAAGCTGTCTTGGGAATATCACACTCCCTTACTCTCAACTGATGGTAACCTGATCTAAGGTCTATTTTTGAAAAACAAGAAGCACCCTGAAACTGATAAAAAATATCATCAATTCTCAGAAGAGGGTACTTATTCTTGATGGTAACCTTGTTCAACTAACGGTAATCTATACACATTCTAAGGGAACCATCTTTCTTTCTCACAAATAAGACCGGAGCGCCCCAAAGTGAGACACTTGGTCGAATAAATCCCTTGTCTAAAAGATCCTTTAACTGCTCTTTAAGCTCTTTCAACTCTGCTGGTGCTATTCTGTATGGAGGAATAACAATAGGACGAGTATCTGGAAGAAGATCTATACGAAAATCTATCTCTCTCTCAGAAGGGACTCCGGGAAGATCATCAGGAAAGACTTTTGGGGACTCTTTTACTACTGGAACTGACTGAATATGAGGTACCTCAACACTTGAGTCATTAACTCGGACTAAGTAATAGACACACCCCTTAGAAACTAACTTCCTTGCCTTAAGGTACGAAATGAAACGACCATTAGACATTGCTGAATTGTTTTTCCACTCTAAGACTGGCTCATTTGGAAACTGAAACTTGACAACTCGAGTTCTACAATCAATTGAGGCATAACAGGCATGAAGCTAGTCCATACCAAGAATGACATCAAAGTCTACCATGTCTAACTCAACTAGATCAGCCATGGTACTCTTGTGATTGACGGAAATGGGACAATCACGATAGACTCTCTCTGCTAGAATAGACTCACCAACAGGTGTAGAGACACTGAATGGTTCACTAAGTTGCTTAGGAATAACATCAAAGTTCATAGCAACATAAGGAGTTACAAAAGATAAACTCACTCCTGGATCTAGCAAGGCATAAATAGTAAAGTCTAAGACTTGAATCATACCAGTAACAACATCTAGTGAATCCTTTTTCTCTTGGCGACTGTTGATAGCATATAAGCGGTTTGTTTCTCCGCCAGTATCGAAAGTAACCCCTCTAGGTGCAACTCTGTCTGGTGGAGCAACTGAAGAAGACTGGTCTCTATGGCCCCCATTACCCTTTCCTTGTTTGTTCTTTGGGCACTATCGCATGAAATACCCACTCTGATCACACTTGAAACAACCAGTGTAGCCCTCACGACAAACACCTCAATGGTTTCTACCACACTTGGCGCATGCAAGAGGCTTACTACCCCTTTGTGCCACACTACCCTGAGAATAAACAAGTTTAGCTCTGAAGTTCTAATTATTATACTCACCTTTGTTCTTAGGTGCAGGTGCACTAGCAGATGATGGAGCAGGGCCTTTCTGTTTCTGTTAGAAGGAGGGCCGTTTGGCATTACTTTTCTGCTACCCAGACTCATTCCCTGTCTTAGCCCTCTTGTTCTTGAATTCCTCCCTATCCCTTAGCTTCGCTTCCTCTACTTGCTGCACATAGACCATCAACCTCGAAATGTCTATGTCCCCAATAAGCATTGCTGCCTGACCCTCTTTGCTCGATTGACGGGATAACCCAACAACAAACAAACTCATCATACTTGTTATGTCTGCAACCATTTCTGGAGCATAGCGAGATAGTTGGGTGAATTTTAACCCATACTCATGAACGCTTAGAGAATCCTTCTTAAGTGTGAGGAACTCACATACCTTGGCCTTTTTCAATTCTCGGGGAAAGAAACACCGCAAGGAAGCCTCTTCGAAATAGGCCAAACTCGCAGGTGGTGCGTACTCAGCTCTACCCCCTTTCCACTGATCAAACCAAGTCCTAGCAATATTTTTTATCTGATATGCAGCTAGCTCAACTCTCACAGTGTTAGTAACATACATCACATCGAACACCTTCTTCAGTTCATCAACAAAGTTCTCCGAATCCTCAGAAATGCTTGAACCAGTGAAACTTGGAGGATTCATCCTCAAGAACTCTTGAATCCTTGAAGTGTCAGCCTCTTCTTGTCGAGCTCCTCTTTGCTGCCCAGTCTGATTGGTCACAACTTGACTGAGCATTCTTATAGCCTCTCTGAACTCAACATTGGTGACTTCTCTTTGAGGTTGCACTTCAGGTGCATTGGGTAACTCTTGTTTCTTAACATTCCTCCTAGGTGGACGACCTCTGACTGCTCTTCGTGGAGGCATGATTATCTGGAAAAGCACGTGCAAGCATGAATTAGAGGGAAACTTTTAGAGATTAAACTCTAACGCACGAAATGAATGTGAAAAAAGTGAGGTATTTCCTAGATGTTGCATACTCCTAATTATAGATGTGGCGTGCTTCACACCGAGAACTAGGATTCTACAGACACGACTTCATAGACTACCTAGGACTCTTGAACTCTGTGCTCTGATACCGAGTTTGTTCACGCCCCGAGCCTACACCTTGGGTGGGACTGTCACTTGAAGACCACTGGTGGCCTCAAGCGAACCCTTGACCTGACTTACTAACTCAGCGGAAGACTTAACTCATCACATACACATTTATAAAGTAACTAGAATGTTACAAAGGAACATTCAAATGGCCATTAAGGCAAACTCAAGTCTTTAACATATGAAATGAAAAGTAAAGACAACTGGATTAACAAACTAACTGTCTGTCTGTCTGACTATTTATGAAGCCTCTAAACAGCTGAGATGGATGTCGGGACAGGCCCACGACATCCTAATGAACTAATAATAAAATTGAAAGCAATGTAAAAGAGTCTTCTAGAATGCAAAAAGGCTCACCAACAGACTCTAAACTGCTCACTGATCAACGAATGTGTCGGATGCCGATCCTAGTTACCTGTGTCTGCATCATAATAAGATGCAGACCAACTGACATCAGTACATTGAATGTATGGGTATGCGAGTTGGAATGCTAAAACAACATAGGCTGGAAAGAAAATATGAAAGAAACACTTACCTTGGCTCTTCTCAACTCATGTATACTTAACTAAACTCATTTCAATGTAAAACAATTTAAAACAAGTGCAATATAAAGAAAAGTTGTTTAAAAATATGATGTCAACTATGTGTATGTGCAACAATACAACCTAACTCTGAAATATATGTAAAAATACAATAAACTAATGTATATAAAAATACAATAACTTATGTGGGAGTTTCTCTAACCGACAACCATCACATAAGAGCTATAATGATGATACAACGATCTACCTTACGCTGCCAGGGCATCCTATACCCAGCCAAATGTATAGAACCTGAACTGCCTAATGAATCCACTAGACTGTTGTGCAAAGGATTCATCTAAAAAGTATGACCCTTTTCTACCCATGGTGGCTACATGGTTCTATGGTTACGTGAGTTATCTAAACTCATGCTCGTCCCCCAATTCGATGCTCAATACTATTCCCAAAATATACTGGCTCTTATGTTTTAAAAACATACTTCTTCTGTGATTTGAGATTAGTGCTCAGAAACTTAGCTCAAAGGCTATCTTGGAAATCTCAGTTTCCCTGCTTGCTTCATTTAGAAAGCTATTACTCTTTTCTGAAAACTAGCCCGAAGGCCCTTTGGAAATTTTAGTTTCCGCTCTTATTTAAATATGTAAAACATTTTAAATCTCTTTGGGAAATACTTAGTCCCCATATGTTTCTTTGAAAAAAAGAACTTCAGCATTACTCTTTACTGAACTCAAAACTTAAGTTTTAAAACAAAGTTATAACATTTGTAAAAGACTTATGAAAGCTTAAAATGAACTTCTCTTACTTGACTCTTGACTTCTCTTGACTTTGATCTAAACTGCTCTTGACTTGACTCTTAACTGATCCTTAAATTGAATTATGGATTTAAGGATTAAGATTTGTGATTCGAAAGATCTCATGTTGTTTAGGAATGATTCTAGATAGCTAAACATGAGAAAAAATCGAAACTCAAGATTTGTAGATGGGTTCGCGACGCGGAGGCATAATTAAATTTTGGTTTCGAAAACATCTTTTGAGGTAGAACATCTCGTGTCAGCTCCGCGATGCGAAGCTGAGTTCAAATCTAGGCACTAGGCGCGCGACGCACGGCCCCCCCTTAATTTCGTCTAACGAAATTTCTTCTTCGTTTTCCAACCCCAAATCACCCAAACTCGGTTATTTTTCTAGATTACTTTTAGATACAGATACCCAGCAAATGTACCTAAGAACCTAACTCGAAACGACCCTATAATGCGTCGTAACGAACTCAGAAACTTTCCAACTCAGTCAAATTCAAGAACAAAATATTAATTCAAGAATAGGTATCAAAATCATCAATATTCATATGCTTTTAGGACAAATCCAAACTGAAATAAATATGGTTGGAACGTGGGAGAATGATCCCAACGTTATGAGAGCCTTACATATCTGATAAAAGCAAATCCTTGGCGAAACACCAACTTCTTTGATTGATCTTGATGAATTTGCCCTTTTCTTCTTCTTGTTTTCTCTTCTCCTTTCTCCTTAGCCCTAGCGTGAAATCCCAAATTCTAAAACTGACTAAAATCTAATTTGACCCATATTAAACTCCTAAAAACGGATTAAAATAATAGGGCAAATGAAAGGACTAAAATACCCCTTAAATTTCAGATTGGACATTTCCTTAATCCAACAACCCAACTTCCAAAGGGGATAACTCACTCATACGAATTCGGAATCGCATAAACTTAGTGGCGTTGCAAAGATCGTCCCAAGAGATTTCCAACCATATATGCAGCTACACTTAACTCATCCTGAGCTAGGTGTTATGGCCGATTGAAGTTGACCAAAAACTCAATTTTAACTTACTTGCAATTTTCCATATTTCCTTATACTTTCCAAAAATAACTATTTCCAGATTTTAAACTTTCTTCTAGTTCTTTCTAGTTGAGAGATGTTACATAAACATAACATAGGCTTGAAAAGATTCTGAAAGAAACACTTACCTTGGGTCTTCTCAACTTATGAATAACTTAACTCAATATAAAGCAATAAAACACATGCAATATATGTAAAACTTGTAATCAGAGGAAAAAAAACTTAGTTCGTTAAAGAAATGTAATAACAAACTCAACTTTACTTATATAATAAAGTAATATAGTTTATGTGGGAGATTCTCGGACCGATAACCACCACTATGAGTGGATCCACTAGTCTATGCTAAAAGCATCTTAAGAAGTCATCCAAAAAGTATGATCATTTACTACCCATGATGGCTACATGGTTTATGGAGACTTGAGTTAATGTGAACTCACATCTCCATATCGGTGCTCAATACTACTCCCAAAAATATACTTAGCTCATATGTTTTAGAAACAACTTCTTTCTTTGGTTTGATATAATTACTCAAAACTGAGCTCAAAGGCTCTGTTGGAATCGATGTTCCCTTTTCTTGCTCAAATGTGAAAACGTTTATAAACTCTTTACTCTTTGCTTAACTTGAAACTTGAGTCTTAAAAACAAAATTAAAACATTGTTAAAGACTTTTGAAAACTTTAAGAACTTTACTTTGACTTGCTTCTTAACTTCTAGACTTGACTCTTAACTTCTCTTGACTTTGAACTTAACTTTCCTTGAATTGAATTAACGATTCAAGGTTCATGATCTCATGTTTATGGATGATTTCATGATGTTTAGATGTACCTTAGAGTGTTGGAATCAACTAGAAAACATAGGTACATTGCTAAGAAACACGTACGAAAAGGTGGGGAAGAAATAGGGAGAACTGGCGTCCCTGGCGCTCTAAGAGGTGCGGGCTCCAGCCCTCAAAGTTCAGAGGGCTTGTTGGGGCACTCTGGCTGGCGCGGCGTGCCAGATCCCAAAGTTCAGAGGAACTTTTGTGGCGCTCTGGCAGGCGCTGCCCCTCAATCCCCTCCCCAGGTGAACTCCGACTTTTCTTGCTCGTTTTTCATCTCTAAACTCTTTAAACTTCAATGGTTCTTTACCCAAACACTTAGAATCACTTATACTCTCAATATATGATAGATTCAACCCGAAACTACACTCGGAAACATGAATCAAACCACAAGAAACTCCAACAACACAACCCACAAGAATTCAAAAGAATATCATCAATAACTCAAAGGATTTACTTTCAAAACAAACATATTTCGCTGAATTGAATCATGATTGGCGCGTGGGTGAACTAACCCAACGCTATGTGAGTCTCACATACCTTGTAGGGATCCCCCCGATGAAATCCACAAGCTAACTCGACGATCTTGACGAATCTTAAACGTTCTTCTCCTTTCTCCTCTTTTCTCCTCTTCTTTCTCTTCTCTCAAAATCCTAATTCTTTTGGTAAAAGTGTAAACTGATCTAATTCAACTTAGAGCCCTAAGTAATTACCAAAAACGAATTATAATAAAAGGCTAAGGAAAAGACCAAACTACCCTTTCAAAATCCGGATTGGACTTTCCTTATTCCAACAACCCAACTTCCAAAGGGCATAACTCACTCATACGAACTCGGATTTGCGCAAACTCGGCGGCGTTGTAAAGATAATTCCAAGAGATTTCCTACCATATCTGTAAGTACCTCTAACTCATCCTGAGATAGAAGTTATGGCCATTTGAAGTTGACCAAAAACTCTACTTTTCCTAACTTAACAAATTTCCAGATTTTCATTATTTCCAAAAATGACTATTTCCAATTATTAGCTTCTTCCTAATTATTTCAAATTGCGAGATATTACATTTTTATTCCCAATCCACAGCCCCATCCACAATACCCCACACCCTTACATTAACATTTACTTTTTATATATATTTATTTATTTATTTTTAAAATAATAATATTTTTGAAGAAAAACATTTTTTTTTTATCTTTTGTATTGATTCATTTTATTTCTATTATATAGAAGAGCTATGAGAAGGACGACCAATGGCATTTTAGTAATTTTAACATCATTTAAGGGTAGAATAATAATTGTGTAATTAGTGGTCAAAATGAAAATCTAGAAGAATTCATATATTGTGTTGTGTCGTAATTTTCCTAACCTTTAGAAAAATCACTTTTTTGAAATATTCTAAGTATAGAACAATTGGAGAAGAATACTTAGAAAAGAGTCGCCACTTAATTTTATTTTTTTAAAGAAATTAAGAAAACTTATAATTTTCAAAGATTTAAACAGAAAAAATCATTTGAAAATACCAAAGAGGGTTCGGGGTTCAATTTACACTTCGAGAAGGGTTTAAGCATTCGAAGTGTCCGCTAACATGCGGTTGACCTTCGACTTGACTAAAATATATTTGACTATTTTTTAGAAAAAATAATGATAAAAATAATAACTTGCAATATAATCGATTAACTTTGAAAAAATAATTAAGTAAATGACGCATTTTATTTATTTATTTATTTATATTTATTAGAAAAAAGGATCCAAAATGAAACATATGACTCGAAATACAAGTGATTGGAATATTAATAAAACTAGATTAATTAGAATTTATTTAATTCATTTTGAAATAATAATTTAAACCAATTTAATAAATTAAGGTATGAAAATCCTTTTTTTTTTTATTGAAGAGTAAAAGTTTTGACTAACCTTTTTGAGAAAATGAGTAGGTAAGTATTTATAATAATAATTTACACTATTAGATTAACTTTGAGAAAATACTTTTTAAAAAATAAAATAAATTATATTGTTAATTTTTTAAGGAAAATTAACCATTGATTGAAATATTAATTTTGCAAGCGATTAGAATTTTGGCAAATCTGGGTTAATTTGAATTTTTTATTTGAGTCTTTTTTTTTTAAAAAAAGAAATAATAATTTAGACCCATTTAGTCAATTAAAGTATGTAAACTATTTTAAATTAATTGAAAATCAAGTAAACGTTTTCAATAATGGTACAGGAGTTGATAAAAAGGAAACTTTATTGAAATATATCTAACGCAAAGCATATGGTTCATCTTTTGGGGATTTAACTACGTTAATTAAATATTCAAAGGGTTAAAATTAAAGCATTCAAACAAAATAATAATTCAATGTTTTAAGGCCAAAAATGTCCAAAGAGGACTGTTTTAGGGCCCAAAGGTCAGGTTCTATTTGCCTGGACCGACTTTGGACCTTCAGCTGCTGATCGTCTTGGGTTTTGACCCATTTTTTCGTGTATATCGGACTGTATACTGAGGGTACACAATCTATTTTGACCCCTGCAACCCGCATTTCACTTTTTTGCCCTGTATATCACATGTACAATTGCTGTACAGCAGTGTATACTGCTGTATACAGCAGGTATACAGCTATATTTTGAGCTCTTGGAGGCTTGCAAATTAAATTTCCAGCCCACGTTCATCGACCTTAACCTGTACGTCAATCTCGCAACTAGCCAAAGGGGCTGACTCGAGTAAGAAGAGCAAATTTGGGCCTTTACGGCCCAAATCGGATGCAAACGGAAATAGAGAAGTCCGTGAGGACCCAAGGCAGATTCACGCATAGAAAACAACAAAAACAAGATAAGAATTAGTGATGGAGGACACTTTAAATCTATGCAATACAACCAAGATACATGAGAAAGAAATAAGACAAAATAGGCATGTGATTAGTTCGCTACCAATGTTATGCAAATATGACAAAGGAATGCATGCAATACTTAATGAATTTTCATTTAAATTAAACTAACTTCACATGATAAGATGAAACACCAAATGGTAGTGAATAACTTAACAGTGATTAAACGAAGTAGACTTATACATGAATAATGATGAGGAAGCAATTATCAGTAAAAAAAAAAAAAAAAGCGGACTATCGGAATTATCCTCTATCTAATACTGTTACAGGAAGGATTAAAAAATATCAAGAATAAAATTAGATCAGTCCTATAATTAGCAAGTAACGGGATAGACTCCCAATATGGAATGGAATCATTTCAACAAGATGTCCTCACAATATTATTTACCAAAATCTCGACAATAAACATTAATATAAACTAAGAAGCTAGATCAAACAAATCCCATACCCAAAGACTACCAAAACTTGACAGACATACATTCAAACTTTACAAGGCTTCATGAATAATACACACACTTGAAATTTAAAGTATCTTTCTGAAAACTTTACTAATGCAAGCCACAGATAAGCATGTAAATGGTATGCGCGATAAGAAATGAGCAGGCATGACTCGAGTTGGGAAACAAAATACAATTTTAAATGTCGACATTCTGGACAGCAACTTATTGATGGTCTTAATCCTCTATTTAGAGAAGAAAGGAGAAGGAAAACAAAGTGTAACCATTCAAGAAAAGCTACAAATAACCAACACCAAACTGATACCTACACATGATAGAAATCTTTAAAATAGTGAGCCATAAAGAAACTAAAGCAAATATTACCAGCTCATAAGAGGCGAGATGGAACAGATAAGGACACAATACAAAGGAAAAGAATCTCACACTCTTTAGATAAGTGGAAACTATAACATCAGATGATTACCTTACCCGAACACAACAAAATACCATAGGTAAAGAACATGTACCACAGACGACTAGAAAGATCCTTTTTGCATTCAACTAAAATCAAAAATGGGAAAATACAACACAAAAGAATTGAACCGTGGAAAATTCGTGGTCAAGCAGGAAGAGATCGAACATGCTCGGAAATAACGCTAAACCAACTCCAAATGGAATTTATAGACAGATAACACGCATATAGAAAGAAAAGATGTTACTAGCTAAAACTCATTAACCAAGGCCTAACATATAGAGACCAAAACAAAGTTAACGCATAAACAAAACACGAACACATCATGAACAAAACAACACAAAAGAGCCGGGAATCAACAAAACCAACAAAAGAATTTACCTCTTTCCGGGCAGCGATCTGAGAACTCGAGTTGAGCAAAGACCAACCTTCCTAACTTTTGATGGATTTTTATGTAACTATATTATGCATCCCTTCTCTATATCCTTTCACTATTCTCTCTTTGTTTCTTGTCAAAGATTTCCAATTTTTCTTCTAACCCCCCCTCTGTCACTTGTATGTAAAGGATTATTTATAGGGGAAGTTGGGGCGATTTAGGTCGATGAAAATTGGACGAGGGCAAGGGCAAGGGAAGAAACAGAATTCTCCCCTGATTTCAAAATTCAAAATCCTTTACCAGGGAGCAGTTGGGTTTGGTATGAGATTTCATCCAAAATCCCAAAAAATCCAGACGAGGAGCAGGGTGGGCGGTTATTGCAGAGAAAGCTGTTGTTTGTTGACATTTTGGACTGTCGTTGCCTTGATGTTTTTGGGTTTACGTCTGGGGAAGAGGAAGACGCGGGCAGGGGAGGGTTATGGCTATCGTTGTATGTATTGATGTTGATGGTGTATTGTATTGTTAGGAATTGTTGTGGGTTGGGTCGGTTATGCTGCTGATGTGAATAAGAATTGGGCTTGGGAAATCTGGTAATTGTTTTGGGCTACTGGTAAGTTTAATTGATAATATGGAATGGGAAGTTGGTTGACTGATTGTTGGGCCAAATAAGAAAAAGGGGTTAGATCTTTTAAGAGATAACCATATTGAGTTTAAATTTAAACGAATTAATATTATTTAATTAACGAGCTTCTCAATCTTAACGAAATATAATAATTACTTCTATTATAAAATAATTAATTACAAACTAATTAACTCGAAATTATGACTATAACTTAAAAGTAAACTAATAAAATATTTAACTAAAAATGTAAAATCTTTGTGATGATTTTCAAATGTTTATAAAACACCGTGATTGTGAAAATATACATATTTATTATTTAAAATTATTAAAAATGATAAAATTACTCTAACAACAACTTGAAAGTATTTTGAATTTCATAAGATTCATTAATTCAAAATTACAACCATCACTAATAAATTATTAAAATAAAAAAACTTTTTGAGATGATTTTTGAATAATCATAAAATATACTAATTATATACATAATTATGTAAAACATATATATTATCTAAAAATTATGAAAAGCGACAAAACTATTAAAAGTCTTGCAAACTATATTATTATTTTATGGAAATTTTATAAAACTAATTATTTTTAAATCGTTTGAAATTGGAAAAGCTCAAAATGATTAATTTATATTGTGGAGGGTCAAAATTGGGTGTCAACATATTGTATGTCTTTACTTTTGTTATGAGACCATAATGATATTTTTGTAATTTTATTAAAATGATGAATTTCTATTTGTTAACTTCTTACAAACAATAATAAATGCTAAGCTTGTTTTGACATGTTTTAGAAAGAAAATTTTGAACTAATTTAAATAAAATGTGTTTGAATAGTTAATATTTTGTTCCTAAAAATACTTTAAAGGATTATTGTGTAAACATATTTTTAATATTATGTTACATAATATGACCACTAAATTTGTATCTTGATCATTAAAATAATCTTTAAAATGACGTATCAATATTTTTTAATTAATTTGAAAAAAATATCAAATTTCGTGACTAAAAGAATGAACAATGGTTGACTATCAAGAAATTAATGATTTGATAATGTATTCATCAAAATATTAAAAAATATAATTTTTTCATTTCTATATAGATTATTTTTTTAGTATTATATAATAAACTATTTAACAGAGAAAATTTGACAAGGAGAAAGTTTAACATTCAAATCTAAGGAATATTAAAATACAAACTAAAGAAAAATGAGTAGTTAAAAAATAAATATGAACAACAAAAAACAATGTCAATAGAAAAGGACTTTGTTGAGAAATATAGAGGAACAAAAAAGCTAAATAAATAAATTAATTAAGGAAAAACAACCTGAAAAAGAAAAACAAGTATATTGGTTATTTGTGGGGTAAGATTCAAATATTTCTTTTACGGCATGGTTCTATTATATAGAAGAGTCATGAGATGGACAACCAATGACATTTTAGTAATTTTAACATCATTTAAGGGTAAAATAATAATTGTGTAATTAGTTGTCAAAATGAAAATCTAGAAGAATTCATATATTGTATGTCTTTACTTTTGTTATGGGACCATAAAGATATTTTTGTAATTTTGTTAAAATGAAGAAATTCTATTTGTTAACTTCTTACAAACAATAATAAATGCTAATCTTGTTTTGACATGTTTTAGAAAGAAAATTTTGAACTAATTTAAAATAAAATGTTTTTGAATAGTTAATATTTTGTTCCTAAAATTACTTTAAAGGATTATTGTGTAAACATATTTTTAATATTATGTTACATAATATGACCACTAAATTCGTATCTTGATCATTAAAATAGTCTTTAAAATGATGTATCAATATTTTTTAATTAATTTGAAAAAATATCAAATTTCGTGACTAAAAGAATGAACAATGTTTGACTATCAAGAAATTAATGATTTGATAATGTATTCATCAAAAGATTAAAAAATATAAATTTTTCATTTCTATATAGATTATTTTTTTAGTATTATATGATAAACTATTTAACAGAGAAAATTTGGCAAGGAGAAAGTTTAACATTCAAATTCTATGGAATATTAAAATACAAACTAAAGAAAAATTAGTAGTTAATAAAAAATAAAGAAGAACGACAAAAAACAATGTCAATAGAAAAGGACTTTGTTGAGAAATATAGAGGAACAAAAAAACTAAATAAGTTAGGGAAAAACAGCCTGAAAAAGAAAAACAAGTATGTTGGTTATTTGTGGAGGTAAGATTCAAAGTTTTCTTTTACGGCATGATATTAAGAGTGTAGTATCAAAAAAAAATTATTAATGTAATTTAGAATATAACATTATGATAATTGTTATTGTATATAGAGAAAAGTTGCTTTCATAATTGTTTTTATTGTTGTGGAGTTAGAAATAATTGTTTTAATAAATAATTTCAATATTTAGAATATAATATTACGATAATTGTTATTGTATATAGAAATAAAATTGCTTTCCTAATTGTTTTTATTGTTGTGGAGTTAGAAATCAATTTTTATTAGTACTTTCAATATTAAAATCAAAATACATAGAAGCATTTCTATTTATCGAAGACAATAATAAAATGTATCACAAAATTCATCGACAAAGCAAACTACAAACACAGTATACTGAAGTTGAATCAATAGAGATTTGAAATGTAACACCCCAGAAAAATTTTCGAACTAAGACTCGAACCGTTCTTCGTAGTGAATGAGATTTTACCAAGAAATTAAAAATTTCTTAAGTGTTAAGGTCACTAGATGTAGCACCTTGAGTTCCAAAAAGAATTAAATTGGAAATAGCAAAATCTGAAATTATGCAAGTTATACTTAAGTTATGAGTTTTGGGTCAACTTGAAATGATCATAACTCCTAGCACAGGATGAGTTAGATGTTCTACAAGATACCGTAGGAAAGACCTTTGAATTATCTTTCCAACGCCGCCAAGTTTGCTAAGTTTCGAGGTCGGATGAGTGAGAAATGATGTTTTGAAGTTAGGTTGTCCAGTTAAGGAAAGTTAGCCGAAAATAGTAAGGGGTATTTTGGTCTTTTCCTTACCAAATCAGATTTAATTCGTTTTTAGTAATATTTTAGGGGTATAATATGATTAGGTTCAGTTTTATAATCCTAGTTTATGCCTAGGGTTTTAGTTAAGAGTTCAAGAAGAGAAAAGAAGAAGAGAGAAGAGGAGAAAAGAGAAAGGATCGAAGCGTTCGTCGAGATTCTTGCGTCTTGTTGCGGATTTTCGCCATGGGTTTAATACCTAAGAGGTATGTAAGCTTCCATAGTGTTGGGTTTGTTCACCCACACGCCAAACATGTTATTTTTAGCGCAAATTTCATTCTTGAAGTTGAAAGATTTGAGTTCTTGATGAGTTCTTGATAGCTGTTCTTGAAGTTCATTATAAATCTTGTTGTGTTGGGTTCTTGATGATTTATTGAGATCAAAGTGGGTGTTTTAAGGGTTGTATTGATTAGATTAGAGTGTACTTATGTTAAGTAATCGAATCCAAGTGATTGGGGAAGAAACCGTTCGATTCTAGGAAAGTTAGGGTGAGAAAACGAGCAAGGAAAATTCGTCAAATTTTCTGGGTTGGGGCCTGGCACAATGCGCCAGCCAGAGCGCCCTAAACCCTCCTCTGAAGTTTAGGGGCTGACTCCCCATGCCACCCATAGCGCCAGGGTCACCTGCCCCATCCATTTTGTTGTCGGTTACCCCGTTTGAGTTCGTTTAAAGTGCACCTTCACTCCTTTTCGATTCTAACTAGTTTAAGCTACTTCTAAACACCTAAAATCATTCCTAACATGATCATAACCTTGAATTCATAATTCAAATTCAAGATAGAGTTGAGAGTTAAGTTTTGAGAATTCTTTCGAACATTCTAAGAAAGTCCCTTTGAGTCATTTTGTGGAGTCTTCTATAACTTCTAGTAACTTGTTTCAAGACTTAAGTAAGTGAGAATGAGAGTGAGGAGAATGTATTCATGAGTCTAAACTATCACCTAGATTCTTCATATAATGAACCATAACTCTTGAATTCATAATTCATAATTCACATTCAAGAGAAAGTTAAGAGTAGAGTTCAAGAAAGTCTTTGAGTTCAATTGTGAATCCTTTGAGATCAACTATCGATTTGAACTAAGTTTTGAGGAAGTAAGTAAGAGAATAAGAAGAGTCGTATACATGAGTTCCATATAGTTATGTAGACCATCGAGTCGAGTTGTTTCATGCCCATAATTTCGCATGAACTTTGTAAGTCGAACATCTTTCAGAAAAGTGGTATCTTCAAGTTCTAAGCCTTTAAGTGTTGAGTTCCTAATCCCTTTTGAGAAGTATCTTTGAGCCCTTGAGTTGAGTAGTTCATGCTCATAATTCCGCATGAACCCTCTGAGTTGAGCATTCTGGAAGTGAATAGTATCATTGAAGTTCTTGAGTTCCAAGTATTTTAGTTCTATCTATGGTTATTGAAAACCTTGTATTGAGTCGTTCATGTCCATAATTCGGCATGAACCATATTTTAAGAAGTCTTTTACAAACGTTTTAACTTTGTTTTAATACTTAAGTTTTGAGTTCAGTAAAGAGTAAAGTTGAAGTTCTTTTCTTCAAAAAGTATATGGGGACTAAGTATTCCCAAAGAGATTTAAAATGTTTTCACATTTAAATAAGAACGGAAACTGAGATTTTCAAAGAGCCTTCGGGCTAGTTTTCAGAAAAGAATAATCGCTTTCTAAATGAAGCAAGAGAGGAAACTGAGATTTCCAAGATAGCTTTTGAGCTAAGTTTTTTGAGCACTAATCTCAAATTACAGAAAGAAGTATGTAGTATATTTTGGAGTAGTATTGAGCACCGATATAGGGGAGAGTTCAAATAACTCACACCCCCCATAAACCATATAGCCATCATGGGTAGTAAAGGTCATACTTTTTATATGAATCATTTTCGCACAGACTAGTGGATCCACTTAGTAGTTTAGGTCCTATACATCTAGCAAGGTATAGAATGCGCTGGCAGCGTGAGGAAGATCGTTGTATCATCACAATAGCTCTTATGTGATGGTTGTTGGTTAGAGAAACTCCCACATCAGTATTTTGTATTTTTATATACATCAGATTATTTGTATTTTAACATACATCCCAGGGTTATATGTATCTTTGCATACACACAGAGTTGGCATCATGTTTTTAAAACAACTTTTCTTTATATTGCACTTGTTTTAAAACTGCTTTATATTGAAATGAGTTCAGTTATGTTGAGTTGAGTTGAGCCAGGTAAGCTCTTCAGTTTCCTTTCAGATTCTTTTCAAGCTTATGTTTATGTTTTAGAATTCCCCTTACATGCTCGTACATTCCACGTACAGAGTCATTTGGTCTGCATCTTCTCATGATGCAGACACATGTATTCAGGATCATCAACAAGAGCTTCGTTGATACATCCGGGAGTTCGAGTTAGCTATGGTGAGCCTTTTTGTTTCCGTAGGATTTCATTTACTTTTCAGTTTAGTCAGGATGTCGTGGGTCTTGTGTCGCAACTTCCATCTTTATTAGTTAAAGGCTTCATAGATAGTCAGTATAGTTGAGAAGTTTGTATTATTCATTTATTTTATTAAATATTTTAAAGACTTAAGTTGCCTATTTTATGGCGAGTTGAATATATTATTTTATTGAGAGTTTTTCATTTGAGTTAAAGCTTTGTATTTCAGTTTCATGAATTTTATTCAGTTTTTAAGCTTTATATGCTTGAATCAGTTTTCCACTTGTAGTCAGCCAGGATGAGGGTTCGCTTGGGGACCAGCAATGAGTCTCGAGTGCAGGCCACGTCCAGGGTGTAGGCTCGGGTCGTGACATGAAAGACTTTGAATCGATCTTTACGGATTGGTTGATCAATGATTAGTATTTTATCATATGCAAAGCTTATGGTGCAAATATTACAAAAAGAAGATAATAACATAGTGAAAAATAGATACCACTTGCGAAATATATGTAGATCGATGAACTTTTTCAAAGATATCAACATTTTATATATTCCTCGAAAACGATATGTTTTAACTCATAATCTAACACAATTCTCTATTTCCTTGTTGCATAGAATTTTTCAGAATTCAACTTTCTCAATTTGGGTTGTAAATGACACATTTATGTCGTATGAACATTTGAAATAGATTATTAAGTTATATATTGAAGTTGTTTACTGAAGAAATTTTTTTGTATAAAGTACATAAATCTCATATCTTTGGAGGCTAATTACATCATATTTCAAAAGTTTCCTCAATTACAAAAATCTTGAATTTTTCATTGTTTTTGAATACATTCCTTGATTTTTCAATACATTGCAAATGATATATTAATCTATGGGAGGGATATATCCGAGAGGAGATAGGTATGTATCCGAGAGGGGAAGATGTATCCGATAGGGAATAAGGATGTATCTGAGAGGGAATTATGATATCTTAAGTTGTAAATTTTATAATTTTCCAATAAAATATGTGAAATTATATTGGACCCGTATCATAGACCTTAAATTATCTAGTATTTATATAAATCATTTTCTATCACTATACAGTGAAGTGACACTGCCCCCATTATTTTGGCTCCACACCATGTGAGATATTTCAGGAGTTCATTGTATGATTCATTCTTTAAGTTTTAAGTGGCTTTCCATTTAAAAAGAAGTGGGGGAGAACTAGCAAAAATATCGAGATTCAATCTAAAATTTGCTTAAATTTTATCCAAAATCGTCCTAAATTTGAAATTCAAACTCTCTTCGATGTTCTAATTCTTTTGAAATATTATTCATTTTAAACAAGCTGTTTGTTTTCATAAATTAATTTTGGGCAAACAATACAAATTTCATAAATTTAAAGCCTAATTCAGTCCCAGATTCCGACAGGATACATGTATCTGAAATATATGGAGTCAAAATTAGATGTAATTTATTCCAGATATACGGTATCCAAGTGAATTCACACATGTATTTAGGATACACTAACTCTCTCGCTTGTCTCTCTCCTTATGTATCTCTATTTCAGAATATATCGAGAATGTATATATATTTTTGAGTGTATTTGATAGCAACAATACATATATTTAGGTGTATCTGATACAAATTATTAATTAGTGAAATAATATATGATTATTTCATACAATATGGAGAATTAATAATTATTGTAGGAATTTTTATGTAATTGGGTATTTTTTCTATTAACATTTCTATATGGAAAAAGGATTTGATATACCTCTCAACTTTGTCATTTAGAGGTGATATGCCCATCGTTATAAAATGGTTCACACGTACCCCTACTGTCACACAAATGGATCACATATACCTCTACCATTACAAAAGTAGCTTACATATACTCTTTAATCTAACCGAAGTGAAAAAGTTAAATTTTTTTTTTTGATTTTAAAAAACTCATGTAGGTATATATATGATCTTTTTCACACATAATTTTTTTTGACTTCTTTAATTATCATGATTTGAGTTTGTTATTCTTATTTTATTCTTTGGTGTAAAAATATGAGGAAAAAAAGTGTGAATGGAAAAAGAGAAAAAAGTAAGAAAATAATTTAAAATTAATTATTGTTTAGATATATTGTAAAAAAAATATATATATTTGTAAAGAAACAATGGGGGCATATATGAAATTTACATTAAAGTTAGTGAAAAAATAAATTTGATCATGAAAATGATAAATTCAATTAATCGATGAATAAAACAAGCCAAAAAAAAGTATATGTGTGAGAAGTATCAAATATATCTCTACATGAATATTTTTTTGATAATTTTTTTAAAAAATATTTAAATTGATTTTTTTCACTTTCGTTAGAGGAAAATGATATATGTGAGTCATTTAACAGTAGGGATATATATGCATCACTTTTATAACTAAGGTGTATTAATTCTAAATAACAAAATTGAAGGGTATATCAGACTTTTTTCCCTCATCTAGAAAACTCTTAATGTGGCCCACTTGTCAAAATGCATATGTAGTCCAACCCACAACTAAATATGGTTGAAATGGTAATTAGAAGTTAATGAACGACGATAAGAAACAAACTAATTTAATTAACAAAGATATTAAACAAATTTTTAAAGTTAAACAAATAAAAGAATTATTAAGACAAATCTTCACACAATAGCAAATTACAATAGATAGATTGAGAGCAATTGTTGTCAATACTATACCTTTCGAGCCTTGTGTACACCACAATTCTATCCTTTATAAAGTAGTACTACTAATTAACTTAAAATTAAGTCTCTAATTAAGATAATCTTGCTTTAATTACAAACCACAAGAGCACTTAAGCTCCATAAGCGTTATCTACAGCAAATTGTTGTTAGTTTCTCATTAACAATATTAGTTGAATTAGCGTACGTAATAAATGTTGATAGCCACTAATCACCTTCCTATTTTCAATAGTTCTACTAGACTACTACAACTAATAATTAATAACAGCTTCGTGCACAAAGCATTCCGTATTCATATTGCATGTTCCAAAGAACGAACACACCCAAGAAGTATGATATAGACTGTCTGCCCTAATACAAGCATTACTGATTGCTTCTCCATGATTCCAACTTGTGACCTATAGGTTACGCGAGACAAACTTTACCATTTCAAAATATAGGATTTTGGAAGTGAGAACAGTAAAATACTTTATTCATCTATCCATGAATTATTTAATTAAGAAACAAATTAACAAATCTTGATCCTATAATTAATCAGATTGCATCGTTGGTGGAATCTGAAACAACATGGATTGAAGATTTGGTCCTGTACTAGGAATCAAGAAATGATTTTTTATTTTTTTTTTAACTAAAAGGCCAAAGGGCCAGATTTTATTAATCAAAATAAAAGCAATATACATCAAATGATCAGGCCCAAGTCAGCAGGCCCAATCAATAAGGAATGAAATAAAGAAAACAATAAACAAACAAATAAAGAGAAATTAGAAAGGAAAAGAATTAAAATCTGGACAGAACTAAAAGTGGAAAGAGGAAAGTGAATAGTTGTCCTCTTCAAAACTTCATCCACATCTCCACCTATTAATCGACCATTTCACCTCTAACCCATCCAAAAGCTTGTTCTTCAAGAGGTGGAACTGCTCTAATCATAGACGAAAAAATAGATGAAACCTTTCCACTTCGTCTTTTTTCCATTGATAAGCTTGTTTCTTTGTTGTTGTAGTTGACCTCTTGTTCGACTTCATCATACATTAGTGAAGAGGAAAATCCATGATCGAGCTTGGAAAAAGCATGTCAAAGTCATCAAAACACAGTAAGTGACCCCTATAGCCTCTCAATTTTCAACTATAACCTCAACAATGTGTAAGAACCAAAGCTCTCTCCTCCATTACTAAGAACCAGAACTTAGATTCTCAAGATCTAGATTTTGCCCTTTATCTAGCTTCTAATGGGTTGAATCTCTAAGGAGATTAATACCACCATCTAAAAACTAAATTATAGGCCAAAATCTCTAAATTGAGATCTAATATATTATGTACATTTGATACAGGTGAAGAAGGATCCTCTTCAAGACATTAGCAACTTACTAGGATTACTCAACCAAGTCTTGATTTAGCATCGAAAGGACACCCCAAAGTTCTCACCAGGTGCATGATGCTATAACCATGTGAAATTTCTTCAGACTTTGTTATTTGCCTTCTAGAGAAGTGACTACTGTTTACTTTCACCTTTCTTTCATATAATTAAGAGTTTGATGAATTTCTAGTTAATCTGTGGAGATTCTTCTTATATGAGGAGTGCCAACTTTGTCTAGGTTAATGATTCTTTTGACTTCACTTGGAAGTTCCTGGAATTGATTATATTGAAAGCCACCTGCAAAAATAAAAACCAAGTTAGTTAAAAAATCAGCAAGAGTATTTCCTTCCCGGAGGGAATGTTGTACTCTTGCTGAGACAATCCTCATTAGCTCATTGATAGTGTTTACCTCCAAACTCAAACTCCAAGGAATCTCCCACCTCCCTTCTATGATATTAACCATTGCTAGAGAGTCTGTCTCTACCAGTACGTTAGTCAATCTATTCTCTTTACAAAACATCAATCCCTCTTTAATAGCTTTTGCTTCTGCCACTAAATTAGTAGAATCAAGCATTTTAACTCCTTTAGCAGCCAGAAAATTCCCATTCTGATCTCTAATGCAAAACGCTACAGAGCTAGGTCCAGGATTCCCTTTAGAAGCCCCATCCGTGTTGCACTTTAGCCAACCAGTAGGAGGAGGGAACCATCTAACACTCTTACTAATGTGGTTCGCTTTGTATCCCTCTAGAGATGCTATTAACAATGGCCAATTATTGGAACCGAAGTCCCAATTAAATCTCTCTTTGAGTAATTTCAAAATAGTGTCAGTGATCTCCCATTTAACTTTTCCAACTGAATAAGAACCTCCATGAAGGATAGTATTTCTCCTTTTCCATAGAAACCATAGAATCACAATAGGAACAGCTTGAAATACCACATTTAATCATGCATTTCCACTTGCACCCCACAATTTCTTCACTGACTGGTTCAATTGAACAAATGAGCCAGTCAAGCCTACTGCTCTACCAAAATAATTCCATACAATAGATGCAATTTCACCTTTTAGAAATAAATGATCAATTGTTTCTCTCTCCGGTATAGAACAACATTTGCACAATTGAGAAATATTATGATTCCAAAAATGCATGACAACAGCTACAGGAACCTTACCTTGCCAAATTCTCCAAGAAAGAAAGGAGAATTTAAAAGGTAATCCTTTCATCCATAAAAGTTTAAAATCATCATTGATATCCTCTCTTTGCCTTAACAATTCCCAAGCGCTTTTAACACTGAACTTTCCAGTGCTAGTTTTAGTCCACCACGGTTCATCACTTTGTCCGCTTAGCTTAACATTACACAAATTCAATGTGACATGATTCACCACATACTCTGGAACATAATTCTTCATATTTTCAAAGTCCCAGCCATCAGTTGTTAGAAATTCTTCAATATCTCTCATATGATGACATGTTTGACTCTATAAAGGAAGTAGATGAAGAGGTCCCAATGTAGACCAATTGTCATACCATATAGTAGAAGTACCCCCCTTTGGTCCCCACCATAAGTGCTGCTCGATAATCTCCCTGTTCTCTAGCATATGTTTCCAGATTTGAGAGCCCCCTTTCCATTCAACAAGAGTCAGAATTTACTTTTTGCAATATTTATTCCAAAGGAAATTGGACCACAAATTATTTTGTGTCCTAAACCTCCACCACAACTTAGCATACATGGCCTGAGAGACATCAAACATAGATCTGAAACCAAGTCCACCTTCCTGCTTTGGAAAACAAACTTTATTCTACGCCGACCAATGCTTGCTCCTTCCTGTTTCCTTGTTACTCCAAAAAAATCTAGCAAAATTCCTATGAAGTTCCTTAATCACACACATAGGAGGGGTTATAGCAGATAAGGTATAAATGGGAGTGCTTTGAAGAACACTAGATAGAAGAACCTTTTTACCGCCATAAGAGAGCATCTTTCCTTTCCATGCTTGAATTCTACCTTTCACTCTGTTCAACAATTCTGAATAATGTTCTTTCCTTTTCCTACCATGAGTGATGGGACATCCTAAATATTTCATTAGGAATACTCCCTTCCTCATGCCTGTGCTATGCTCCACTTGTTGAGCGATCCATGCAGCCACATTTTGATGTAAATAAAAGAAACTCTTTTCTTTATTCACCTTCTGTCCTGATTGCTTCTCATATTCCTGCAAAGTAACCAAAAATTTTTCCAAAGAATATGAATGAGAAGAAGCAAAGATAATGGTGTCATCAGCATAAGAGAGATGATTCAGATTAACACTCCACTTTGGCATCCCATATCCAACATATCGGGGATCATCAAATAGAGAGTTGAGAGCCCTAGTAAGAACCTCTGCTGATATAATAAAAAGAGCAGGAGAGAGAGGATCTCCCTGCTTCACTCCTCTTGCAGAATGAAAAAAACCATAAGATTGCCCATTGAGCAAAATTGAGTAATGGTTGTTAGAGATGAACCTCCAAATTATATCAACTAGATTATTAGAAAAACCCATCTTCTTTAACACCTTCATCAAGAAAAACCAAGAAACTCTATCATAAGTTTTAGCCATATCTAGCTTAATGACCACATTTGCAGGTTTTCCTCTTTTGGTAATATCTGTAATCACCTCTTGTGTAAGAAGAACATTCTCAATAATGCTCCTTCCTTTGACAAAACCTGATTGATTAGAAGATATCAACTTTGGTAACATGCCTTCTAGTCTATCATGTACAATTCTTGAAAGAATCTTGTTTATGAAGTTACTCAGGCTAACAGGTCTCATATCTGAGAAGGTTTGTATGTTATCCTTTTTAGGTATGAGAATCAAATTAGTATGAGTAATAGACTTTGGAAGAGTGTTCCCAGCAAAAAAATCTTTCACCATTCTTACAATATCTGACCTAATAATATCCCAGCAAACTTGGTAGAATGTACCAGTGAGTCCATTCGGGCCGCACTATCCCCATTAAGCTTGAAAACTGCACGTTTAACCTCTCCACTATCAGGACTCCCACTCAACAAAACATTATCCTCTGCACTAATCAACTCAGGAATATGAGATAATAAAGAAAATCTTGTAGCATCTCTTTCTTGCGTGAATTGCTTTTGAAAATGATCTACTGCTTCTGAAACAATCTCTCATTCCTCCTCTAGCCAATCACCCTGTGAATTTTGAATTCTATTCACTTTAAGCTTCTGCCTCCTACCTTTCACCAAACTATGAAAGAATTTGGTATTTCTATCACCATTAACAAACCAGTCATATCCAGCTTTTTGTTGCCAAAAAACTTCTTCAAAATGTAGATACTTATTATACTCCGTTTTTGCTCTTTGCATGACAGATCTATGCTCACTAGAAGGATCTTCTTCAAATAACTTCTCTTTAATTCACGCTATTTCCTCTCTAATGATAAGTTGTTGAAAAATGTCACCAAACATCTCCCTACTCCAGGAAGTTAGGGCAGTCTTAACCTTTTTGATCTTTAGCTTAAAGTTCAAAAATGAATTAGAAGAGCAATCAGTATCCCATTGATGCCTAATCACATCCTTGAAAGATGCATGTTCTATCCAAAATTTAAGAAACCTAAATGGCTTCCTAAATCTGATCCTTCTATCTTCACAAGAGAGTACCAAAGGGGCATGATCCGACCCTGTTCTAGGTAAATGATCTACCTCAAAATGAGGAAAGATATTTTGCATTTCAAAATTCAACAAGATTCTATCAAGCCTTTCAAATATACAATCTCTACCTGACCTATTATTCCACCAAGTAAAGGGACTACCCTTGAAATGCACTTGTTCAACCTCACATGACTCAATACAAGTTCTGAAATCTTCATGATCAGACTCTACCACCGGAAGACCTCCTATTTTCTCTTCTCCACTTAGCACTACATCAAAATCACCACCAATTAGCCACAGACTACTCATTCCATTGGCTAATGAGTAAATGTCATCCCACAACTCCATCTTCCTAGCAGCATCACACTTAGCATACACTATAGTAGCATATATGTTACTGATAAGAGATTGACTTTGTATCAAAATTGTGAGTTGTTGTTGAGAATCACTCACTACTGTCACATCAAACCCATGGTTAGTAAAGATCCATATCTTTCCATTGCAATTATGCATCGCCTTAGGCATTTTGAGCCTTCTTCTATATTTATTGATGAATCTAACATGCTGAAACGGTTCCAATAGAGCCACAAAAGCAAACTTATGATAATTATGCAACATTTGCACTCTTTGAAATGCTTTCTGTGTCTTTACAAACCTAATATTCCATATAAGAGCTTTAATCATCATCTTGAGTATTGAAAAAACACCTTCCGCTTTGGTTGCACTCTAATTAATTGGGTCGAGTCTCCATTACCCTGATTTTTACCCTTCCTTGCTGATTTCATTGTTATAGCAACCCTAGGTGATACATCTGCATCTTTGTATATTTATGCCTCATTTACTTCTGATTCTGTTGCACTGTCAATCAACTTAGCACCTTCTGTAGCTTCTAAGTCTGGGTCTGGTTCAACAATCTTATAAGTAAGAATGTCATGCAAAGTTAAATTAGGCGGCTCTGTGTACATCAACATAAAACTATCATCTGTTTGCACTACTGTAGGGACTTCAACTATTGCCATACTGTCATTACTTCTATCCTCTTGCTTCCGGTCACTTATAACAATATCATTTTCTTGCTGAATTTCAACTGCCCCTAACCCGATGCTAAGTTCTTCTTCATTTACCACATCAATCGTCTTGTTAATTGGAGTAGTAGCTAACCTTTTCTCTTGCTGATTCTTGGAATCTTCATTTTTTTTATTGTGGTTCGCAAATGCTGAATTTATCCACTCCTTAGTAGAAGTTACTTGTTGTGCACGATTTCCATTGTCTGAAGCGATGTTGCTGCTTCTACAAGTATCACCTAGAAGTTGTTGCTTTGTCATACTACCCTTATTGTTGTCCTTTAACCCACTTGTTGCCCGAATAGCTTCATTCACTGTAGAATTATGCATTACTGTTCCAATTTGCACCTTTGTTGTCTTGTCTGCTTCTTGTTCCTCTTTTCTATCACTCTTAGCCGCCTTTTTCTCTACTTGCTCACTGTCATTGCTGGGAATTTTTGTACTGTTGGCTTCAACTTCATCCTTGTTAAGAATATCAAACATGTTGCTGACAGGAACCTCTACTTGGGTACTAACTGCTTGAGGAAGCCTTCGATCATTTATAATTTTCTAGTTTCCAGGGTCACCCACCACTTTTCCACTGGATAGCACCCTTGCTTTTCCTTTCTGAAATTGTTGAGGTTCAGGTCTGCTAGGAAATCCATCCTTATTATCATTGTCCTCACTATCTCTATGTATTTTCTCCTTCAGCTTCCTGTCCTTGTCAATCATCTGTGGTTCAGGATTTAAAATTCTACACTCTAGTTTGTTATGTCCTTGCAATTTACATTCCTCACAATATTTAGGAATGTAGTCATACCTGATGTGAACTGCTTGAGATCATGTTTCTCCTGTTCTCTCATTCTCAATATCCATGTAAAAAAATTTTGGCAGGTCTGCACGAAGATCCACCAGTACTTTGACTCTGGCACAACTTGGCCGAGTCTTGTTGATAGTGGCCTGATCTAGTTGCAAAAAATACCTACTGCTGAAGCCAGGGAAAAGAAGGACTCCTTCTCGAAGAATGTTGGTAGTAGATTCGAAAATAAAATCCATGCCATGGATCTCGATGTTTCCTCCTCCACCCTAAACTTAGAATCATAGATTAGAGTCCTCATTAGATATGAATATCCTTCACTATAAGTTATGTAATATACCCCTTTTGATATTATGTTGATATAGTCCTCCATGTATGAGAGACGAATAAGAACATGTCGATTCCGTAACAGGCCAATCATGCACTCCCCTTTAATTCCACACTGAGATGGAATTGCCTTTCTTAAAAACTCTAAATCTGGCCATCCATGTGAAAATTTGCCAATGATAGCAAATTCCAGATTCTGTTTTATATTCATTCTTTCCACTTCTGATTCGGTCCATTTGATCCTTGGTATACCTTCAACTATAGTCACAGGTTTCATCAAAACTGATTCTGTTTTTTTTGTTATTGTATTCGTAGGTCTAATTGTATCAGCATATAGGGTTTTGTGAGGTGAATTTATTTTGCAAGCGTCATCATATAGTTCAAAAAAGTGAAAAAAGTTCAAGTACACGTAGCAAAAAGTAAAGAGTATTTGGTTTACAAATAACCATTTTACAAGACTTTTGAGACCTTTTTAACTACAATTTGGTACCACTTTTCCTATTACACTAATAATATAATCAGTGATATCACATGAAATTCAATTATGCAAGGCTCTCTTTCCTTTGCTTGTCATGTTTCTAGTAGATTGAAATAGATTTGCTCAATAGTTTTTTATGAGGAGAAAATTATTTTAATTTTAGGTGTTTTTGGCTGTTAAGCAGTTTTTTAGTTATGAAAGTGTTTGAAAAGGTTAAAAATGCTTTTAAACATTCACTTTTAGGCAAAAAAAAAGTTTCAAAATAATCTAAAAGTCAAAAATAAAGTATCATGTACTTATAACTTTTAGCTTTTGACTTATAATTAAGTTACTTTTTATAAGCTCATTCAAACAGACCCTAAATTTGATTTCCTATTGCCTCTCCACCATAGTAGTTGATTTCTTCTCAATTTGAGTATATATGACAAGCAACACCAATATACTCAGTGAAATTTCATAAGTGGGGTTTGGGTAGGGTAGAGTATACATAGATCTTATCACTACTTTGTGGAGATGTATAGAAATGTTGTTTTCAAAAGACTTCTGATTCAAATGCATGCTGCAGCAATCCCAAATACAATGAAGAAAATATAGTAAATCACAAGAAAATAGTGCAAATTAAGTCTACCGAAAGGGAGCAACAATCAGCAAGAAAATAACGTAATAATATCGAAACACAATGAACAACATACTATGATATATTTTTTAAAACAATAAAAAATAATGATGGATATCAAATAAGAACTACAGTAATACAACTAGTGCAATGGGAAACACGAACCACCCTAAGCAAGACAACACTACACTAAAGACAATAGAGGCGGGCACTTATTCATATGTGGGGTGCACGTGTACGGTGCACCCGTTCACTTCGAAAAAAATCATGTGTATATATGTATATCCATTTTGAGAAACTGCCAAAAATTAGGATATAGTAATTAACAGTGCACCCATATGAGGAGTATAGGGGTGTCCTTGTGTCGTTGGTACAAGCCAGAGGAACCACCCATGAGACTAGGGTTCGAATCTACCTAGAGCCCTATTTTTTCGCCTCTGAAGGACAGTACACTCTACCCTTCTCAGATCCCACTACATTAGGTCTAATATGTATCCTCCACAACTTTCGGCCTAAAGTCATGTGCTCGATAAGCTGAAGTTGTGTCACATCTTGAAGTATATGATGCACAATTTTTTACAATCTTTTAAGCTTACATTTTTTCATAGTTTTGTCTAGGAAAAACAAAACAAAGACCTTATACATGAACATCAAACTGGTTCTTACTCAACAGATGCACATATTATTTTGAATTTTTCTTTGAACTAGTGTATCAACTCCTATATATATATAGTACATGAACATCCAACTATGCATTAATAGTAAAATCACACTAAGCTGCTCTCTAAATTGTAGCGCTTAAAAGTAAAGCTAGTCGATTAAAAATACATTAATTGTCATGGAGGGGTCACGACTTTCATAAAAAAAAAAAATAACTTCTACACTGGCTTTCACAATTACTTCCCGATTCATGCAAGAGTTGTGATAGTTTTCCCAGTAATTTTTTGTGGCTTGATTTGTACATTTTTCTTGAACTCAATCATAAAGTGTGCATTTAGAACCTCTAGCCTATTGTTGGAAAAATCATCCTTAAATCATGGAAACTCTTCTACAACAAAGCTAGCAAATAAGGGGAATAGGAAGAAAACCCTCGGGACGTTGCCCGTTATAACCTACACTACTAGGTTATTGAAACATCCAGGATTTGACTCTGATTCTTTCATTTGCTTATCAGAATTTTGGAATCGGGGAAAAAGTTAAAGTGTTACCTTAGTGTAACCATTGCTTCCACGTTAAGTGTATCAGTATGGCTTAATTCCCACTCTTCTTGCCCTAATTGTAGGTTTTGCCTTATTGAGACTTGTCCAAAAATTGTCAAAGACAATTCTATTAGTACAACTTCAATTGTAAACTCTCAGGATGTGGCTAGTGACACTATATCATCACCACCAGTTCAAGAAGTCATAGTAAGGATTGAACCTCTCCAACATGAAGGTGTGGATCCTAGCAATTAAAATTAGGTATCATGGTATCAGACTGAGGCACATCGGGTCCGATATATATAGAGCCCTAATTGGACCTTGTGGAAGTTGTGAATATATTTTTCCGGTCCATGATTGTGCAGGCTCATGTCCAGACAGTGTCTGGGCATGAGGAGGTGGTGAAGATTGATCTCACATTAGATTGGGACGAGATTTCAGGACTTGTTATAAGCTTAGACAATCATCCTACATTTGAACTAGCGTTTGAGGCTAAGTTAGGTCCAAAACAGTAATTTGATAATAGACTACTATCCAACTAAAGTTGGTATGTGTAGTATATATGTATGACACTCATTTAAAAATTAACTTAAGTTAGCTAGACTAATAGACATTATAACTTTGTAATTATTCATTTAGTTAGAGCAATGAATTCTTGTAAGAGAAATGCAAGAGTGAAATGGTAATTAACACCCATAAAGTTATAATTTGCTTCCACTTATTCAATACTTGGGTTATGTTAGAATGAACTTATAACTTATGATTTATAAGCAAAATACAAATTAAATTTTCTAATTTATGGCTTTAAACTTATTTCACTATTTTAGCTTTAATTAAAACAAGTTTAAAAGTATCTTTCTATACTTTCTTCATGTTAATGTGTCTGTTCTATTTTTGTTTTTAGTCCGTTTCGAAAGCTTTTTCCTTTTTTGGTATTTTTTTTCAACTTTTCACATATCATATCATGTTAAGACCACAAGATAAAATAATATTTTAGAACATTCTACATAATTTTATTGTAAGACCACAAAACTCAAGTTTTCTCTTTACTTTTTGAAACTATGTATTAAGTCAAAATCAAATAAATAAATTAAAATCGAAAGAGACATGATTTTCTTTTCGCTTATTTGACTTGTAAGAGAACTCGTATTCGCCTGACCCCAATTAATAACAAGTTAATAAAAATAAAATAAAGGAAATTTTTATATTATTTTTAAAATAAAAGTCGGTAATATATTTAATGCCTTTTTTGATCTTTTTGTTGGGTTCGTTATCTCTTCATAAATCCACTAACTTTGGTTTCCCAGAAATGGCCTTGTTGCTTGAGAACCATAAACCATAATATAAAATTAAAGTATTCATTTTTAAGAGAGGATAATTTAATTTTCTTCATATTTAGAACTTTAATTGGTGGATTCAAAAACAAATTGTTTCTATAGAATTAGCCAACATTGTACATGTTGCAAGTAACGGCAACTGGCAATATATTTGGGACCCCTAAGTCAAACAAATAACAAATAACAAGTTGATTAGAGATCTTCTTCATTTGGTCAACCTAGTCCAATAATATATATATATATATATATATATATATATTATTGGACTAGGTTGACCAATCGTAATCAGATTGTTCCTTTTTAAACCTAAATCACCATTTTACCGCCGAAAGGGGCAGCAACAAAGGGAATCTACTTCAGCAATTGTTGTTTATATATTAAATTGAAATAATAAAATGTTGTGGAATTATAGTTCCCCTTATCTATATATTATTAGACTAGGTTGATCAATCGTAATCAGATTGTTCCTTTTAAAACCTAAATCACCATTTTACCGCCGAAAGGGGCAACAACAAAGGGAATCTACTTCAGCAATTGTTGTTTATATATTAAATTGAAATAATAAAATGTTGTGGAATTATAGTTCCCCTTATCCCTCAAATCAAAACTCAAACTTTTTCGGAGGAGGTAGTTACAAATATTAGTATTCTTGGGGACAAACGGGTCCCAACTTGAGTATTTGTTTTAGTCCCCTTACAAAAGTACTAATAACACATCATTTTCCTCAGTAAGACTTGTGTATGCTTCATTTTGCTTATTGGGTGCATGAACATTCTTGTATATTAATGGTTTAAATAGTGGTGTCACAATAAAGGTTGAATCTTTATAAGAATACAAGATTGTGTATGCTTCATTTTGCTTAATGGGTGCATGAATGTTCTTGTATATTAATGATTTAAATAAAGGTTGAATCTTTATAAGAATACAAGATTGTATGCTTATTTTAGTTATAATTTTCAAATTTAGAATCTGAGATTATGATATTCTTGATTTGTATTGGTAGGGGTCTAAAATCTTTCTGACCTTGTTAAAAATTTTCTTATTAATTATTTTGGTATTATTGGGTAGTATAGTATACATTGTGTATATTACGGTTCGTATTTGTGCTGAAAAGATTGAATCTCCACCATCCTTTTATGCTATATACTTCAACAATTTATGTACTTGCTAGAAACCTCTCACCAAGTAGGGAATCTACTTCAGCAATTGCTATTGTTTATTAAATTGAAATAATAAAATGTTGTGAAATTATAGTTCCTCTGTAGTTGGATAATATAACTTGAATTTGAATTATCATTTTTTTTAAAAAAATCTATCTTAAAATAATTTTCAAACTTGAATTATATGTTAACCGATTGATTACAATCTCTAAGAGTGTGCATTATTTGTGCATGAGTAATTTGTTGAATCAAATGCATTAGCTATTGAACAGGGTGTGCTAGTCTCAAAACTATTGTCTCATTCCACTTCTCTTTTCAAAAGGAGATATTTCTACCATTTCCCACCTCCACTCTGGTTTTTGCTTGAACACACTAGGTGGCATAGGAAAAACAGACATCATAGTGTCAAGTACATTGTTTACTAGTGTCAGTCTGCCTCCTAGGACAAGTATTGACATTCATATATTTGGTTTAGTCTATTGTTCCTGTCGTTAGGCTTTCGACCCTAGTAGATCATCTGGATAAGATGGCTAGCTATCCAGAATTAGATTGATGTCTGAAAGGATTATGTGTGGGGTTGATACCCCGGATCCGTCAGATCCATTTAAGGACCATTGTAATGATAAGAAAAAGATTGTTGGTGGCTTATTGATAGATTTATTAGATCTGCACCATAACAGTGCCATCTACAATTACAAAAACCCTATCATATTGGACTACAGCTTCACAAGAAACCAATTGTCCCTGTCGTTAGGCTTTCGACCCTAGTAGATCATCTGAATAGTATGGCTAGAATTCATGCTAGATTGTTCTCTGAAAGAGTTAAGGGTGGGGTTGATACCCCAAATCATTTGTCTGAGGACCACCTTAATGATAAGAAAAAGATTGTTGGGGGCTTTATTGATAAATGTATTAGATCTGCACCAAAATAGTGCTATCTACAATTTCAAAAACCCAACTATGCGGGACTACAACTTCACATGGAACCCTTTTTGAGAGAAGGGTAACTTTGTATTCACACTAAAAAGTTCATCATCCAAAAGTCGATGAATTGAAAACTTACATCCCACCTTTGGGTTTACTTTACAAGTTTCCAATAAAATCAACTAAGCCTACTATATCCCCTACCAGATTTTGTTTACACCAAAAAACAAAAAACTTATACAATTTATTTTAATCTTCTATAAGTTAGTCTTTTGTTCCTCAAAACTTCTTAAATTTCTTTCTTTACAAAGAGTCCACCATATGCAAGCAAGTATAGTTCTCCATCAGTGTTCATTCCTTCTTTTATTTCCAATACCTTTCCAGCTATTTAGTAGTTCATTTGTTGTGCTAGGCATCACCCATTTAACTCCCAACAGAGTCAATAAACATGTTCCATAGCTCATAGTTGTCTTATAATGAAGGAACATATGGTCATTGACTTCTGCTACCTGCTTACACATGACACATCTTGAACAAAATTGTCATATCCTTTTCTGTAAGGCCTCATGTGTTAAACAAGTTTTTCTTCTTTGCGTACTCAAAGTGTAAAGATGTGGAAAGGAGTTTCAAAGACTGTCTTCTCCAAGTCACACCTCATTCCAGAAATCAGTTTTCAAACCATTTCTAATGGTGATTGACATGTTGTTATTGAAATGAGGCAATAATCTTCTTATGACTTTTTAAGCACTACACCCAAAGGTTTCCACAACCTCCTAAGTTGTCCAGTGATTGAGTAAATCATACTTTTTTGCTATGAATCTTCTCCAAATGGGTCTCTTTTCTGAGGAGAACCTACAAAGCCATTTCTGCAATAGAGAGGTGCTTGGTTTGATGAGGTTCTTTAAGTATCAACTATCATATACAAGGTAGGACAATTTTCCACCACTTTTTTTGTCTCACTGCACAACCATCATAGTTCGGCAAATTCTCACCTCTCTATCTATCTATGAGATGTTTGAATTTTTCAACATTCCATAGACATCTCCATATGAATAGAATTTAATTTGTGAAAGGAAAAGGGATTGATAGTGTAGTAACTTCACAGAAGTCGCCCTTTGGTGTAGTTTCTTGACTTCTCTTGAATGGAAAACTTCATGCTTGAATATTGTCATGTTGTCATGTTTCTTGGTCGATTGTTCAACTATAGATTGTCTTCACATCCTTCGAAAATCTTGCTTGGCTTCAAACTTTGTTCACTTGTTTCATTATGTCACAATCATAAAGTTGACAGATTTAATTTGAAAATTAATATATAAAAGAAAAATGAAAGTAATAAGTAAGAGGTAATTAAGAAAAATAGGAAATGCATTCATAGATTTTGCAATTAAGCTTTCAAAAAATGAGGCAAAACAACATAAAGTTTTAAGGCACGATTTAAGCCTCGATTTTTTTAAAAAAATAGTGCTACTCCAAGAAGTTTTACTACTTGCTCAATCTACCAAGACTCCCGGCGAACCAGAGACGAAGTACTAGTCCAATTCTTCAAAGTCTCCTCTGGTTCAGCACCCCAAATGGTCGGTGTCTCGTTGTTGTAGAGAGGTATGTAAGATGTTGCAGCAGTAACCTCTATCAACGCTTGTTCATGTGTTGTCATGATATGAGCATCAAAGGACGATAAAGTATTATTTTCACCTTTCCAATGTGCACAATACCTCCTTTCACATCCAAATCCTCCTCAATAGTTATCATGTTCACATTGGCATTCCCATGTTTAGGCAGAGGGTTATTGTTCACGTTGGGTTGAGGTCCAATAAGTTGGATTGCTCCTTCTTTAATTAAAGCTTCAATCTTGTTTTTGAGACCATAACAATCTTCAGTGTTGTGTAAAACAACTCCAGAATGATAGGCATAACGCTTCGAACTATCAAACCATTTTGGAATAAGATCATGAATTTTCCCTTCAATTGGTTGTATCATACCTGCTATTTTTAACCTCTCAAACAACTGAGCCAATGGTTCTACTATTTTGGTATAGTTGCGAGTGGTTTTGATTTCATGATTTGGACCAGCTCTAGGTGCAGCATATGGTCGATTTTGAAAAGTTGAAGCTTGGAGTGGTTGGTATGAATGTGGTTTATTATAAGTAGGAGCTCGAGGTTGATAATAGTTTGTTTGGGTGTTGTAGACATGGTAAGGAGTTGATGGAGGATAGTAGAGATCCTGTGAGGCTTCACCATATTGGTAAGGGTAAATGGGTTGATGTGGTTGATGTGGTTGATTTAGGTAGGGAGGAACTTGACCTGGCATGCATCTTTGGTCAATCATGACAGCAGATACATCTTCTTTCTTCTTTTTGTTCCCATTGATAGAACCATATTGAATCGCTTTGCTTGCAGCATGCGAGGTTGTAAAGTCTTGGATCCTTCCTAATTTGATCCTTTCTTCCAAGATTTCTCCCATTCTAATGATTTCCGTGAACTTTTGTCCCATCATGGTTATCATTTTCTCATAGTAAAAACTGTTATCTTGGGATTCAATAAAGGTAGCAGTCATTTCACTTTCACTCATCGGTGGTTGGACTCTAGCTGCTTCTGACCTCCAACGTAGAGCATACTCACGAAATGTCTCAGTAGACTTCTTCTTTAACTTAGTTAGGTAGAAACTATCTGGTATGATATCGGTATTGAACTTGAATCGATCTATAAAGTCTTGTGCCATATCACTCCAACCACGCCATTTATGGAGATCTTGTTGTGTGTACCAAGCAAGAGCTTCACCAGATAAACTTCTTATGAACAACTTCATTTTGACCCTCTCATCTCTCCACACTCCTACCAGTTTGTCACAATACGCCCTTAGATGTGTATGAGGATCACCAATTCCATTGAAAGTATCAAACTTTGGTAGTTTGTACCCTACAGGCAAATCAATGTCAGGTTGCACACAGAGATCCTCATATTCTAGGCTTTTGTTTCCCCTAGTAGTTTGGAGGTTTCTCATTGCTTCCTTAACATCACGAATCTCTCGAGCTAACACATTATCAGCCTTTACCTTGACATTTTTTTCCATTTCCTCATATTGATCTACCTCGGGTTTAAACTTGGCCGATATTGGGTTGGTAAAGGCTTGAGTTTCCACCGCATATACTGGAGGAACATGTTGCACATAAGGAGTGGCAATATGCGCGCCCTTGTATATGTTGAGTTGTATAAGTTTGGACAATGGACGTATTTTGGATTGGAAGTGGTGTATTTGATGGGTTTACATGATTAGTTGTAGGTAGTGGATAAGTGTTGGTGGGTATGAGTTGGAGGTTGGTTTTGTGGGTTGACAAGTGGTGGATTAGGAGGAGTAGCATAGGTAGTATAGGTAGGTGGTAGACTTTGTGGAGGAGTGTAGGCGGGTGGAAAATTTGATGGATTTGAGGGGGTAGTTGAAGGAAGGTTATTGTTGGTAGGCGGAGGTTGTTGTGGAGGAAAGTGTTCAAGAACTGGTGAATCAAGTGATGGAAAACGAGGTGGATTTGGTGCAATACTTCTAGGTTCATGAAGTGGACTTTGGAGTGTGATAGATAAATTGGCCAAGTCCCTAACTCGAGTTAGTTCACTACGTAAATCCTCAATCTCTTGAGTCAAACAAGTGATTTGTTCATCATGTTGAATAGTAGTTCTATCTTCGGAAGTCTCGGGATAGTTAATAGGAACCATGATATGTCCTGGACCAATTGGATCAGATGCGGTTGGATTAGTCATAGTATTTTTTCTTCCTTGAATAGCCCAACTACGCTGAGGTAGTGTCGATGACTTGGACCTTGTGAAGTAAGGATGGTCGGCCAGCTCGATTGTCAACACGAATCAACTTTGGTAGGAAAAAATAAAATAAAAATAATAATAAGACAGAAATAATATTAGTTTTAAATGAAAAAGTAAAGTCATGTTCACATAAATAATTCACGTGGCATGCAAGTCATCAAGTAGAGTCAAATAAGTTGTAAGAATAACATGTAAATAAGTCATCAAGTAAATTCAAATATATCGCAAAGATAACATGTAAATGTGTCCTAATATGCTTGTGACCTCTTTGTGCCAGAGGTTGGCCTAACGTAAATTTAAGAAGTATATTTGCCATAATATGTCATCCCACTGCTCTTGATTAATTAAACAATTTTATTTCTCCAAAAATAAAGTACTAGATAATGAAATTATTTATTACATGTCTAATAAATACAACGTAAAGTACTTCCTAAAGTAAAAGAAATTCTAGTATGTTTGTCCTTCTTGGTTCCTTTTGGTGATATCATCACTTATTGTATTTCATCGTCAAATCTTCGTATCTGTCACAGAAAGGTTAGTCATACCATCTCTAAAGTTTAATTAATTAGAGCAAATGGTCCATATTTAGGCATAAATATTTCTCAAATATGCACATAAATAATGATAGGTCGTCACTTGGGGTCGGAAACCCACTTGGACATTTAAGGTAAAGTCGGCAAATGGATTTAATACACCAAGGGTATAAAGTCTCTTAGGTCATGAAATGATGTATGCTCCTTGTAAAGTGTGTTGGTTTATCTCTACTCTAGGTAAACTAGGAGTGAGTTTTACTAGACACAAGGTTCTCGAGTGGACTACTCGAGTGAGAAGGCTACTGTCACGACCCAAAAATGGACGTGATGGCACTCGTCTTATCCCACCAAGACAAGTCAGCCTAAAACTCAACCATTACAATAAAATGCGGAAATTTCATAAGCAACTCAAAAATACCCCCAAAATCTGGTTGTCACGTGTACAAGCCTCTAAAGTATTACAACTGATTCAAAAGAAAAACACAAGTCTCATATGACATTGTTTCTAGAGTAGAACAAGATCATAAACAGGAGTAAGAAGGCCTGTTGAGTTGACAAACAGCTACCTCACAAATCTCCAAGAAGCCTCGGAAAGGAAGAGAATATATCACAAAGGTCCGGGCTAGTGACCTACAAAAAAAATGTAGTAGCAAGGGATGAGTATCAAACCACACGGTACTCAGCAAGTAAACCTCTAAACACAAGCTAAGGGGATAGAATACAAGTACTCCTTACACCCCAACCGAACCTTCACAACTACAATCTGTATAAAACCAGCCCAACCTAACAGTTCGAAATTTACAAAGCACATAGCTCAACACAACACTCTAACAATTTCATATCCTCAACAACAACAATAGTTTCATATCCTCAACAACAACACTCTAACAATTGCATATCTTCAACAATAAGCCTAATATTCATCAGTCACAAGTTTCATAGAAAGGCACTCACAAGATCAGCAACACACAAGATCAAGTTCACCAATAATAAAGAAGTGCAATGCAATGAAATGCAATGTCAAGTATAGTGATGCATGTCTGACCTAATGATACACACCCGCTGTCTCTCAGTCCGGGACCCATGGGGGACATATCTGTCCATGCATCCATCGCGGCGCGGGATACGACCCTCGATAATAGTAACCATCGCGGCGCGCGATACGTCCCTCGAAATATAGTATCCGTCGCGGCGCGCGACACGTCCCTCGAAATATAATATCCATCGCGGCGCGCGATACGTTCCTCGAAATGGTACATCCTCTTTATTTTCTTATTCTTTCTCAATGCACATAACACTTGTCACAACCATGTCTCAGAACAATGCAAATGACATGTTCACACAAATAATGAAGAGATGACCATTTTCATAACATTGCATAATTCACAACAACACAATCAAGATACAACATCAAGAATGATTCAACAAACCTTTCAAACAATTCTCAACATATCACACAAACAATTGATCACATTGCCTTTTATTATCCCTTTCTCATCATTAGAATTAATCAATGTGGACAAGTCAATCCATCACCAAGCCTCATTAACCTAAACACATATTAGAAGGAAATACATGAATTTCATACACTTAACAAGGGTTTAGAAATCCACTTGCCTCAAATAATCGAACAATCACTCCAGGACTTGAGCCTTCCTTTTTCGTTGAACTTCCAACTCAAAGCAATCTAGTCAAATAATTAACCACAATAAGATTTCAAAACTAACAACACTCATGCTACTATAGGTCTAACCTAGACCCAAAAACTCATCCCAAATCTATAATCAAGTTCTTAAATCTCGATGTCAATTAACATGTCAAACTCTTTCAATTTTCTCCAAATTTGAAGCCTAGGGTTAAGTCCCAACTTCTCCAATATTATAAATCTAAGGATATTCACAAAATACAATACCCCTAATATTTAATTACCTATTTCAATATGTCAAAAATATAGTTTATAATGTGACAATTATGGATAAACAAAAATCTGGAAAATATCCAAAACTGGTTCGCTAACTCCTGAATCAACTGTAACCATTGAATCATTATTCCTAGTATTCACCATTTTTCTATCATTAGCCAATCACCATCGTTTCTCAATTCCAAAATTACTTTATACAAATATATACCAATTTTCTTATTCCAAATCCCCTTTTTCCTCTTCAAAGCCAATATAAAGTAATACTAACAGTTATTATGATTACATAAATGGAATTTGGCCGTAATGATCACATGATTGCACAAAATCCAATTCTAATCCACTGTAACTTATAAATATACATATAATTAATCAAGTTTGCAATTTGATTCCCTTCTTACTCTTTCTCACACATTATTATAATGATAATAATACTTATAACTACATTTGACCTCAATACACATTTTCAATTGCATAATTAATGAATTTATGAATGTTACCTGATCGTGAAGTGCAGTGGATGGTTTCCACGCCAGTCGCCGCTATACGTAGGTAAGTCTCCATTTCTTTTCTTAAGTTATGAACCAAAAACTCTCAACCCTAATAATTTATTTTTCTACAAGGGTCAAGTGGTATATGGTATTAAAAAGAATTATAAATTTAATCCATAATTATTAACTAAAATTAGTTATTTAATAATTAACCGTCAATTAATTTACTCTAGTTAAATGAATATTCAAAATTTCCAAAAATGACCTTCCGGGTCATTACAGCTACGCGGTCACATGGAAAAAGATCCGGACACCCCGCGCATATGCCAACTCTCCTAAATTTTGGAATTTTGAAAGAAATTTGCGGGTGGGAAAAACACACATCGCGTGTACGTGTGATAGTGTGAATTTTCAAGAAGTGGAGAGTTATGAAATGACAGTTAAGAAAAGCAGTAACACATAAACATTTATAACAAACAAACAATTTATAGCATGTAAACATAATTTATAGCTAATGAATAATTTATATCATGTGAAAATAATTCAAAGCAAACAAACAATCAATTGCATGTAAAAACAGTTTACAACAAATAATGTAATTAAAGTAAGCACATAAAAGCCTAATTAAACTAAATCCGTTGTGGTTAGAACCTATTAAGTCCCAGTGAAGTCGCCAAGCTGTTATACCCCAATTTAACCAGGTCAAAATAGTATACAATATTTAGAGATTTCTAAAGTTAACTAACTTAAGAAGTCGCCACCTAATTATTTAGGGTGAATTAGGGCACCTAAAATTGATTAAAGTCATGCCTAAAGTTAAAATACGTGTTCAATTAACCTAAAGGGAAGGGGTGAGGAATCCTTTAAGATCCATTAAAAATGGTTAACCGGCCGAACTTGATTGATTAATTAGGCTAAGTGTAAGAAAGTCAAATTTATGTAAAAATGCTAAATGTTAGAAAACTTTAAAGTCAATTCTTGTGAAAATTTGTCTTGTTGAAAAATGTGCAAAAGGAAAATAGTTTTTTAAAACATTTAAACTTGTTTGTTGGAAAATAAGTGATACCTTCATTTGGATTGGTAAGTAAAAGATTTTTTTATCAAAAAATGAAGTATTAGAAGTAGTAAAACAGAGTCTAACGCAGTAAATTAATTTTAGAGAGCTTATTTATCATAAAAAAGGGACTGATTAAAGAATGAGATGGATTTTAAGTTTTAAGAAAAGTATTACTACTATTCTTTTATGTCAAGAAATTTAACTCTAATCTACTCGATAAAATAAGTTACTACTAGCATACTACACAAAATGTCATACGCAACAAAGTAATAAAAATGTAAATAAAAAGCAGCAGTTAAGAGATAAGAAAAACACACAAGAGATACATAAAACAAAATAGCAAAGATAGAGAAGGAAAAAATCCGCCACTTTCTCCTAGTCCCTCATTTGTTTCTGTTTGGAGGTATTTTGAGAACGAGAAGTGTTTGGATGTATTTTAAGAGTGAGAAGCGCGAACAAAGATGTAGATACACATTTAAGGTCTGGTGGTGACGTCGAGTTCTAAAGTAAGACTCTTCGACTTCGGTGTTCATGTAAAAAAAAAAGACAAAATTAAAGATTAGTCAAGCAGAAAAAATAAACTCACAGCTATCAATTCATATTGAAACAAAAAAATAGCAATAATATATTTAGCTCATGTTAGTTTTACAAACAGACCCCATGAGTAATTCTAAATAGAAGCAGAGAACTAATGTATCCTTTTAATCATTATTTTTATCATGTTAGTACTAAAGATAAATAGATTTGAAAGCCTAAATCAACACATATTTATCCAAAATTTCATTCTCGTAAACAAAAAAGGAGGAACAAAATTTGAGTTTCTAACATGATTACACAAGTTAAAAGCAAATTAAAATATGATTAAGAGCAGGAAACTATTGTATGCTTTCTAACATGATCTATTGGCACACAATATACATGATACTCAAACTACAAATGTTCTATATGAACTCAAAACAAAATTTTCACCCTACCATAAATAGTTCTTATAACTAAACTATGATGAATACATGTTGCACAACCACAAATACTTTAAACAAAGAAGAAGAATTTTATACTCAAAACATAGTAGAAAACAAACAGAGATACAGAAGCAGTAGCTATTTCATATTATTTAAACACAAGCTTAAAAGGAAAGTTAAACAAAATATGAATGTCACTTCGAATAGATAAAATTCAAAAGATAATGGTAATCACCTGTTTTGGGGTAGTGAACTGAGTTGTTTTCGATCAAGGATCTATGCTCATTCCACCAACTAAATCAAGCAAAACGGGAAATAAAGTAGAAGATGTTAAAATGTAAAAGAGTGGTGTTTTCAAGTGTTCAAGTCTTTTTGTGAATTATTTTGCCAGCCAAAAAAAAACTCCCCTATTGATGGCCAAAGGGCAAGTATTTATAGGAAATGAAGGTTGGGAGTTTGGGCGGGATTTCGAAATGAAGATGATGTGTTTGAAATTTGAACGTTGTGTTCTTGGATGGACATGGCCTTCATGTGATATTTTCAGATTTATGCTCGAAATAGTGAGCCGTTTTCTGAAGTCGTATCTGCTATCTATTGGACTTATACACATCTTGCGATATGTAGAAAACTTGCACGAAAATGGTGAAGAAATTTTGCCATGGCTATGAAAAAAATTGTATTTACGCTAAAAATAGGAAAGAGGAACGTTGTTATCGTTGTTACTTAGAGCTGCCACCAAAGTAGGGTTTGTAAGTTGGAAGTAAAAATAATCTGAAGGGCTTTTGGGTTTGGGCCTACATTGGACAGATTTTCTAGTGGGTTTTGCTTGATTTTGGGCTCGTAAATGGGTTGAAAATGGATAAGCTTTCATGGCCTTTTTCCTTCTTTAAATTAAATCATTTGAGCTTCTAATTTAATAATTAGTATAACATATATTACATAAAAAGTTTAGAAAGTAAGAGACTTGAAGTAAAGTAACAACGTACTATTTTAAACAAAACGACATTAATGTAATAAAAGTAATATTGATAAAATAAAATATATTATTTTAAAATAGTGAATACGATAATAAAAAGATGATAATCATAAAAAAAAAAAGTTAAAGTAATATAGATAATTACGATAGCAATAGCAATAAATGGAAAATAATAGTGAATTATAAAGTATTCGACTTATTAGTAATTTAGAAGTTCAACTAAATAAATTAGAAGAAAAGAGGAACAAAATTTGGTGTCAACAATAATATATAATTATTTCATACAATATGGAGAATTAATAATTATTGTAGGAATATTTATGTAATTGGGTATTTTTTCTATTAACATTTCTATATGAAAAAAGGATTTGATATACCGCTCAACTTTGTCATTTAGAGGTGATATACCATCGTTATAAAAGTGGTTCACACAAACCCCTACTGTCACACAAATGGATCACATATACCTCTACCATTACAAAAGTAGCTTACATATACTCTTTAATCCAACGGAAGTGAAAAAGTTAATTTATTTATTTTTTATTTTAAAAAACTCATGTAGGTATATATATGATCTTTTTCACACATAATTTTTTTTGACTTCTTTAATTATCATGATTTGAGTTTGTTATTCTTATTGTATTCTTTGGTGTAAAAATATGAGGAAAAAAGTGTGAATGAAAAAAGAGAAAAAAGTAAGAAAATAATTTAAAATTAATTATTGTTTAGATATATTGTAAAAAAATATATATATTTGTAAAAAAACAATGGGGGCATATATGAAATTTACATTAAAGTTAGTGAAAAAATAAATTTGATCATGAAAATGATAAATTCAATTAATCGAAGAATAAAAAAAGCCAAAAAAAAGTATATGTGTGAGAAGTATCAAATATATCTCTACATGAATATTTTTTTGATAATTTTTTAAAAAATATTAAAATTGATTTTTTTCACTTTCGTTAGAGGAAAATGATATATGTGAGTCATTTAACAGTAAGGATATATATGCATCACTTTTATAACTAAGGTGTATCAATTCTAAATAACAAAATTGAAGGGTATATCAGACGTTTTTTCCTCATCTAGGAAACTCTTAATGTGGCCCACTTGTCAACATGCATATGTAGTCCAACCCACAACTAAATATGGTTGAAATGGTAATTAGAAGTTAATGAACGACGATAAGAAACAAACTAATTTAATTAACAAAGATATTAAACAAATTTTTAAAGTTAAACAAAAAAAGAATTATTAAGACAAATCTTCACACAATAGCAAATTACAATAGATAGATTGAGAGCAATTGTTGTCAATACTATACCTTTCGTGCCTTGTGTACACCACAATTCTATCCTTTATAAAGTAGTACTACTAATTAACTTAAAATTAAGTCTCTAATTAAGATAATCTTGCTTTAATTACAAACCACAAGAGCACTTAAGCTCCATAAGCGTTATCTACAACAAATTGTTGTTACTTTCTCATTAACAATATTAGTTGAATTAGCGTACGTAATAAATGTTGATAGCCACTAATCACCTTCCTATTTTCAATAGTTCTACTAGACTACTACAACTGATAATTAATAACAGCTTCGTGCACAAAGCATTCCGTATTCATATTGCATGTTCCAAAGAACGAACGCACCCAAGAAGTATGATATAGATTGTCTGCCCTAATACAAGCATTACTGGTTGCTTCTCCATGATTCCAACTTGTGACCTATAGGTTACACGAGACAACTTTACCATTTCAAAATATAGGATTTTGAAAGTGAGATCAGTAAAATACTTTATCCATCTATCCATGAATTATTTCATTAAGAAACAATTAACAAATCTTTTATCCTATAATTAATCAGATTGCATCTTTGGTGGAATCTGAAACAACATGGATTGAAGATTTGGTCCTGTACTAGGAATCAAGAAATTATTTTAAAAAGAGCATATAGTTCAAAAAAGTGAAAAAAGTTCAAGTACACGTAGCAAAAAGTAAAGAGTATATGGTTTACAAATAACCATTTTACAAGACTTTTGAGACCTTTTTAACTACAATTTGGTACCACTTTTCCTATTACACTAATAATATAATCAGTGATATCACATGAAATTAAATTATGCAAGGCTCTCTTTCCTTTGCTTGTCATGTTTCTAGTAGATTGAAATAGATTTGCTCAATAGTTTTTGATGAGGATAAAATTATATTAATTTTAGGTGTTTTTGGCTGTTAAGCAGTTTTTTAGTTATGAAAGTGTTTGAAAAGGTTAAAAATGCTTTTAAACATTCAATTTTAGGCTAAAAAAAAGTTTCAAAATAAGCTAAAAGTCAAAAATAAAGTATCACGTACTTGTGACTTTTAGCTTTTGACTTATAATTAAGTTACTTTTTATTAAGCTCATTCAAACAGACCCTAAATTTGATTTTCTATTTCCTCTCCACCATAGTAGTTGATTTCTTCTCTATTTGAGTATATATGACAAGCAACACCAATATACTCAGTGAAATTTCATAAGTGGGGTTTGGGTAGGGTAGAGTATACATAGGTCTTATCACTACTTTGTGGAGATGTATAGAAATGTTGTTTTCAAAAGACTTCCGATTCAAATGCATGTTGCAGTAATCCCAAATACAATGAAGAGAATATTGTAAATCACAAAAAAATAGTGCAAATTAAGTCTACCAAAAGGGAGCAACAATCAGCAAGAAAATAACGTAATAATATCGAAACACAATGAACAACATACTATGATATATTTTTTAAAACAATAAAAAATAATGATGGATATCAAATAAGAACTATAGTAATACAACTAGTGCAATGGGAAACACGAACCACCCTAAGCAACACAACACTACACTACGGACAATAGAGGCGGGCACACATTCATATGTGGGGTGCACGTGTACGGTGCACCCGTTCACTTCGAAAAAAATCATGTGTATAAATGTATATCCATTTTGAGAAACTGCCAAAAATTAGGATGTAGTAATTAACAGTGCACCCATATGAGGAGTATAGGGGTGTCCTTGTGTCGTTGGTACAAGCCAGAGGAACCACCCATGAGACTAGGGTTCGAATCTACCCAGAGCCCTATTTTTTCGCCTCTGAAGGACAGTACACTCTACCCTTCTCAGACCCCACTACATTAGGCCTAATATGTATCCTCCACAACTTTCGGCCTAAAATCATATGCTCAATAAGCTGAAGTTGTGTCACATCTTGAAGTATATGATGCACAATTTTTTACAATCTTTTAAGCTTACAATTTTTCATAGTTTTGGAATCGGGGAAAATGCTAAAGTGTTACCTTAGTGTAACCATTGCTTCCACGTTAAGTGTATCGGTATGGCTTAATTCCCACTCTTCTTGCCCTAATTGTAGGTTTTGCCTTATTGAGACTTGTCCAAAAATTGTCAAAGACAATTCTATTAGTACAACTTCAATTGTAAACTCTCAGGATGTGGCTAGTGACACTATATCATCACCACCAGTTCAAGAAGTCATGGTAAGGATTGAACCTCTCCAACATGAAGGTGTGGTGCCTAGCAATTAAAATTAGGTATCATGGTATCAGAGTGAGGCACATCGGGTCCGATATATATAGAGCCCTAATTGGACCTTGTGGAAGTTGTGAATATATTTTTCCGGTCCATGATTGTGCACGCTCATGTCCAGACAGTGTCTGGGCATGAGGAGGTGGTGAAGATTGATCCCACATTAGATCGGGACGAGATTTCAGGACTTGTTATAAGCTTAGACAATCCTCCTGCATTTGAACTAGCGTTTGAGGCTGAGTTAGGTCCAAAACAGTAATTTGATAATTCATAATAGACTACTACCAACTTAAGTTGGTATGTGTAGTATATATGTATGACACTCATTTAAAAATTAACTTAAGTTAGCTAGACTAATAATAGACAATGCCATTATAACTTTGTAATTATTCATTTAGTTAGAGCAATGAATTCTTGTAAGAGAAATGCAAGAGTGAAATGGCAATCAACACCCATAAAGTTATAATTTGCTTCCACTTATTCAATACTTGGGTTATGTTAGGATGAACTTATAACTTATGATTTATAAGCAAAATTCAAATTAAATTTTCTAATTTATGGCTTTAAACTTATTTCACTATTTTAGCTTTAATTAAAACAAGTTTAAAAGTATCTTTCTATACTTTCTTCATTTTAATGTGTCTGTTCTATTTTTGTTTTTAGTCCGTTTCGAAAGCTTTTTTCTTTTTTGGTACTTTTTTTCAACTTTTCACATATCATATAGCATGTTAAGACCACAAGATAAAATAATATTTTAGAACATTCTACATAATTTTATTGTAAGACCACAAAACTCAAGTTTTCTCTTTACTTTTTGAAACTATATATTAAGTCAAAATCAAATAAATAAATTAAAATCGAAAGAGACATGATTTTCTTTTTGCTTATTTGACTTGTAAGAGAACTCGTATTCGCCTGACCCCAATTAATAACAATTTAATAAAAATAAAATAAAGGAAAATTTTATATTATTTTTTAAACTAAAAGTCGGTAATATATTTAATGACTTTTTTGATGTTTTTGTTGGGTTCGTTATCTCTTCATAAATCCACTAACTTTGGTTTCCCAGAAATGGCCTTGTTGCTTGAGAACCATAAACCATAATATAAAATTAAAGTATTCATTTTTAAGAGAGGATAATTTAATTTTCTTCATATTTAGAACTTTAATTGGTGGATTCAAAAACAAATTATTTCTATATAATTAGCCAACAGTGTACATGTTGCAAGTAGTGGCAACAGGGAATATATTTGGGACCCCTAAGTCAAACAAATAACAAATAACAAGTTGATTAGAGATCTTCTTCATTTGGTCAACCTAGTCCAATAATATATATATATATATATATATATTATTGGACTAGGTTGACCAATCGTAATCAAATTGTTCCTTTTTAAACCTAAATCACCATTTTACCGCCGAAAGGGGCAGCAACAAACGGAATCTACTTCAGCAATTGTTGTTTATTTATTAAATTGAAATAATAAAATGTTGTGGAATTATAGTTCCCCTTATCCCTCAAATCAAAACTCAAACTTTTTCGGAGGAGGTAGTTACAAATATTAGTATTCTTGGGGACAAACGGGTCCCAACTTGAGTATTTGTTTTAGTCTACTTACAAAAGTACTAATAACACATCATTTTCCTCAGTAAAACTTGTGTATGCTTCATTTTGCTTATTGGGTGCATGAACATTCTTGTATATTAATGGTTTAAATAGTAGTGTCACAATAAAGGTTGAATCTTTATAAGAATACAAGATTGTGTATGCTTCATTTTGCTTAATGGGTGCATGAATGTTCTTTTATATTAATGATTTAAATAAAGGTTGAATCTTTATAAGAATACAAAATTGTATGCTTATTTTAGTTATAATTTTAGAATCTGAGATTATGATCTTCTTGATCTGTATCGGTAGGGGTCTAAAATCTTTCTGTCCTTGTTAAAAATTTTCTTATTAATTATTTTGGTATTATTGGGTAGTATAGTATACATTGTGTATATTGCGGTTCGTATTTGTGCTGAAAAGATTGAATCTCCACCATCCTTTTATGCAATCTACTTCAACAATTTATGTACTTGCTAGAAACCTCTCACCAAGTAGGGAATCTACTTCAGCAATTGCTATTGTTTATTAAATTGAAATAATAAAATGTTGTGGAATTATAGTTCCTCTATAGTTGGATAATATAAATTGAATTTGAATTATCATTTTTTTTTTTAAAATCTATCTTAATATAATTTTCAAACTTGAATTATATGTTAACCGATTGATTACAATCTCTAAGAGTGTGCATTATCTGCATGAGTAATTTGCTGCATCAAATGCATTATCTATTGAACAGGGTGTGCTAGTCTCAAAACTATTGTCTCATTCCACTTCTCTTTCCAAAAGGAGATATTCTACCATTTTCCACCTCCACTCTGGTTTTTGCTTGAACACACTAGGTGGCATAGGAAAAACAGACATCATAGTGTCAAGTACATTATTTACTAGTGTCAGTATGCCTCCTAGGACAAGTATTGACATTCATATATTTGGTTTAGTCTATTGTTCGTGTCGTTAGGCTTTCGACCCTAGTAGATCATCTGGATAGTATGGCTAGCTATCCAGAATTCAAGCTAGATTGATGTCTGAAAGGATTAAGGCTGGGGTTCATACCCCGGATCCATCAGATCCGTTTGAGGACCACCGTAATAATAAGAAAAAGATTGTTTGTGGCTTATTGATAGATTTATTATATCTGCACCATAACAGTGCCATCTACAATTACAAAAACCCTATCATGTTGGACTACAGCTTTAGAAGAAACCTATTGTCCCTGTCGTTAGGCTTTCGACCCTAGTAGATCATCTGAATAGTATGGCTAGAATTCAAGCCAGATTGTTGTCTGAAAGAGTTAAGGGTGGGGTTGATACCCCAAATCCGTTGTCTGAGGACCACCCTAATGATAAGAAAAAAATTGTTGGGGGCTTTATTGATAAATGTATTAGATCTACACCAAGATAATGTTATCTACAATTACAAAAACCCAACTACAAATTCACATGGAACCCTTTTGAGAGAAGGGTAACTTTGTATTCACACTAAAAAGTTCATCATCCAAAAAATGATGAATTGAAAACTTACATCCTACTATGGATTTACTTTACAAGTTTCCAATAAAATTAACTAAACCTACTATATCCCCTACCAGATTCTGTTTACACCAAAAAATAAAAAACTTATACAATTTATTTTAAGCTTCTGTAAGTTAGTCTTTTGTTCTTCAAAACTTCTTAAATTTCTTTCTTTACAGAGAGTCCACCATATGCAAGCAAGTATAGTTCTCCATCAGTGTTCATTTCTTCCTTTGTTTCCAATACTTTTCCAGCTATTTAGTAGTTCCTTTGTTGTGCTAGGCATCACCCATTTAACTCCCAACAGAGTCAAAAAACATGTTCCATAGGCTCATAGTTGTCTTACAATGAAGTAACATATGGTCATTGACTTTTGCTACCTGCTTACAAATGACACATCTTGAACAAAATTGTCATATCCTTTTCTATAAGGCCTCATGTGTTAAACAAGTCTTTCTTCTTTACGTACTCAAAGTGTAAAGATGTGGAAAGAAGTTTCAAAGACTGTCTTCTCCATGTCACACCTCATTCCAGAAATCAATTTTCAAACCATTTCTAACTGTGATTGACATGTTGTTATTGAAATGAGGCAATAATCTTCTTATGGCTTTATAAGCACTACACCCAAAGGTTTCCACAACCTCCTAAGTTGTCCAGTGATTGAGTAAATCATACTTTTTTGCTATGAATCTTCTCCAAATGGCTCTCTTTTCTGAGGAGAACCTTCAAAGCCATTTCTGCAATAGAGAGGTGTTTGGTTTGTTGAGGTTCTTTAAGTATCAACTATCATATACAAGGTGGGACAATTTTCCACCACTTTTTTTGTCTCACTGCATCACCATCATAGTTCGAAAAATTTCCACCTCTCTATCTATCTATGTGATGTTTGAATTTTTCAAAATTCCATGGACATATCCATATGAATAGAATTTAATTTGTGAAAGGAAAAGGGATTGATATTGTAGTAACTTCACAGAAGTCACTAAGATGCTGAAAGGGAAAAGGATTTATCTAAATAACAATCGATTTTTGTCATGTGATCTTTGTTAATTTTAGTTTCACTTCACATAGATATCTCCGTTAATACAATTTGTTATGAATAGATGAAGCAGTTGTTAATTAAATTTGTACATATTTTTCATTTTCCTTTTTTATCTCATATATTAACAAAAAAGAATATTTCTTTTTTTTGTCCGACAGTGTTCATGGATTCGTGTATCCTTTTGCTTATTTCTTTCCTTAGGGACTTTTATGGATTTGTCATGTGTAGCATTTTATTGTATGAAGTTCTATACCATGCTCTCAAACGTCAACGGGGTCAATCGAGAAAGGAGATGGAAGACCCTCCAGTTTGAAACTAGAATTAATTAAATTTAATTTGTTTGTATTTTATTTGTAAATGTCATATTTTGTAATTGATAGGGTTGTTGATTCCCTAACTTTAAATTGAGCATAGTCATGAATGATCTTGGTCATTTTTTATTGTAAAGGTCATATTTTTGTTACTAATGTTGACACTCAACTTAGACCCTCCCCGATAAGTATTAATTTTTGAGCTTTTTAGATTCCAAATGATTTTGAATAATTACTCTATAAATTTTAAGTATTTTTCAAGATTTTAAAGTAATTTAGTCATCTTTATAATATTTTAGATAATAAATAGTTTTTCTATGATTTGCTTATATAAATAATATTTTGTAAATATTGAAAACCATTTTAAAAAGATTTTACACTTTTAGTCAAATATTTTGTTAATTTAATTTAGTTCAAGTTATGGTTTATATTTTAAATTAATTAGTTTACAATTTAGTCAATTATTTTACTTTGTTGAGATTAAGAAGCTCGTTAGTTAATTAGAATTAATTCGTTTTATTCAATATTTAGCCAGATTTACTAATTGACTCAATTTGGCTAAGTTTTTTACTTAAGTAGACTAAGTTTGCAATCTTTTAGCCCTTTTTATTAATTACAATTCTTGTTGCATAGAATTTTTCAGAATTCAACTTTCTCAATTTGGGTTGTAAACGACGCATTTATGTCGTATGAACATTTGAAATAGATTATTAAGTTATATATTGAAGTTGTTTAGTGAAGAAAAATTTTTGTATAAAGTACATAAATCTCATATTTTTGGAGGCTAATTACATCATATTTCAAAAGTTTCCTCAATTACAAAAATCTCAATTTTTTCATTGTTTTTGAATACATTCCTTGATTTTTCGATACATTACAAATGATATATTAATCTATGAGAGGGATGTATCCGAGAGGAGATAGGTATGTATCCGAGAGGGGAAGATGTATCCGATAGGGATTAAGGATGTATCCCAGAGGGAATTATGATATCTTAAGTTGTAAATTTTATAATTTTCCAATAAAATATGTGAAATTATATTGAGCCCGTATCATAGACCTTAAATTATCTAGTATTTATATAAATCATTTTCTATCACTATACAGTAAGTGACACTGGCCCCATTATTTTGGCTCCACACCATGTGAGATATTTCAGAAGTTCATTGTATGATTCATTCTTTAAGTTTTAAGTGGCTTTCCATTTAAAAAGAAGTGGGGGAGAACTAGCAAAAATATCGAGACTCAGTCTAAAATTTGCTTAAATTTTATCCAAAATAATCCTAAATTTGAAATTCAAACTCTCTTCGATGTTCTAATTCTTTTGAAATATTATTCATTTTAAACAAGCTGTTTGTTTTAATAAATTAATTTTGGGCAAACAATACAAATTTCATAAATTTAAAGCCTAATTCTGTGAGTTTTCCAAATTATTATTCAGTCCTAGATTCCGACAGGATACATGTATCTGAAATATATGGAGTCAAATTTAGATGTAATTTATTCCAGATATACGGTATCCAAGTGAATTCACACATGTATTTAGGATACACTAACTCTCTCACTTATCTCTCTCCTTATGTATCTCTATTCCAGAATATATCGAGAATGTATATATATTTTTGAGTGTATTTGATAGCAACAATACATATATTTAGGTGTATCTGATACAAATTATTAATTAGTGAAATAATATATAAATATTTCATACAATATGGAGAATTAATAATTATTGTAGGAATATTTATGTAATTGGGTATTTTTTCTATTAACATTTCTATATGGAAAAAGGATTTGATATACCTCTCAACTTTGTCATTTAGAGGTAATATACCCATCGTTATAAAAGTGATTCACACGTACCCCTACTGTCACACAAATGGATCACATATACCTCTACCATTACAAAAGTAGCTTACATATACTCTTTAATCTAACGGAAGTCAAAAAGTTAAATTATTATTTTTTATTTTAAAAAACTCATGTAGGTATATATATGATCTTTTTCACACATAATTTTTTTTGACTTCTTTAATTATCATGATTTGGGTTTGTTATTCTTATTTTATTCTTTGGTGTAAAAATATGAGGAAAAAAAGTGTGAATGGAAAAAGAGAAAAAAGTAAGAAAATAATTTAAAATTAATTATTGTTTAGATATATTGTAAAAAAATATATATATTTGTAAAAAAACAATGGGGGCACATATGAAATTTACATTAAAGTTAGTGAAAAAATAAATTTGATCATGAAAATGATAAATTCAATTAATCGATGAATAAAAAAAGCCAAAAAAAAGTATATGTGTGAGAAGTATCAAATATATCTCTACATGAATATTTTTATAATAATTTTTTAAAAAATATTAAAATTGATTTTTTTTACTTTCGTTAGAGGAAAATAATATACGTGAGTCATTTAACAGTAGGGATATATATGCATCACTTTTATAACTAAGGTGTATCAATTCTAAATAACAAAATTGAAGGGTATATCAGACTTTTTTCCCTCATCTAGAAAACTCTTAATGTGGCCCACTTGTCAACATGCATATGTAGTCCAACCCACAACTAAATATGGTTGAAATGGTAATTAGAAGTTAATGAACGACGATAAGAAACAAACTAATTTAATTAACAAAGATATTAAACAAATTTTAAAAGTTAAACAAAAAAAAGAATTATTAAGACAAATCTTCACACAATAGCAAATTACAATAGATAGATTGAGAGCAATTGTTGTCAATACTATACCTTTCGTGCCTTGTGTACACCACAATTCTATCCTTTATAAAGTAGTACTACTAATTAACTTAAAATTAAGTCTCTAATTAAGATAATCTTGCTTTAATTACAAACCACAAGAGCACTTAAGCTCCATAAGCGTTATCTACAACAAATTGTTGTTACTTTCTCATTAACAATATTAGTTGAATTAGCGTACGTAATAAATGTTGATAGCCACTAATCACCTTCCTATTTTCAATAGTTCTACTAGACTACTACAACTGATAATTAATAACAGCTTCGTGCACAAAGCATTCCGTATTCATATTGCATGTTCCAAAGAACGAACGCACCCAAGAAGTATGATATAGATTGTCTGCCCTAATACAAGCATTACTGGTTGCTTCTCCATGATTCCAACTTGTGACCTATAGGTTACACGAGACAACTTTACCATTTCAAAATATAGGATTTTGAAAGTGAGATCAATAAAATACTTTATCCATCTATCCATGAATTATTTCATTAAGAAACAATTAACAAATCTTTTATCCTATAATTAATCAGATTGCATCTTTGGTGGAATCTGAAACAACATGGATTGAAGATTTGGTCCTGTACTAGGAATCAAGAAATGATTTTAAAAAGAGCATATAGTTCAAAAAAGTGAAAAAAGTTCAAGTACACGTAGCAAAAAGTAAAGAGTATTTGGTTTACAAATAACCATTTTACAAGACTTTTGAGACCTTTTTAACTACAATTTGGTACCACTTTTCCTATTACACTAATAATATAATCAGTGATATCACATGAAATTCAATTATGCAAGGCTCTCTTTCCTTTGCTTGTCATGTTTCTAGTAGATTGAAATAGATTTGCTCAATAGTTTTTGATGAGGATAAAATTATTTTAATTTTAGGTATTTTTGGCTGTCAAGCAGTTTTTTAGTTATGAAGTGTTTGAAAAGGTTAAAAATATTTTTAAACATTCACTTTTAGGCTAAAAAAAAGTTTCAAAATAATCTAAAAGTCAAAAATAAAGTATCATGTACTTATGCCTTTTAGCTTTTGACTTATAATTAGGTTACTTTTTATAAGCTCATTCAAATAGACCCTAAATTTGATTTCCTATTTCCTCTCCACCATAGTAGTTGATTTCTTCTCTATTTGAGTATATATGACAAGCAACACCAATATATTCAGTGAAATTTCATAAGTGGTTTGGGTAGGGTAGAGTATACATAGATCTTATCACTATTTTGTGGAGATGTATAGAAATGTTGTTTTCAAAAGACTTCTGATTCAAATGCATGCTGCAGCAATCCCAAATACAATGAAGAAAATATAGTAAATCACAAGAAAATAGTGCAAATTAAGTCTACCGAAAGGGAGCAACAATCAGCAAGAAAATAACGTAATAATATCGAAACACAATGAACAACATACTATGATATATTTTTTAAAACAATAAAAAATAATGATGGATATCAAATAAGAACTACAGTAATACAACTAGTGCAATGGGAAACACGAACCACCCTAAGCAATACAACACTACACTAAAGACAATAGAGGCGGGCACTTATTCATATGTGGGGTGCACGTGTACGGTGCACCCGTTCACTTCGAAAAAAATCATGTGTATATATGTATATCCATTTTGAGAAACTGCCAAAAATTAGGATATAGTAATTAACAGTGCACCCATATGAGGAGTATAGGGGTGTCCTTGTGTCGTTGGTACAAGCCAGAGGAACCACCCATGAGACTAGGGTTCGAATCTACCTAGAGCCCTATTTTTTCGCCTCTGAAGGACAGTACACTCTACCCTTCTCAGATCCCACTACATTAGGTCTAATATGTATCCTCCACAACTTTCGGCCTAAAGTCATGTGCTCGATAAGCTGAAGTTGTGTCACATCTTGAAGTATATGATGCACAATTTTTTACAATCTTTTAAGCTTACATTTTTTCATAGTTTTGTCTAGGAAAAACAAAACAAAGACCTTATACATGAACATCAAACTGGTTCTTACTCAACAGATGCACATATTATTTTGAATTTTTCTTTGAACTAGTGTATCAACTCCTATATATATATAGTACATGAACATCCAACTATGCATTAATAGTAAAATCACACTAAGCTGCTCTCTAAATTGTAGCGCTTAAAAGTAAAGCTAGTCGATTAAAAATACATTAATTGTCATGGAGGGGTCACGACTTTCATAAAAAAAAAAAATAACTTCTACACTGGCTTTCACAATTACTTCCCGATTCATGCAAGAGTTGTGATAGTTTTCCCAGTAATTTTTTGTGGCTTGATTTGTACATTTTTCTTGAACTCAATCATAAAGTGTGCATTTAGAACCTCTAGCCTATTGTTGGAAAAATCATCCTTAAATCATGGAAACTCTTCTACAACAAAGCTAGCAAATAAGGGGAATAGGAAGAAAACCCTCGGGACGTTGCCCGTTATAACCTACACTACTAGGTTATTGAAACATCCAGGATTTGACTCTGATTCTTTCATTTGCTTATCAGAATTTTGGAATCGGGGAAAAAGTTAAAGTGTTACCTTAGTGTAACCATTGCTTCCACGTTAAGTGTATCAGTATGGCTTAATTCCCACTCTTCTTGCCCTAATTGTAGGTTTTGCCTTATTGAGACTTGTCCAAAAATTGTCAAAGACAATTCTATTAGTACAACTTCAATTGTAAACTCTCAGGATGTGGCTAGTGACACTATATCATCACCACCAGTTCAAGAAGTCATAGTAAGGATTGAACCTCTCCAACATGAAGGTGTGGATCCTAGCAATTAAAATTAGGTATCATGGTATCAGACTGAGGCACATCGGGTCCGATATATATAGAGCCCTAATTGGACCTTGTGGAAGTTGTGAATATATTTTTCCGGTCCATGATTGTGCAGGCTCATGTCCAGACAGTGTCTGGGCATGAGGAGGTGGTGAAGATTGATCTCACATTAGATTGGGACGAGATTTCAGGACTTGTTATAAGCTTAGACAATCATCCTACATTTGAACTAGCGTTTGAGGCTGAGTTAGGTCCAAAACAGTAATTTGATAATAGACTACTATCCAACTAAAGTTGGTATGTGTAGTATATATGTATGACACTCATTTAAAAATTAACTTAAGTTAGCTAGACTAATAGACATTATAACTTTGTAATTATTCATTTAGTTAGAGCAATGAATTCTTGTAAGAGAAATGCAAGAGTGAAATGGTAATTAACACCCATAAAGTTATAATTTGCTTCCACTTATTCAATACTTGGGTTATGTTAGAATGAACTTATAACTTATGATTTATAAGCAAAATACAAATTAAATTTTCTAATTTATGGCTTTAAACTTATTTCACTATTTTAGCTTTAATTAAAACAAGTTTAAAAGTATCTTTCTATACTTTCTTCATGTTAATGTGTCTGTTCTATTTTTGTTTTTAGTCCGTTTCGAAAGCTTTTTCCTTTTTGGTATTTTTTTTTCAACTTTTCACATATCATATCATGTTAAGACCACAAGATAAAATAATATTTTAGAACATTCTACATAATTTTATTGTAAGACCACAAAACTCAAGTTTTCTCTTTACTTTTTGAAACTATGTATTAAGTCAAAATCAAATAAATAAATTAAAATCGAAAGAGACATGATTTTCTTTTCGCTTATTTGACTTGTAAGAGAACTCGTATTCGCCTGACCCCAATTAATAACAATTTAATAAAAATAAAATAAAGGAAATTTTTATATTATTTTTAAAATAAAAGTCGGTAATATATTTAATGCCTTTTTTGATCTTTTTGTTGGGTTCGTTATCTCTTCATAAATCCACTAACTTTGGTTTCCCAGAAATGGCCTTGTTGCTTGAGAACCATAAACCATAATATAAAATTAAAGTATTCATTTTTAAGAGAGGATAATTTAATTTTCTTCATATTTAGAACTTTAATTGGTGGATTCAAAAACAAATTATTTCTATAGAATTAGCCAACATTGTACATGTTGCAAGTAACGGCAACTGGCAATATATTTGGGACCCCTAAGTCAAACAAATAACAAATAACAAGTTGATTAGAGATCTTCTTCATTTGGTCAACCTAGTCCAATAATATATATATATATATATATCAATCATTGGACTAGGTTGACCAATCGTAATCAGATTGTTCCTTTTTAAACCTAAATCACCATTTTACCGCCGAAAGGGGCAGCAACAAAGGGAATCTACTTCAGCAATTGTTGTTTATATATTAAATTGAAATAATAAAATGTTGTGGAATTATAGTTCCCCTTATCTATATATTATTAGACTAGGTTGATCAATCGTAATCAGATTGTTCCTTTTTAAACCTAAATCACCATTTTACCGCCGAAAGGGGCAACAACAAAGGGAATCTACTTCAGCAATTGTTGTTTATATATTAAATTGAAATAATAAAATGTTGTGGAATTATAGTTCCCCTTATCCCTCAAATCAAAACTCAAACTTTTTCGGAGGAGGTAGTTACAAATATTAGTATTCTTGGGGACAAACGGGTCCCAACTTGAGTATTTGTTTTAGTCCCCTTACAAAAGTACTAATAACACATCATTTTCCTCAGTAAGACTTGTGTATGCTTCATTTTGCTTATTGGGTGCATGAACATTCTTGTATATTAATGGTTTAAATAGTGGTGTCACAATAAAGGTTGAATCTTTATAAGAATACAAGATTGTGTATGCTTCATTTTGCTTAATGGGTGCATGAATGTTCTTGTATATTAATGATTTAAATAAAGGTTGAATCTTTATAAGAATACAAGATTGTATGCTTATTTTAGTTATAATTTTCAAATTTAGAATCTGAGATTATGATCTTCTAGATTTGTATTGGTAGGGGTCTAAAATCTTTCTGACCTTGTTAAAAATTTTCTTATTAATTATTTTGGTATTATTGGGTAGTATAGTATACATTGTGTATATTGCGGTTCGTATTTGTGCTGAAAAGATTGAATCTTCACCATCCTTTTATGCAATCTACTTCAACAATTTATGTACTTGCTAGAAACCTCTCACCAAGTAGGGAATCTACTTCAGCAATTGCTATTGTTTATTAAATTGAAATAATAAAATGTTGTGGAATTATAGTTCCTCTATAGTTGGATAATATAAATTGAATTTGAATTATCATTTTTTTTTAAAAAATCTATCTTAAAATAATTTTCAAACTTGAATTATATGTTAACCGATTGATTACAATCTCTAAGAGTGTGCATTATCTGCATGAGTAATTTGCTGCATCAAATGCATTATCTATTGAACAGGGCGTGCTAGTCTCAAAACTATTGTCTCATTCCACTTCTCTTTCCAAAAGGAGATATTCTACAATTTTCCACCTCCACTCTGGTTTTTGCTTGAACATACTAGGTGGCATAGGAAAAACAGACATCATAGTGTCGAGTACATTATTTACTAGTGTCAGTCTGCCTCCTAGGACAAGTATTGACATTCATATATTTGGTTTAGTCTATTGTCCCTGTCGTTAGACTTTCGACCCTAGTAGATCATCTGGATAGTATGGCTAGCTATCCAGAATTCAAGCTAGATTGATGTCTGAAAGGATTAAGGGTGGGGTTGATACCCCGGATCCGTCAGATCCATTTAAGGACCACCATAATGATAAGAAAAAGATTGTTGGCGGCATATTGATAGATTTATTAGATCTGCACCATAACAATGCCATCTACAATTACAAAAACCCTATCATGTTGCACTACAGCTTCACAAGAAACCTATTGTCCCTGTCGTTAGGCTTTCAACCCTAGTAGATCATCTGAATAGTATGGCTAGAATTCAAGCTAGATTGTTGTCTGAAAGAGTTAAGGGTGGGGTTGATACCCCAAATTCGTTGTCTGAGGACCACCCTAATTATAAGAAAAAGATTGTTAGGGGCTTTAATGATAAATGTATTAGATCTGCACCAAAATAATGTTATCTACAATTACAAAAACCCAACCATGCTGAACTACAACTTCACATGGAACCCTTTTTGAGAGAAGGGTAACTTTGTATTCACACTAAAAAGTTCATCATCTAAAAAATGATGAATTGAAAACTGGCATCCCACCTATGGGTTTTCTTTACAAGTTTCCAATAAAATCAACTTAACCTACTATATCCCCTACCAGATTCTGTTTACACCAAAAAACAAAAAACTTATACAATTTATTTTAATCTTCTGTAAGTTAGTCTTTTGTTCCTCAAAACTTCTTAAATTTCTTTCTTTACAGAGAGTCCATCATATGCAAGCAAGTATAGTTCTCCATCAGTGTTCATTTCTTCTTTTGTTTCCAATACCTTTCCAGTTATTTAGTGGTTCCTTTGTTGTGCTAGGCATCACCCATTTAACTCTCAACAGAGTCAAAAAACATATTCCATAGGCTCATAGTTGTCTTACAATGAAGGAACATATGGTCATTGACTTCGGCTACCTGCTTACACATGACACATCTTGAACAAAATTGTCATATCCTTTTCTGTAAGGCCTCATGTGTTAAACAAGTTTTTCTTCTTTGCATACTCAAAGTGTAAAGATGTGGAAAGGAGTTTCAAAGACTGTCTTCTCCAAGTCACATCTCATTCTAGAAATCAGTTCTCAAACCATTTCTAACGGTGATTGACATGTTGTTATTGAAATGAGGCAATAATCTTCTTATAACTTTTTAAGCACTACACCCAAAGGTTTCCACAACCTCCTAAGTTGTCCACTGAATGAGTAAATAATACTTTTTTTTCTATGAATCTTCTCCAAATGGCTCTCTTTTCTGAGGAGAACCTTCAAAGCCATTTCTGCAATAGAGAGGTGTTTGGTTTGATGAGGTTCTTTAAGTATCAACTATCATATACGAGGTGGGACAATTTTTCACCACTCTTTTTGTCTCACTGCACCACTATCATAGTTCGGAAAATTCCCACCTCTCTATCTATTTATGAGATGTTTGAATTTTTCAAAATTCCATGGACATCTCCTATGAATAGAATTTAATTTGTGAAAGGAAAAGGGATTGATATTGTAGTAACTTCACAGAAGTCACTAAGATGCTGAAAGGTAAAAAGATTTATCTAAATAACAATCGATTTTTGTCCTGTGATCTTTGTTAATTTCAGTTTCACTTCACATAGATATCTCCGTTATTATGAATAGATAAAGCAGTTGTTGTTAATTAAATTTGTACATATTTTTCATTTTTCTTTTTATCTCATATATTAACAAAAAATAATATTTCTTTTTTTTGTCCGACAGTGTTAATGGATTCGTGTATCCTTTTGCTTATTTCTTTCCTTAGGGACTTTTATGGATTTGTCATGTGTAGCATTTTATTGTATGAAGTTCTATACCATGCTCTCAAACGTCAATGGGGTCAACCGAGAAAGGAGATGAAAGACCCTCCAGTTTGAAGCTAGAATTAATTAAATTTAATTTGTTAATATTTTGTTTGTAAATGTCATATTTTGTAATTGATAAGGTTGTTGATTCCCTAACTTTAAATTGAGCATAGTCATGAATGACCTTTGTCATTTTTTATTGTAAAGGTCATATTTTTGTTACTAATGTTGACACCCAACTTAGACCCTTCCCGATAAGTATTAATTTTTGAGCTTTTTAGATTCCAAACGAATTTGAATAATTACTCTATAAATTTTAAGTATTTTTCAAGATTTTAAAGTAATTTAATCATCTTTATAATATTTTAGATAATAAAAAGCTTTTTTATGATTTGCTTATATAAATAATACTTTATAAATATTGAAAACCATTTTAAAAAGATTTTACACTTTTAGTCAAATATTTTGTTAATTTAATTTAGTTCAAGTTATGGTTGATATTTTAAATTAATTAGTTTACAATTTAGTCAATTATTTTACTATGTTGAGATTAAGAAGCTCGTTAGTTAATTAGAATTAATTCGTTTTATTCAATATTTAACCAAATTTACTAATTGACACAATTTGGCTAAGTTTTTACTTAAGTAGACTAAGTTTGTAATCTTTTAGTCCTTTTTATTAATTATAATTCTAGTTATCCATATTTTGTCTTCAACTCATTTAAAAGTCATTTTAGACTTTTTATGTTGCAATTTCAAGCAACCCAATCTACCCAAACTTTTCCTACTCACTTAGAAATTTTCACCACATTCTCAATTAACTCCAAATCTGATTTAGCCTACCTATTTTCCTCACCAAAGATCTAGAAGCTTTCCTAACATGAGCAAATGAGACACGATGTCAACCGACAACAAAGCAACATCAATATTCTCCAAAAGCGACAATTCACGGCAACTTCACGTTGGCAGCGTATACCCAGAAATCAATCTCAAACGACAATTACAATGTCTTCACGGAAAACAGCCAGCAACAGTTAATCTCCAGCGAAATCGTCATTTCTGATTTAGGAAAATGAAAATGACTATTGTTTTAGAAAAATCAATTTTCAAAGAGAGTCGCCATTTAATTTTTTTTTAAAATTATGAATACTTAAAATTTTCAAATCAAACAGATTAAAAATCATTTGAAATCAAAAGAGGGGTTCGGGGTTCAATTTATATTTTGAAAAGGTGCTAAACATTTGAAATGTTTGCCAATTTACGGTTGACCAACGACTTGATTAATTATTTAATTAATCTTAGAAAAATAATTAAGTAATAAAAATTCATTTTTTATTTGGAAAATGATAAGTTGAAGGTAATTTTTAAAGAAAAGTAACTCACGATAGAAAGATAAATAAAAAAAAATTTCTAAAAATGAATTTTTATTACTTAATTATTTTTCTAAGATTAATCAAATAATTAGTTAATCCGTTGGCCAACCGCATGTTAGAGTACATTTCGAATGCTTAACACATTCTCGAAATGTAAATTGAACCTCGAACCCCTCTACGAATTTTAAATGATTTTTAATCTGTTTAAATCTTTTGAAAATCGTAAGTTTCTTAATTTATTTAAAAAATTAAATGGCGACTCTCCTTGAATATCATTTTTTCTTTAAAACATAAGTTAAATTGATTTTTCGAAAACAAAAGTCATTTTTATTTTCCTAAAACAACTAATATGTTTGTATCCTAGCAATATTTATGTTCTTTAGTTTGATGTTATTGTTGTGTTCAAATTCTGGGAGGCTAATTGATATATTTGTACCTTAACAAATCACATCAATACTTATGTTCTTTGATTTGATGTTATTCTTGTCTTTAAATTGTGGGAGGCTAATTGATATATTGTGTGAATGATTGTGAGTGTTTATGAACAAATTGAACTAATGTGATTTTTTAACCTTCTAGGTATAGATGTCTCTAATAAGTCAACACGCACTCATGGAGGCAGAGATGGTAATACTAGCACACCATCCGCGCGCAGACATTGGTTTGATGTTATTATTGTGTTCAAATTTTGGGAGGGTAATTGATATATTACGTGAATGATTGTGAGTGTTTGTGAACATATTGAACTAATGTGATTCTTTGACCTTCTAGGTATGATTGTCTCTAACAAGTCAACACATACTCATGGAGGCAGAGATGGAAATGCTAACGTGTCATCTGTGCGGACACTGGTCTAGACCATCCAAGCCACCTTTGGCAAAGAAACAAAAGACCATTGTAGTTAAACGAAAGGGTCAAGTCAATAAGACAGCATAGCCAGAGTTTGATGTCAACTCATCCAATGATGATGACAGGCCTATTCCACTACCCAAGGGTGTTGGGGAGCAAGTGTCCAAGCCGAACGAGCTGAGTGGGAGGATAAAATTATGAGTGAGAATGCCTGAAAGCTATGGGATGCAATCCGGCAATTACAGATTAATTTACAATTACTTAAGAAGCCTCTTCATATTGATGCCACGAACAAATCCTGCCCATCGATCATGGTAGAAATTGAGAAAAAAAGTTAGATGTGTTTTGCAAAGGGACCTAAGGGTAAGGAAATCATTAGAGAACTATATTCTAATTGGGATTATAACCAGGGCGACATCGTTTGGTTTAGGGGTATAGAAGTGGATATCTCAGCTCAAGCGATCAACAAGCACTATCAAGTTCCTCCATAACCTATGTCTGATTATTGGCGCAAGGAGCAACATTTGAATTTGTCATGTATGCTAAAGGTGTTTTTTGATAACCCAAGCAACGCGCATTGGGTTAAGAATTAATCAAATGACTATGCAGTCTTTCCCAAGGCATTCATGAACCAAAAGACCAAGACTTTGCTCAACTGGACTATCAAATGTTGGATGTCGGCTACTCATAAGATCGATATTATATGGGATTGTGTGCTCCTTATTTATGTTATATTGAATGACATCTCTGTAGACATTAGCGAGATATTGCATCGTCAGATGTTGAAGACACGTATCAACATGAAATGGACTTTATACTTTGTCCACACCCTGACTGTCATGCTAGCTCATTACAAGTTGAACAAGAAAAGTGATGAGAAGGTGGCAGATACAGAGTCAGCATTCCATGACATGTGTGTTGTCCTGGATTCGAATGAGGGTCGTGCCCATAAAGAGTCTAATAGAGACCGCATTAAGGCTTTAGAGGGTGAAATTCAGAAACTGAGGGAAGATCTCAAGGTGTCAGAGAAGACTAGGGATAAGTGAATGCATATGATTGAACTTTTAAGGAGATCCAAGAATTCTAAGCCAACGTGAGATGTTAGCATTCAGATTGATCTTGCAGAATTGGAGAAGCAATTGAGTGTTGTATTTGCTGAAAATAATCTCACTAGATGAAATTTATGCTCCAACACTGAGAGAAAGATATTACAAGCTTGCAACATCTTTTGGTGGATAGACTTTTTTTTGTGGAGAAAATTTTAGATATGTTATTGCTATTGACAAAAAGTTAGACTAATGTGAAAGTAATTATTATGATTAATTAGTGCATTGGTAATTGTGCACCATCACTAAACATTTGTTAGTTAAAACAGATGTTTTGGTTGTCTAGAATTTGTATTGGTCGATAGTTGTTCTTCACTAGCAGATAAAATTAATAAGTTATGATATGTTGAAAGTTGTACCTTAGATTATAAATAAATACATATTTGTGAAAAAAAGACTCTAAGTATATTTATAACTATGAAATTTATGCTATAAATTTAAAAACCGTAGCTATTATCGATTTGGGACACTCATGAGCTCACAATGTGTCAACTTTGCTCAAATCAATATATATTTCACACACAATGGGCCTCGCACACTGCTTGATTTCACTGATTTGTAGAAATTTCTCCTTCGCCTGAGACGCTAATGTGCTCTCCTTGAGTTCACATTACCTTGCTAAAATTTATCTCACAAAGTACAGAAGTTGCAGAAGTAGGTTGTCTACTTGCTAAGGATTCAACAATCTGACATAAAAGTTCAAGACCATAGTATACATAGAAATTAAGTGAAGATATAATTACATAAAAGTTCAACATCATTCAACCATTCAAACAAAGACAAAAGAAAAATATTATTTGTCAACCAACATAAAAAAAAATTTGAAACCATATTACTTTCCAGCAACCTACCATATTGCTTCAGTTCTTCGTCAATCACAACCCACTGCCCATCTCCACCGCATCCGGCTAACAGTATTATCATTCATCAAGGTCATGGGAGTGCGGTAACCAGATACTCAATATAGGACAATGAGTATGAATCGCATACTGCCCTACTATCGTTTCTTGGACTATCCTTCTTCCGCTCATAAATTTATTTATTATTGAGCAGATTTACAGGCAAGTGGTTGAAACATCCAAACTACTTCAACAATCTAGGTAATAATTCCAACACAGAAATAATGAATAAAAAGAACTAATCTTCCCTGTAGATTGAAAGGTTGCAATCATAGTTATTTATCTTTCCCTCGTCGACTAGAAACTCGAGAGCGATCAAATATTTTTTCTTTAGATTCATTATAGTATAGATTCTCTTGGCACCTATCCATGAGACACCGTCGGGATATGATTTGGCTCCTCAATATTCCTTGTAAAAATCTTCAAACACGTATGTATCAAGACAATCTTTCAAGGGAATAACACCCTTTTCTGAACTAACCTTGCACAACTCATCATAGGTAGTCTTTAGAAAATTGTAGAAATTAAGATCGAGGATTACGTCTGTCGGGTCATAGTGTGTGGGGTAATCTATGTGTCTTTTGTGCATAGGGCCTAATATTTCATCTACATGCTGCAATCATGAAAAAATAGTTAATAAATAGAATTGATGCAACATGTTCAACAACGAAGAAAAAGATTTAGTTAAAGTTGCAACTTAAATATAAAAAGAAATTATAGAAACATACACGGTTTTTTCACCACATATTCATCGTTGTCATCATTTTAAAGTCCTCATAATCCAACTCATGCATGGTATATATTCCCTTGACTGCCTTTTTTTCCTTGATTAGCTTCTGAAGATTCTTCTTTTTTTTGTCATCTGCATGTAGATAAATATTTACCGGTTGGAGTTTTATTTGTTGATCAGCCATCGTCTTCAGATTGTTAATAGCGTTTTTCTTAGCACTTGTTACTATTTTATCAATCAGTTTTCTCTTTCTTTTTACACCAATTGGAGTGTAAATTCCCAAAGATGGAATGATACCCCTTTTGGATATCAATGTCTTGATGGTTTTCTTTAAAGAGTTCACCTCGGAAATCAATGTCTTAATGGCTTCCTCTTGAGAGTTTACCTTGGAAATCAATATCTTGATGGCTTCCTCTTAAGAATTCACCTTAGAGGTACCAACACCAACAATTGAATATTTTTCTAAGGTGTAGGGAGTTCTAATATCATGACCAACACCAATACCACCAACAACACCATTACCACCACCACCATCAGTTGAATATTTTTCTAAGGTGTGGGAAGTTTTAATATCACGACCACCAACACCACCACCAGCACCACCATTAATACCACCAGCATTACCACCACCACCAACACCAGTATCACCAACATTACCAGCACCACCACCAGTACTATCAATATCACCACCAACCCCACCAACACCAGTACCAACCACAGATAAATCCCTTTTAATGGTTGTTGCTCTGGTCCCTAACTTCGATCTTGGCAAGCTGTTTATTAAAGGCTTATGTGCACCTAAGTGCGAAAAGACAGTGCAACTTTGTTATGCCGAAACTTAAATGTTAAGTCAACAACACTTTCAAATGCCACTTCTTCCGTCGCATCCGTCTTTAGGATGATATAGGCATAATGATGCACGTCTTAGTGGGGAAAATTTTTTGCCCCCGATGTAGCTTGAAAGCAGAAAGAGTAGAATTCAGAGCTTGGTGGTCTTAAGAATGGTTCGGGTGGGGGATTCTCTTAAGAATAAAGAATTCGAATAGAATCTAATTCATGTCCATGTTAACAGAAGAGCGAATTCAATATCAAGACGCTTGAGAGAAAGGACTAGCCTTGTATATACGTTATTTTTGTTTATGTCAGAGGTGCCCAAAGCTAGAAGCAAGATTTCTAGTAGGATATTCAAAGCTTTTGAGGTGGATGGATGGATTTGGAAGCAAGTGAAAGAACTAGTTGCATAGATAAAGATATACTTAATGGACCTTTGGGCTTGAAATATGTGGTTGGGGTGTTTTGTAGAGGCTCAACCTAGTCCAATGTAGTTAGATTTGACTTAAGTCACGCAATCTTGACTTAAATAATTAATCCGGCTTTATTAACCCAAAATATTGACTTGGGTCAATATGTCTTGAATTTAGAACTTAGTCCATACAAAATTTAATCCCATAAAATTTTGCATGTCTACACTTACCAAACTAGGTAAGGTAGTCATATAGCTTGCTTGACACAAAATTTAGCTTGCTTACTCCTTTATATGGTTTTGGGCGAAATTATAATAGGCGAAAGATAATCACTTTTTTTCATTTCAATTTATATGATATTGTGTCCTTATATGTCTGTTCAAAAAGAGTGTAAGATTTTATATATGAAAACGATAAAAATCTACATTTCGAAATTTTTTATGATTTTTTTTATAATCACATAAATATTAGGACATATATATCCCACAATTAGATAGGGTCGGGGTAGGTTTTATATGTACTCCACGTATAAAAAAACTAAGCAATACGATATTCCAAGCTTAATTAGTTTCTTGCATAATTAATTAATGAGCACGAGCAAAAAATTAATATGGTTAAACAAAAAGGCCATACCACTTTTGTGATATATATGTACAACTTGTGTTCCAAGTTGTTTATATTACTAAAAATAAATAAAGATATTCATTTCAAAATATTTATTAGTTAATAAAATTAAGATAAAAATTATTATTTTTATTTTTATTTTACTTTTAAAATTATTTATTCTTTAAAATAAACAATATTTTGATTATGTTAAAAATATTAAAAACAAATTCATAAAAAAATAATTTTTTTTTATTTATGATTTCTTAAAAGGTGGGTAAATGAGAAAAGTGAAATCAAATATGATATGGCTGCATGGATAAAATATATTTTATAGGTTTAAAAGGATAGATCTTGTTAAAAAAAAAGTCCTTGTCATCTTTACACGTTTAAAGCCTTTTGCTAATTATCTTCTATCTTTTTAATTAGTGATTTTCTGATTAATAAAGATTTGAATAAGTATCTAAGAAGATTATCTTGCTTTAGCTACAAACAACAAGAACAATAATTAAAGCGTAAATTGGATTCCCAAAAATATTTTACGTGTTGTAATCAGTCTAATTACCACGTTAATTTATATTATAAATAATTTAATTAATAGATGGACGAAAAGATTTAGCGGCTGATTTGTCTTAATCCCGTCTAATGTAACTCAAGGGTACTATAGTCTTTTCGATCTGTTTGGGTATTTTTTTTGACATAAGCGTTTGGACAAAGATCATTTTTCAATAATTAAAAAAACAGATTTGGTGAACAAAGTTATTTGATAAAAATGTACATCAGTGAAAATATTTTCTTTGTTTTAATTTATTTTCTGATTTCAATTTGACACAAAATTTACGAAAAAGTAAAGAAACTTTATGGTCTTGAACCCAAGATATGTTGAATGTATTAAAATGTCTTTTAATTTTATAGTCTTAAACTTTGTCACGTAGAAGGTTTAAAATTAACAAATTGCTAGAAAGGATAAATATTCTTTTTTAAATAGACTAAAAAGGAAAGTGAAATAAACAAATGCAAGTTGAAATTTACAATTGTGGGATTGTTTCACCCTTAACAAGAGTTCTTTGGGTTCGAGCCCTAGATATGCATGGAGAAAATCTTATTGGGAGCGTCATCCCCAAATTAAATGAGTTTAGCAATGTACAATCTGAATTTAATTAGGGCTCCCAGGCAAACTACGAACACCGATGTAGAAAAAAGGAAATTTGCAAGGAATTCATAAACTGGATTGAATGCCACAATAATTTTTTTTAAATAATGAAGAAGTAATTGTTCAGAAAAATTGTTGTTTTTTTCATTATTCAAATACAAATTAAATTGATTAGTTCTGTTAGTGGTTAATATTGCGTCTAAAGATATTTTACAGAAAAACTTTAAAAGATTCAATCAAAGTCACACTAACACTAGCTACAAACATATAAAATGTTTGATCAAATCTTAGTAATTTATCTCGAATCACACTCACACTAGCTAGAAATATATAAAATTAAATGTTAATGCAAAAAGAATCAATCAAGGATTTGGTGTTTTTTTTTTCTTACTATATTCACTTTGTCAAAATTTATGTAATACGATAAGAATTTTGAGATCTAAATTTTTTAAACTTTGACGTAAACTGAGTCAGGTTCTCTAAAAAAAAAAAAAAAAAAATTTTTTATGTGATATAATTAGAATTGTGAGATTTAAATTTTTCAACTTAGACTTGAATTGAGACATAGAAATTTTAAATTTTTTGAAATAATATTTATATATTTGAAATTATGTAAAAAACATTATAAATCATAATGATAAATAACTTAAAATATTTAAAAGTAATAAAAGAAAATTCTAATTAAAAAAAAAACTTGGTTAACTTTTGAAATTATGATCGTACCATCAGGAGCATAGCTACATGTAATGAAGAGTGGCCAATTGAACATCATTCGTCAAAATTCAAAACATAGAAAATTATATAAAATATATAAATCAAACAATAATTTTTATTAGAATATTAATAAATTTTGAACATTCTTCGTACAATTTCTGATTTTGTCGCCACATAATTTGAGAATCAGTACAAAAATTGGCTCTTTCATTTTGTCCTTTGTTTCATTTGCTTTTTGCTAAAATAGGAGGTATTATTATAAATTAAACATTAGTGCTTAATTACCACCAAATATAGTATAGTAAATGTTTCTAGACCACAAGAATTTTCAAGTGGAGCCAAAAAGTACTTTTTTAAAAATTAGCTTCCTCCTAATGTTCGGAGTCTGTATTGAAATTTTGATTAAATTTGATCATAGATTGTACACTATAGAACCCATTCAATTATCATTTTGTTCAATGCTCTGTTGCCGCTGATTAATATCAAAGAATATAAAATTCAATTTTTTCTTTATATTGTGAAATGTTATGTATAATTAAATTAAGATATATATAATGAAACAGGGGAGTATTATAAAAGAATCAGAAAGAGGTACATCATACATTTTAAGTTATTAGTGTTGTTTTTCTTTTTAGTTTGTTACCTCAGGTGTCGTAGCTAATTGAGTAGCTCTAGAAGCATGTGTAAAACCTCGTAATGAAGAACGTGATTTTTCTCAGAAAGGTAATGAGATTATTCGTGAGGCTCGTAATAATGAACTTGCAAAATGGATCTATTTATTATAAAGAGATTCATCGTTCTTGATCCTGCTTCACCTTAATTGTTATTTGAAATAAGTAAAAGTTCAAAAATCATCATATAATAATCTAGTAATTGCAATAGAAAAGAAATAAGGGAGGTTTTGTGATAATTTTTCAATTTTTTTACCAAGTAATCTAGTATCCTTATGCATTCGATCGTTGTGATCGCACTCTATTATGGATTTCTGACCACGTTCTTCTTATCTTTGTAGCAACTGAAATCTTAAACAACAAAAAAAAAAAAAATCTTAAAGAGAAGTCTCTCTTTTTTTTTGGCAATTCCTTAATTCTAATGAACTTTCACATGACATATACAAGATCACAAAATTAAAAAATATATATATTTTGATGCATTATACATATCTTTGATTTAAAACCACAAAACTCAAAATTTCTTTATTTTGTTAAACTTCTTAGTTAGAGGTAGTAATTGATTTTATACCCATTAAAATTGATAACATTATAATCCTAAAATAGTTAGTGATGTGGGATTAATCTATGAATTTAATTACTGATTAAACAAACAAATATTTGATTACATGGGACAAATCCTTGATTGATTAGTGAATTGACTAGGGAGCCTAACTAAAAGATATGATCATGTACTAGGAATCTATAATTGATATGCAAATCACATAAAAGTTGTAAAAAAGGAAAAAAAGAGTTAAAAGGACGAGTAGCAAAAGTAGCCATGATATTGTTTACTGCCCTACATAAAAAATATCTTTAGCCGCAATTAATTAACAACAACAGTTTAATTGACGCTAAATATATATTTTTAGTTACAGTTAACACTTTTTGTATATGTCCCTAAAGCCTTTAGCAATATTGGATCTAATGGCACTTAACTAACGCCGGTAAAGTCTTTAGCCCTCTTTATTAATGTGTCTATTTATTGCCGCTAAAAATTATTTTTGTTATAGTGTTACTCCCTTCAATCCTAAATAAACGTTGATTTTAGTTTGGACACACTTTTTAAAAAATTTACATTTAAAAAAAAAAAGAGTAGTATTTGTTCCAATCTAACCTTTATTAATTGCTTTGAATAAAGTCTTTCACTGAAAAAAAAACTACCAAGAAAAATACATTTAAATCAGATATTTCGTAGCTATCCAAGATTTCCATGTTTGAATCGAAATTTCAAACGCTAAAGCTCATCTTGTTTTGTTTATATTAGAACTTTTTTCTCGAATAAATCATAAAATCATAACCATCGTCTAAGTGAAGTAGCTCATGAGTATGAAATACAAATGATAAGAGTTCATGCTTGGAAAGAAATGATTGTGAATTAATAGTAGAAAATTTTATGTATTTATATAAGGATAATTTTAGAAGAATATTAATATATATATATATATATATATATATATATATATATATATATATATATATATATATATTATGAGTAGTTTGTTTTGTTTATCATTTGATGTCGATATCTGCTTTAATTTGAAATTTCATTCACAATGAAAATTTCACTTTAAAAAATAACTTTTTATTAAAAACAATTTAATTCTCAAAACGTCAATTTAAAATCTCATACATTTACCACTCCACTATAATCCGAACCATCATAGCTTAAAGTTTTTAGGCTATGGGCATTGCAAACATAAAGAATAGAAGTAAGGCTTCATATATTCCTAAAGTGAAACTTTATATCCTCCTTTATTAATAATAGGTTGGTTGTTATCTAATTAAGCCTTTCTATAAAGTCGGCTTTTTAAAATTAATAAAAAGGCGCAGTATTGAAACTAAAATCCATTAGAGAGCACACTTCAACACACATTATATACTTACCCCACCCCCTCTATTGATATATAGTTTATCAAAAAGGTATTTATAAGAATAAAATACTAAGATTAGAAAGAGGAAAAAAATGCATCGTATAAACGCCTATCAAAATGATAGCAATATATTCTTTTTTGTATATTATTAAATGATACACCTAAAATATATAACTTTTATATATATTTAGCTAGCGAATGTCACTATTTAACAGATCAGCCAAATATGTAATTTGCGTACCTAAAATAAACGAAAAAACTACTTAATTGGACAAACATCTCTACCATGTCTACTTGTTTTGTCTAATACTTTAAAATCATTATATAATATCTCTTTGTCCGTCCCTCTTCCTCCCCACCCCCCACCCCCCGGCCCTCCCTCTTTCGCCTATTTTTGCTCCCATACTCTGCTTTTGTTTTGACTATTCTAGGCTAAAGGACTTGACGGACAAATTTAGAGGTCCTCTCTCTCCCCTCTTTCTGCTTGGTCATGATATATATCTCTATATATTTTAATATCAGATACAGGTATAGATGCAAATATCTATGCACAAATACACAAATGAATGTATTGGTGGTGCATATTCCAATACTAGATACATGTATTTATGCACATACATACTAAAACTAGATATTTGATATTAGATACACTGCTAAAATTAATGTTGAATACACGAAATGAAATTCTTATCAGATAAACTGCATGAAATTAATTTTGGATACACAGATACATGAAATTGATATTCGATATACAGATATATAAAATTTATGAAACTCATAATATATTCTAAAATACAAATACATAGGAAGAGAGGTATAAGCAGTACCAATAAACAGTATGCTTTATGTTGTTTCCTCTAAAATAAAATATTACTAATATACAAAAGTATGCATTTTCCATGTCATGAGGAGAATAGGAAGCTTCGTGCTCCCTTCTTGGGCCCAAAAGAGCATTTGTTTTAGAGATATGGGCCCCTCATGATAATGCAAATATCCACGTGGCTGACTACTCCACACTAAATGTGGGCTGGGCCCATCTTGAGTAGATAGCCCATTAACATACACAAAAATATATTAGTGGAGTATCCAAATTGGCAAGGCAAAAATTATTGATATTAAAAATTAGTTATACCATTCCATTTTCTCATGTTATGTACTACTGTTGTGCATTGCCATCTCTAGCATCCTCACTATCCAACTTAATTTGAATTCACGTCCGAAAAGTCAAATATAAGAATGAATTGCTCTCTAATAAAAATGACGAATGAAAGAAGCTCATCGTGGATGATAGGACAAAGCGATAGCGAATCCATTCTTGCTCTTCCCATTCCATACCATAAACAGACACCTTTGCTTCATCGACATTGGCACTATTCTTATTGAATAGTTCAAATAACTAGTTGAACATACCTATTCTTTTCAAGAATAGCCTCCCCTTATCGAAAAGAAGGGCACAATGGCAACAATCTATCTCTCTGGGGATGCGAAGAATATTTGAAACGACTTTCGAACCATCACACGGATTCCGAAATGAGTCAAGTTACCTAACGTGACACACTATATACATCAGCAGAGAGAAACCAAACTCCTCCTCAGGAGGATAGATGGGGTGATTCCACTGCGTGAGCAACCCGACTGTGTCTTACATGTGCTCTACAGACCGCACGTAATCTTTCTTCCCAACGAACCCTACCCGATGACCTAAGAAAAAACCAGTCATACCTTTGAATTTATTCTCTGATAGCTATCTTTTGCCTTAACCACATCAAAGAGTCATGATTCAATTCAGATCCATCTTGATTGATTTCTCATTTTTCGGATCTGATTGTAACAATGGAGAAGTAGGAAGACTTTGGGTATATTCACAATAATTTAGTAGCTTTTGATAGGAATCTTAACACTCCTAAACATTACAAGGGCTCCACCACCAACACAACAATGACATATCAGTGTAATTCTACAAGTGGTGTCAGAGGCAGGTAGGATATACGTGATCTTATTTGTACATTTGTGAGGTAGAGAAGTTGTTTCCAGTAGACCCTTGACTCAAAAAGATGTAATCGATGTAGGATTAAAAGGAAAATAACGACAGCATAATAGCAGGATACATAAAGAAAATGAAACAATAGCTAAGCAATTAATAACGTTGAGGGCTCCACCATTTCTTTTTTTTTTAAAATACCATTCGTGGGTATTTGTAGTGGTTAGATAGAAGTAAAGCTAGTTAATTAATTAAAAATATGGGTTGAAAAGTCTTTTAAGTATTGTTTAATTAAGGAAAATAAACTTAGTAATTATAATAATTATTCTTTCATTATTGGCCCATAAAGTACATCTTCTTGCCCTATAAATTTGTCCTAAGCAACTACCAATTACAATATTCATTCAACCCCAACAAACAAAAGCACAACACTTCAAAGAAAACACACACTCAACCAAAAAAATAAATCCATGGCAACTATAACTTCCACTTTATTAATTCAAGATTTCATGAAAAATTTACAATATTCAAGAAGACTACTTCTACCTGCCACCCCACAATACCACCATGACACCACCTTGGCACCAACAGATATATCACAAGGGGACACCACCAATACATTTGATGCACATGTTGTGATGGTACTATCAGTACTATTATGTGCTTTAATTTGTTCACTTGGCTTGAACTCAATCATAAGATGTGCATTAAGATGCACTAGTTTGGTATCAGAGTCAGACTCGTCCTCGATCTCTACAAACCTTTCAGCAACGACGAAGCTGACAAATAACGGGATCAAGAAAAAAGCCCTTAAGATGTTTCCAATTATAGCATACACTACTGAGTTGAAACATCCAGGTCTCGACTCTGAATGTGTCATTTGCTTATCGGAATTTATTGCGGGAGAGAAAGTTAGGGTTTTGCCTAAGTGCAACCATGGGTTCCACGTTCGATGTATCGATAAATGGCTCAATTCACACTCTTCTTGCCCTACTTGTAGACATTGCCTCATTGAAACTTGTCAAAAAATTGTCAATGGTGGTAGTTCTAATTCAACTACAACTACAAGTACAATTTCAAACCCTCAAGTAGCAGCACAAGAAATTATTATAAGGATTGAACCTCTACAACATGAAGGTGTGGTATCTAACCATCAACATTAGGTATAAAATAGTTAGTTTAGTGGCTAGAGTTCAATTGATTGATATGTTATAACATACAGTCAATTAGTAGCTTTCTAGTAATCAATTCAGTTGATTACAAGATGGAGAATCGAACCCTCACCAATAAGGTGAAAGTTCAGATAGTCAACCAACTGAGTTGTTAAAATTCTTCAGTTTTTTTTTTTTAAATCTATTTTGAGGAAAAATTTAGCTAGGTTGCAAAAGCCAAAGGCCAATGCTCATGTAAGTTTTTAAGGGGTTCGTTAGTTTGGCAAATTGTATCATCAAATTGTATATAAATTAAAATTCCTTTACTAAAGCCTTTTCCTGTTAGAAAAATCAAGGAGAATAAAATTTAACAAGTAGGGGTTTAATTATGTTTTAAAATATTCCATGATGAAGAATAAAGAAATGTTTGGAACAAATTATTGGAACCTCACGGGGCTTGCTATTTCTAAATCCAATTATTTTTCCATTTTGGTATTTTCATTTTCTCCTACCACTTTAGCGGTATATTAATAAAGATTACGCTAAAATCTTTGCCGACATTAGTCAATTGTCATTAAATTCAATATATCATTTACAAAACGTGCTAATTGCCTCTCCCTCTCTCTCTCTCTATATATATATTATTTTATTTTTATTTTTATTTTTAAAGTAATAATTTTAACTTACGTATCAAACACAAGAAAATAAATAAAATCAAATCCACTTATTTTTCTTCCTACTGAACACACCTTTTGTAGGTGTGGTCTGCGGGTTGGGGGCGTTGCATTATAGTAATGATAAGATTGAATAAGTTTTTATGATACGATAAAATAAATTAAATTAACTAAAGGAAAGGAAAGTTCTTAACGATGGTTAAAATAAATTAAATACTATATTAAAATGAGATTGCAAAAATTAAAGAATATCTTGGAAGATTCCCAAGAACGAATTTAAAATTGTAGTATCACTGCACCAAAAATGATTTTTAGCTGCACTTAATTAACGAAAATAGCTTAATTGTACTAAATATGTATTTTTACGGTAATTAGCACTCTTAGAAAATATTCCTAAAGCATATAGCAACATTGAATCCAATGACAATTAACTAGTGCCGGTAAACGCGTTAGCACTTAACATTCTTTATTAATGTGTATATATATTTATTGCCGCTAAAAAGCGTTTTTATTATAGTGCATGTTGGTTCAAACGTTGAAATGACAAGACTCAAAAGCAAAACTAGAATTTCAATTTTATGAATTTTAAGTGATAATAACCGAATCTAAATTTAATATTTATACATTTTTTATGAACTTATTAACATAAATATATTATTTAAACAAAAGTAAATCGAATTTACATACAAGATACTAGCTCCATCCCTGATAAGACTAATGGGAAAATTAAGGTATTAACTGGACAAGAATTTACTCTTATATTAATGTTATGTGAGTAGACAAATCACCAAAAAAGAAGAAATATAATTGCACTATATCAATTATTAAAGCAAAATAGCCAAGTCCACTGATAGATTTAGCCAGTGTTAAGGAGCAAAAATGGCTATCTCTTAATGAGAAATAATTTTATTTTTTTAAAGGAAATTCACTTTCTAATAATTAACTATATTTTAAGTATTTAAAGGTCTGTCTCACTTCTCACTATAATATCTAAAATAAACTATTTTTTTCATAAATATGATATCTTTTATTTACTAGGTATTTGGAAGAATTTAACAAAGTAATTAAATATATATTGAAGAAAGTAAATACTCTTTTTCTAGAGTTAAGAATAGTGTTCATAATGTGTTGCTCAAACTCAACGTTTTAAGGCAAGTTTCGCAGTGGGGCGTAGTGAATATGTATTGATTACCATAAATGGATAAATAATTTAAATTTAATGAGTTAAACTTTTTTTTAATTATAAAACTACTTATACGATTGAAATAGGTCCGACAATTCATATCCTATATGAAAATTGTTCAATTCTGTATTCAAGAAATTGCAATTATAATCCAAATGGTTGTTTTTTATGATTGCTTTTTAAAGTTTAATTTCGAATTTCGAAATAATCTATTTTGTTGTTTTGAATTTTGAAATTATAGATTAGAATTTAATATCGTAGGAAGACATCAAATATATATGTTTTGCTTTGAAAATGTTACTAGTTTTAATTGAATAACAGATGGTCAATCTAATTTTTATTTGAAAAAGTTATGGATATATATTGTTCAGCCAACTAGTTTATATTCGTCGAAATATACATAACATATACATTATCTTGCGTATAGATAACTTGAAACTTTGACTCATTTTCTTTATTCTTTAATTGAATCTGACTGTTTGACTGTTTTTCCATCAAATATTCAGTTCCCAACCAAGTTCTATTTGAAAGGATTGAATATCGTAATTCATCTCTAGTATAGTCAAAAAATGTATATTATATGTAGTACATATATATCCTTATTAGTATAAAATATACAATATATATACATTGTATATGTTTTATAAACTTATTAGTCTTAACTATTTAGGGCCATAACTATCCTATTTTATTTTTGGCTTGTTCTTTTAAGCCATCAAAATACGTGCTTGGTAGCAAATTAAAATATAAATTTTGTAATTTTTATAGACAAAATTATGTAGAATAACAAATATTTAGCCTATATTAGGTATTATAGCTACAGTTTAAGAAAATTGTAATTCACAGCTATAATTTCCCTAATTCTTGTTATTAGACTGATTTTTTTATAATTCTCCTAATTTGTATAAATCCATAATATGTATAATTAGGTTTCTGATTGTATAAATTCAGAATTTTGTATATGCTTACCCTAGCTATTTGTATATGATTTATAAAAAATTCATAACAAATTTCCATGTTTGTATATTGCCAAGCGAGATATACAAACAGAGTTTTGAAAATTCATAAATGTATAAATACAGAATTTATATATATATACTTACCATATTTGTATATTCGCAAGCGAAGTATACAAACAGGTTGAAATATACAAACCGCAGTCTCCATAGCAAACGAAATCATAGATATGGAGCGCAACTATCGAAACTATAGTTATAGAGCTTTATTATATCTATTATGTTCATTATTTCTAAATTTTTCTCTCTTTTATACCTGCGACTAGGGTTGTACAAAATCGAACCGAAAATCGAATCAAACCGCAAATCGAGTCAAACCGGAAAAAAAAGCCCGACTATATTTGGGTTGGTTTGGTTTTAACTAAAAAAAACCAACCCGAGACCAAACCAACCCGACATTATATATGTAATTTTAAATTTTATTTTATACATAAAAATATTTACTTTTATATAATTTTAAAATATTTCTTATACTATTTCATAGTTTTTATCTTTTAATATATTATTTCAAGTTTAAAACTTAGAATTCGGAATGGTCCAATAAAGATTATAGTTCATAGATGTTGATAATTATAATAAAACTTAAATCAAAATCAAATTAATACTAATGCAAAAAGAAAATCAATTCAACACTAAGAATGACAATAATATTGAATATTTGTTCTTTAGTTTTTACATTGGTTTAGACAATTAAAATACACAATTTAATTTTAATTTTCCTTAAATATTTAGCAATGTAACTAATACTTATTAAACTTATTTTAGCATGATTTAGTACTTTTAAATTATGATCATTTTCATTATGAGTTTGCAATATTTATTTTATATGATGATTTCATTATTATTTTTTATTGAATATTTTTGTGTCATCAGTACTCATCTCATATTTTGTGTTATTTTTTTAAAGAAATACCTTAGATAATTGTATTTTGGTTGGACTAAAGAAATATTTAGAGCACAAGTTAATTATATGTTTGTATGCAAACTTTACCGAAAAAATCTGAGGTTTATTAGTTTGGTTTGATTATAAATTTAAAATTCAACACAATGGTTTGGTTTGGTATTTGAAAAACCCGAACCAACCCGAGGTTGAAAAACCCGAAAAAATCCGAATTTTATTAATTTAGTTTGGTTTATAAATTTAAAAATTTTACACAAATGATTTGGTTTGATATTTGAAAAATCCAAACCAACCCGATCATGTACACCTCTACCTGCGACTCTACGGTAAAGGAAAAAGACACAATCAAAACTGAATCCAAATAGAGTGGCTTTGATTAATTCAATCAAATTATATAATCACCATGCTTAAGTATATGAAATGGGAGCTGAATAGGCATGCACAAATGTCTTATCAATAACATATGGTGTAATATAGTAACTTGTGTCAAAAGGTAATTTTTGTTTTATGCAATTATAGTATATAAGTATGTTTTTGCATCTATATAGGTACTAGGGCAATTAGTACACTAGCAATATTGGATCGAAGGCTATAGGATAAATTAGTATAGCATGATATTGATAGTGTCTTGCACATACAACACAAAAGAAAATTAAAAAAATGTTTAGTTATGGAGTACTCATCCACCCCTTTTTACTTCTTAAATCGATAATCATTTTTCGATTAACCTAGCCTCCTCTTTTTCTCGAAACTAACAAAGAATAATACAAGAATATTCACATGTTATCCATTCACTATACGACTTTCGTCCTTTTAAGTGCTATACTTCACGACACATACACATGAACAACAGCGGCGGAGGTAGAAGTTTGGCTGCATGGATTCAATCGAGTCCAATGCTTTTTTTTCAGTTGTGTTGGAAATTTTATTAAATATAGAATTTAATTATTAACACTTGAATTCATTACTTTAAAATTCTAATCTCATCAAATTAAAATTTTAACTCCGCTTTTGCACCCATTTTAAAATGGAAGTGTCTATAAAGACGGTCTGAGAATAATTAGTACATTATACATAAATATAAGGAGTTAAAAAAACTGTCTGAATTTGTCCATCTTTGCAATATTATACTGAACCATGACATTAAATTTATGGTGCATTCCACATTGTTAAGACTAAGGTTTATGTAATAATAATTAAGTGTTGAATGTTTGACGACACTTGCTTTGCACCAATATTTTCTAATTTAAAAGATGGTTGTGTATAGTAAAATTTGGGTTAATTAAAAAAATTAAGTCTTCATTAGTTCCAATTAATTTGTGTGCCTTCCAGGCTTTTGGTCTAATGGTAAAAGCGCAACATGTGATGTGTAGATTTAATATATAATTTAAGTGAAGAAGGATAAAGAAGCGAACCTATTATCTGTTTTTGAATCTAAACGATTTGTCTTATTATTTTGCATAATTAATAAGATTAGAATCTGTACGATTGATTACAAAAGCATTTACACAACAAGATCAAGCTGGATTTGTTTTATCTTTAATGTAATTCCTAAATGTCTAAAATGGATTCTAAAAATGATAAGATTGTACGAATTGCTCCCCCAACTCTCTGCGGAGGGTTTCGTAAAGGTTTCACAAAGAAATCTACTGGAAGCCATATCACCAAAATATTCATGGGCTAACACATAAAAAAATTTGAAAAAATTGCTTAATTCCTATAAATTGGTCCCTAAATGTCCAAAATGGACTCTAAAAATGGTGAGACTATATGTATGGCTCCCCCAACTTCCTACGGAGGATTCCCTACACAAGGTTCTGTAATGGTTTCTCAAAAAAAAAAAATTGTCCAGAAGCCATATCACCAAAATATTCATGGGCTAACACATCCGAAAAATTGAGTAAACCGTCCATTGGCCCCTAAATGTCCAAAATAGACTCTAAAAATGGTGAGACTGTATGTATGGCTCCCCCAACTTCCTACGGAGGGTTCCCTACGCAAAGTTCTGTAATGGTTTCTCAAAAAAAAAAAATTGTCCAGAAGCCATATCACCAAAATATTCATGGGCTAACACATCCGAAAAATTGAGAAAACCGTCCAAGTCCAGTAAATTGGTCCCTAAATGTCCAAAATGGACTCTAAAAATGGTGAGACTGTATGTATGGCTCCCCCAACTTCCTACGGAGGGTTCCCTACGCAAGATTCTGTAATGGTTTCTCAAAAAAAAATTGTCCAGAAGCCATATCACCAAAATATTCATGGGCTAACATATCCGAAAATTGAGAAAACCGTCCAAGTCCAGTAAATTGGCCCCTTAATGTCCAAAATAGACTCTAAAATGGTGATACTATATGTACTGCTCCCCCAACTTCCTACGGAGGATTACGTAAGTTTTTTGTCGAGCAAATTCTCATGAATACCCTCGCCTCCTCCTAAATCCGCCTCTCTGTGGCAGTAATATACCTGCTAACAGTTACTTAAAAAATGAACTTATCATTAAGGAAAATAAAAGTATATATAAAACAAAGAAAGAGAAATGTTTCATGTGTTTGTATTTTGCTTCAATCAAAAGAAGAAAAAAACAATGATTCTCTACTCTTCAAAGTTACGAAACAAAGGTAATATATGAGGATAATTAAATTGCTTTCTTTACAAATACTCATATGGTAAAATTAGTTTCTAAGTCATATACTTTTATGTCCATTATACATATAGAAGTGTCTACTACGTTTTCCACCATAGTGCTCAAGGATAAATATAGTACATTTTTAGTTGTAATTAATTAACGATAACAACTTAATTTTCTCTAAATATGTACTTTTAGCGGTAATTGTATATGTCTCTAAAGCCTATAGTGACATTGAATTCAATGTCAATTAACTTATGTCGATAAAAAATTTAACACTCTTTGTTAATATGTATATTTATTGCCGCTAAAAGCTAATTTTATTAAAATGCTAGTTGAGTAACCATATGAGAAATCAATTTCGTATTTAACTTAATAAATTCAATTGAATTCGCAATTTTGGTGCCTTAATAACTAAATAATGCTTCATTTTGTGATCTCTAATAACTTGGTTACTAAAAGAAGAAACAATAAATAGATAAAATAATCATTATAAAAAAATATAATTTTTAGCAGTAATTAATTAATGGAAATATCTTAATTGCCGGTAAATATGTATCTTTAGGGAAAATTATCACTCTTTGTAAATGTCCCTAAAGCTTATAACGACATTGAATCTAATGACAACTAACTAATACCAGTAAAGACTTTAGCATTTTTTGCTAATATACATGTTTATTAGTGACATTATCAACGCTAAAAGTTATTTTTGTTATGGTGAATAAAGGCAACATTGTTGGGCTTGCTTAAAAGATGAAGTGTTCCAACATGCGATTGTTGGGTTCAATTATGTTCATTGATAAGACAATCAACAAAATTGATATAATATACATTAATTTAGTGTTAATATATAGAAAAGTAATGGTCCCAAACACTTATTTACTGTACTATATTTATATGGTAATGTTGAAAAGTTCAAATGTTCATCTTTAATCAACAAATAAAGCACATGGAAAAAGTCAGTAAATGGATTTATTTAGCTTTAATCTTCTATTAAAGAGAGTAATCAAAATGTGTGCTGACCATGTCTGAAAAGATTGGTTACCCACTAATTTTGCCAACTTGATACACTCAAGTTTACCCCTACTTTTTTATTGTAATTACTAAAGTGTGTGAGTTGGGGGGGGGGGGTTAATCGTTGCTAGAGTTTGTTGGCGTTTCAGTTAGCTGTGTTAGAAAATCAACGTTGCTTCGTTGGAGATCTCTATTGATTGTTATTTTAGGTGTTGGATTTCTCGTACATCAAATTTGAACCCGTGACATGCGTCTAATTTTATATGAGTTGGTTTATTATGACTGGACCAAGTCTTTAAAGAGCAAGGAGAAAGGGTCTATCATGTACAGCTGTATTATCTTTAATTAGTAGTATTAAATCAAACCTTTTGTTTACTTTGATTAAATAATGGCCTTTTTTTAATTAAAAATAAATAAAATTGCAAGCTTTCCACATGAACACCTACCAAGACATAAATATATTATTATATGATTCACGCATCTTCCAGAATATTTTGTGTCGAATTAATTGTGGAGGCATTTGAACAACATTCTTTTGTTAAAGTTGGAAAAAAAGAGAATTCAAAGTTAAAATTGAGAAAAAGGTTTGTGACCATCGAAGGAGATGAGCATCCAGAGATTTCGAATTCAAATCCTAAGTATGAAAAGATGTTTGATAGAGAGCATTGCCCCCCTCGTCTCTGAATGAGGTCCTATACGACATGAATTTGAATTAGTTAGACTTTAATGCAACTATCGAATACAGCATGAATTTTATCTTCTTTTTTTAAAAGTTTGTGAAAGTTAAGAAGTTGTATTTGGTTATTACCGACTTAAATTTAGAAGAGAGTTAAATATTTGTGAATAAAACCTGATATTTCACTTGAAATTTGCCTTCAAACCGGTATTTTAGTATCCTATTCAAATTTCAGATACTTAAATTTAATATCTATATGTACTTGCACATTTTAATTTATAGTTTAACCCTTGTAACTTGAAGCTACCTAAATTTAAATGGTAAGAGTAATACTCATGTCCAAACAAGTATATGCAAATATTCAAAAGAGTATTTATGTCAAAATGATATATTCTCTTCATTTCAAAATAAGTAATTTTTATTTATTATTATTTTGGTTATAATTCCTTCTCGAAGTATAATGACACTGGTCCCAAAATTCGAAAGTGGAGAAATTGTTATAAAAACATTGGCCAAACAAGAAATGAATTATCCATATGGCCAGTTTGTCCCATCACAAACAAAAGCCAAACTCAATTAATTCCCTCCCAAATTCAAATGAGACCACACATGTATTATGGGCAGAGCTTTAAAGCCTCTGACGTTTGGCCGAAAACGCCATAAAGGATGTAGTACAGTGAATGAGCTTTTCACTTATCACATAACCGGAGGTTTCGAATTCAAACACTGAATATGAAAAAGTCCTTTGGCTTTAAGAAAAAAACGCAATGAAGAATAGGACAAACATCAACTGCAATAAACGACGAACAGATATGAAAATAACACTTTACCACAGAAAATTTAATCCCCACATCATCCACATAAACTACAAAGCTGATTTCCAAAGTCTGAAAATACTACAAAAATTCTCATTCAATAAATATCGACATATTTGTTCCCAAGATTTTTTTAAAAAAAAGGTACCATAGGATAGCAAAACAAAGAAAATGAAACATAAAACCCCAACAAAATAATAAACAACAACACAATCACTCTCCGCAACTACAAACAACCTAAGAGTTCGAGTTCAAGTTCAAATTCAAGAAGGGATATCTCCAGACAAAAAGAGGCTTGCACTGGAAACATGAAATAGTATCAGCAGTAGTACAATGTTTTTAATTGCCCTTCTTTCATAGCCCCATCTCAAAGACTTGCCTTTCAGCAGACCCGAGTTCACTGTGGATGATAACATAATAGCTTTAGCAGGAAGAACATAAAAAGTAACTCGTGAACATAAGTAAAAATAGCAGCAGCACCTTAGAAACACTTCCTGTGGACAATGGATGGACCAGACTCATCGTACTCGCCCTTTGAAATCCACATCTGATTAAGAACGGAACAAGTTTAAGTTAGCAACAAACATATTACAAAATGCAGTTTAAAATGGGAAAAGTATATGCAAGAGAAGATTAAAAAAACAAAGGCTTGCCTGCTGGAAGGTGCTTAGTGATGCAAGGATGGATCCTCCAATCCAGACACTGTACTTTCTCTCCGGTGGAGCAACAACCTTAATCTTCATGCTGCTGGGAGCCAAGGCAGTGATTTCCTTGCTCATACGATCAGCAATACCAGGGAACATGGTTGAGCCACCACTGAGCACAATGTTACCGTAGAGGTCCTTCCTGATATCAACATCACACTTCATAATAGAGTTGTAGGTAGTCTCATGGATACCTGCAGCTTCCATACCAATCATGGATGGCTGGAAGAGGACCTCAGGGCAACGGAACCTCTCAGCACCAATGGTAATAACTTGTCCATCAGGCAATTCATAGTTCTTTTCAATGGAGGAGCTGCTCCTGGCAGTTTCAATCTCCTGCTCATAGTCAAGAGCCACATAGGCAAGCTTTTCCTTCATGTCACGCACAATTTCCCGTTCAGCAGTGGTGGTGAACATGTAACCTCTCTCGGTGAGGATCTTCATCAGGTTATCAGTTAAATCACGGCCAGCAAGATCCAAACGAAGAATGGCATGTGGCAAAGCATAACCCTCATAGATAGGGACAGTGTGACTCACACCATCACCAGAGTCCAACACAATACCTGTCAAAAGACACTCATAATGTCAGATCAAAAACAACTTTCCAACAAGGGAAGATTTGGATCATGAGAGGACTAATACTAACCAGTTGTACGACCACTAGCATACAAGGAAAGCACGGCCTGAATAGCAACATACATAGCCGGAACGTTGAAGGTCTCAAACATAATCTGGGTCATTTTCTCTCTGTTAGCCTTAGGGTTGAGAGGTGCTTCAGTGAGCAGAACAGGGTGCTCCTCAGGGGCAACACGAAGCTCATTGTAGAAAGTATGATGCCAGATCTTCTCCATATCATCCCAGTTGCTGACAATACCATGTTCAATTGGGTATTTCAAGGTCAAGATACCCCTCTTGGATTGAGCTTCATCACCAACATATGCATCCTTCTGTCCCATTCCAACCATAACACCTGTGTGACGAGGACGACCAACAATGCTAGGGAACACTGCTCTAGGAGCATCATCACCAGCAAATCCAGCCTACATTTATACAATCAAATTATTCACCAAAAAAATCAGAAACATGTCAAGAATATAACAAAATACATTTCAAATGAAGTGTTTAACTATCATGACTCCGTCATTGAAAACCATAAAAGTAAAAAAAAATAAGAACTGACCTTCACCATTCCAGTTCCATTGTCACAAACAAGGGGCTGAATATCCTCACCGTCAGCCATTTTCTATTCAACTGCCAATACAAACAACGGATTAATAAGCAATCCTAAATCCAGATACCATAGTTAGCAAGATAAGTAGATGAAGGAATTACAGAATAAGATAATATCCCAATAGAGATGTATCTTAAACCTCGGATGTTTATCCTATCAATCAATCATATCAAAATGACAATACATTGCATACTTCTCAATTAACATCCAATATAGATAAGAGGGAAATCCAAAGTGAAAATATCTTAAAACTCTATGCTTCACCTATCAATCCAGCAAATCCAAATGACACTACATCGCATAATTCTCGCTCTATAACTTAGCTTCTCCTCAAATCCATTCGGAGACAAAAAATCATAAAAGCAAAACCCCTCAATCACTCCACACTCATTTTCAACTAAGCTACATCTCATTGATATATAAAGTAATCAGAAAGCCAAAAGGACATAATCAATTTCAGTTCCAACAAAAAGAAAGCTTTTTTCTTCTTTTACTTAACAAGATTTATTCATCAGTCACCACAAGAGAACTACAGAACACCGTTCAAAACCATTTCAACTATAATCAAACAGTAGATCAAGGTAAATCCATAGCAGATCAACCTCAAAATAGATCCACTTCATCAGATCCAGAATTATATTAGCTCAACCTTCAAATACCCAAGATTCACTACATCTAACTAGTCAATCCAAAAAATAAAAAATACCCATTTCACATAAACAAATTCTATCTCTTTTACCACTTTCATAGATCTCAAAACATAAACCCCACATGCATCTCACAATTTTCTTGACATTTCACATAACTCAATCCATCAAAAATTCTTTAAAAAAAAAAAAAAAAAAAGAGGATAAGAAAGACCAGATCTTGACTTACCGGGAACTGAGAGGAGATCGGAAAGTGGTCGCCGGAGATTTTGCAAAGCAACCGGAGATTATGGCCGGCGGCTTCGAAGACTCTGTTTGGGGAAATGAAGAAATACAAAATGAGGAATCTCAAGACTCTAGGGAAGCTTATTATATACAAAAAGAAAAAGAGGGTTTTGAATTTAAATTTGTTTTTTTTTTTTAAATAATTTTTTTCTTTTTTAATGAAAATAATTAATTACTGCAGTAAATATTTGGTTGTAGGAATTTTTGAATTTGAAATTTAAAAGTGCAACAACACCAAAATGACAAATTTGCCTTCAACTTTAAGATGCTAAAGTTTTCAAAAAGGACAAGCTTTTTCAATCATATATTATATTATATGGTACATAAATTATAGTAGTAATTGTTGGGCTAGTTAATTTAAGGAATTATAAGAATAGGAGAATTTTCTTTTTCTTTTTCTTTTTTTTCTTTTTTTCTTGATAGAGAATACAAAATAATGTCATATTTTGAAAAAAATCATCATTAAATACCAAGGTCTTATAAGTTTGAATTTTGAAAAATTCATCATTCAGTTTTCATTTATTAAATGTGTTTGTTTTTTCATGTTTAAATCTTAATAATTCAGGTCTAATTTCATTAAGGGGTCATTTTATAGGATGTATTAAACAAAATATCATATATGTATTTTATGATATTATATTTAGCCTACATATATTAGTTATACATAATATTTAATATAATATGATATGTAATATATAACAAATTATTGTATTGAAAATACATGGCCTATTAACATATGGATATGCATGGTTAAAGATGGAATTGACTTTAATACATCAAATCAAATAGTGGATAGGAAATTATCCTAAAACAATTGATTTCAGCATTATTAATACACTTCATGAAATACTATTTTCTTATACATTTTACCAAACGACTCTCAAATTGCATTTGTTTCAATCCCTTTTAAAAACTTCTACCAAGTTTAAAATAATTTGAATGAATCAAATCTGTAACAGTCTTAACACAACTCAGACTCTTGAAATACAAATGATTTTTTCTTCCCAAAATTTTACATGCTTCTTCTTCTTCTTTTGTACGAAAAGATGTTCGTATAAGCTTTTTAATGCCGAATTTATATTGTATACAATCATAAAAAATGTGTATTTGTGAAGGTTATGAATGCTTATGCATCTTAAATTATTTTTTTGTAAAAAAGGTTAAATTTTAAGCATATGCAAGAAAATTTTCAAGGAATATTATTTTTCAGCATTTAAAGGTTCATGCTGAGATTTTACTATAATTTTTAACATTAATTTCAAATCGCTCAAAAATATTTGTCAAATATAAAATATATTCATTTTAATTGCTGAAATGACATTTATTATGATATTTTATTAATATAATATTTAGTCCTAATTTTATTTGAATTTTGTATTTTGTATTGAGTATGTTTAAAAAAAATGTGCAAAACCAAAACATTGTACTTGAATGATTATTTAGAGGAGAAAAAAATCAAAAATAATTTTGATGAAATCTTTTCAATATTTAGATGATTATATAAGAAATTAACTCGAAATATTTAACTATCAAAAAGAAACCCTAAAATCAAATATAGTTTGATTTTTTTTCATCCAATGTCTAGTATCTGTATTTGAGTCTAATTAATTTAAGTTCGTGCGCGTAGAGCTCCATTCATATGAAAACACTCTTCATCAACATTTTTTTCATATTCAATACTCGAACTCGAAATCTCTAACTAAAAAAACTCACTACATCACATTCTTTAATAATAAAATAACATATCAATAAAAGGAAACTTGATAATTCTAATTCAATAAAAGTGAGAAAGCAAGGAAACTCATTATTGAATGACAACTATAAAATATTTTGTGAATTTTGTAAGGTCTAAAAATAGAAACATTTTTTAATTTTTATTTGCTTTGTCCAATTATTTAAATGGTTTGATAGGTGTAGGAATAATTTCAACCATTATTATTAGGAGTTGTATATGATCTGTCATTTGACAACCTTTCAAGCACCTTCTTTTGACGTGTTAGATTTAATCTCAGCCGTTGATTGTTCAACTCCCTTTCCACATTGACTTTTTTTTTCTTTTTTTTTGAGTTTAACTTTTTTACTCTATTAAGATTTGAAAAATATTCCTTTCATTCTATTTTATGTGTAATTATATTTTATTGATTTATTAATAAAGTATACACAATACTTCACGATCCTAGTCATGTGATTTGACAAATAAGAAATATAAGTTTGATGATATATTGTTTTACGATTAGGTTCATATAGTCATAATAGATAAACGTGCTCATAAGGTTTGAATTAAAGATGTTCTTTGGATGAAAGTTATGTGAAGTAACTATCCAGTTGAAAAGGCTACTTGGTATCTGAAAATTTGAGCAGGACGTAAAAATCAAATATCTTACTTGTTTGAGGATAGATGAAGCAGCTGAGACACATGTAATACAATTATAATTTTTTCAATGTTGGCATTTTGTGCTTGAGTATGTTAGTGGTTGTGTGTTGAACCCTTTTTAAGTATGGTTGAGTTGTTGAGACATGTATAAATATGTGGATATATAGTCAATTTACAAATAGAACTTTGCTAAGTGAGTCAAAGTTTGAAACTAAGAGTTCTCTTCATTCGAGTCTTGATCCAAATCGAATTTACGGATAATATCATATAAGAAGAAGAAAAATGTGTCCTCCTGTGACTTTTAAACAATTATAGGTTGAATAGAGGCTAGATAGCTATGAAAAGGAAAGTGATCGAAAAGTACGAAAATATAGCAAAGCAATAAATTATAGGATGAGGTTTCTTACGATAGAAGTCCAATGAAATTTAGATTGAAAAAATATGATCTTTTTGCACTTTTTTGAGAGCATTTTGAAGGAGGAAACAACCTAGGTTCAATCTTAACCCAAAGGTAATATTTTTCACCATGAATTCGAGTTGCAATTGATGAAGGATTAGATAATTTAACACTTATTATTCCTTAAATCCTAGATTTCCACCAAAGAATCAAAAGGAACTATTTAAGACCCAAAGCCTAGATTTTGTGAGGCGTTTGCTCAAAGTAAGTTTTGGTACTATCATGTGTTATATTACGTAACTTTATGATAGATAACGACTATTCATTGTGAAACTTGTTGGACAAAAGGGTGAAAATTGATGAAAGGCTTATTTGCGGAGTTGATTATTCCTCTCGAAAATAAAGATTTGAAGTGGTCTATAATTTACTGAGTATTTGGTATAACTCACGCATTCGTGTACAAACTAGTGTAGACGAAGTAACACGAATATCTCCGATAGTCAGTCTATTTCCATCAACCGGCCGATATATAGGAGCGAGAAGTTCAGGACATATTTGGTGTTTCTTCCGTCAATCATCTGGAACGTAAAAAAAGACCATATAAGACTTAGGTAGGAAAAAACAGCTCCTTCTATGACGTTACAAAATTATCAAATATGATATGTGATTGATGAAAAATTGATGGGCTATGAAGAACAAAACTTGATATATGTATTGAAATTTACACATAAATAAATTGGGAATTAATTAATTAACCCTCTCCAAGACAAAGATGTTGCCCTTGTCATCTCTGCCTATCCTCAAATTCTCATCAACATATCTGCATTTTCAAGATTAAGGATATTTTAACAGTATGGTGTAAAAAATATTCTGCGTTAACAGTATCTGATAAGAAAGAATTGCACCCCAAATGGTATATGATATAGACTGTCTACTTTAATACAAATATTAGTGATTGTTTTCGTTTATTCGATTCATAAAAGGATACGTAATCTCAAGCCAACCTTCTGGATTGAAGATGCCAAGAAGAAGATTGTAGTTTTTCTGAAACACATTCACTAACTGTACCAAACAAAAACACACAAACTAAATCAATATATATAACACTACTAAATTGATGGACTTAATAGAAAATTAACTTGTTTTTTAATTAAAAAATCTGAGGGATTCAATCGTTTTTTTAAGTACGAAATTATAGTTAAAGAGTATAAATGAAAAACAACAGAAGAATTTCTTCAAAATACATGGGAAAAAGGATAAATATACCCCGAACTATCGTAAATGTTATGCAGATACCTCCGTCATACTTTTGGGACATTGGTGTCCCTGCCGTCCAAAAACTAGAGCATATATGCACTTCACTCTAACGGAAGTCTAAATAGGGACACGTGACTCAATTTTAACCGTCAATCCAATACTTAATAAATGTCGGGTCGGTGGATAAGATTATGACATGTGTATGTCCGTTAGTATAAAGGATATATATGTTCTAGTTTTTGGAGTGCAGGGACATCAATGTCCCAAAAGTATGACGGAGGATATGTACATACTATTTACGATAATTTGGGGTATATTTATCTTTTTTCCCAAAAAACATGTGTGGTCTAGCAGTAGAATTTATGAAACTAATTAATTCTAAAAAACTAAAGATTACATGAAAAAGTACTGAAAAAAATCCTAATATATTCTTTAGATCTACTTTTACCCTGACATAATCACATGTGCATGTTCTTTGTTAAACGATTTGCTTTATCAATTTCATTTAAGAGAAGAAATAAATTTTGGACATAGATAGTTTTATTTTTACACTTAAGGCACGTTTGGTATAAAGGATAACTAATCTCCCGTTTAATTTTAGAATGAGTTCATTTCATGTATGATTGAGATTATAATATTATTTTTATCCTATACTGCGAATAAAATAATAATTCTGAAATAACTTATTTCTTGATCGAATGAGCTCGAATAATAACTTTTTGCAATGCAGGAAACATAATTAACCCATACCTGGTCTGGTGTAATTCCAGAATTATTGTAGAAAATGTCAACTCTCTACAATTGAAAAATAAAAATCAAATTTAAAAAAAAATCAGGAATATGAAATAAACAAAATTATATATTCTTAAAAAATAATATAAAAGGAGAGAAATCTTAACTGATTTTGATGCAATTTTGAAGGAAGCTTCAATCCTTAACTCTCCACTTAATAAACTTAATCCTCTGGCATTAAACTTAATCACATTCACAGCTTTTCCCTCCATTTATCATCAATAAAATATTTGAGATTAGTCGAAATATGAAAAAATAAAAAATACGTAATACTCCTTTTGTTTCATTTTATATGCTTTAATTTAACTATATGCAAAGTTTTAAAAAATAAAATAATTAAATCTTGTGATCTTAAATTAAAATAGAATACCTGAGAAATATCAATATTCTGATATAAATCCCCAAGTGTGATAAAATCTCTCAATCCTAATTTTGTTCTTTTTGATCCTAAAATACTTATTGTACTGTATATAAGCTTCCAATTTCCAGCCACCTACTCATATACCAAAATCATTTATTCTAAATCAGAAATATACAACATTTAATTCAACTGTAAAATAAATAAAATTAAATTAAAATAATACTTCTTTCGTCTCAATTTACGTGGCACATTTCAACTTTTGAGATTTAAACAAGTCTATTTTTTATCGTAATTTTTTTATGTATTTTTAAATATTTTGAACTGTCAATTATTGTGATTAGTAATATTTTGTATATAATTTACAAATATATAAATTTTATTTCAATTTTTTTTTTAAAGATTTCATGCGCAAATTTCTAGCTCTCGAAAAATTTAAAAAGATGCCACATAAATTATAACAGAGGAAGTATAATGGTATGGCACAATACCACATCACCTTATCAAGAGACAAGGTTGGTTCAAAAGTTGGATTTTCAGATTCCAATTGCTTCACTAGCTCTTCTATTTCAAATTTCTTGTCTGATGATACTCCAAAAATTCCTCTGTTAATTCCTAAACAATATTTTCAACAAACAAAATAAGAATATATATGTATTAACAGTATGTTTATATTTTGAAAAACTTTTGTGTCTGTTCTCAAGTGTTATTTAGTAAATAAATTAACTATATAAAATATGTCTCATTTTTTAATTATACATATCAATTGGAATAAGTATGAATTTTTTACAACTTATTGAGGCTAATGTGTATAATAAAAGAAATTAATATATTTTAAGTGTTTAACTTAGTTACTTAATGAATGCTTGAAAATATGCACAAAATCTTTTTCAAAATTGACTCAAAAATGTTGAATAAAAATATTTTATCATGTATTCAAATGCTCAATTGAAATAGATCATAATTTGAATATCTAAATAAAAATTAGTAATAAAGTCAACAGATATCCATGTACATATTATGCCTAAAGTTAATAATGTAAGGAGTTGTTCAGAACGCAAGATAAAATAAGTAAGAATATTTCATTAAATTATTTTATTCTACTTTCTATATAGCAGTGCAATCTCATCATTTTACTTTATTTTTTTAAATTAAAATAGGGCTCCTAGCCCATTAGTAAATAAAGAAAACTTTGTACATATAATCCCACCATTTAATACAAATAATGAAATAAAATATTTCCAACATTTACCAATATTTCATGTCAAAATTATTATTTTTATCTCGCGTACTAAACAATCCTTAAAATACTACACAAGACAACTAGCTCAAGCCCTAAACATAGAGATAGAGAAGCAGAGGTGCAGAGGGAGGGGCTTAAAAGGAAGCCACAACAGAATCAAAATTTTAACTAAAAAAAAATCAAAACATAAAAAAATAAATATACGAAAAAATTAACAAGAGTCAACATCTACCATATATAAACATTATAATATTTTACCGAAAAATTTGGATAAATCCCTGAACTCTTACTAACTCCGCCCCCGACTAAAGATAGAAAGATAAGTGAATGAAAAATGAAAGCAATATTATATTACCTTGTAGGGCATCATAAAGTTGAATCTTGACTTGGGAAGAAGTTGAATGTGAAACCTCAACATTACTTTGTTGTTGTTGTTCAGGAGCAGCAAAAATGGTTCTTTGTTGCACAAATCTTGAAATCTTGTTAAAATTTCTTGGAGAATTAATAATATTATTTCTTATCATCATTTCAATGGTATTTGGCAATGGAGGAGATAGATGTGAAACTCTGATTTGAGGCTGAATTAAAGCCTTTGTTGCCATCTCTCTATGTTGAGTTTGCTTTTCTTATTAATTTTAGGCCTTTTTATGAAGAAACATGAGAGATGTCTATCTTGTCCTTGTGGCTATGTTTGACATACCAATTTTGATTTTATTCTATTTTATTTTTTTGAAAAAAATAATAAAAAAATATAATAGTGGTGTCTAGTGTGCATATTTTAATTATTTTATTTTATAATAATTTTTCACAAATACATGTATCTAAGGGTTGATCTTACTTTTCTGTTTCAATTTATATGATATTATTTATTTTGACATAATACTTTAAAAATAAATTTTTAAAATTAAATTATTTCAAAATATAAAAAGGTAGTAACTTTTTTATTTAAAAAAAACTGAAATAAATAACATTTAATATAGAGAGAATTATTGTAAACACTTCTAAACTAGACGTAAATTATTAGTTTCGTCTTCGAACTATTGATATCCTTTAAAACACCTCTGTACTTGATAAACTAAACTTAAATACACCCCGATCTGCTACGTGGCATAGCAAGTGGTTTAAAATTCTTGTACAAACAAGGGACTCTTAATAAAACGGCAAGAGAAGTGTTGAAAACATATCTAAACTTGGTAAAAATTTAGAGGGTATTTCACTCATGTTGCAAGATCGGAGTGTATTTAACTTTAGTTAGTCAAATAATATGTGTTTTTAAGATTGGCAATAATTTAGAAATAAAACTAATAATTCACGTTAAATTTAAACAATTGGATCTGTTTTTTTCTCTTATCTGAGTTTTGGATTTCCCAAGTATTAAACACTGTGCCAGCTACATCCTTGTTTAACTGTGACCAATACATATTTTTAATTTTTAAACTTGACAAGTCTCTTTAAATCTTCTGTGATAATTTGTTATTATTCCCCACCCACCCAAGGGATTTTCAAAATAAAAAAGTTCCAAATTAGTAACTTCTAGGATAGTAATATAATTTGGAGGACCAATTTGTTTGTATCAGATTCTTCCATACACTTGGTGATGAACTAATAGAGATAAACAAAAAGGTTAAAATCAAGTCATTTTCACACAAATGCTTATCTCTATGAAAGTTTATCACTTATATGTGGTCTAATTTCCAATTTCCCTTTAAGGTAATAAAACTAAATAAAATTATCTTCCATATGAATGCATTTATGACCAATAGTTGTACTGCCTCCTAAATTACAATCATTATACATGGCTATATTTTTAAAATACTTTTTGGGACTCGCCTCAAGATATGATTTTGACAAAACACTTTGTGGGGCTTAGTTCTGTGAGGCATACGTTCCAAGCATTTGATAATGCATATTAAACACATTTAGCGCTCAATATTTGGGCTCGCTCAACAATTTCTACTAAAATCAAGTAAATTAAATTCCTAATTTACAAAATTAAACTTTGGAAGGCTTATCAATGATGATCATTATGTATACTATTTTTTTGGAATGCCCACTAATGGGGTACACATATTGCCTTACATTACATGTTACAATTATCATTTAAGGTGGCTATATATGTAATATATATTGATAGTTCCATATTTTATATCAAATGACAAAGTTGGAACTTTTTTTTCTTCATTTCCATGGTGTTGGGCCTGTTGGTAGTCCTAACTTTGTGCAAGAAATAGCCCACAAACACATTCCAACTCCTATTGGGTCAAGCCTTGCTTTATTGTTGAAGAAGTGACTGCATATGATAAAAGTCTCATTAACAAGAAGTTGAAACAACAACAACAATAGCATATTCAGTGTAATCGCACAAATGGAGTCTGGAAATGGTTAAGTGTACACAGAGTCACAGATCATACTACTATCTTGGAGGTGAAGAGGTTGTTTCCGATAGATTAACAAGAAGTTGAAAAAGAGTAAAGAATGAACTATGATTTTTATATCAGATAACTAAGGGATTGTTCATAAATTACTTGGTTGTTAGCTATGTTTTACAATTATTGTCATGAAAGAATTTATGTATTCAACCAAAACTTGTAAAGATTAGACAATTAAATTAATAAAAAATAAGTTAATTAATGTTACCTTGATCTTGATTAGGAGCTTCTAAATCATTTTTCTGCAAGGCTCCTTTGGATAATATAATAGCCTTTGAAGCCTTCATGTCTTTTCCCTTTCCCCATAGCACCACATACAGCCCCATTATTATAAGCAATCCACCTAATATACTGTCCATAACCAACAAGTTAAGCAAGTAAGAAGATTTTTCAAAGGCTTTTTACACTATACAACAATTCAAACAACGTCCGCGATAAAAAAAAAAAAAACTAGTATATAGTGTATAATCAATGTATATTTTGTATACAAATATTGTGTATACATTTGTTATACACTGAGTATACATGACAACTACAAAGTATTACGACTAGATGCCGTTTATACCACCTATAAGTATGTTGTACTATACATTCAAGCAACTTTCATAATATATCATGATAACTACAACTTGAAATATCAAACTTTTAAATAAATAGGAGTTTTTTTTTTTTAAAGAATTGAATAATTACCTTCCTAGATATAGGGTCTCATTAAGAAACAATGAGCTAGCTAGTGCCACAAAAAGAAGGATTAGAGGGTTGAAGACAGAGACAAATAGAGGGCCTCTTTTCTGAGAGCACCATGTCATTAAAATCACCACAATTCCAGATCCTAAAGTTCCCTGCATAAAAAAAGGAACTATATATAATCAACAACCATAGTTCTAACAAACTGTCTAATAACAACATTTTATTATATATATTGATGTTCATAAGTCGTGTCGAGGGTCTATCGTATACGACCTCTCTCACTACTAGAAATAGAGGTTCTTTCCATTGCGAATCAACGAAAATTTGTGTTATAAAAATGATTTCCCCACTCATTTTCCACCAAACCAATTCACTGAGAAAACACATGGTGAGAAACAAATTCTCACTGAAATACTGAGAAGCGTCCTAATATTTTCCATGTGAAAAAAAACACAACTATTTGTTCTTTTCTCACTCATCGAATCAAAATATCTGTGGTAAAAGCCACTATACATTTTCAGTGGGAAAATAGTGATATTTTAGTAGTGTCTACCCCACAAAGATAGGGATAAGGTCACATAAATTCGGTCTACAGACCCCACTCGTGAAATTACACTGAATGTGGTTATCTTGCTACTTATTGCCGTTATTTGCTTTCTAGCTTGTTTTTGGTTATGCCAACCGAGGGTCTACCGGAAATAACCTCTCTACCACATAAATGGTACGATAAAATTTGTGTACATTCTATTTCTCAGGCCTCTCTGGTAGAACTACACCGAATATGATGTTGTTGATAAGTTAATTAACATTGATGACTTACAAGATAGAGAACAACAAACAATCTTCTGTCCCAACCAAGCCTCCATTGAGATACTTGTCTGTCAAAGCATAGTGCAAATAGGACTGACTGAATGGATCCCATTAGGCTCATCAATGCTGTGCTTGAGTAGTGACATGGATAGTTTTTACTTACCTTAGCCTATTAAAATTGATCAAACAAAACAACAATAATTAGTCAAACATACATATAATTGCAAACAAATCATGCTAAAGAAATTCATTCCACTCATTTTATTGGTGTTTGGTAAAATGAAGTATATAATATACTTACCAATAATACTATCCATAGTGAATAACAAATGCAAGAGGTGACAGCCAGTACAATTCCTAAAGCAAAAGTGCCACCAACTAACTTCTTATGTGTTGTTGATTCATTATCATGATGTAGCAAATCAATTTTGATAGGCCACATATGAACCTCTATTCCTTTGTATATTGTCAATAACATTGCTCCACCAACACATATCATTGTTCCCATTACCTTTGCTTTCCCACTTACTTTATCAAATGATAAATTCTCAAACCTAATGAACATTTTATGGAAGGAAAAAAGAAGCAATTTACGTTGTCAGTGACAGAATCAGAAATTTATATAAATAGATTTACAACAGCATTTAGCATCGAAATCAATTTAATTTAAACTTGAAGGAAGGAAAAAAAATAAAAAATTTCACGTCATTAGTGATAGAATCAGAAATTTATATAAATAGATTCACAGCAACATTCAACATTGAAATTGAGTTAGTTTAAACCTAAAGGAAGGGAAAAAATAATAATCATGTCATTAATAACAAAATCAGTAAATTATATAAATAGATTCACAGCAACCTTTAACATTGAAATCAAATTAATTTAAACTTACCGACCTAAAGTAACTTTCAAACCTCCTCTATCACTAACTAGAATTTCCTCTTATGCTTAAGAGATTTAAAAATTTATTTACAATCTAGATTTTTCTTTTTACTCTGTTAGCATAATATATTTTTTGGGTAAACGGATGCAATTGAACCCTTTCCCTCCTAGCTCTGCCTTTGCTTTAACTTATGCTTGAGTTATTTGATCAACTTGTTAGTGGTCGCTATCGTCAGAATGTAGAAAAAAAGTTTTATACCCTCATGATCACAATTGATGAATGTGTAATTAAGGTGCTATCCGAGAATAATTAGCCGATCGAAATTTACGAATTATTAAGGTACTGTTGTCCTCCTCCTTTGAATATTGAGAATTTACACACAAAAAAAGAATAACATAAGAATAAAGTAAATAAATATATGTATACCTTAGGAGGACTGCTATAACAAAAGTCATTGCAGGGATAAGATTGTAAATTGCAGTTGCAAATGTTGCAGATGTCATTATCACACTTGTATAAAATAAAATCGAAAATAATGAACCCCTGAAATAACAACAATTTCATCACATCAATTTATTATCTCTAATTTCTTCTTCTAATTAACCAAAAATAAAAAACTTTGTGTAGTAAATAAAACTAATTGTTAATATATTATGTTTATATAACTTTTGTCATATTGACTCGATTACTGTAATCATATGTCACATTCTCTAATTAAACACTAGAAAATGATTTTTTTAAAAAATACTTTTTAACGTACAAAAAGTATAACCATATTGGGCAATAATTATGCCTATCCAAAAGGATACTAATTTAGAGAATCTTGAAAAAAGTTGCAACGAATTATATCAATTGGATATAACATGATACTTAAACGATAGTAACAATTGTATTAAAATATAATAATTGTATCTTTTTAAATATTCGTGTTATATAATGAGTTTTTTTTAAAATAAAATAAAATATCATAAGCAGATATATTCTTGGGAAAAGTGTAAGTAAACTGAATGGACATCATAAAACGTTTTTTCCACGATATCTTTAATTTTATCTTATCCTATCTAAATAGATTGAACACCTTTTTAAGTTGATCATTTATTCTTTTTATGAACTAATTTAAGCCCCATTTTATAGTTTTAAATTGATGCAATTTGTAGATAAGTACTCTATATATATTGCTTGAGCCTTAATTAAGGAGTTACTCCCTCATTCTCAATTTGGACCGCCATAGTTTGAATGAATTATATTAATCTCCTTTGTAGTTTATCTTTTATTACTCCCTCATTCTCAATTTATGTGTTACAGTTTGACTGAACATAAATTTTTAAAAATATGAAAACACTTCGAATTGATAAAAAAAAAAGTGTCATATAATTCAGAACAACGAAAATAATTTGAAAGTCAATAGTTGAATATCACTTACCCTAGTAGTCCTGAGAGAAATGCTTGCACAATAACCGTCCAAGTTAGTTTTGGCCGCTTATTCCTAACAAAAAAAAAAATAGTAACCAAAATTATTTTGTCAAATAAGATATTTTGAAATGTAACTCACAAATATACATACTAATCAAAAATATTTTTTAAAATCTTACTGCTTAATAAACTAAAAGCTAAATCATACTATAAGATTGAGTAAATGGAGTATGAGTATCTCGTTGACACCAACATGGGTTGTGAGGATGGTTCGATTTCTTTTTATCCTTAATTCGAGGTTTGAGTTTTTTATGAAAGCATCGTCCTTAGAAAACGGTCGCGCAATGCGTGAATTCTGAACTAATCGAGTCTAAGAAAGTATGTAATTGAATAGCTCGGAATCCCATCACCGTTAACTATGGATCCTTGGTGCAATCCCTTATGGATTAAAAAAAATCTTGTTGAAGTATCGTATTCGGAGATTGACTCAACAATACTTGAATCGAATATAATCAGACATAAATAAAAGAAGAAAGTATCTCATTGACTTCCAAGAACTCTCATCTCATCAAAGATACATTTATCTTCACTAATAAAGAAAGGAACAAAGATAAGTATTTTGAAATTGAAAAAAATAAAAAAAGAGAATAAAAAGGACACATAATATGGTGGAGCAATAATTAAAAGTGCAAATAATAGACTTGGCGGGGTCAAAAGAGACAACTCAAAAAGACAGGGGAAAATATTCTTTTCTCAACAAGTCATGTATATGAACATATACACCCATAAGTTTTTATTTTATACTGTTAAGTACCACTACTTTTAAAATTTTCTCTACTTGGAAAAGATTGTTTTAGAATCTTTTTTTTTCTTTTGGTTTATCTTTAACAATTATTCCCTCAGTTTCATTTTATGTGGTAAGGTCCAGTACGATCAATGGTCAAATTATTCAATTTTCTTCTTCTTATTGTAGCGATACCTTAACTATTTTACTAGGTATCTTCTATTTGTTAGTACAAATGTTGAATAGTTTTGTTAGAATCTTCAAATTTTTAAAATTAAATTTATATATTTAGAAATATCATAAAATAAATACTATTAAGTCAAAATGCTATAGTATAAAATACAAAATTTCTTAAAAATTTGTGGTCACTCAAAAGTCTCATTAACTTTTCAAATATTAAGTGTCACATGGAGTGGAACAACGGGAATATCATACTTTACTTGACATTTTTCTTGCATGATTAGTATCGTACTTAAAGCTATCTTTATGCCCATTTTATTAATTATGACTTAAATTGTTGTAAAATAAAACATTTCATAGGATATATATATATATATATCCACAAATGGGCAAGTTTATTTAAAAATAAATAAAAATTATTTGTATATAATCTTAACAAATAGTATTGAAAGAGATCGGGGGGGTCTGGGGTGGTGCAGATGGGGGGCTACAGGACGGTGAAGGTGAAGTCGTGAAGAAGATGTGTGTTGAAGGATAAGAAAGAAGCAATCAGTGTAAAATGCCATTTGTTGAACTTCTTTTCGCTATTTTCACGGAAAATCATTTTTCTCATTTTTAAAAACTTCTATTTCTAAAAGTTTAACCAACCGAAATGGAGAAAATAAGTAAACATTTCAAACACCCTATTGCCATCTCTTTTACTCCTCGTAAGAGCTCCCACCATTTTCCTCATTTGATGATCACTCGAATCCACACACCCTTAGAGCTGAAGGTCCTACTCCTGGACCACTATATAAATCAACCTGATAAGGACCCTGAATGTGTGGAATTCGTATGACAAGGCCTACAAACTCAGACTGCTTACCCTCTGAACGACTCTCTCTGTGACACGTGAGAAGTCTCTAATTTCTTATATTGAATGAAAACAAGAAGATAAATGATTCTTACTATCTGAACGACTTTCTCGACATGAAAGCAAGAAGATGAAAGAAAGAAAGAAAATAATAATTACTTACCATTCAACAACTATAGCAATTGGAGCAAGAAATGCAGTAGCAAAAATCCATCTATAAGCAACCATAACTCTCATAGTCATTCCATCATCTGCTGCCACTTTTGACAATACAATATTTCCTCCTAATAATACTGCTGCCAAAGTCATTGCTCCTACATGTTTCACTCTTTCAAAACCTGTATAATTCTCAATTAAAGCCATTATATATTACTAATTAATTCACACAAAACTAGAACAAGAAGAAAAAAGGAGAGTGTGGAATGTATTTTTTGTTTTTGTTTTTGAGAGTACTAATTAATGGTACAAAAATGAGCTATAGTTTGACCCTTTTTATTAGAGAAATTGCGTGTTCATGCAGCACAATATTTATTTATTTTATTTTTTAAAATTTTCTTGCATGCATGCACCACCTTGTAGACAAGTCATGTCTTATTCTACTTTAATTTAATTAATTTTTTTTGTTATTTTATATTATTTAATAAGTAAAAGCTTTATGGTGGAATAACTAGTCTTTTCGAAAGGGATCTTTACACTAAGCTTAATTATTTGAATACACAAAACATGTATGTTTGGTGGGTCACTCCATTCCCTTGTATTGTCCATCTCTAATAACCCTTTATTACTGGTGAGTTTTAATTTGTTTGTCCTAGTTTGATTTGACACAAAATTTTAAATAGTAAAAAAACAGAAAATTTAAAAAATTTAAAATTTTAAATTAAAAGTATACAGAATCTTAAATATGTTAGGTGAAAAAAATCATTTTTTTGGGTTAATTTCCCATACTTCAATACACATGTTTTCTATAGTTGATTGACTCATATGGCGGCCGTTGCTGGCGGCAAATGTTACCCTTTCCCGAGGTTAATTAGGAGTAAGTATAGAAATTAATTAGTTAGTTACGTAGTCCCTTCGTTTCAAAATAAATAATTTTTTTAAATTTTATTTTAAAATAAATGATATTTTATGTAATTAATAATTATTTTTTTCCTTTTATAATTATCTTTGTTTTAATATATGGAGTTTTTAAGCCATTAAAGAATCACTTCTTTCTTTCACGCATTTTATTCGAAGTATGAGACTCAGTAAATCACTTCTGACATTATATCAAAAGAGATATTTAGGGGTCGTTTGGTTACTGTATAAGAGACATCTTATTCATGTATAAAAAGTTGCATTAGCTTTACTGTGTTTGGTAGAAGTTTTGTATTAGGTATAAAAGTCAGCATAACTTATACCACGTTTGGTTGGTAAGAATTTAAACGTTGTATAAAAGTTATTCATGTATTAATTTATACGGTGTTTATTTGCATTTTTGTAGTCCTACATAATTAATACCAACATAACTTATGAGGGAATCTATGTATAAAGTTATGCAGGGTAGAAGGTGGAATAAGTTATGTGGGTATTAGTTATACATGTATTAAAATGATAGATTACATATTTACCCTATTAATTTATTTTTTATTTTTTAATTGGAAACTTTACTGTTTCCTATATACGTTTGTTGTTTTTATTTCTTTTTATATATAGATCATTTTCATTTCTTTTAATTTATTTTATTTTATTTAATTGGAAACTTTACTGTTTTCCTATCTACGTTTGTTATTTTTATTTCTTTTTATATATAGACTATTTTCATTTTTTTTTATATTTACCGTTTTTATTTATTTATGCAAATATAAATATTTTTTTAATATTAGAGATTTGATTGTATATTTTTTGACGGTACATATGCTAATCAAATATTAGCATTATGCTGGAGTTGTTCTATCAGTTTAGGATTTTTTTGTTTCCAAATTAAATTATTTCTAGTTGTTTTTGTTTTGTCTATTTTGTTGACCGACTTGGTCCTCTTGGACCTTGTTTGGACACATTTTTATTTGATGAATAAATAGACATGGTCCAATGTTGATTAAAAAAAAATAAAAATATTAGTATTGTATATTATTCAATATATTCCACATTTTATTAACATGTATTATTATTTTGTAAATAATATATATTAATAATTTACTACAAGTTTAATATAATAGTTAATAATTCATGTATTGTAATCTCTACATAACTAAATAATACCTACATAACTAATATCCACATAGCTAATACCCGCATAATTAAACCCTGCATAACTAAACCCTGCATAACTAAACCCTGCATAATTAATACCTACATAACTAAACCCTGCATAACTAATACCTACATAACTAAACCATGTATAACTAATACCTGCATAACTCTAACCAGTAACCAAACGGCCCCTTAATACATTATATTTTTCTTTTGGTGATAATCAAGTTAATGTTATTACATCTAGAGTTTCTACAACTTTTAGAGATGCAAAAAATAATAATCCATTGTTGTAGTGTGAGTAATTTTATTAAAGGATATATCCAAGCTAAAAATACCACTTATTCTAAAACGGAGGGAGTATGATGCAACAACAGAACCAGAATTTTCACGAAGAAAATTTAAAATATTAAAAAATAACCATATATATATGGCTTAACCTGACTATATATACAAAATAATTTTTTTCAACCAAAGAGGATTCAAATAATCCCTTACTTTCACCGGGCTTCGCTCTTGATCTGAGGGGCATGATTTGAATTTTATGAATTTAATTTCAAAATTCAATAAAAATTTATTTGATTTGTTGTGTACAGAATCTATATTTAGAATTCAGTATATTTATTAATATACATATATAGGATCTATAACAAAAGTTCATCTTGATAAACGAACCCATAACTAATACACTAGGTATGGCGCTTTGTTACTCTAGTAGGTATATCATCAATCTACATTTAATATAAAAAAGTACATACCAAAGATTTTAAATAATCTACTAGAGTAGTATAAAAAGACTAATGCTAAATGGCCAGAAAATTTGGTCAGAAAATTAAAAAGTCTATAATATTTTTTTAATTTTAAAATAAACTAATCTTTTTTTTTTCATTTTTTAGTTAAAAGGTATTAAAGTTAAAAGGGTAAAAATGTTCAAAAAGGTAAAATAACATAGATAAAATATCATTCTTGCCAATTTTTCTAGCCAAAAGGATTTTTCCGTAGAAAAAATATTTATTTTATCAAGTGTATAATTTAATTGATTAAAGCCCAAAAAGAAAGGAAAAAACAAAACATGGACATCTTTTTAGACATTGGGTATGTTGGTAGCCCTTAAAAGCACAATTTTCAGTATGATCTGTATCTTCTATATGGGATCCCTTCAAAAGCATGGCAGTTGGCAAGGATATCTCTTGATTTGGTATCTTTTTAGTAAAATTAAAAGGTAAGATATAATAAATAAACGTGTTCTTTAACATAATTTCAGTTGATATCTAATCTTTTAATTTTGAATGTACATAAGTAGACATTCCATTTATAAAAAATTGAATAAGTAAATACATACATCCTATTGCCTACATGGCATAATACAAATCAGTTCAACTGTAACTTCCGTGTTTTTTTTTTTTTTTTTTTTATTAAAACGGAAGGATTTTATTTAATATTAAGATTCATCCATACAAAAAATTAAGAATTGGTCTATAAGATGCACCCATAGCATCTCTCGAGTGTATTAGATACAAATGAAGGAGGTACTTTAGAAACATAGAGTTGATTTATATTCATATTAGTTCGAATTTTTTTATTTCCTTCTATATTCTACTAGGAGGTCAACTACTCTATTAGCCTCCCTCGGGATGTGCTTCAGTGGCGGATTTCCTATCAGATGTAGAAAGGACTCGAGAGTCTGTTTCCACCTATAATGGCTTAATATTATTTCTTTATCATGTAGGATAATCCTGTCTATTTATTTAATTTATATAACTTTAAATGTCTATTTATTATATTCAAAAATTGAAGGATATAAATATCAGTTGAAATATGCATTATTATGCTTAAAAGATAATAGTACGATAACTTTTTACACATTTATAAATTTAATTTTGAGTGGTGGGTGAATAGGGAACAACTTTAAGAAAAAACAATTATTTAGTTGATACTTAGAACATAAGGCAAATTCTTGGCAATTAACAAGCACGTAGTAGATAGAAGCAAGAACATCGCAAGAAAAACTGGGATTACAATGAGCTAGACAGCAATGAATGTGGTTTGTATAATTGTAGTTGCATTATATTGTGATCAATAATTAAGTGGTCAAGTTATCACCAACATTAATGGAAAGATTCTATATATCTTTTGCCAAAAAGGATTATCTTCTCCCCCACTTTAGAAGTATGTATTTTATTAAAAATAAAATTAAAGACAGTCAGAATCTGAATATATCTCTGAATATTTGAATCTGAACATAAAGACATTGTAGTAAAGTTTGAATATTAAATATTCAAGATTTTGTTTTTTTCTATATGCATCTGAATGTATAAAACTTATTTTTATTTATTTAATATAAAAAATTAAGTTAATTTAATACTATGGATAAGGTATTTTTTTAAAATTATATATGACGGTTGATAATGATGATGTCTAGCGATGTGATTGTATATAGTGCCGGTTGGAGATGGTATTAGCTAATGATGTTATGGTGACTGAAACTAGTGAATGATAGTAGCGGCTAACAATTACTTGGTAGATGATAGTGATAGACAAAGGAGGTAGTGAATGATGGCGATGGTTAGCGATATATAGTGATGATTAATAATAGTGAAGATAATTGTAAATAGTAGGATGACAATGAATTGTAGTGATCAATAACAATTATGATTCTAGGTGGTGATTGATGGGACACAACGGCGATAATTGATAAATGATAATCATGGCCGATGGCAATGGGAGTGATATAGATGAAATTGATGAAGTGTCATCTTTGTAGAAATCCTTGACTAATCATTTAATGATACTAAAATTTAGTTTTAGATCTTAATTATTCATATTAACTCAAACCTATTAATAATTATAGCATAGAAAAAAAAAATATACTTGATAGTTAAGATTTAAATAATAAAAATTCATACATAAAATATAAATAAATTGAATGACTGAAATTTGAACAATCAAGATTCAAAACTTCATTAAATATAAATAAAAGTGGCGTAAGAGCTAAGACTAAGTCCCGTTCATATGTTATGTATTGTAGCAAATAATTTTTCTTATTTTTAAGATCATAACTTATGTGTAAACTTTTTTACACTTACGTATATATATATTCAAACTCAATTTTTAATTTATTTTTATTTTTGGTCAATGGTAAACCTTGACCAATCAATTTCATTAATCTGGGGACCTTTTTGGTCAACAATTGAATTCTTTACCAAGTTAATTAAAATTTTAATTTTAGAAACTTAAAGTCATGTTCGATATCTTCTTAATATTTTTTAAAAAATGGGATTTATTTTTGCATATAGAGCTGATCTTGATTCATGAATAAACCAATGTTCGATAAAGGAAATTTATTTTTTAGCATCATAAGGTGTGCACTCTATCTAATTGGAGGTTCTTTAGATCCCAAAAAACTTTTTTTTTTTTCCAACCAGATGTTCAAAGCCTGTATTGGAGCCCCGACTAAATTTAAATCGCGCACTGCAAAACTCATTCGAGATAACGCTCCCAATAAAATTTTCTTCATACCCAAACTCGAATACGAGATCTCTAGTTAACCTCCCAAAAAACTTTACTTATTCATCTTTTCAAGCTTTTGTAATTTATCAATTGTAATTACTACGAAAAATAAATAAAAATGAGAAATACAATTGCTAGAAAAAAGAGTTCACCTTCTATAAATTATTAACTTCATAATTTGTTTTTACAAATACTTTCTGCTTATTCACGAGAAAAACAATATACTATATTCTTATATAATTTATTTTTTCCGTCTCGATTTGTGTGACATTCTTTATCTTGACACAAAGTTTATGAAAATAAAAAAAAATTGTGATCTAAAACAAATCTTAGACATATGTATGAGATAAATTTCGCGGTTAAATTATCTTTACTTTTAAAAAATGACTTTTTCTTTGAACAAACTAAAAAGAAAAATGTGTCACATATAAATGAGACAGAAAAAATAATTAATATGAGGAATTTGTAAGATAATTAAGAAAAAGATAAGATTTATTTCTAGTTGAAGCTAACATACATATGTGGGTCACTCTAAATGGGCTCTGCAATGCACGATTCGAACTTAATTGAAGTTTCCATGTAGGCTCCGGATATTGAGTGGAAAAAAAAAGAGACCTAAATACATTGAACAGAGTTGTGATACAGAATTCTCTTCATGGTACCAATAATTTGGAGAATCATGTTTTGATAGAGAATGCACACACACACACAAAAAAGATAGTGGTAGGGAGTGGGGTTGTGGCGGTGGTGGGTGGTGGTGGATAGTGGGGAGTTAGTGGGAAAATGGATATATTTTGTCTCAACACTACGACAAATAAAAAAAATTAGCGATAATTATTTAGAGGCAATAATATAATTGTATCATATTTAACGATAATAATAAATATAAATATTTGTAATTAATACTTGGTCTCATTTTATATTTATGCGCTCCCAACTGTGTATAAGTAGACATTTAAATTTGTATAAAGTTGAATAAGTAGACACATGAATCATACTTGATTCTTAATGCAATGGACGAAAAATATTTCCACATAATTATTTTTTTATTACTACTACTAACAATGTTGGATTCAAGATTTTTATTAAGGCGGTTCCGAAAATAAAAATATAGTGCTTAAATTTTGATCTTATATTTAAGAGTTCAAAGTCCGTCTATCTATCTATATTTTTAAAGAACTATATTATTTATTGTGTAATATTTTGTTGAGGAAACCTGAATAAACTCCCTTACTATCCTTTAAATTCGCGTCTGATTATTAAATATCTCTTTTATTGTAGCGCTAATATGTCAAACATAGTTGGCAAAAAATGAAAGAAGTTGTGAACATAAGACATGAACTAATGTTGGAAAGATTCCAAGTATTCCACGTTCTCTGTATGTTTATTGGAAAAGAATCTTACGACTTTTGTTTTCCAACCTTCTTGGTTTCTTAAGTAGTGGATATAATAATTTTAAAATATGAAACAAAACAAAAAATTGGAGTAAGATGTGATCTTGTGGTATTATTTATTTATAATATAATGTGATTAGTTTAAAGAGTCATGTTAACTCAATGTGTTACTTAAAAAAATAGTCTAATTACATGAAAAATGAGGATCAATTGCCAATCACGTAACACTTATAAATAAAATTATATAAACATTTAAGTTATATATATTGATAATGCAGGAAAAAAAGATATGCAAGTAATATATATTATATCATCAAATTTTTAGGATGTTATTTATATATCTTATTTTCAATTACTCCATTAGTTTATTTTTACTATGCCTACTATACTGAAAATCTATTTTAACTATTACTTATCACTATTAATCAATTGAAAAACATTTATTTCGCCATATTTTACTCACAAAATTCGAAATAGATAACTAAAACTAAATAGAGTTGAATTCTACCTCCATATATGATTTTCTTTAAAAGCTTATAATATGTCAAAAAATGGACAAACTATGAACTCCTCATTGTCGAGCAACTTCCACGACTTCCATCTCCACCTTCTGTTACGGAATAGTTCCGAATTCGCTATTTTATTTGAATTCTATCATAATTATGTTTTACTCAAAAAAAAAAAAAAAAAGATTTCTTGATAGATTTTTTTTTTTAGATAAAAAGACTGTAATATCTATTCTTTTTTTTTTGGACAAGAAATTCTAAACTTATAAATAAAAGATCTTTTTTTCTTCTCATACATAACAGTAACACAATAGCTTGGAGAGATTATTCTCTTAATAAATTTTAAGTTTGTTTTTTAATTTTTTTTTAAGTTTTTTAAATATTAGTCTTTCAATATATAGGTCACTTGAGTCTTGATCTAATCATATCAAATATATCTTATGTTTCTTTAGTACAATTTTTTTTTATCGTTTAATTTATCATTATCAAAATTTGCAATTTTTAGCTTCCACATTCTCTTTCTTAGCACCCACAATTTTTTTTTAAACTATGGGAAAAGATATTTCCTGCGAAATTTGGTCTAATACAATATAATTCTAAAGATCCTTTTAGAAAATATCAATCAAGTGGGAATTAATGCAAGTTTAAACAGTGATTTAGTTGAAAGTAAAGCAATAAAAACAGTGCTAAAAAGACCATTTGAGGCGATACAAGAGGTGGGTGAACGTTCGTTTGCTGATATTATTATCAATATTCGATATTTGGTCATTCATAACATTATTATTTTACTATACATCCCCTATTCATAGCGGATTTGTCAGCATCGATTTAGGTTAAGATATTTTGAAAATCTGCATCCAAATGAGTATTTTACAGAGAGCAACAAGGAATTTCATTAATAGCGGCTTGTTTTGATATATTCTTTAGAACACTCAATGATAGAGAGATTTGATTTATCGTACCACATTTATCGGTGTGACCTAGATATTTTCATTATCTTTATTTTGTCTCACCAAGGAATGTGTGTTTAGACAATTTGGGGTCATATACACAGAGTTTTCACCTATACCAAACAGTATATAATTACTATAGCAAGGGACATAAAATTATTAAATTGTTTGAACTTGAAAAAAAAACATAACATGTTAGGGTATACCTTTTTTTTTTGTTAGGCATACATGTTAAAATATGGTGTCTTTTCAAAATGCTTTTAAATGATACTTGTAAATAGTAGGACATTTTTTTTTACAATTTGTACAATGAAAATATTATTTGGATTAGTATCGAAATTGTAAAAATGTTCTTCCATGGGAAGTGATATAATTGAATATATACATTAATTGAGCATGGTTAAGTAACACTATTTTATATTCAAAACATGACATACATTCATTAAATTAGTTTGATGTGAACAGTCGATCAATATAGACAATTTTTAATATCTAAAAAAGTTACAACCTTTTAGCTTTATATTTTTTATTCTTTTTCTTATTCCTTTTTTAATTTATTTTTTTTACTGCCATTAAAGATGTGACTCATTTATGCCTAGACTTCAACTTAAGAATCTCACTTTGCATCCACATTTTTTGTATAGCATCATACACTTTCTGTCTTCCAAATTGAGTGTTCACCTTTCAATTACTTTTCAGTGAGTTCTTTAAAATGTCTACTTTCAGAAAGGTAACTAGTGAAACATATAATCCCACAAAAATTTACATGGGATCCAATTCTACTCTTTTTCTATAACTTTCTCCCTAATTTATTCTTAGGTAAATATATTAAATATTAATCAACATGTCACTTTTCCCATTTAATACTTTTTAATTTAAATTTCCAACTTTTTTTGGCTTGTGAGTAAATAATAGCAACTAGCTAAGGTCACAAATGTCACAAGAATGGCTTAGATCTATAACTAATTACAACAGTGTAAAAGTAAAATGAGAGATTCATTTTATTTAAGGGTTTAATTTGTTAGTAATTGTCTCACAATGCAATAGCTTGCAAACTATACAAGAGATATAAATCACACTAGGCAAGTTCTATACAACGAGCTCATTGCTGAGTAGAAGACGGAGGCTGAATTAGATCTCAGGTCCTACCATGCACATAAGAAATTTGAAAAATGTAGATTATTTATAGTGTAACTTTATTCCCCATTGATATTTTCATATCTTTTTTTTTCTCTTTATGGTTTGAGTAAAATCTATCTTAGAAACAAAAAATTTACCTTTATCCTTTATTTGGAGTAACATGAAAAAACAAGAAAAAAGAAAGGAAGAAGAAACAATGTTGAGTGAACTTTGAATAGAGTGCCTTTAGTTTTGTGACAAGTGACAAGTGCTACAATCAAATCATAGGAGAAATGACATGATCAAATTAAACTGTGCTACTATTGCTTCCAATATAACTTAGCACTTTCCCAATTGGCCACATGATGAAGCATAGTCAAGAGATAATGTATAGGATGGACTTTGTGCCAATATGGCCAGCTACATTAGACAACTTATAGTTGCAACAATTATGGGTACCTACTTATACATAATTAATATAATTTTCTAGTGAAGGAGTTTAAGCTTTCGTTTGATTATAAATTTTGAGACTGAAATTTGAGAATTTGGGAAAGTTTTGATTTTTGGCAAGGTTATCTTTGAATATGTATTTTAGTTGAAAAAAGTGGGATAAGGTACAAGTATCCCTTTAGACTATGATCGAAATTTCAGAGACACATCTTACCTAAACTAAGGTTCTATTACCCGCCTGAACCCATTTTTTTTTGTAATTTTATACACCTTTTTGGCTTATGTGGCATCCAAATATCTCCCACGCACCTCAACTGCGTGGTCACGGGGTGTGCCACGTAAGCCAAAAGGTGTAAAAAATTACAAAAAAAATGAGTTTAGGAGGTAATAGGACCTTAATTTAGTTAAGATGTGTCTCTGAAATTTTGATCATACTCTATAGGGTACACGTGCCTTATAAAAAAAAATTAAAGTTTTGTGAGTGAAGGTCTCAAAAACTGGTTTGAGTTCTTGGAAACTTGGAAATATTTGAAGATCAAACTTTTAAAATTTGATCGAATTTCATTAGTAAACAAATATTTAAAGATAATTTTCAAAATCTATGACAAACATTTGTTAGAATTGACACTTTTTGGACAAAAATAATTTTAAATTTGAAGATAGATTTTTCAAAATTTAATTGCTAGCTGAATTGACACGTTGTAGACAGAGATAATTTCACCTCTGAGTAGACCTACCGGACGCGAATTGTTTATATAATATATGATGATACAAATTTTATTGCAAAATTGATTTGAAGCATGAATGATGAATTATACAAAATTATACTAAAGTACTATTAAACCAAAATCATATAATTGTAATAACCTTGTCGTTAGTAAATCAATACTCCTTTTGGCCGATCATGATATTATATTTTCACTTGACTATATATAATATTTTCCCAGTTGTCACGTTTTTCTTTCTCACATCGTTTTCAACAGTATAAATAAATAGTGTATTAAACTAGTTTATTCTTAGTTTACTCTTTAAAGAACTAATATTAAGGGGAAATAGAAAAAAAAAGTTGACAAATTTTATCTTAATGTTATTAATTGACTAATTGACAAGTATTTTGGGACGTCCGAACACATTCAATAATGTTAACAACTAATATGGAACATAAGGAGTACCGATTTGTATTTCGACAACAATTTTAACACCATTTTCACGTATCTTTGTTCACACTTCACATAAAGGTTGATGTAGGAATTTTTGTATTTATAGCTTTTAGTGTTCCAATCATACCATTTTTGGTTACAAGTGTCAAAGTAGAACTCAAACATGATACTATCACCACAATGGCCTTCTCTAAAACATGTAAGTGAGTCACTTTGGTGCTTTATAATTGGATACATATATACAAGTAGGGACTATCTATAGTTATGTATCCTTTTTCTTTTCCAAAAGCTCAGGTTTAATTAGTTGGTACAGCCTAAAAGAAATTAGGTTCATAGAATTTGGATGGAATGACTTGTCAAGTCAAACAGCCTTCATATAATTTTGCACATTCCCAATCCTTTTTTTTCCTTTCTAATTTTGCACATTCTTACACATGTGAGTACTTAACGAAACAGTTATAAAATCTCTACTAAATTACATACCAAAAACATCGACTTTTCATATTTCGATTAAAAGAATAACATCATCATCATATTTAATTGAAATCACTATTTAATATTTCTCCTTGATGTGATTAAAAGAAAAGTGATGTGATCTAATCATAGTTCAAGATTATTTTAACTAGCCTATAAGTCATGTGTGATTAATAGGAGTTATAGGCAACAAGCAGAAAAAAAGATAAGATGGGACATACCTAGATTAGAGAACACTTAAAATTTGAGCAATAAAATAAGATTTCTTCAACTTTTTTAGATAAAGTGACAAGTGGTCCCTTTATTCACTTTAATTTAACATTTGTTAGGTATATGAATCAGACCTCATAAAAATTATACACACTCATATACATGATAATTACAAAGAGTTTAATTTAATTCGATATCACACGTTTTTGACTAGCTAATATCCAAATGAAAAATGTGATAGTACTATCCTTGAAGAAATTAAATTACATTTTTTAAAATCTTTTTCTTTTCGAACGATTTAAATTTGAACTAAAGACTTGTTGATTTGTACGTAGAGTTATGTATCTGTGATCGTCTTATTTAAAAAGTACACTTTTTAATACTTATTAACTTTGTCTCGACAACATACCTTTTCTTTTCTTGAAGTTATTTGGACGTTTATAGGAGCAAGTAAAATAATTGGAAGACATTTTTAGAGTAAAAATATAGTCAATATAACTTTACAATTATTGATTTTTGCCCCTCTTTTTTGACCTTAACATAGTCATAATATAATGTGGTTCCTTAATATCCATGAATGATTAGTAATTCAGTGCCCCTCTTTGTTGACTTAATATACACCGGTTCCTTAATCGTTAATATTACTTTCACTCCAACCATTTTTAATGTATTGATAGTACTTTTATTTTTATTTTTAATCACATGTTTTGAATTCATCGTCGTTCTTGATATAGAGTCGTCTTAATTGATAGTAAGTATTCTATCTCTAAACGTGTAACTTTCAAGTATTAATCCAAATTAATCGAGCTACAAAACAAATGGGGAAAAATGAAGTGAAACGAATTTGAGACCGTTATAGAGATATATCAGACATAAATAAAAAACAAAATAATATTACTTATCGATGGATCTCATTAATTTAAGAGCCTTCAGATCTCATTAATTTAAGAGCCTTCAATGGCAAATATCTAATGATTGAACGTTATTATTGCTGCTAGTGTGACCCCTTGATCCATAGCTTTGGTTGACAAAGCTCTCAAGAAGCAAGAAAAGGTCATTTCAATGTTTTATTGTTGGCAAATAATTATAATGGCCAATCCAATAAAAAAGCCAATTTATATAGTTCAAGAAAGGCAAGACAATGCACATTCATTTGGACTATATTTTTAGTTATGATTTTTGAAAAAGGATTATATGGTATCCCTCTAATGGGAACTAGTGAATTTTGTTTTATCGAAAATTCACATTTGAAATTGAGTTTTTGCAATTTCTACTATTATTGATATATGTCTTATGGCACGATTATTATATCTTTGATTTTTTTTTCTCTTTTCGGCTTGAGCTGAGTGGATGGTACTTGGTGTGGTATATCCGATTGTTTAGTCAACAAGATGTACGTAAGTCGACATAGCTTCATGTATATATATGTTCTTTGGAGCTAGAATAAATCAATAGAGTGAAATGAAATAATGGTAAGCCTAAGGCGACAAACATGGGTGAGGAGTGTCTATACAAATTCTCTTTTTTCTTCAATCAAACAACCAATGCACCTTTTCTTTTTAATGGTACTTGATTCATAAAGAATGATTCTTTTGAAGTTGAAGTTAAAACTAAGAACATACGAGGTCGAATTATTTCAAGTTGAAGTTATTGTTATCGAAGAAGGACGACCACAAAATGGCTAAAAAAAACACATATATACTTCCTCCGTCCTATTTTATATGGCACCGTTTGACTTGACATGATATTTAAAAATTCAATGAAGATTTTTTAAACTTGTAGTCCAAAATAATTCTGAAATACTTGTGTGATTGAAAATCATTTCATTAAGGGCAAAAGAGATATTTTAAAATTAAATTATTTTTAATTATAAAACATTCTTTTTAAAATGGATTAAAAAGAAAAAGGTACCAGATAAAATAGAACGGATGGAGGTCCATAGGGAGTAATATTTTTGCACAAATGCTTGATGTTGCAGCAGGAAAATGGGATCAGAAAAGTCGAATATAGGAATATTAAAGAATATTTAATGGGTGGTTATGTAATTTTTTTATGTTATATACTTTTATTATTAATAGTGAATGTAAGAAAATTATTTTAATAGACAATATAATATGCTTTGTTCTTACTATTTTTTCTTAGTTTTTAGATTATTTAATAGTTACTTTATTAAATTGGATAATATGGATTAAATTAGTCTATCTTAAAAATGAGTTTTTAATATGACATTTCAGACGAAATATAATTTTTTTTAATTTGTTAATTAAATAGTAACACATTGTGACTTTATTTTTATAAAAAAAATTGGTAAATAATTAGTATATGTTGGGAGATAATGCAAGTGAAAAACTCAAAAAGCATGGAAATTGAGATACTTAGGCTCAAACTCAGGACCAACTAATTTTAAAATAAAGGTATATATAATTAATACACTAAAATATCATATTATTTGGATCACTATAATTTTATAATATGTTCGATTATATATAATTTTACGATAAAAAATATTTAAGGCGTGAATGCCTGGGTTCAAACTTGGAACGAAAAGTTTGTAATCTAAGGATATGATCATTGTGCTGTTAAATCTTCATCTGTCATCTCATGAAATTCTATTTATTTTTTACTATAACAAAATTTAAAATCCAAAGAGTCAAAGCACTTATACCACTTTAAATTGTTTCCTCGTCTTTTTTCTTCTATATTTTAGAAAATCAAAATTAAAAGTATCTTAATTAATGATTTTTAATAAAATAAATAAAATAGAAATTTCAAAAAATTTACAAAATTATAGATAAATAAATAAAATTAAAACTTAATCAACCACTTAGACCTCATTAGATGACAATTATCAACCAACCCATTGGATACATCACATTATGTATTATCGTTTGGTCAAGTGTATTGAAAAAAATAATGCATGCTAATAATAGCCTTGTGTATTAATTACTAGTACATTGTTTGGTATCCTTTTCCAATCTATGTATAACTAAATGACATGAATTTCTAGGTATAACAATGCAATGGTATTAATGCATGCATTAACTCAATTAAAAACTCAATAGCCCCTTCAATACCTTTTTTATATCTTTTCCACCATAATGGTGAAGGGTATCTTTATAAATAATTTTTTTAATGCATCAAATCAAATAATGCATAAAAATAATCTATGTATAATTAATGCAAGCATAATTAATATATGCATTGCTAATGCAAACATTACCAATACACTCTATTTAACATTATTTTTATACACTCTGTCAAACGACAATAAATAATAAAAAGAGGTGAAACTTAAAAAATTAAGGATGATCAACAATCACTTATCTAACACAAAAAAGTGTCATGTACTGATGTATTCATATTAAATTTATATTTCTATTATAAATTTAATTATGATTATATTATATAATTAATTTAAATATTGATATAAACTTTTAAAAAATTGTTAGAATATATTATTAAATAGAAAAATAAGTTAAAGATAAAAAAAAAATAGTGGTATTAGATTTTCTTTAAAGTGATATTAGAGTTATTGTGAGCTAAGCATTAATAGCTCTGATACCACTTATGAATATATGTATGTCTTTAAAAATAAATTTATTGGACTTAAATGTGGTAATATCATTTATATACGGACAAGATTTACATACACAGATTGACCAACAATTTTGGGTCACAATCCCAAGCCCATGATTTAAGCCCATTGTATAACAATTTCCTATTTAAGTAATTATTAGGTCAAAAATAAAGAGGTGGTCGATAAGGTTTAGGGGTAATTTTCATATTTTTTATGCTTTAAGAAATTTTATAATGTTCATATTTTTCTAGCCACCACCCTCGTCGTAGCATTTTTCGGCGAACCCAAAATCCCCATATTTTCTATTCTCGTTTCTTTATCAAAACTCCACCATCACTGCCCAGCTTTTCAGACCATCATTCACATCAAGCTGTTACAATAGCAGTTCCGACCAAAATCCCATCTTTTCCTGACAAAAACCACCGGAGAATAACCATTCAAAACCTTTTTCCCCTTCTTCTCTTTTCTGTCTCACACTACCAAACAACACAAACCTCACCATCGAAATTTGATCAACCAATTATTCTTCCTTCCTCAAACAACAAGAAACACCTCCATGAACCAGACCCATTTCACCATTAGCCACTAGGAGTCGACCATTGAACCAACCTCCATTTTTTAGCAAACGAAACCAAAACCCCAACCCAAATCAATGTCAGTCCCCTTCCCTTTTTCCCCTCATGATTTTTTCTTTTGTTTTGCATGTATTCCGACGAAAACTCACCGAAGAACCAGACAAACTCAACCCCCTTTTGTTTTCTCGTTACTGTCCTGCCAACAACACCCATTCTGGTAAAATCTCGGGCAACCATAAAGTCGTGAGCTTCCGTCTCCGATGAGTAATAGCTCAAAATCAAAGCTCTGGCAACAACAAAAACTCCAACGAAGACAACACTCCGATAACCCATATTTTATTAATGTTTTGTTCTAGCTTTGGTACTAAATGTTATTTATTTTTATATTATTGAGCTGTTTTTTGTTGATTTTACTTTATTTCACTAATATATGTTTGTTCATATATATCTAGCTTTCTCTTATAAATTGTGTTTTATTTAGTCATAGTTGTAGATTTAGGGTGGTTGTGTTGTTTTAATTTATTTTTATTTTTCTATGTTTCTAGTAATATTAGTTCTTGGCTAATTTCTACCTTATTTGAGCGGTTTATTATTATTATTATTATTATTATTATAAGTGTTTTGATTTATTTTCATTATCGTTAATTTTCTTGTTTTGTTATCTTTTAAATTTGAATTTGTCATTTTCTGTTTATTTACTGATCTTGTTTTTACATAGAAATACTTGTTTTGTTATTGAATTTTTATTAGTTTATGTTACTGCTATGTTCCTTTCTTCTTATTATTATATTGTTATTCATATTTTTTAATTCTTCAGTAGCTTGTTTAATTGATTATTGTTGTTTGGTGTCTGATTTTATACAATTTTATTGTCGGTGCTTATTATGTTTTTACACTTATTTTATTTTAATAATTTTGACATCTCTTTGTTTTTTTAGCTAAATTTTACATTGCATTTTTAATTTATATTTGTTATTGGCTGTGTTTTTGGATTGGTTGTCACTACTTCCTTGTTCACTTCTTTTGAATTGTTACTTTACGTTTACACTATTTTAAATTTTATTAAATAAACGACTTAGATAAATACTGTATTAATTGGCCGATGAAGAATTTATCGTCGATTTTCAAGGCCTCCCATGTTAATAAGATGGATTTTTATTTTAAGTTATTATTTAATTCATTACTTTTATTCATATTTATTTAGTACTAACATTTTTACTAAGTGTCTTTACAGGTACCCCAGAGTTGCTTCCCATTGAAGCTAATCGAATGGAGTCTGAATTATATATTTTTATTTCTTATTATTGTGTATATTATCGATGTTAGACAAACCTTAGACCGTTTTTGATATTATTGTTTTGGTTTCTTATTTGTATATATCGCATGTTTGTCTTACTAGTATATTGTTTTTATCTCCTCCTCTATTTGAAAAAAAATGAATTCAGTCAGGAATTACAATTGTGGATTTCGAAAGATGCTTAACACAATTCTTTCGGAATCACTTGAACCCTTACCTAGAATCTCTTGGTTTCATAGTTCATTTAATTGGTTTCCTAGTTTTTTTCAAAATTAGGTGGCGACTCCTTTAAAATTCGTTTATTCTCAAAATTCTTTTAAATTGATTTAATTGATTATTTTTTGAGTCACCACGACGTTTTCCCCTATTTGAATAAAGTAGGGATATAAACATTACTAATGTCACGATTAGGGTTATACCCTAGATGTAACATGGTGTACAAGACAAGAGAGGCTTTACACAAGCCACTTAGCATATCATAACATAAAGTAATTAAATAGAAATGATACGGAAATTTAAAACATTTTCCATACAATCGAAGTCTTTTATAAAAGCAAAGCGGAAGTCTATAACACTTGTCTCAAACCATCTAAAACATGAACATCTTTGGGACGCAGCCCATACAATAGTCTAAACATAAAATGAAAGAACATAAAGGAAATGGTGGCTATATCCTCGAATGTTATGAGGACTCAACAATCTTCAACTCCTTTCTCTACTAGGAACCTAGCCACGGGGATGAAACTCAACATCGCCGGACCCTACATTTGATAAGAATGTAGGCAGGAGTATGCGTTAGTACAATCAAGTACTAAATATGATAACTAGCATAATCATCAACAAGAGCATAACATAAGCATTAGTCAACATAAGACATAAGCTATAAACATAAGAAATACATCACGTTCATAAACATAGTAAATCCTTAGATCTTCATAACATACGAGAACTATTTCTTAAGTAACCTCAAAGCATACTTGTGCAATGCATGGATAAGACCCTATAATCTTACTCATACTAAGTCCCACTTTAGGCCATCATACATAAATGATCACAATTTATTATTTCTAGGCTACCAATGAATAGCATCATACTAGGCTAGACCAAGCTACCATGGAAAGCATAATATCATGCAAGTCCAAGCTATTCAAGGAAGGTACTATTGCTCCATCCTAGCTATCAATGAAATGGTTTGTCCTAACCAAGTCATGCAAGCATTCTATGATACTAGTTCAAGATAACCTTAGGAAGGGTATGATTTCTCAATCCAAGGCTACCATGAGATCTCCTACTCAAGCTATTATGAAATGATCTTGTCTTACCAAGTCAAGCTATTCATGAAGGAATTTGATAACACAACTTCAAGCTAACATAACTAAACATGCTTTGATTCATTTTAGGTAAGCAAGTCTTTCAACCTAGAATCATTCTATGTGAGAGAACATTTCTAGGGGGCTCCATGGATGGAAGAATTCATGGATGAATAAGCTATCATACATTGGATACAAAGCCCTCACAAAGCTTGAAAGATTGGAGGAATTTGACCTAGCTTGACTCTTTTTCTTCTTCTTCTTCTTCTTAGAGAGAGGATATTTGGGAGAAAATTGGGTTTTTATTGTGAGTTGAAATAATGACTAGGATCAATGAATTTAGGGTCTAAAGTCTTTATATAGGTGGTCTAGATTAGGGTAAAATGACACCACTAAATCCCATTTAAAACTGAAAAACCCCTAAGTACCCCTTAACCCCAAGACAACCTTCACTGCCCAAGCCCACGAGACCACGCTGACGGTTCGTGGGTGAACCCACAGCCCGTGCTGGTCAAGCGTGGGTGGGGTTCTAGGAGTTGGCAATTGGGGCTTGGGACCTATGACCCCATCCATGAGGCATGGACCCATCCATGCGGTGTCGGTCCTGCCCGTGGACACTACCTTAGGCAAATTTCAAGGAGGGCTAACCCACGCTGCCCACCTAAGGAGCGTGGGTCCATCCACGGGGAGTGGGTGGCCTCGTGTGTGGCATTTAGACTCCAAAATCATGCTAAACTTCCCCCTCGAGGCTACGGAGTGTTACAGTTAATTTAAAAAATTTAAATAGTATATTCTTCTAATTTTCACTAAAAAAATATGATAAATAGTGTGTAGACATGTGATTTTTGAATCTCTTCGAATTTCAACCAAATTTTTAAGTTGGAATGTCTATTTTAAATCTAACCTTAATTTTAATTTTTGTGTTGAAAATTTCTAAGTTAAGACATGAATTATTCTTCATATGCGTATAATGACTTATCTAGTGCTTCTGAATTGAAATGAATTCTTGCACAAAGTTGAGTTGAAAGTTTAATTAGCGATTAAGTTTCAATATAAGATTATACTTGGGTAAACTTCAAACGATTTAGGTGGTCCATAACTATTGTATTAAAGATATATGATTTTCTTTTCAATGCCGCCAAGTTTGTGTCAATCAGAGTTCAGAGTAAAGAGTTATAATCATTTTACTAACGTGATGCGGTGGAGTAACGTCTTAACCGACGGAAAATAAAACTAAAATAAATTGTTTTTATCTTTATACCCCTAGGAAAACCCTAAACGAATTACTTAACTCTTAGCTTAATTCCCGTTTCTCCTCTCTCTCAAACCCAAGGCAAAACTCTAAGGAAAATCAAAACATATAACTTACAAGCAATGTTCTTTCACAACATTTTCAAAATTCTTCTTCAAGATAAGTCTTTCTCCAAGGATATCTATCTTTCCAAGTCAAATTCCTTCATATAATCATGAATTATTAATAAAAATTAATTCAAGAATCACAAGAAATGATTTCTTATTGTTCTTCTTCAAGTTTTTTTTTAGTGACGGTGCACAATTACCAATTACTAATTACTTTCACATTAGTTTTACTCTTAGTCAATAGCAATAAAATATCTAAATTTTCTCCACCAAAAGTTGTTGCTAGCTTGCAATATCTTTCTCTCGGTGTTGGAGCATAAGTTTCATCTAGTGAGATTATTTTCATCAAATATAGCACTCGACTCATGCATCTCCAATTCTGTAAGATCAATTTGAATGCCAATGTCTCGCGTCGGCCTAGAATTCCTGAATCCCCTTAAAAGTTCAATCATAATATAGAATTGTGTATGCATCCATTTATCCCTAGTCTCCTCTGACAACTTGAGATCTTCCCTCAATTTCTGAATTTCACACTCTAAAGCCTTAATGCAGTCTCTAATGGACTCTTTTTGGGCACGACCCTCACTCAGATCCAGGACAAAACATATGTTATGGAATGCCAATTATGTATCTGTCACCTTCTCATCACTTCTCTTTTTCAACTTGTAATGACCTAGCATGACAGTCAGGGTGTGGACAAAGTATAAAGTCCATTTCATGTTGGTACGTGTTTTCAGCATCTGAAGATGTAGTATCTCACCAATGTCCATAGGGATGTCGTCCAATATAGTATAAATAAGAAAAACACTATCCCATATAATATCAGTCTTATGAGTAGCCGGCATCCAATAGTTGATAATCCAGTTGAGCAAAGCCTTGGCCTTTTGGTTCATGAATGCCTTGGGCAATGCTGCATGGTCACTTGATTGATTCTTAACCCAATGTGTGTCGCTTGGGTTATCACAAAGCACCTCTAGCATACGTGGCAGATTCAGATGTTGCACCTGCGCCAATAATCAAACATAAGTTGTGGAGGAGCTTGGTAGTGCATGTTGATCGGTTGAGCTGAGATATCCATTTCAATACCTCTAAGCTAGACAATGTTACCCTGGGTATAATCCCAAGTAGAGTGCAGTGCTCTAATGAGGGTAAGGTTTCCCTTGCCCTTAGGTCCCTTAGCAAAGCGCATCCAACCTTTTTTCTCAATTTCTACCATGATCTATGGTCATGATTTGTTCGGGGTATCAATATGAAAAGGCTTCTCAAGCAATTATAAATTAATTTGTTTTTGCCGGATAAAATCCCATAGCTTCCAGGCATCCTCACTCACAAATTTATCCTCACACTCATCTCGTTTGGCTTGGACACTTGGCTCCCTAACATCCTTGGGTGGTGGAATAGGCCTGTCATCATCATCGGATGACTTAGCATCAGACTCCGGCTCTGTTGTCTTATTAGCTTAGTCCTTTTCTTTAACTTCAGTGGTCTTTCGTTTCTTAGCCGGAGAAGGCTTGGATGGTCTAGATGATTGTTTATATTGTAGTATGACCAGTGTCTGCACGGATGGCGTGTTAGCATTACCATCTCTGCCTCTATGAGTGCGTGTTGGCTTGTTAGAGACAACTATACCATCTCTGCCTCCATGAGTGCGTGTTGACTTGTTAGAGACAGCCATACCGTGAGAGAAAGAGAGAAAGCTCTGAAACTTCCTGATCAAGTTTACTTTCTTCTTCAAGATAAATTTCTAATTGTTTTAAAGTTAATGGGGTATTTTAAAGTTCAATTGTTTTTAATTATAATAAAATGACATTTTTTTAGAACGGACTAAAAAGAAAGGATGCCAAATAGAATGAAAAGAATTCATCAAAACGAGTCCAACAATACCCATATAAATAGGATTTGAAACTGGGGATAAAATAGTCCAAAAATCACTTTAAAAATTGAAAGGGTAAAATCAGATTTTTAGTTGAAAATCAAGTTCTACAAATTTAGAGGTAGACAAATTAAGAAACTATTTCACCCTTTTTTTCATTTCGCTGCTAGGGTTTCGAAGTAGACAAATTTTTTGAAATAATGTCGGAATCCTCTATCAATTCACTTGAATAATTGTATGTAAGAAGATGACAATGTGGTCAATGCTATAAATTTGACGGCTTGGATTGATTTGAATGCAGGGAGAAGGTTCTACAAATGTCTAAGACCCAAAGTAAATTGTAAATTAATTTGATGTTTGGATGTTTATATACAAACTCTTATTGGTTAAATTAACATTAAATATTTCTCTAAATTATTATGTAAACTTGATGGTTGAATTTGTACACTACATGTAGGTCACTTCACGTGGATAATGGGAATGACAAGACAAACAACAACTCCAACCAAGAGCAGTGACTATTATAAACTTAAAGGGTAAATTGGATATTATGAAGGTTGAAAGAAACAGATTGAAACGGATTGTCGATGGAATGGAAAAGGCTGAAAGGGACAATTTGGAAATTTTGTTTGAAGAAATGAAATTTATTTCAGCCCAAGAAGCTGAAAAAGTTATGCTTTTGGAGAAGAAAATCAAAAATTTGAAAACTATCATTTTCATTTCATGATCGTTGTGTTTGTTGTAAGGATCATGAAGTGAATGTATGTAAGGATCAAACACTTTAGAACTCAACGTATGAATTGAATGTTTGTTGTTTTAGTACTTATAGAGTTTGAATCACAAGTTTATGTATTATGGAATTTGTATTTTGTAATGAAGTTGTAGTACTTGTTGTATTTCATGGTGATATCGAGGGTAGCTTTACAGATCTATTTTATATGATTATTATAGCAAGTGTGAATTTCTTGTTTTATGTTATTGTGTATGTTTCTACATAGGGATATATGTACCCTTAAATTGAATGGTTTCCATGTATGTTACTGGTGGAATGGAAAATGCTTGAATGTTTGTTATTGTGTATGTTTCTACAAGTTTAAATATTATAGTTTGTCACAATTACAAGTCTAATGCCTTTTGAGTTATGGTTGGTAACAATTTTGTTTAATGTGCTTCAGTTTCACTTTGAGTAATCATCTTTCAGGAACTATTAAACATTGAAAATGCAATAATATAGAACTGAATATATGTTCACCAGCATTAACTAAAACTGGAACCATAATGCATTACAATATTAACTAAAACTGGAAATAAACTTCACACAAAAGCTGGGCATAACCTAAGTAAATAACCTTACTGTCCTTATCAAAATTTGGACAGTAAGCAGTAATAAAAATCTCCACCAAACTCAACCCAAAATAATAAGAAATGCATTACCAAACTTCACAAAATCTGGACAAAAATGAAAAACATTAATGTTTCACCAAACTTCATAACTTTATACCAACTTTAAGGCAAAAACAAAAATAAGCATTCATTGTTTTGTATCTACCAAATTCAACCCAAAATAAACATAAGCATTCGTTGTTTTGCATCTACCAACTTCAACCCAAAATAAACTAATACATTCATTGGTTTGCATCTACCAACTTTAACCCAAAATAACAAAACACATGCATTGTTTTGCATTTACCAACTTCAAGCAAAAATAAACAAAAGTAAATAAGTTTTTGCACTATCCAAAAAACTTCAAATATGGGATTTCCCATTAATTTTTCTTGTCTTCAACTTGCCCACCTTCTTATGTCTCTCTCTTTCCAGCTGATTGCCAATGATAACTTATTTTCCTTTCCAAGTGAGCTTAGTAGGTGAGTAAGGCAAATCTGTAGGCTCACTAATTCCAGCATGATCACCTCTAAAAGATATAACTATATTTCCAGTTGCTCTTTGTTGATTCATCGTCATCTTCAATTTTGTGCGATTTTCAGATATGACTTAAGGCCTTATATCTGGATCATTTTCAAGCTCTCTAGCAGGTCCAAATGGTTCATACTGTTGTTGTAACACTCCAGGTGTGGACATGAAATGGTATTCTTCATCTTGTGTTGGTCTAGGGGCTGAGTTATTAACATCATAATATTCTCTATGGGCCTCTTCAACTTCTTCTTCAGGTTCTTCTTCAGACTCTTCTTCAGTTCTACCCCTTTTTCTCTTCAATGTTTCCCCTTGTTCTCCTTCAACAAACTGAAAATACAATATTTATGTGCGGTTAACTACATAGTACTAATAACAGTGAGATATGTAAATGAGTAATGTTCTTACATTGCATGTTCTTGCATTGTGAGTAGTTTCACCACACTTACTACATGTCATTTTAGTTCCTTTTCTTGAGTGAGCCCACTTTCCAGCTCTTTTAATTGTTGCATCCTTTTCCCTAGTTCTTTTGGTCTTTGGTTTTCCCACTGTTTTCACAAGATCAGGTGGATCCATTGCATGTTCTAGCAATACATTCCAGAATTGTTCACCTCTTACAGACATCAACTTTGCCCTATATGTCATCAAATAAGCTTTCTTACTGTACCACTAATTAATTTCATTCTTTGGTTCTATCTTCTGGTACAACATAGCTTTAATGGCATGAGGGCATGGAATGCCAGTCAACTGCCATGACCTACATGTTTATTTTTTCACCACTAAGTTCATTGTGTGCCTATCTTCACCCTCAGACACTTCATATCCAAGATCACCATTGAAATCAACACTACAAAATTGAGTTATTCTCATGTATGCAGTGAACAATTGTATGCACTTAGGATTGTAATCAGTAGTCCATTTGCTTGCAACTACTTCTTTCTCTCTTAACCTGTTCATTATCTTGATCTATATATCTTCAAGCATTTTCAGGATTGGCTTACCTCTTTCTTCCAGGACCCAAGAGTTAAAGGACTCTATGAAATTATTATGCACCATTTGATTTTTGACAATGCACCAAGTGCATTCAACTGATCCTTGAAATCTTCCTCATAAGTACTCCAAGCAGCCCACCAAAACAGTTTTTTCATCTCTCCTGAGACCATCTCCAACCCCACTCTATTTTACTCTCCATTCTCTATATTTGGAGAGTAAAATAGAGAAAGGGCTCTTCAACCACCCTCTAAATTACACTCTATTCTCCATTTATAGAGAGGTGAATAGTAGTTATCCAAATTTGGAGAATTACTATTCACACTCTCTATTTCACTTTTTCATTATTTTATTATTATTTCTATTACTTTCTAATTTACATATTATTTTATATATAATTCCATTAATTAAATATATAATATTCATAATTCTTTTTTAAATGTAATATAATATTTTTTAAAAATATTATTTAAATATACTATTTTAATTTCAAATTAATAGTATTTTTTTCTAATTTTCGTGACTAATAAACTTTTATTTTATTATTAATTTTCATTATAAAGAATATGCAAAATTAAAATAGCAAGATGAAAAAATTTAATTTAAAAATACAATACATGATATGATAATTTAAATACAAGATAACAATACAATACATAACATAATAATTTAAATACAAGATAACAATACAATATAATACATAACATAATAATTTAAATACAAGATAACAATACAATATAATACATAACATAATAAATTAAATACAAGATAAAATACAATACATAACATAATAATTAATTGATCACAACAATAATTTAGAAATTCGGTAGGTCGTTTCCAGATTTAACACTATTCAAAAAAAATAAATAGGATATGATTCCGAGAATTGTTGCGATTGTGGTTGTGATTGTCGATTTCTTTTTTCAAGTATTCGTTGTTGTTCTCGTTGCAGGTAATCACGAATATTTGGATCACTAATAGTTTCTAAATTTTTCATTAAAATTTTAGTTTCGTCTCTAAATTTTTTGGCTTTGATATATCTATCTAGCCTTCCGCCATCCTGTTGTTTGGATGTAGCAGACTCTGATAACATCTTTCCAAGTCGATTATTTTCGGTTTCAAAAAGTTTCATAGCTGACGAAAGACCTTCATCTTTTGATCTCTTTAATTTTGATTTCTTCACCCCAATAGGTCGTTCAGATGAAGTGTAATGACTTGAAAAATTCTCATTTAAATTAAGTGAAAAAAATGATAAGTTAGGAGATGATACTATAGGTGATGTAGGACTAGGAGCCTCGGATTCCGATGATTGCAAAGTAGAGCCTTGGCCTCGAACTTTTTTCTTTCCGATGTCGATATCCTTAAACTTTTCAAAATCTTTCATGAGATTCCATACATGATCAAACTTAAAACCTTTTTTATAAGTTGGTTCTTGCATAAGTAGCATTTTTGCTTGATTAATCTGCAAAAATATGAATCAAAATTGTATAAAAGTAAATATATATAAATATATTATAAGTAGTTAGAAAATAGTCACTTACAATATTTATATCTGAAGCACCACTGGGATGCAAATTTTCTATTTGTCTAATACATCCACTTAATTTTCTTATTGCCTTCTCAACTAAGGCTATTCGACACTGCAATGATTTCTTATTGCGATATATCCATGATTCTTCCTTTAAATTATAATAGCTTTGTTCAATTCGAACCCAAAACTGATCATAGGATTGGCATATGCCGGTGATCGGGTCTTGAGATATGTCTACATAGATTTGACATAATAATTTATCCTCATTGAGAGAGTATCCAGAAGATCGAGACATTTTTTAGTTGTTTTCTGGAAATGTGAGTGTACTATCTTGCCTTTATGACAAGAATAGACTTCTACATATATTATATATATATAACGTAAGTTTTGTTTTTTACCATGGGATGGATCACTATATTTTTAATCATTGGATGAGATTTTCATCCTTATCTCAACTTTTTTTTAGATAAGTAAAAATTATCTATAAATATTAATACGATAGTGTAATAATCTTCATTTTCACCATGTGATGAATTTCACTATATTTTTAACCATAGGATGAGATTTTCATCCTTATCTCAAAAATTTACTTCTAGATAAAATAAAATTACTATGTAGATAAATAGGATAGAATGTAATTTTGATTTTTACTAATGGATGAATTTCATCATATTTTTAACCGTAGGATGAGATTCTCATAGTTATCTCAAAGTTATTTTAGATAAATAAAATTATATGTAGATATTAATCGAGTAAAACCTATCCGCACATAATGTATACAACAATCTAATACATGCATCTCATGTGTTTGAATTTATAATTCATTTTACGCAATTTTAAAACCTATCCGCACATAATGTATATTTTCTTGCAATTTATGTTATTTAAAAATTTAGAATAAAAAACAATTTTATATCATATTAAAAATTATATAAAGTAATTATTTGGGAAAAAAGAAATAAAGGATTTATATTATGAAATAAGAAAATAAGAATGAAATAGAAATAATAATATAATATTGAGAAGAGAGAAAAAGATTCTTTTTTAGAGAGTAAAATAGAGAATTGGGTTGAAGTTGGTTGTCTAAAAAAATAGAGAACTCTATGTTTGGAGAGTAAAATAGAGGATTGGGTTGGAGATGCACTGACCTAAATCTCTTAATCCAGTTGGCCTCAATATGCCTAATACAGTACCTATAATCACTAAAAATGAATAGTTAGTTAATATATTCAAGAGAACAAAATAATTAAAGCAACTTAAAGTACATGTGGTGAGACAAATGAAGGACATTTTTGACTTCTTCTATCAGTCCTGGTACATGTCAAATAAGTAAATATACAGTTACAAACTGTTATATAAAGAAGACAAAATTATTCAAATAAACAGAAAAAATTATTTACCTTCTGCATATCAGACATAAAGGTGACAGTTTCACCATCTTTCAAATTCAATGAATTGTTCAGAAATTGTAGAAATCATATCCATGTCCTAGTTGTCTCTTTATCAACTACAATCCATGCCAATGGATAGAAGCAATTCTGAGAATCTTGTGCCATAGCCAACAAAAGTTGTCCCTTGCATTGACCCTTCAAGAAGGTCCCATCTAGTCCAATAAATGGTCTCAAACCTTCTTTCCATCCCAACTTCAGAGCATTAAAGAGATGTACATCCTAAAGAACTTTCTTTTACCTTGTTCCAATGCATCCTTTGATAAATTGATCACAATATCACTACCATGATTACTTAGCCTAAGCTCATTTGCATAAGCCTTAATTCTGTTGAAATCATCTAAGAAACTTCCCTGCAATTTTTGAAGGTCCATCATCTTGGCTCTTTTCAACTTAGAGGTACTAGCATTCAAGTTGAACTGATCCTTCAAGTCTTTTCTCATATCCTTTAGCTTGTACTGAGGATTATTCTGCAGTTTACTCTTGAAATATTGTGCTAAAGTACTTATGCAAGCTCTAGAATTTTTAAATGCATCCTCACAATTGTGATTTATTTTTAGTGTTTTAACCTTAGAACCTGGACCTTTACCATCTTGTGAAATAAGCAGGACAAATGGACAACCAATCATGCATTTATACCTTAGTCTAGTTCTATCACTTTTTTCCACTACTATAGGCTTGGAATTTGCAAGAGAATACAAATTCACAATTTTTCTTGCCTCATTCAAGTCCTTTAAAGTCATGGAGGGATGAAGTTCTTTGTAGTGACTGAGATCATCATTTACTTCTTTAGATTTCAGCATCTTAATAAGCTCTAACTCATTATATTCATCATTTCTAGTCATCGTCACTTTCTGTTTCAGCATCAGTTCCATATTCACACTCTACCAAGTATGCTTCACTATGGTGAATAATATTTGGTGCAGAAACAGTTTCTTCAAAATCATCCACAGCAAAGAAATAAACTACCTTAAATTGTTCATTTAATAGGCATTGGAGTGTCTTAATTCCTTCAGATCCCTCAAGCAAGTAAAATTTCCCAGAAGTCCCTTTCACTAGTATTTGTTTCACAAGCACAGATCCTAAGTTTTTTGTGTACTCTTTCACTATCTTATCATAGTCTAAGAGATCTGCACTAGTGTCTCTCCTAGTAGAAACATACTTCTTGTCATATACTAGTAGTGATTTTGTAATCCATTTACCCCCATAATGCAACATAAGGTCAACCAAAAGATCTTTCATATTGTATTGAGAAAGAAAAGCAGACATAAATGAATAAGAAACACAAACACACAAGAGCTAAATAAATAAGTCATTACACTTTAGAAATCTATACTAAAAGAGAAAAAACAAACAGTGGCCACAGATTTATTACAACATAATGAATGGAGTGAAAATAACTTAACAAACATACATGAATAAGATACACAATTAAATAAGTCATTACACTTTATAAAACATACAGGAGCTACATGGTTATTACAACATAAATCATTAAGAAACACAAACACACATGGGCATTGGGACCCCACACATCAAGTCCTTACAAGGGCCACATGTTTTACAACATAAACAATAGTGGGAAAATATATGACTAAACATGCCTTAAACTATAGGAATCTATATTGAAAGAAAGAAAAAACATATAGGGGCCATATGTTTAATACAACATAAACAATAGATGTAAAAAATCTAAACAAAAAGGCCATAATAAATATTGAAAAAAGGCATTTGGGACAAAGTCCGGACTGTTATGCAGAAGTGAACTAAAAGAAAGAAAAAAACATACAGGGCCACATGTTTTACAACATAAACAATAGTGAAAAAAAATGTGAACAAAACATGTCTTAAACTTTAGGAATCTAAACTAAAAGAATGAAAAAACATACAATGGGCCACATGTTTAATACAACATAAACAGAAGAAAAAACATACAGTAGGCCAAATAATGAAAAAGGGCATTTAGAACCTTAGGTGTTGGAATTGCATTGATATAGTGGTAATTTAGTGAGGTCTAGTAGTAGTATGTATTATTGTTAACTTTTGCAAGTGTTTTGAAAGTGGTCAAGTCTATCTGCTACAAAGTCCATTGTACATAGTAGGACAACTAGAATAATTGCTTACTATGCTCAAATAATTGTATATTAGCATCAAAGAGTTCCTCAAAAAGGTTGCACAAGTTACCTATTGGTTAACTAAAAAAGCATCAAATTGCTTACTATGCTCAACTACAATGTTCATGTAAAGTTGTCAAGTCTATCTGCACAAGTTAACTACTGGTTACTATCCTCAAATGACTCAACTCCTTTTAAGTTACTATTTCTGTTGTGTTTCTTGTTCAATGAAGTGATGCCTCATATGAAAAACTATTCCTTTTTGTTTCAATTTGATTTTTCTTATCTTTAGATTTTGTAAGCTGCAAATATTAGTATATTCAACTATTTCATAATAAACAGTCCATAGTAAATAATCCATGATAAACAGAGGGCATTTAGGATAAACAATAGGACCACAACATATAAGATAACATTCTGAAAAGATTACAAAAAGGCCATAATAAACAATGAAAAAAGACATTTGGGACCACACACATCAAATTCAGACTAGGACTAAACAATATATATTCATACACAAGTCCATTAAATACTACTATTTTAACTCAAGTATTCCCTAAATCTAACCTTAACATAATAGGACCATAACATACGAGACAACATTCTCATAAGATTACAAAAACTGTAACTATTGGAAAATGATCCCTTACACTATATTCTGGAAAAGGATCAAAACTTTTAGAAATAGTTTAAACTATTCGAAATAAACAAACAAATAATTTTTCCCTAAATCTAACATACTAGAATATTATAAACAAAGTCGCAAATCCTAACTATCCACAACTTTGAAATCGTAAACATAATAAAATAAGAACAAAGATTAACTAACCTACAGCCGCGAAGATGACTTTGAAAACCAGGCGCGAAATCAACTTTGAAATCCAACCGCGAAATGAGGGAAATTTGTGAACCCTAGAGAGGAATAAACAAAAGATTCTTTGCTTAACTCAAATAAACAAATAATTTTTTCCTAAATCTAACATACCGGAATATTATAAACAAAGTCGCAAACCCTAACTATCCACAACTTTGAAATCGCAAAACATAATAAAATAAGAACAAAGATTTACTAACCTACAGCGGCGAAAATCAACTTTGAAATCTAATGGCGTTCATGAGAGAAAATCTGTGAAACCCTAGGGGAAATCGTATTAGAGAAAAGGGAAATCGTATGATGTATTAGAGAAATGATAATGGATCAAATTGTATCTCTTAAGAAAAGTGAGGGTAAAATTAGTAATTAGGTCTTATGAGTCTATGTGGACGTGAGAGTTGTGTGGTGTTTATGTGGCGTCCATGTGGCGTCCACGTGGCGTTCACATGGCACTTAACATACTTCTGTTAGTTAGAAGGGTAAGTATGACCCAATACTTTGACGGGAAGGTTACTTTTGAGTCAAAACATAGTTTAAGGATATATATGAGCTATTTTCGATAGTTCAAGGGTAATTTTGAGCCTTTTATCTAAATTTCACAATTATTATATTACATACTGTCACACCCGTTTTTGCGCACGGCGGCGGGAGGGTTTTTACATTTTAAGTGACGTTATTGATTAGGGGATTATTTTGTTTTTCAAAGTCGCCACTAGGAATTGAGTTATGGTGTTCCAAGTCACCTTTTTGTGTAATCCCTAATCATAAGGAAATGACTCTTTGTTTGGTTTGCGAATCAGAAATTCGGGTAAGGAATTCTGTTGACCGAGGGGAAGGTATTAGGCATCCCTCGAATCCCGTGGTTCTAGCACGGTCGCTTTTATTGACTTATACTTATCTTGATATATTTTTTGGATAATTTGTGTCTATATGCCATGGTTTGCTTATTGTTGAATTTTTATTAGTCTTAAACCGGATGCATAACTGCATTCTCGGTCTTGACATTTGGAGACATAATTGTCTTCCCCTCTTGAGTTCATCACACCACATAATCTCAATTTACACTTCTTGGTTTGAATTAACAAAATTAATTATCAAAATAATTTGTTCAAGGTGCGTAACCGCATCCTTGAATTTATTAAGTATCTCAAAAAGATGTGGAACCACATTCTTAATTGAGATGAAATTTAATTATTATTACTCATATAATGTATAATAGAGCCTAATAAATACATATGACTATATTAAAATAGTCTAAAATAGATAGAGACATCAAAATATTATAGTGCTAAAAAATTTTCCTATATTTCAATTACCCCCACTCGGCATACTAAATTTTATTATGTTGAATCTTATCATCTTGACGCAATTATGCTTCCAGATATTAACAAAACAGAGCATGGTTAATTTATATATATACTTTTTACTATTCTAAATATAAATAATAAATTTTGAATAAGACAAACATATGAATTAAAATCACGCTTCAACTAATGATTAATGACACATGTTGACCTATTTTATTAACAATAAAGTAAAAAAAAATCTTAAGATAAAACTTTTATTTTTTGTAAGTTATTAAACCAAATCTAATAATATAATTAATGAACCCATAAAAGGCCCTTTTTAGAGAAAAGATAAAAAAAAAAAAAAATCTTTAGTATTTATACTAAATTTAAACTAATATTATCTACATGTCATATAGAATAACAGGAACAATTTGTTTTATTAATTTTATATTATTTTTTTATTTGTTGTTCTTTGTAAATTTTTTTTTTGTTTTTTAACGTTCTGTATCATTATTTTTTTTCTTTTTCATTCTGTTTTTCTTCTTTGCTTTTTACTTTAATTTTTTGTTGTGCTATGTTTTTGTTTTCTTTTTTTTCCTTTTGTTTCATTATTTTTTTTTCGTTGTTCTTTTTTATATTTTTATAATTTTTTTGTTTGACATTCTGTACATTTATTTTCTTTTTCTTTTTAATCTATTTTAATTTAATTTGTCTTCGTAGCTTCTCCTTATCCTAACAAGTTTATTATTATTATTTTTTGTTAGAACCCTAAATATCAAGACAACGCACATATTATAGCATAAAACATGACTTAATACTTTTCTAAATACTATCAAACAAAGAATTCATTCAACTTAGTAAGACACAAACATAAAAACTTTGATAATTAATTAAGGAAAAAGAGCGAGGAATGGACTCTTAAGCATGTAAGAAATACTCACATGTCATATAGCATGTTCGAATATATTTCAGTACACAACATTAATAATATTAACATATTAAACACTTACGAAATCTGAACAACTTCAATATATTGAAATTAATTCTTGCACAATAATGACATAAAATTATGCAAAAAATAAAATACAAATAAATGTTACCTCTTGTGAAAATTAGTTAACGAGAAGAAAAGACAAATAATCAGGAGCCACGAACTTGAAACCGCGAAAATAGATTTCTAGATCTTCAATCACAATGTGAGAAAGTACAATATGTATTGCTTTTTTTTTTAATGCCTATATATCTGTGTGTGCCCTTTATGTGTGTCCCCTTTTTTTTTTTACATATGTAGGTGTATGTATATAGGTGTTAGGATAGGTGTAGGTGTGGTGTAGTGGGCTGTATTGTGTGGGGTGTGGAGGAAAACGTGAAGGAGTGGGCGTGTGAGGAAGTTGAGAGAAAGTGGGAGTATAACTTGATGATGGTTTTATTTTCTTTTCTTATTTGTTTTTTAATTTTTGGAAGATAAGTCAAAGGCCTTTTTTTTTTTTTTTATAGTAAAAAAATTTTGTTCTCCTTTTCCCTTTTTGGTTTTGTACGTGTAGTATGTTTTGGATAGGAGTAAGAGTGGGTAGGTTTGTTAGATTATTTAGGTTATTTTTTATTTTAGTTTTAGTTTTAGTTTTAGTTTTACTCTACTTTAAAAAAAATAATAACTAACTACAAATAATAAATTATAATAACATATAAACTAATTATTTAAAATTAATAAAAATCTAACAAAAAGTCAACTAGCTATATATATATAAAAAAAAAACAATTAAATAGTACTAGCTTATTTATAAAAACTTAATTTCAAATATATATTTTTTGTAATCTTCCATTTCTTTTTAAACAATTGACAATAAAACTTACCTTAAAAAGTGATTCTATTTTGTTATTTTCAAATCTTTTAAAATAAACTTAATAAAAATAAGAGAAAAATCAAAATGTTTAATTTATATTTATAAAAATATTTCAGCTCTAAAAATGGTGTAAAATGTTAAGTTCGGTAAAAAAATTACGTGTCTACACATACCTAATTTTAATATTGATAAAAAGAAATATATTTTTTTGTTAAAATATATAATTAAATAAAAAAATATATTAAACATGAAAAATAATAGTATCAGAGCCTCTTTAAAGTGATATTAAAGATATTGTGCTCTGATATCACTTATAAATATTTGTATTACTTAGAAAAAAATATTTATTAGAATTTGTCCAATTTTTTATTTGGAAGTTTCGTCAATAACTAAAGAAAAAATAATAAATAGTGTAGACATGTGATTTTTAACTCTTCTTAAGTTTCAATCAATTTTAGATGAAATATTTATAAACATAATCTTTATTTTAAGTTTTATTTCAATTCATTTTTATCTCATTGTAAATATGATCTCAATAAGTTTCAAAAACATATTTAATTGGAAAGGAGAATATTCCGCTCTTTCTCCCCAAATAATTTAATCTTATTCAAATTTTATAAATGTATTTAAATTAAAAAGATTATGTTCAAAAAATAGAGCACACTTAATGAATAAACCTAGTCTATAAAATCAAAAGAAAAAACTTTATCAAGAGAGGAGCCGTTGTAAAAAAAGGAAAAAAATTATAATAAAATTTACTAAAATTGTTGAATTCAAGTTTGAAAAATTATCAAAATACCTCTAAATTATGTGAAAATTTTTTAATTTATCAAAATTTGTCTAAATTATACCTCTAATATATATAAGGAAGAAAGTTTTAATTTAATTGACTTAATTTTTGCAACTGTTGGTCTTTTAAATCACCCAACAATGGTTTTATCTTCATTTTTGACAAACTCTAACATTCATCTCTCACAATTTCAAATTTTGTTAAACCGTTTCAAGTAAATTTCATCTTCCCATGGCGTGTTGCAGTAGATTTTCTACCTTTATATTCCAAAAAAGTATCAAATCCTTATTATTCAATTGAGGCTCTCTATTTTGGTCAGATTTTGCAGAAATAAAAGTTCTTTATCATGGTTATGTTGTCCAAAATTCAAAACCTCGATACATTTTTTTTTATATATATCAGCCTTTAACATTAACTTTGGAGCATGTTTTTAATCGGTTTCAGCAACAAACCTCATTCTAAAGCTAATATTTCGAATCATTATTTAGCAGCCACATCCTAACTCTTAACCGACAAAAAAAATTATTCTCGTCTTTTTACCGAAATATGGATTTAAAGGTTATCGAATCCATAGTCGTTGACGTTCGAGGGTATATTCAAGATCTCCAAACTCTGTTTATTCCCTGCAACATGTGATTTTTACCCTTTTTTCTCTGTTTTTGTCTTTGTAAAAAAACATTTTGTGTACTCTAAGAAAATGATATAAAGGATGGTTGGATTGACTTAAAAGTTGGTCAAACCTACTTGTCAGTTTTTGACATATGAAACTATTTGGAAAGTATAAAAAAGAACTTAAAATAAATTAGGAAGTGTTTGACAAGGTCAAAAATAACTTAAAATAAGTCAAAAATCATAAGTAGGTCTCCCCTACATTTTATTTTTTGACTTAAAAGTCATTTAAGTTTGATTTTTTCTCTTTGACTTAAAAGCTACCTTTTTAAGTCAATCCAAACGGGATCTTAGTTTAGCTATAATAAAAGTAATTTTAAAAAATGCATTTATATTTTTGTTTGAGATTTGAAGTCATTTTCCGTTGTATTTTAGATATTATGTACTAAAGAACGGATTTGTTTAAGTCCAAATGCGACAGTTTTTGCTCCAAGTTGATGATCATTTTGGTACGTATGTATATTCAGATGTAGAAAACATGTTTAAAGGATATAATGCTTGTTTTTCAAAAAATATTTTTCTTCGTACGAAACACACCCCTAATGTTAATCATGATCCTTAAATAATTCAAGTGACTAATATCACAACATGATGACCACTTAATTTTAATATCTTGTCAAGATAGTATCTCTATTAGCTTAAACTAGACATAGTATTTTAAAGAAAAATAACCAAATTGATCTTTTTTTTTAATGAAAACAAACTAATCAATCAATTAATTTAGGAAAAACTATCTAATTTTATATATATATATAGTTAGTTGGTTAGTTAGTTAGTTAGTTAGTTAGGCAGTTATATATATTATATTTACTAATTTGACTTATATTTTTAAATAATTATTTATTGTCATGCTATTTAATAATTTTATACCAAATTTAGAGTGAGATACATCACTCCTTAAACCGAGCCTAAAATAAAGCCTTTAATTATTAACCTACGTAATTCTCTCCATAATTTTTGTCTTCACGCCAAATCAGCTCACACGCTCTAATAAATTTTCCCTCCCACGTTTCTTCGCCATTCTCTCTCTAATTTCTCCCTCGTACGATCTTCTTATGTTAAATCTGTCACGCCCCGAGCCTACACCCTGGGCGGGACTGGTACTTGGGAACCATTGCTGGCCCCAAGCGAACCCTTGGCCTGGCTTACTTACTCAGCGGAAGACTCATACGACATACATAAGAAAGAGAATCCAAATACAAGATAACTCAACATGTCTCAAATTGAACTCATAATGTTTTAAAAATAAATATTTAACTTAGCCAAAATGGCAACTTAACTTTGAACATAAGCCAATAACAAAATGATGACGAATGAACTAACATCTGACTGACTATCTATGAAGCTTCTAAAACAACTAAGATGGATGTCGGTACAGGCCCACGACATCCTAATGATCTACATTGATAAAGTAATGAAAAAAGGGGGATCCTCCGAAATGCAATGATGCTCACCAACAACTCTGAAGCTAAACTAGATCAACAATGCACTGGATGCTGATCATCGTTACATGTGTCTGCATCATAAAAAGATGCATGCTAACTGGCATCAGTACATTGAATGTACGAGTTTGCGAGTTGGAATGCTAAACTAAAGGACATGACCAAAAACTCATAATGACGATAACGGGTCCTAAAAGCTGTCTTGGGAATATCACATTCCCTTACTTTTAATTGATGGTAGCCAGATCTGAGGTCTATCTTAAAAAAAAAATAGGTGGCACCCTGAAGTACGTTGAATAAATCATCAATCCTTGGAAGAGGATACTTGTTCTTGATAGCCCTTATTCAACTGGAGGTAATCTATACACATCCTAAGGGAACCATCCTTCTTTCTTACAAATAAGACTAGAGCGCCCCAAGGTGAGACACTTGGTCGAACAAAACCTTTCTCTAAAAGATATTTTAACTGCTTTTTAAGCCCTTTCAACTCTGTTGGTGCCATTCTATATGGCGGGAGAGATATAGGACAAGTATCTGGAAGAAGGTCTATACCGAAGTCTATCTCTCTCTCAGGAGGGACTCCGGGAAGATCATTTAGAAAGACATTTGGAAACTCTTTTACTATACGGACTGACTGAATGAGAAGTATCTCAACACTAGAGTCATAAACTCGGACTAAGTGGTAGACACACTGTAACGACTCGGAAAAATGATAGGTTAAGCAAGAGCCTATGACTTTGTGTTGACTTTATAATGAGGTTCTATGAGGGGTTTTTTTTTGTAATGTCGTTTTAATTGTGTAACATCCGACGATTTAAAATAAATATAAAGAAGCTTGAAATTGGAAGTAGTCACTTTTGGAAAAAAAGTTCAGAATCTGGAAATTTGGTTAAGTTCAAAACCTGGAAATTTGGTTAAGTATGGGAAATTAGTGAGTTTTTGGCCAACTTTGAGCAGTCATAACTCCTAGCTCAGGATGATCCAGGAGTATTTCCAGTTATGTTTGGAAAGCCCTTGGAACGATCTTTCCAACGCCACCGAGTTTGCTCGATTCCGAGTTTGTATGAGCGAGTTATGCCCTTTGAAAGTTGGGCAGTTGGCAAAGAGTCCGTCCGGAAATTTAAGGGCATTTTGGTCTTTTCACAAATCTTTTCTTTTGAGGTTATATTATTGTGTTAGGCTGATTGTGGATCATTTTTGTTCCATTTTAAAAGAGTAAGAGTTAGGGTTCTTGAGTGAAGAAGAGAAGAAGAGAGGAAGAAAAAGAAGAAAAAGAAGAAGTTGGAGCTAGGGTTGAAGATTTTGAGTTCTTTCTTCTTCAATTTTTCGTGGGCTTTCAACTTAGAGGTATGGTGACCCTTGATCCTTGATGAATCTTTCTTTCAAGGAGTCCAATCAAAAGGGTTTCAAAAGTGTTTCAAAGAACAAAAATCTCAAATTCTAATCTAAGCATGGGTTCATTGGCAAAACGTTTTCTAAGCCATTATATTGATGAATTAATATTTTTAAGATGATTTCGTATGGAATTCCTTGAAGAACCCATGTTTTCCCTAAATTCCTAAATTTGCTTATGAAATGGGTCTTTTGCTTATGATTCAAAGTTTATGAAATTGTGTTTGGATTGGATTGTATTAGTGACCCTTATGATTTTCTACATCTATCTATGATGAATTGATAATGTATGGATGATTCAGGAGTAGTTCCAGTTATGTTTGGAAAGCCCTTGGAACGATCTTTCCAACGCCACCGAGTTTGCTCGATTCCGAGTTTGTATGAGCGAGTTATGCCCTTTGAAAGTTGGGCAGTTGGCAAAGAGTCCGTTCAGAAATTTAAGGGCATTTTGGTCTTTTCACAAATCTTTTCTTTTGAGGTTATATTATTGTGTTAGGCTAATTGTGGATCATTTTTGTTCCATTTTAAAAGAGTAAGAGTCAGGGTTCTTGAGTGAAGAAGAGAAGAAGAGAGGAAGAAGAAGAAGAAGAAGAAATTGGAGCTAGGGTTGAAGATTTTGAGTTCTTTCTTCTTCAATTTTTCGTGGGCTTTCAACTTAGAGGTATGGTGACCCTTGATCCTTGATGAATCCTTCTTTCAAGGAGTCCAATCAAAAGGGTTTCAAAAGTGTTTCAAAGAACAAAAATTTCAAATTTTAATCTAAGCATGGGTTCATTGGCAAAACGTTTTCTAAGTCATTATATTGATGAATTAATATTTTTAAGATGATTTCGTATGGAATTCCTTGAAGAACCCATGTTTTCCCTAAATTCCTAAATTTGCTTATGAAATGGGTCTTTTGCTTATGATTCAAAGTTTATGAAATTGTGTTTGGATTGGATTGTATTAGTGACTCTTATGATTTTCTACATCTATCTATGATGAATTGATGATGTATGGATGAATTGAAAGTTGTGGCCTTATGGGCAAGTTATGGATGAATTCTCTTGTGGTAAGTAAAATGGTTGGGACTTGAGTGTTGTTGATTATGGCTTTGAAGGATGGTAAGTTGGCTTAATCTTTTATTATGGATAAAATTTATATTTATAAAAATATTTCAGCTCTAAAAATGGTGTAAAATTTTAAGTTCGGTAAAAAAATTACGTGTCTACACATACCTAATTTTAATATTGATAAAATGAAATATATTTTTTTGTTAAAATATATAATTAAATAAAAAAATATATTAAACATGAAAAATAATAGTATCAGAGCCTCTTTAAAGTAATATTAAAGATATTGTGCTCTGATATCACTTATAAATATTTGTATTACTTAGAAAAAAATATTTATTAGAATTTTTCCTAGCTCAGGATGATCCAGGAGTAGTTCCAGTTATGTTTGGAAAGCCCTTGGAACGATCTTTCCAACGCCACCGAGTTTGCTCGATTTCGAGTTTGTATGAGCGAGTTATGCCCTTTGAAAGTTGGGTAGTTGGCAAGGAGTCCGTCCGGAAATTTAAGGGCATTTTGGTCTTTTCACAAATCTTTTCTTTTGAGGTTATATTATTGTGTTAGGCTAATTGTGGATCATTTTTGTTCCATTTTAAAAGAGTAAGAGTCAGGGTTCTTGAGTGAAGAAGAGAAGAAGAGAGGAAGAAGAAGAAGAAGAAGAAATTGGAGCTAGGGTTGAAGATTTTGAGTTCTTTCTTCTTCAATTTTTCGTGGGCTTTCAACTTAGAGGTATGGTGACCCTTGATCCTTGATGAATCCTTCTTTCAAGGAGTCCAATCAAAAGGGTTTCAAAAGTGTTTCAAAGAACAAAAATTTCAAATTTTAATCTAAGCATGGGTTCATTGGCAAAACGTTTTCTAAGTCATTATATTGATGAATTAATATTTTTAAGATGATTTCGTATGGAATTCCTTGAAGAACCCATGTTTTCCCTAAATTCCTAAATTTGCTTATGAAATGGGTCTTTTGCTTATGATTCAAAGTTTATGAAATTGTGTTTGGATTGGATTGTATTAGTGACTCTTATGATTTTCTACATCTATCTATGATGAATTGATGATGTATGGATGAATTGAAAGTTGTGGCCTTATGGGCAAGTTATGGATGAATTCTCTTGTGGTAAGTAAAATGGTTGGGACTTGAGTGTTGTTGATTATGGCTTTGAAGGATGGTAAGTTGGCTTAATCTTTTATTATGGATAAAATTTATATTTATAAAAATATTTCAGCTCTAAAAATGGTGTAAAATTTTAAGTTCGGTAAAAAAATTACGTGTCTACACATACCTAATTTTAATATTGATAAAATGAAATATATTTTTTTGTTAAAATATATAATTAAATAAAAAAATATATTAAACATGAAAAATAATAGTATCAGAGCCTCTTTAAAGTAATATTAAAGATATTGTGCTCTGATATCACTTATAAATATTTGTATTACTTAGAAAAAAATATTTATTAGAATTTTTCCTAGCTCAGGATGATCCAGGAGTAGTTCCAGTTATGTTTGGAAAGCCCTTGGAACGATCTTTCCAACGCCACCGAGTTTGCTCGATTTCGAGTTTGTATGAGCGAGTTATGCCCTTTGAAAGTTGGGTAGTTGGCAAGGAGTCCGTCCGGAAATTTAAGGGCATTTTGGTCTTTTCACAAATCTTTTCTTTTGAGGTTATATTATTGTGTTAGGCTAATTGTGGATCATTTTTGTTCCATTTTAAAAGAGTAAGAGTCAGGGTTCTTGAGTGAAGAAGAGAAGAAGAGAGAAAGAAGAAGAAGAAGAAGAAGAAGAAGTTGGAGCTAGGGTTGAAGATTTTGAGTTCTTTCTTCTTCAATTTTTCGTGGGCTTTCAACTTAGAGGTATGGTGACCCTTGATCCTTGATGAATCTTTCTTTCAAGGAGTCCAATCAAAAGGGTTTCAAAAGTGTTTCAAAGAACAAAAATCTCAAATTCTAATCTAAGCATGGGTTCATTGGCAAAACATTTTCTAAGCCATTATATTGATGAATTAATATTTTTAAGATGATTTCGTATGGAATTCCTTGAAGAACCCATGTTTTCCCTAAATTCCTAAATTTTCTTATGAAGTGGGTCTTTTGCTTATTATTCAAAGTTTATGAAATTGTGTTTGGATTGGATTGTATTAGTGACTCTTATGATTTTCTACATCTATCTATGATGAATTGATGATGTATGGATGAATTGAAAGTTGTGGCCTTATGGGCAAGTTATGGATGAATTCTCTTGTGGTAAGTAAAATGGTTGGGACTTGAGTGTTGTTGATTATGGCTTTGGAGGATGGTAAGTTGGCTTAATCTCTTATTATGGATAAAATTGTTCTTGCTTAGTTTGATCCACTTATGGTGGAGGTGTTTAATTATGGAATGTATTATGAACATGGACTTGAAGGCATTATCTATTGAATTAAAGTGTTATCAAGTTATTAAATGTTATTGTACTATGTGAAGGTATTCTTATGGTTATAAGGTGATCTTGTACAAAGTGTTATTGTATTGTATATTATATATATAAATGAGGCTATATGTAAAGTCCTATATGAAGCTATATGTAAAGTTTTATGTGAAGCTTTATGTGTGAAGGTATGATGTGAATGAGTTTATGTGATCTTGTGATGATCCTATGTAAAGTGGATAGCATTGTGATTTAAAGTATGATTTTTCTCATGATGTATATATGAAATGATGTTGGATTATGAAGTATCCTTAGATGATAATGTTGTGACTTGGTTGGTAGACTAAAGTGTCTCTCCTTGTTACTTAAAGTCTTGAATGCATGAATGTGTGACGTGGGCTAGAACTAAGAAATGGTGCCCTTTCTATAAATGCTAAAAGAGGAATTCTAGGCCAAGACTTGAATCGCCAAAACTAAGAAATGGTGTCATTTCATAAGTCTAGCTTTCCTAAGTAAATGTATAACCTTGAAGGATGGGCCTTGGGCGAAGTTCCCTTCTTGAGTGAGATGATAGACTTAGAGATGGATGGAGCCGGAACGGCATGATAATCCTTATCTAAGAAAGTCAAATGAGCTATCCTTATGAACCTTGATTGGCCATGACTAAGAAATGGGGCCTTTCTTGGGAAGAGGTACTATGAGTTAGTTGAACTAGAAAAGGAACCCTCTCTAAGTACATATGTGATTGAATACTCTATGGGAAACAAGGCTAGCACCGAGTGGATGTGGTTAGGAAGGTGGCCTAGTTGAGTATGAGATTAGGCACAATGAACTTCCTTGGACATCTCCTAAACCATGTGCCTACATGGGTTGCTTATTAGTTCTACCTTTGGCAAGTAGAACACCTTCCACGGAGTAGGGTAGACTCCGAATTCCATACCTAGCTAGTATGGTCTATGTCGGTTATGCTTATTCTCATCATGTGGGATGTGCACTCTAGTTATTGGATAGGTTCTACAACGTGTAGGTAGTAGTATGGGATGCTATCTACACATGGCACGAGTAGGCTTTGAAGATACTAAAGTGAGTTTCCTAAGTCTAACGACTATTATATGAAAGTCCCCTTATGTGCTTGAATGTCCCCTAAATGGTTTCTTAAAGAATGTTGGCCTATTGAGGTTATGTTGTAAAGGAAATGTCCTTATCTAAGGTAATCTTGAGGAACTCTTAGGTGTGCTTGAAGAGATTGTATGGGCGGTCACTTCTTGTCTTACTCAAGTGTGTCTTAAGGTTATATTAGGTAGAGGTCCTATGGTAATGAAATGACATGTGTTCCTTTAAAGTTAAGCATGGGTTGTATATGAATATATGTTGAGTATGTATACGGTTGGCTATGGTTTTATATGTGAACATTGACTTGTATTATGTCTCTTATACTTGTGAAGTGAATGTTTTATCAAAATTATATGAAAGCATGCATTTCTTGTAAGTGTCCGTTGTGCATATTTTCTTGCATGGTCATCATATTTAGTACTTAATTGTGCTAATTCCATATTTCTCTATTTTCTACAAGTGTAGGTTCCGAAAAGTGAGCGGGTTCTATAGTAAGCTTGAAACTTGAAGTTCTTCCAAGATCTTGTGGTATGTCCTCATATGTCGAGGACAAGACTTTTCTATTCTAGTTTTATGATAAGGTTCTTGTAATAGACTTAATAGACTTATTTTGATTGTAAAGGGCCGTGTCCCTAGTATGTTTTCACGTTTATGTCTAAGATGGCTAAGAGACTTAGTATTTCGCTTGTGTACTTTTGAATGATGTTTTTAAAAGTGACATTTGAGTCTTATGGGATTTTATTTAAAGAGTTTTTAATTTCGCACTATTTTACATATCTAATGTGATGAATGCTAAGGGCTTGTATGAGACCTCCGAGAGGTCGAATACGCATGTTACGACTTGGGGATGCTCTCAGGTCGTGACACACACCCTTTAGAAACGAACTCCATTGCCTTAAGGTTCGAAATGAAACGACCCTTAGGCACTGCTGAACTGTTTTTCAACTCTAAAACTGGCTCATTTGGAAACTGAAACTTGACAACTCGAGTTCTACAATCTATTGATGCATAACAGGCATGAAGCTAGTCCATACCTACAATGACATCGAAAGCTACCATGTCTAACTCAATTAAATCAGCCATGGTACTCTTGTGATTGACGGAAACGGGACAATCACGATAGACTCTCTTTACTAGAATAGGCTCACCAACATGTGTAAAAACACTGAATGGTTCACTAAGTTGCTTAGGAATAACATCAAAATTCAAAGCAACATAAGGAGTTACAAAGGATAAACTCGCCCATGGGTCTAGCAAAGCATAAACAATAAAGTCAAAGACTTAGATCATACCAGTGACCACATCTGGCGACTTCTCTTGCTTTTGGCGACTATTAATAGCATATAAGCGGTTTGTTTCCCCGCCAGTACCTGAAGTAGTCCCTCTAGGTGCAGCTCTATCTGGTGGAGCAACTGAAGAAAGTTGGGCCCTATTTCCCCTATTACCATTACCTTGCATGTTCTCAGGACACTCCCTCATAAAATGACCGTTCTGACCACACTTGAAACAACCAGTAAAGCCCTTACGACAAATACCTGAGTGGTTTCTGCCACACTTAGCACATTCAGGAGGCTTACTACCCCTTTGTGTCGTACTGCCTTGAGAATAGACAGGTTTAGCTCTGAAACTCTGGAAATTCTAACTATTGTACTCATTTTTGTTCTTAAGTACAGGTGCACTAGCAGATGATAGGGCATGTCCCTTTTGCTTCTGTTGGAAGGAAGACCAGTTCGCAATACTCTTTTGCTGTCTGAACTCGTTCCCAGATGTCTTAGCCCTCTTATTTTTAAACTCTTCTCTATCCTTCAGCTTATCCTTCTCAACTTGTTGTACATGGATCATTAGCCTTGCTATGTCCCCTATCAACATTGTTGTCTTGCCTTCCTTGCTTGACTGACGAGACAACCCAGCAACAAATAAACTAATCTTGCTCCTCATGTCAGCAACCATCTTCGAGGCATAGCGGGAAAGTTGTACGAACTTCAAACTATACTCATGAACACTCATAGACTTCAGATTAAGGGTGAGAAACTCTCTTATCTTTGTCTCTCGTAACTCACGGCGAAAGAAACGTCTCATGAGAGCACTCTCAAACACAACCCAACTCACTATTGGCGCATCCTCAACCCTATTCTTTTTCCAATGGTCGAACCAAACTCTAGCGACACCCTTCATTTGGTATCAACTAGTTTCACCCTCTCAACATCTACAACATGCATAATCTCAAAAAATTTCTGAAGTTTTTCAACAAAGTTCTCTGGATCCTCTGTGTGACCCTTGAACCTGTGAGGCTTGGTGGGTTCATTTTTAAAAACTCACGGATCCTTAAAGTATCAACCACTTCCTGTCGATTATCTCTCTGGCCATCTTGATGGGTCACAACTTGACTTAACATCCAGAAAGCTTCACAGAATTCAACATTGGTGACCTCTCCTCGGGATTGCATTTCTAGTGCAATAGGTACCCCTTGTTCCTCGACATTTCTCCTAGCAGGACGACCTCTTACTGCTCTTCGAGGAGGCATGATTATCTGAAAACACGCGCAAGCACGAATTAGAAGGAAACTTTTTAGAGATCAACTCTAACGCACGAAATGAGTGTGAAGGAAGTGAGAAATTTTTCCTAAATATTGCAGCCTCCTAATTATAGATGTGGTGCGCTTTACACCGATAACTAGGACTCTACAGACACGGCTTCATAGACTCCCTAGGACTCTTGAACTCTGGGCTCTGATACCAAGTTTGTCACTCCTCGATCCTACACCCTGGGCGGGACTGGCACTCGGGAACCATTGCTGGCCCCAATCGAACCCTTGGCCTGGCTTACTTACTCAACGGAAGACTTAGACATAAGAAAGAGAATCCAAATACAAGATAACTCAACATGTCTCAAACTGAACTCATAATATTTTAAAAATAAACATTTAACTTAGCTAAAATAGCAACTCAAATCTGAACATAAGCCAATAACAAAATGATGACGAATGAACTAACATCTGACTGACTATCTATGAAGCCTCTAAAACAACTGAGATGGATGTCGGGACAGGCCCACAACATCCTAATGAGCTAAAATGATAAAGTAATGAAAAAAGGGGATCCTCCGGAATGCAAGAAGGCTCACCAACAACTCTGAAGCTCAACTGGATAACTGATGTGCTAGATGTTGATCCTGATTACCTGCGTTTGCATCATAATAAGATGCAGGCGAACTGGCATCAATACATTGAATGTACGAGTATGCAAGTTGGAATGCGAAACATAACTTAAGCTTGAAAAGGATCTGAAAGAAATACTTACCTTAGCTTTATTCAACTCCTGAATAACTTAACTCAACTTACTGAACTCATTTCAATATAAAGCAGTTTAAAAACAAGTGCAACATAAAGAAAAGTTGTTTAAAACATGATGTCAACTCTGTGTATTTAGAAATACAATAATAATTCTATATGTATGCAAAGATACAATATGAACTATGGTTGTATATGAAAATACAAATATTTCTTATGTATATAAAAATATAAAATACTGTTGTGGGAGTTTCTCTAACCGACAACCAAATAGGAGTTTCTCTATACCTTGCCGGGGATATAGAACCTGAACTACTAAGTGGATCCACTAGTCTATGCTAAAAAAAGCACCAAGGATTCATCTAAAAAGTAGGACCATTTTCTACCCATGATGGTTACATGGTTTATGGGGGCTGGGGGTTCTTTAAACGCTCCCCCATATCGGTGTTCAATACTACTCCTAAAATATGATACCAACTCTTTATGTTTAAAACATACTTCTTCTGTAATTTGAGATTAGTGCTCAAAAACTTAGCTCAAAGGCTATCTTGGAAATTAAAGTTTCCCCTCTTGCTACATTTAGAAAGCGATTACTCTTTTCTGAAAACTAGCCCGAAGGCTCTTTGGAAATCGAGGTTTCCTTTCTTGTCTAAATGTGAAAACATTTTAAACCCTTTGGGAATACATAGTCCTCATATACTTTTGAAGAAATGAACTTCAAGCTTTACTATTTACTGAACTCAAAACTTAAATCTTAAAACAAAGTTAAAACGTTTGCAAAAGACTTTTGGAAACTTTAAGAACTTCTCTAGACTTTGATCTTAACTGCTCTTGACTTGACTCTTAACTAGTCCTTGAATTGAATTATGGATTCAAGGATTTTGATTTGTGATAGGAAGGATCACATGATGTTTAGGAATGATCTTAAATAGCTAAACATGAGAAAAGTCACGAAATCATCGTCTTGGAACAAGTCCGCGACGCGGAGGTTTTTTAAATAATTACTCGCGAAATTAAATTTTGAGACAGAGGAGTCGGCATCTTAACCGCGACGCGGAGAAAATTTTTGGTCACTGGGGGAGCAAGTCCGCGACGTGGACTTGCATGCCAGATCACGCTTAACCTTTTCCTTCTCCGTTTTACAGCCCCAATTCACCTAAACTCGACTATTGATCTCAAATTCATTTTAGATTCTGATACCCAGTATATGGACTCAACTCAAAACAACTCTATAATTCGACTCAAAGATCTCAGAAACTCCTCAATTCATCCCAATTCAAGAACAACATCCAAATTCAAGAATACATGTCAAGAACATCAACTTTCAAACTCTTTTAGGACGAATTTCGCTGAACTAAACATGTTTGGCGCGTGGGTGAATGAACCCAACGCTATGAAAGACTCACATACCTTGTAAGATTAATTTCTTGGCGAAATCCACCACCAAATCGCACGATCTTAGTGAAATTTGAGCTTTTATTCTCCTTTCTCCTCTTTTCTCTTTTCTCTTTTCTCCAAGCCCTAGCGTGAATTTCCAATTGACTAAACTGATCTCATTCTGATTTGACCCTTAATTAATTCACTAAAACGAATTAAATTAATTGGATAGGGAAAGGACTGAAATACCCTTCAAAAATTCGGATTGGACATTTCCTTATTTAAACAGCCCAACTTCCAAAGGGCATAACTCACTCATACGAACTTGGAATTGCGCAAACTCAGCAGCGTTGGAAAGATTATTCCAAGATATTTCCAACCATATCTATAAGTACACCTAACTCATTCTGAGTTAGGAGTTATGGCCGTTTGAAGTTGACCAAAAACTCACTTTTCCTAACTTAAACAAATTTCCAGATTTTTTCATTATTTCCAAAAATTACTATTTCCAGTTCTTAGCTTCTTCCTAGCTATTTCAAATTGCGAGATGTTATAAAATCCACCTCCATTACTATACCTTCAAAGCTTCTAACGGTCATAGTTTTGATTTCATCGGCCAGAAAAGCTAAATTAATTTATTAGTAATACTTAGAGAAATCTGTTTATATTTCTCCTTCTTTGACGTCAGTTTTATACATAAAATAAATTAATTTTGCATACGATTAGGGTTCCATCAACAATAATTTGGATTGGGGAACCATTTACTACGCAGTAAAACACAAAGTAATTGACAAATCTCCACCAGACACAAAGATTGATAAGAAATAGAAAAATGATCTTGTACGTACCTTCACAAGTTGCAAGTTTTCACCAAAAATTCTATCGTATTTTAATGGATCTAATTAAATCTATTTATTTTCTCCTTCAAGCATTGTTCCTTTTTCGAGTTCGCTAGCTTTGAGGTGAATTTTATCAGATACATAAAATAAATTACATTAGATACATAAAAGAAAATTCAGATATATTTAATGAACATATCAAATACATTTAATCATTTAAGTACATATCACATATTTTTAAAAAAAAAAAAAAACTATATCAAATTCATAAACAAACACAAAATAAATAGATTAGATACATCTAATCATTAAGTACATATGATGTACATAAAAGACCAGATACACAAAATAAACACATTAGATACACGAAAATTCACATTCTGGAGAAGAAGTGTAAAGTTTGCTCATACTAAATTTTTTTGGAAGGATTTAGATTTTTTGAATTTTTTAGAATTTTGTGATACTGCAGGTATTCCAAAGTTGTTATACGCATGACTTCCTCCGTAATTTATGTACATTCCTAATTTACATACAGTTAATTATATGTATATGGTTAACATGTATCCGAGATGCAAATTGTGGTAAGAATGTCATCTATGAACACAATAACGAACAAATCAAGATACGTTACAAACTAATGGAAAGGGAGGTAATTAGCTCCTAAATTAGTGAAATTTATGTTATTTACCCATTAATTTAATCATTCATGATTTGGACATAGTGAAAATAATAAATGTAAAATAACATCATTACATATAATTACTAATATTTTATTTTATATAATATAACCAAACCAAAAAAATAAAAATTTACTGTAGAAAAAGGTTGATCAAAAGGAGATTTTAAAAAAAGATTAGTAATAGTTTCATGGAGGATATAAACTAAGGAATAAACGTGCATATGAATTTGTTGGCAAATAAAATAATTTGTAGGTTAGAGTGTATATATGTGTTGTGGGAATGAAACATAATAATTACCTTAGGGGATAGGAGAATGAAAATTTTGAAATTTTTGGGTTAAAATGATGAAAGATATTTTAGATATATGAAAAATAGTCAACTACTCATCGGCCCTTACAAAGCATGTGAAGTTACCTTAATAGCCCCTCAATAGTTGGATTTGTATCAAATTATTTCGATTTGGTTTGGGTTCAATCTGACTTTTTTTTCCCTTTTAGTAATATCAAATCAAATCAAGAGTGGTTAGATTTCTTTTTATATAAAGTACAGAAATCTCAACAATTTGGACGCTAATTACATCAATTTCTGAAAGTTTCTCAAATTACAATAATCCTGAATTTTCAGAACTCGCGGATACATTGTTTTTTTTGCCCGATGCATAGCAAAATATATATCAGTGATGCATTAGATACATAGCTATAAATCATATTCATACTTATTTAGATGTGAAATAATTGGGGTTATTATCAACAATAAGATTTGCACCAAATACATTGTATACAAATAAAGTTGTAATGTTTTGACAGAGGTGGAGTGATGTATCCGGATGTTAAGAGAGAGAAGGAAAAAGAATTTTTTTTGTAATTAATTCAAATGGTATGGATTTTTAAAGACTGTGCTATCTTAAGTCATGCCTATGCCAAATATCTCTATCCATAATGAATATTCTTACGTCAATCCGATTTAGCTTGATGAATAAACAAAAAAAAAAAAACATTGTATTATCTAGGGTTTGAACCCAAAAATTATAGATTCAAATGGACACATATTATCACTGTGTCAAAGACATAATATTTATCAAGAGTATCCAACTTTAAATATATAATCTTTAAATATAAAATCTAACTTATATATACATCGTAATTTTTTAACGAAAGATGTCTGTATAGCTCCGCCCCTGCCTATGTCATATATCTCTATCCATAATGAAAATTCTAATAAGTCGTATATTGGATATGACAGGCTTTTTGGACCTAAACAAGAAATCTTCTTTACCGATAAGCCTATACTACAGTAAATTAAAGGGGAAGGATTCTTTGACTAGATATTTTGGGGTCACGTAACTTGAAAGCATAACTTGTAACTTGTTACAATTAAAGTTATCATCGTATAGTATAATGTTTTTTATAAAATTTTGTCATAATTTTTTCATTTTGATTTGTTTAATTATGTTTTCTAGTCGGGGATCTAATGGATAACTTCTTTATCTTCCAAGATAGTAATAAAATATGTGCACACTTTAAATTATATTGAGTATATTATTATATCGTGTAGAAATGAAGAGAACCTTAATGCTAATGAGTCTGTTGAATAAATGGTTGATGTATAGAGAAGTTCATTAGAATTTGATTCTTCTTGTACAAAAGAAATTCTATCGATTGAGTTAACTACACAATGCAAGTAAATATATGGTGCATTTTCAATTTGTCCATCTCCTTTATATACAAAGAATAAAAATATTTGAAGCCAATGAACATGAACCAACAATGTCTCATCATATAAAAATAATACGAGTCTTGACAAGTCTTTTTATGATTTTGTAGAGCATGTAAAATTCGAAGAAAACTTTCTTTCGCTTCATGAATAGACGGTCTTTTTTGAGTTCTCCTTTCAATTCATCATGCTCCATCAATTTAGGTTTATCTTATACGAATATGATGATCTCCTTCAAAAAATGTTTTTTGATTAGACTAATATGGTCAATCATGTCCACATCCCCATATATGCGTTGTGCATTGAAGAGTTCCACAAAAGTACTTGAACCGTTAAATATATTATGTACCAATATTAGATGAACAAAGAAATAAATGTGATGAAAGTTTAATCATAACAAATTTATATATAATTATTTATGAAATTTCACAAATAGCATTCGATAAACTTAGTTTCATCCTTATTCAGAGATTTGATTTGGGCTTGAGCCCAGAGGCGTATCCAGAAGGGGGTCACCGGGTTCACGTGAACCCATGTTCCCCTCCTGAAATCATATATAATAGTGTTATATATATTTTAAATATTTAAATATAGATATGTGAACCCACACTTGAAGTATTATACCGTGTGATTATGTTGGGTGCACCTCTCTAAGTGAGGTTAGAAATTTGAATCTTTTAGTTATCTTGTTTTATTTTCCTTTTTAAAATTGGGTAATGTCTCTCTAAGTGGTTTGGATAGGTCAAAATAACTTTGGACCTATAATTCTAAAATTTTAATTATTTTAATGATAAGAACCTAAATGTTAAACCGATCAAATTTATATCTTAGATCCACATTTTTGTAATAATGCACCCATCATCTCAAAATCCTGGATACGCCTCTGCTTGAGCCCCAAATTGCATCTCCAACCCTACACTCTATTTTACTCTCCAAATATAGAGTTTTCTGTTTTTTCAGATAACCAACTCAAATCCAATTTTCTATTTTACTCTCTAAAAAAGAACCTTTTTCTCTCTCCTCAATATTATAGTATTATTTCTATTTCATTCTTATCTTCTTATTGCATAATATGAATTCTTTGTTTCTTTTTCCCAATAATTACTTTATATAATTTTCATGTGATATAAAATTTTATTTTTTCAATATTTTTATCTAATATAAAATTATATTTTATTCTAAATTTTTAAATAACATAAATTGCAAGAAAATATTACTTATATAATATACAAATTAATGGATAAATTCAAATAAAAGTGAAATACAATACATAAACACTCAATTTTTGAAATTATTACGTTGCTCCCATAAATGCTCTATAGAATTACGGAGTTCAAAATGAACGTTTTTGTCCTTAATTTTTTAATGTCTAGCTAAACATTGTTCAAATCGGAGATTTTCATTTACCACAATTTCTATCGTTGGAGTTGGAGCCTCTACGACATCTTGAACTGGTGCATTAAGGTCACGTTCATCCTCAATTATCATGTTGTGCAGTATAATACATGTAGTCATTATATCCTGTAGCACTTCCTTTCTCCAAAAACGTGACGGTCCTGCATAATAACGACGAATGCACGTTCAACATCTTTTCGGCATGATTCTTGTTTCATCGAGAATTAATTATTATGTTATGTATTGTATTTATCTTGTATTTAAATTATTATGTTATGTATTGTATTGTTATCTTGTATTTAAATTATCATATTATGTATTGTATTTTTAAATAAAAATTTTAATCTTATCATTTTAATTTTGTGTATTCTTTATAGTGAAAATTAATAATAAAATCAAATTATATTATTGACGAAAAATAGAAAAAACTAAAATACTATTAATTCGGGATGAAAGTAGTGTATATATTAAATAATATATTTTTTTAAAATATTATATTACATTTAAAATGAATTATGAATATTAGATATTTAATTAATGATATTATATGTAAAATAATATTTTAATTAGAAAGTAATAGAAATAATAATAAAATATTCAAAAAGTGAAATAGAGAGTGTGAATAGTAGTTCTCCAAATTTGGAGAACTACTATTCACCTCTCTAAATATGAAGAATAGAGAGTGATATAGAGTTGGGTTGGAGTGTCCATTCTCTACTTTACACTCCAAATATAGAGAATGGAGAGTAAAATAGAGGTGGGTTGGAGATGGTCATATGAGATTTTCAGTGTGAATTGGCATGGTTGATATGTGTTAGATTAAAGAAAAACAAATTAGACCTAGAATGTAAAAATAAGTAGATGTTTCTAATTATAATTACTTCAAATTTATAAGGATTTTCATAGGATGTTACTTAATTACTCGTATTATTATATATTACCATCCCAATAATAATTTAGATGTGTAACTTAATTTAATTAATTAAGAAGTGTGATTACCTTGTAGAATATTAATCCCCTTTGTCCAATTACTAAATTCTTCCTAACTGCGAGTTAACAAGACTGCAAGCAAGGAAAATATTTATTCGTATTCAATGTTTGAACCAAACTATATCAACATATCATATAACAATTAAGTGACAAAACGAACCAAGAATATTTAGACCATGAACCGGAACTAGAAGAAAACTTTTTTTTTTCTCTCTCTTTATAGATAGACAGATTTTCTCAAATTCATTTTGAGGATAAATTTAGGTTTATATTCAATGACATTTGAGTGTATATAAGAATATGATTTTTGATTAGACTAATATGATCAGTCTTGTCCTTATTTTGTACATTGAAGAAAAGTTTTGAAGTCTTTGAAAGTTTTGGGCAAAGATAATTTCCACCAAACTAGTAAAGGCAAATCTAGATTGATTCGATCAATTTTTAAAGTTCTTAGCATTGAATTCGTTTTAAAATTACGAGTTCGGACCTACCATTATTGCAATATTAATAATTTGTACACATAAATTCATATTTCGCGTCGAAAATACTTAGTTCAGATGAATCGACCCTGCAAATTAAGTTTAAGGAGTTCTAAAAAGTTAACATTTACTGGTTGAATGTTAAATTATGTGTTAAAATTTTAAGTAAATTAACAGTTTGTATTTCTTATTAGCAACCAAGAAAAATAAAAAAATATTGAGCAAGCACCTTATTGCCCAATTACACCTATATCTTGATCAAGAAGAGCACTTAATCATGCGCGAAGGAAAGAGGCTTCACCACTTGAGTCGTATAGAGAGAGAGCTCGTGCAGTTTTTTTTTTATTTTTTATGATGGAGTCATAACTTATCTAAATTGATAGTCAATACGGGGCCTCAAGTCTCAACACTTATCAATACATGGTGCTCTTCAACTCATCGTTACTCTAGATGGTGAAGATGTTATCAACTGTGTCTATGTCATGTTTATTTGAGATTTCATAGTAAACTCGATCCAAGTAATATGAGTTTTAATTACTAGGAAAGAAAAGAAAATTTAATATTGATTTACCAGACTAATCCAATAGATTAATCCAACAAAAAAAACATAATTAAAAGTGATAATTACCTCTCCAATTGTCTAATCCAAAACCCCATGAATCTTATTTTCAACAAAGATTTTGAAATAGTGTTATATTCTATCAAAGTTAAAAAGTATTATTTGTGGCTATATTGTGATTACACTATTTTAGGTAACATAAACAGTTTCTTATGATTCCTCTTTTCCTTTTTTTTTTCCTTTCTGAAACATAAATAGGTTTGAAAAAATAATAGTGAGCCAAAAAGCATTATGAAAATGACTTATACATGATAATACAAGCATCACTTCTTTGGAGGAGAAATTTGTGTGTTAATTTGTAGAATTTGTTGTCAAATCTACCAAAAAAAAAAGGAAGAAAAGGAATTTTATTCAAAGATTAAATGTCTTGTTGATAGCAAGTTTTTGTTCTTGAAATTCTAAGGAACATGATTCTTCAATAGTAGTTACCTAATATTTGAGAATTTTTTTTTTTTTTGCCAAACTTATATTTGAAGTGGTGTTCGATACCTACTTTGACACTCGACTAATTCAAATTAATGCTGAGAAATTCCACTTTGGGAGAGTAAAGAACTTTTCTATCAAAGGCGACTCTAATCCACTTCGATTCTTACTAATACACGCATTAACTTATCTACTATTGTCTTCATATAATATAAAAATGAAAAAAGATTAAAAAATGCCCTTTACATATTAGAAATGGTTCGGAAATTCCCTCCTTCCACCTTTTGGATGAATATGAAAAAATCACATATTATTTTCGTTGTGCTGAAATTTGATCGCACTGGATGTTTCTGGCAAGAACAATCAAAACTCGTGAACCTTAGGTTAATAGCTCAATGCTCTATCAACTGAGCTATTTACAAACGAAACGATGTACGTAGTAAATAAGGATTGATACTGAAAAGAGACCGATTCCCCTACTTCTCATCACACTTATGGAGCGCTGCTTTGTATGAGGCTCGTAAGAACTTAATGGCTAAGCTCGAAAACTATAGGCAAACACACGAGCAGTAAAGTTCTGAGCTCATAACAAGCTGAACGGGCTCGTATAGTTACAAACTTGTCAACTAAGCAATAACCATTGATTGAATCCCAGAGCTATTGCATTATTCAATAGTTAAAAGTTATCATACAGTCTCAAATCCAGCAAGTTCAATCAAAACATGATAGACAGACAGTTTTCTTAACCTATAACACAGTTAGCCCCTCATTAGATATAGGGGAGTATTTGCCATATGGTTGAGTCATCAAGCATTTCGTCGATAAAGATGATTAGATTATGATTAATTTAAGCAGCTGCTTGAGGCATTTCAGATTCCTGCTGTTGTTTCCACTGCTCTGGAGTGAGCGCTTTTGTAATAGAGAGAGCGTGGATTTCCTTCATCTCCTCGGCCAGTGCACCATTAACCATTCTGTGCCTCTCAAGCAATCTTTTGCCTTCAAATTGTTCTGTCGCGATGACTATCGAGAATTTTGCACCACATCTGAGAAAGAACAAGTCCAACGTAAGAAAAGAGATCCTAAAAGAATGGAACTTCAACTCCATGCATAAGAACTTACCCCCCAGACATATCAATCACTTCCTGCAAAAAAAATAAAGGATCAAAAGAAATTGTTAGGTACTTTTACTATGCAAACATAATGGAATAAATAAAATATGAAGGTTTTTCAGTGTTTGGTAGAAAAATTAGAACATAATAAGTAATGGAGTAGTGCTTTTGACTCTCCAATGATTGCCAAGATGGTGCATGAAATGATCAAAGAGGAATTAATCAACACACTCATTTGACCTGTGGAATTTTAAAAGCAAAGCACTAATGCTGGTGACATTTTTGATCCAAGTGATGGCCTTGAAATGCATAAGTTGGGTTAGAAGCAACTTTGCCTTCCAATGTGCATGATTTAAACCCTACCTCAGATGTGTGTTGTTTTTTATGAGTGCACAAATCTACCCTTATCCCAAAAAAAGTGTGCACACCTAAATCAAACCCAGGAACTACCACATCCAACGTTATCTTCAATTAAACATAGACTAGGAAACTTCACTGGCTTTCCAGGATTATCATAGAACTCCAAGTATCTCAACCCTCAAGAATAGGAGGTACAACCAAGAACATCAAATATGCGAGCCAAAACGTACAGATAAAAATATATAAGCAAATGATGAAAAGCATTCCTATTCGGTTAATAAATAACTATCATAGAGGATAATAGACAATTAACTATAGCATGCCCACAAACTGCTGAGGTGACTAAACAAATTAGCGGCTTTTATACATCAAAGTTTACATATTATTTATCCCATATGAAGATCCTGTGCTCCAATATACATATGATCAGTGTCTGCTGGTTATGTGAAACAGGATATCAACTTCAAGGATGTTTTGCCTCATTAGCCCACATTCAGTGCTTATTTCTTAGTTATGCTCCCCGCAAACTCCTACGGTCATACCTCTCTTAAACCTGACATAAATACTGGTTCTTTGCTTTCCTTCTCGTTATTCTTTTCCAATTGAGAAAGTGTAGTTAAAAGATAATGCCTCAAATTGAGTAATGCTTGAAGCTTTTATTTATATAGCACCTTTATGTTTAGAGATTGACATACACTTAATTAGATACAAAAAGAAGATCTGCAACCTACATGACAGGCGTCTCTCTTATTGACACAAAATAAAGGTAGTTCATATATGTATTCCAATAAAAGAAAAGCTCTAAGGTTCCTCAATGCTTTAAGGTTCTTCCACCTAGCCCTTAATGTACCTGAAATCTTAGTATGGCGTCTCTTATTGACATAAATAATAGGTAGCTCATATATATATTCCAGGAAAAGAGCAACTATCTCAGGTACCACAATGCTTTAAGGGGTCGTTTGGATTAGAAGCAATTTATACGGGAATTAGAAATGCATGGATGGCAATGTAGATATTGTAATGTAGGGATTGAAATGCAAGGTTAAGGTTATAATACAACAATTGTAGTGGAAGGATTATTTATTCAATGGATGTTTGATTTGTTATACTAAAGTGCATATTTAAAAATATTTTTTTTATTCTTTTGACAAAATAAATATTGGATACCACATATTTTGTTATTTTTGTCATCGTATAATTTTACTCCATGTTAGACTAATCCCCACATTCTTATTGCACATTTTATCTTGCAGAAAATAATATATAGATACCCGCAACTTATGAGGAAATCAGTTATGCGACAAGAGAAGTGGAAACAAAAATTGTACTATAAATATCCTAAATTTTATGTGGAAACAAAAAGTGAAACCAAACATTATATTAACACTAAGGGGTCGTTTGGTAGAGTGTATTGGAGAAAATAATGCTTGCTTTAGTGTGATGTATTACTAGTACCTTGTTTGGTACACTTTTCTAACCTATGCATAACTAATGCTTGTATTAGTAATACACTCTATTGTGTATTGAAGAGTGTATTACTAATACCATCTATTTCTATGCATTAGTAATGCAATGGGTTCTAATGCATGCATTAACATTATTAAAGACACAATTGCCCTCAAAAACTTTTTTTACATCCTCTCCACTATATTTGTGGAGGTATTTTTGTAAACAATATTTTTTCTAAGAAAATTATGTAATGCATAATATGTTTAGTACACCAAACCAAACATTGCATAAAAAAAACCTCATCATATCTAACGTAAGCATAACTAATACAAGCATTACTAATACACTATATTTTGCATTATTCTTATACACTACCAAACGACCCCTAAGTTGATGTGGAGATCACTTTCTCCACTACTCCCAACCAAACATCACCTAAGTTCCTTCCCCCAACCATTGATGTACCTGAAATCTTGCTATGATGGTATATGCTCTTGAGATAAGGACTTATTAGAGCACCTTTTTAGAAAACACTTCAACAAGTTTAGCTCCTTTTTTAGAAAATCATTTAAGATGTTAAATGTTCTAACCCTGTTTGTTTCCAAGACTGGCAATTTATGGCTAGTGATCAAAATCAAGGAAAAAGGTTCAACTTTATCACTGAATATTCGGTTTGTCTTACATTTGCCTGCGGTTACTTCCCTTTCCGGTTCATGAAAGCCCCGAATTGCTAATTCCGTCCCATATTTTTCCCTCCCTCTAACGGATGTCCAGCATGGCTCTATCATTTTTCACGATAGAGCCAGTCAGCCAGGTAAACCAAATATACCCAGAACAATTGAAGAAGTCAAATATACCCTGAACAATTGATAAGGTCAAATATACCCTACGTGGCTAGACCAACTCTTTCAAGGTGGAGGGGCACATTTCAGACGAAAGATAATGGTGGGGGCTCCTTTGACCGGAAGGGTAAATAGAGGAAGGATATAATATAAATAAAAGTATTGGGTATATTTGGACCTTTTCCCATCAGGAAATGCTAAAAAATGAACTATATCTCACTCGCCTTTCCCTCACTTCAAACAGATGTACTATGGAATGTACCATTTTCACCTTCTTGCGCAAACGGCCTACTTGGTTGAGCTACTTGCTTAGACAACGTACTTGTTTGGACGTCCTACTTGGTTGAGTTGCTTATTTGACATCCTAGTTACTTGAGCTACTTGAAACAAGGGAGACTCACATGCTTAAGGAAAATTTATGACCTACTAGTCTAAGCAAGTAACTAGTAGGTAGGGGTGCGCATCGGTCGGTTCGGTTCGGTTTTAGGTGTTATTGGTTCGGTTTATCGGTTTTCGGTTTGTAAATACTTCAAACCGATAACCAAACCAATAACATATTTCTTATCGGTTTTTGGTTAATCGGTTTATGGTACTTAACGGTTCGGTTTTCGGTTTAACCAATAAGAAAATACTCATATATATTATATACACGATAAGAAAATTTTCAAATAAACCATATGATTTTTCTAGCATTTAGCATGAAAGTAATAATCATAAAAGTAACAATCATTTTTCTTGCAAGTTTAGACATTAGACACATTCAAAGGAAAAAGTGTGAAAGTAACAATCGTTTAACCATTAACAAAAAGTGTGAAAGTAACAATCGTTTAACCATTAACAATAAGACTAGTAAATATAGCATAGTCTTATTGGGTTATCGGTTTAACCATTAACAAAAATTATAAAACCGAAAACCGAATCAATAACCCAATAAAAAATTTTGCAAAACCGTTTAAAAATCGTTAGCCCAATAACCCAATATCAATAAACCAATAGTGTTTTTTTCGGTTCGGTTTATTGGTTAAATCGGTTTTTGCACAACCCTACTAGTAGGTGCCTACTTAAGAACAAAGGTCCAAAATGTAAATAAGTCAAGTAGTTGCATCACCTACTTAAGAAGGCAGTCTTATGGCCCAAAGATAAAGGGCCAAGAGGTGGGTTATCGTGGGTAAGCGCAAGACCCATCTACCCCAGCCCATTAAGGGCTATATAAATGTATAAGTAGCTTCATGGGTCATTTACACTTGTAATAAATCAGCTTTCATCTCTCTCCCTCTCAATCACGTAAGAAATTAAGTTGGATTTCAAAAAGTTGAATTAGTATGTACAACAATTATGAGATTGTTTAGTTGTGTCTGTTTTCTGGTTAGCGTAAGTAGGATGCACAAAAGACAAAGCTCGCCGTGGAGAATGACTATGGGAAGTGTGGGGGCATTTAAGACCACATTATCCACACTCTCCATGAGAGGCGGCTGCTTGGCTGCCCAAGTCCTATAACTTCCTTCACTTATTCCCTTTGAAAAACTTTCCAATCTACTTGAAGTCAAGGAGGATAGAAGGTGATTTAGTGGACTGATTTTCTGGAATTGAAGAAAGAATTCAAGAACCCTACAAGGAATTAGGGCGGTTGTCTCACTTGAGAGAGATATGAGAGCTGGTTGTGTAATGTAAATGAAACCATAGAGTTGCTTATATGTTTATATAGCCCTTAATGGGCTGGGGCAGATGGGTCTTGGGTTTACCCTAGACAGCCCACATCTAGTCCCATATCGTTGGTCCATAAGCTTTTAAGTAAGTGATAAACCTATTGCCCTTTATTCTTAAGTAGGTGATGCATCTACTTGACTACTTTAAATTTTGGCCTCTTTGTTCTTAAGAGGTGATGCACCTACTAGTCACTTAGACTAGTAGGTCATTAATTTTCCTTAAACACGTGGCTCGCCCTTGTTTAGCAAGTAGGATGTCAAGTAAGTAGCTCAAGTAACTAGGACATCTAAGCAAGTAGCTCAACCAAGTAGGACGTCTAAGCAAGTAGCTCAACCAACTAAAAAGTAACAACCCCATTAACTTATTTTAATAAACATGGGGCAAGTGATATATGATATTAAATAAATTTCAAACTTGACCCATGAATTATCAACAAAATATTAATAATTTAATATTAACCATCAATTGAATAACTATAGTTAACAAATAGTCCAAAATACCCATTTAGAATCAATCGGAAGAGTCATTTATGAAATAGGAAGCTCAAGTACTCAAAACGACCTAGCAGGTCGTTACATCAGAGATACCAATTTACCCACCATTCGTCCCCAAACAGTCAAAAGAAAGGTTAGGGTAAGAAAGGGCACCCGACTCGATTAAAAAATGGATATCTTTTCTGCATAGTAGCCTCAGTCTCCCAAGTGGACTCCTCAACCGGACGATTTTCCCACTAGACCTTCACAGAGGCAATCTCCCTTGACCTCAACTTGCGGACCTCTATATCTAGAATAGCTATAGGCTCTTCCTCATAAGATAGATTCTCATCAAGAAGGAACGAATCCCAGCGAATAATGTAGTTCCATCACCATGATATTTCTTCAATATAGACACATGAAACATCGGGTGTACTTTTGACAACCCCTGGAGGCAAAGCCAATTCATAAGCCATCTCTCCCATACGCTTAAGCAGTTCAAACAGCCCAATGTACCTCGGACTGAGCTTACCTCACTTACCAAACCTTTCATGGATGAAACCTTCACCAACTCTTGCTCTCCCTCCATAAATTCCATGTCCCTGACATTCCGGTCTATATACTCCTTCTGCCTGCTCTAAGTTGAATGAATTTTACCTTCTAATGATTCCCTCAAAAGATCAGTACCCCAAGGTCTCACCTCAAATGCATCAAACCAACCAATTGAAGACCTACACATCCTCCCATACAATGCCTCAAGTGGGGTCATCTCAATACTCGAATGATATCTATTGTAGTATGTAAACTCAACTAACAACAAAAACTATTCCTAATAGCCACCCCAAAATTAATCGTACACACGTCTACAACATGTTCTCAAAGACCTTGACACAATCATCATGACAAATCTTTTCTCACATAACCATGATAAAATCCTAAATCATACTGGCTACAATCAGAAGTGAACCTGAATCAACCACCACACACTCATAATACATAAACCATCATATATCTTATCAATATTTCCATTCTCACAACATAAACTTTCCACGAGCTTAAGTTATAAAAATTTGATCTTTAGACATCAGGTATTCATCAAGGGAGAATCAGACTTATTTAACCCAAAGTAGGAAATGATCAGGTGACCACCCATCGAGCGATACACCCGAGTATACAAAACCTCTAACAACATTGTCGAAATGTTAGATTAGTAGTTGTGATTGTAGATAACCCTTAAGAATGGTAGAACTAGACATAATGGTCCCTCAAAGTTCGGGATATATACTTCTCCATGAAGAAGCTAGAAAATGTTGCCCAAATCATAGGTAGCGCCTTTATTGGTCGGCACTTAGCATGAGACCGCCACCACATTTTGGCTTCTCCCTAAATTGGTATGTCACGAACTCAACACCAAACCTCTCCCCACTATATTCATCTTATGAAGTAGCTCATGACAACCAACAAAGAAATCATAAACATCTTCATAGTAATATATATATATATATATATTGAGTTGAAACTGTGTTGGTTACTTCACATGGGTTTTTCGTATTGTTATGAAATTGTTTGACACCAATGGCCTTGTGGAGACAAATATTAGTGGATGGCTAATGGCACATCAATTAGTCGATTGGTGGTGTAATGATTACTAACGAATTGAGGGTTGCAATTGGGTCCACAGTTGTTGCCACTGGTTCATAACCAGTGGCTTCAATTTTAAACATCATTATTTTATTATCATATTATGAAGTAAGTTGTAATATATTGAGATAGGTAATTAAATGTTAGGTGTAATTTATTATACGAATACCATTAAATTTATGATATTAAAGGAATTGAGACTTAACCCTAGGCTTGAAAAACTAGGAACATATGAGACTTGATATATTAGTATTTAGTTGGTATCAAAATTTAGGAATTTGGATATAGTAATATGGGTGTCTACAAACTCGATTGCGAATTTGTATATTTGATAAATTGAAAACGTACTGAGGCATTGAGGAAAGGAAAAGCATTAGGGAATTAGCTTGCTTTATTTCGATTATTCGATGGAGGTAAGTTATGATTTATTATATGTGATAGAGAGACTCTTAATAGTGAATGATAGTCATTGAGTAATTCTGTGAAATTTTCTGTGTACTTAATTGTTGTGGTTTGGATGATTCATGTGTTGTTGTGATTGGTGTGTAATACCAAGACCGTGAAATCCATAATCTTGAATTTGTTCTATCACGGTGATGTCTTGAATAAAGAAGGTGTAATGAAATATTGTTAAGTGGAAAGAATGATGAATTAACTATATTGTTAGATCTGGTGCCACTAGCCGACACGATATTATTGGATCGGATGTCACATTCCGACATGATATTATTGGATCAGGTGTCACATTCTGACACGGTAACATTAAAGGAAGACATATTAAATTAACTTAAGTACTCAATCTCAAAGAATCAATTTCCCAAAAGAGCGTGGTGTGGAGGCATGAGTCCTCATGAGTGTTCTTATATTGTGATTAATTGCGTATTTGCTTCATTATTATTGTCACTGGTTCATGTTGTTTGTGTTTGCCACCTACTAAGTGTTATAGTTCATTTCATATTATTACTTTATTCATATTGATTCCTATTTTGAGAAAGTCGATGCTATCTACTCAGTACATATTGCCTTGTACTGATCCCTACTTGTATTTTGTTCTTCGTTTTCCCTTTGTGGAGTGCAACGAGTGTACTGCCCTCAGCTCTAGCCAGTCTCCAACACATCAAATTCTAGGGTGAGCTACTCCTTCTAGCTCGTGTTGGATTCTCTTGATCATGACATGATGTCCTCAGTTTTCACACAAACTATTTTATTCATTTATTATGGTTTCTTTGATACTTCCACACTTAGTATTTGGAGATTAAATGTCCTTTATATGATGACTTTCAGGTTTTGAGAACGATATGTAATAGACTCTAGAGGATTTTTATTTCTTACTTTAATAAGGTTTGAATTTTTGCATTATTGTCGTAGTGCATAAGTAGGTGAAGCACATAGCTCAAGCAAATAAACCTATGAAGTTGCGTATACATTTATATAGTCTTTAATGGACATGAGAAGATGGGTCTTGGGCTGACCCAAGATAGCCCACCTTTTGGTCCTTATCTTTGGGCCATAAGCCTTTAAGTAGGTGATAGACCTACTTTCTAATCTTTGGCCCTTGATTCTTAGGTAAGTGATGCACCTACTTGACTTCTTTAAATTTTCGCCCTTTGTTCTTAAGGAGGTACCTACTATTTGCTTACTTAGACTAGTAAATCATTAATTTTTCTTAAGCACTTGGGTCGCCCTAGTTAAGCAAGTAGCTCACGCATGTAGGACGTCCAAACAATTAGTTCAACTAAGTAAGATGTCAACTAGCTCAACCAAGTAGCACGTCCAAGCAAGTAGCTCAACCTAGTAGGACGTCTAAACAAGTAGGTGAAACACATAAGTGAAGCACATAACTCAAAGCAAGTAGGTAAAGCATATAGGTAACTCACTTTGTTCCATATTCATTTTCATTTCCAAATCTTATTTCCTTCAACTATTACTTAAACACATTTGTCCACTAGGATACTTAAACTTTATTCTAGAATATAGCCTCATTTCCCAATTTAAATAAGTTCATCGACGACAACTTAGGCATATAGATGTTGCAAATTGGAACTGTGATTTACATGAGACAAAATACATTAGTGGCTATGTGTTCACCCTTGGTAGGCGTGCAAAATCGTAGAAATCAACTAAGCAAGCAATCATTGCTAGATCGACTATGGAATCAAAGTTTGTAGCTTTGCAGTTAGTTGGTTCTGAAGCTGTGGGGCTAAGAAATTTGCTAGTTAATATCCTTTTAATAAAGGACATGTTGTCTCTTGTGTCTATTCATAATAATTGTCCAACCGAAATTGCTACGGTAAAGAATAAATTTTATAATTGTAAGAGTAGACACATGAAATTGAGACATGATGCCGTTAAGCAGCTTGAGAGACGAAATAATTTTAATTGATTATGTGAAGTCAGAAGTGAATTTGACCGATCCTCTGACTAAACTTGTGGGAAGAAAATTAATTCTACAAACCTCAAAAGAGTTCGAGTTAAGGTTGATATGATTGTCAATAAAGATAGCAAACCAACCTATGTGATTGGAGATTCCATGTAGTAGATTCATATGGTAACAACAAGTCAATATTGACTCTACGCACAAAAAGAGAGTGTTGAATTGATACTAATTGTGAGGATGAGTTATAAACTTGTAATGAATTCATAGTCCTTAAGAATGGTGTATTTAAGGCAGTATACAATTGATGAATTCACCTATATGAGAAGTGGACTGGGGCAGCTCTTATGAGATTTTGGCCAAGTCTCTAGAGCTATCATGAATAATTAGGCACCCGCATGGCCTATTGGCACAAAACCATACTGAACAGCAAATTACGGAGATCGAAATGTAACTAATAAATTCTCTAACATACAATAAGAACTATTGGTTCATATAGTTAGCAAGATACCTGGTCAAAACCATAGTTAAACAAATTTGTGAAGCAATGAGTAAACAATGAGACATATAAAATGTGTTAGACTAACATTTATACTCCAACTCAGATGCAAAACCAAGAGTGTAAAAATTGTGACAATCTCTTAGTGCCTCTCGATTTTGTCAGTTCGGTTGGGTAGGGTGTGGAGAGTGTGTGGAATGAGGGGTCTTAACTGCCCCCACACTTCCCATAGCCATTTTATACGGCGAGCTATGTCCTTTGCACATACTAGTTACTACTTATGCTAACCAGAAAACAAACTCAGCTAAACGACCTCAGAGTTGTTTTACATAATTCAACTTTTTGAAATCCAACTCCATGCCTAATTCCTCACCTCACTCTTACACACTTCCCTTGCAGATTGTCATCTGTTGTGCTTTTGCTTCCCTGGTTTTTAAGCAATAAAACTCTTCGAAAATCCACCAAATACCAACTGATTGAAATTGACACCTTTAAGCACATACCAGAGAAGAGAATACTAATGTACATGTTTGACAGATATTTAGCCTAAAACATCTTAGTCTCAAGCTTCCACATCAACCATTCAGCTGAGACTTCTCTATTTCTAGGTTTGGAAAAGTACCAAATCCAACAAATATCAACTTCATAGTGCAAAACCCCAATCAAGGCAGATGAAAAGTTAGAATTTAAATTAAAATCTAAAACTGAAAAAGATGTATTTTTTGACCTATTTATCCATAATCTTCTTTCAACTTTTCACAACCAAAATTTCTACATGGAACTCCCAAATCATGATAAACCCCAAGTTCCTGTTTAGTTGAGATTTCCTATCAAAACTAGTATGAACTCAACAAATTAAACGAACACACACATATATATAGGGGAGAATTTACCAGATGAGAAGGGTTGAGCTTTGCCGTCAATGAAGATTCTACTTGCTCCTTCGTCACCCCCATGATCTCTCTAACCCTTGCACCGCCCTTCTTTGTTACTAGTACTTTGTATTACAGAAGGAATTTGGAGCAAAATAGCCGAAATATTCTCTTTTATACTTTTATTCTCCCGTAAGGATAATAATCTGACATAATATGTAGAATGTAGAGTTAACTTTACTTTAGGTTTGTTTAGGGATATTAGTTTGTGGGGGACTTATTTATCACTATATTTGTATTATAATATTGAGTTGAATTATTTTACATGTATTTATATTTATATATATAATATGACGAAATAACTAATTTTAGAAAATATAACTTAATATATCCCATCATTCATGTCAAACAACCCTTAAGCCTTTAAGATGATTAAAACTTAAAAGGGAGTATTTTTCGTCTCGATAAAAAATTTAAAGGTGAGTATTTTATCTTAATAAAATATTTAATAAATTTTAGAGGTTAATGTGATAAGAAATTGTTGAAATGAAGTGGACTTTCGAATATAAAAATTGTGAAATTTAAAAAATATTTTTATTTTATTTTCAAGTTAGAAATAATATTTGAAAATTAAAAATTGTATCTGAACATGAACATACATAAATTAGAATGGTAGTCTTTAAGAGTGATTTGAAGTGAAAAGTGTGAAAACAATTTTGAATTTCAAATGTTGAAATTCAAAAAAAAATACATCAATTTATGTTCAAACAGTTTTCCATAATGAATAGTGGAAATTACCCACGACAAAACAAATAATTTATAACAATAACAAGAACAATTACATGCTCAATGAAATTTCACAAGTGAAGTCGGGAGAAGGTGTTGAAGGCACGTTATTAGGAGAGAAAGTAGATAGTGCAATGTTGTGTTGCTTAGGGTGACTGATGTTTGCAATGATACTAGTTCTATTATTGTAGTTCTTGTTTTTATTATTGTTTTTAATAATTTATCCTTGTATATTTATTTATTGTGTTTCGATTATCACATTATTTTATTGTTGTTTTGATTCCTCTCTTGTAGACTTTTCCTTGTTTGTCATATTCTCTTTATTGTCTCCTTTATATCTAAATTTATTACACTTGAACCAAGAATCTTTCAAAATCAGCCCATTTTACGAACAATTTTATATGGGCGAAACATAGCAGGGTAAATGGTCCATTAATGAAAAGACTGGGGATCTTTGACGACAAAAAAAGAAAGCATATGTTCCAAGAAATCCAATTCGAATAAGATAAATCATCACAATGAGGAAAGGAGAGAACAATGGAGGAGAAGTTATTTTTTTTTAATTTTCCCTAAATACAATCAGTAAATAATTAACCTATGAATTAGTGACACAGAATGAATAGAGTCTGTCTGCTTAATTCAGTTTCCTGGTTTTTGCAAAACCCATGGAATCTACTTGGCCTTGAAAGAAGGAATAATACAAACATGAAAGAATTTACCAGTGAGTGAGATCACTTAAAAAGCACAGGTCAACTAGGATGGAGAATTTTCTCATTTTAAAGTTGTACACACTACACGGTGATCAACGCGCGTACACACACAAAGAGACAGATTCGAGTTAGAGCATGTTGTCAAGTCAATTGACAGAGGACTGAAAATCAACTTTGCGACCAATCCCTATTTTGATAAGCAGATGCAGTTGTACATAGAAATATGAAGTTCAAGTTGTTTCATCAGGCCCTATTCAATTAGGTAAACATATAAAGCACAGTTTACAAATATCGAAGGCCAGAAAGGACACAAGGATTTCAACGTTGTAATCATGTGTGCTTTGAAAAACAAATGTACTACACAAAATCACAGACCACCCTTCCCCCCACACAATAGTCGAGTCAACCAAATGTAGCGTGCTTGCAGATTTCATACATGACTATGCCTCTCCTTATCAAGTTGTCCGGAGTGGAGGAGACACCAGAATGACACCATCTCCACGAACAAATAGGAATGGGATGGTCCGTCTTGTTGCCTAAAACACAATCAAGAGAATCAATGTCAGCTGATTTTGTAATCATTAGTGTGCAGAAAGAGTAGAAAATCATGCTTCCCCAACTGACATAAACATACACACAACTACTCTTGCAAAAAGCAATCCAAAATAAATACATTCTACTAATGGGGGCAGATCTAGGATTTCAACAAGATGGGTGCACTACGATTAATAGCGAATAAGGATTTAAATTTGATGGCTTCAACCTTTTGATTCTTATTGCCAAAGTGCACAAGTACTTTAGGACCCTAGTTTAAAGAATAGCTGAAATTTATGAGGTGCACACACATAACCATTGGACTCTTTAAGCTTTGGTTACACACAAATGTATTTAAGTAGTATTGAAGAGTTATAATATTGTTATACGTGGTCTAACAAAGGGAGCATGCATGCACGTGAATCGACCCTTAGGATACACCCCTAGTTCTACTACAAGTGGTAATAAGAGTAGAAAGCTTCTCGAAACTTCAGATGGAAAAGGAGCACCTATCTTCTAAGAACTAAAGTTCATTTCATCATCTAAAGCCATAACACTAGCAGAGTTTACAGCAATGGACTTGGCTCCTTATCTTTTGCACACAAACCAATCACCGAGACAACTGTTTCTACTCTTCCTTTTTTCTTTGGGGGGGGGGGGGGTGGTGCACATACATGTACCAAATTTCCTGCACCACATAGCTCTCCTTGTTAACTTCCATCCTAACCATTAATCTGAATCGACCATTCAAAACTTCTGGCTATTTCTACAATAACCCAATTCCTCTCAGTACATCTCACTCTACAGTACAAAAGGAAAACAAAACAGGAGAGAACAATGTCCTCTTTCTCTCAAAAAGTAAATCAGGCTGACTCTTTCGTTCACCTGGCACACCCAGGTCTGTGATGACCTGATATGCTGTGGATGAGATCTGAATCAGGTATTGGCACATACATGTGTTCTCTGGCCTTCTCTAGCATGATCCATTCTTATTTTAGACTATTATCTGAGTTCATGTAACATACGAGGAGAAACATATTGTTTCCATCTAGCCATATAACTCACTAATTTACACTAGCCACATGAAGGAAGCAATGCTTCGTAAAACGTTCTATTTTACTTGAGTCTTGACTAATGGGCTCCGCCCTCCACTTCTAAATTAGGTTTCTACTTCATGAGGTATACAAAGAATAGACCCAGAAAGAGTTTCAAAATTGCCTTTCTATTAAATAGCTAGCTACTACTTAAACAATGTTTTTTAACAATGGTGGTGTCCAAGGCTTATTCGTGCGCACCTTGACTATTCAAAGTACTTGCAATCTCCCACCAGCATAGGTACAGGACAACTCTATCCACCAAGGCTTAGGCAAATGGAAAGAAATCGCCTAATGTCCTAATGCTTTTTCTCTGATGGGATTTGAACCCTAATCTCCAAGGTTTTCACCTACTTCATTGACCTCTAGGCCACCTCCTTGGGTGCTAAACAATGTTCTATCTACGCGGAGACAATAAATTGTTTCACTCTTTCTTTCCTCTTTCTCAAGTACCCCTGCAGCATCACATTAGAACCGCTCAGTAACTCCCAGCTTAGGAACTACTATTACATTTTTCAAGACCCAAACATCTCCTAGTGAAAAAACCTTTTAGCAGCTTAAGTTGGAAAAAGGAATTTCCGTGATACATCTTTCGCCGTAGATGTTTCCAAGTACATAAACTGCCTCATAAATCTTGTGTACACCAATCATTCACTGGTTTCCAAGGGGGGGCGGGGGGGGGCGGTCAGACAAGTTAAAGCAAATGTCCCTTGGTATGAAAGAAATCATTGTGCATCACTACTGAATACTCCCTCCGTCCCTTTTTAGTTGTCCACTTTAGAAATGACACACAGATTAAGGCAACAATGATTAGCACAGTAAAGTTACAATTTTACCTTTATGACAACTTTTCACTTCAAAATTACAACCACTTATTTGAATTCAAGTGAAATAAATTGGAGGGAAACAACATACACTTTTACAATTTTCAAGAAGTGTAAATAAGGGTATAATAGATTGTTTCACTCTTTCTCAAGTACCCCTGCAGCATCACATTAGAACCGTTCAGTAACTCCCAGCTTAGGAACTACAATTACATTTTTCAAGACCCAAACATCACCTAGTGAAAAAACCTTTTAGCAGCTTAAGTTGGAAAAAGGAATTTCCGTGATACATCTTTCGCCGTAGATGATTCCAAGTACATAAACTGCCTAATAAATCTTGTGTACACCAATCATTCACTAATTTCCAAGGGGGGATTAGACAAGTTAAAGCAAATGTCCCTTGGTATGAAAGAAATGGTGGAGCATCACTACTGAATACTATTGAGGGAGAAATGAAACAAAATACAACAGAGTAGGTGGCCGTCAAAGCCAGCTTATTGTACAGAGCACTAGGTATAGTCCACTTTCCAACATATTACAACCCAGGGTCTGATGCTAATTGGAATGATGTATTGCAATGACCAGAGAAGGGGAGAAGAAATATATCTTAATTTCAAACCAAAAAAAAAAAAAAAGAGAAAGAGAAGGTAAGAGAAATAAAGCATACCCGAACTATCTCTTCATATGTTTCATCATCAATCTCAACTGTGGTCACAATTTCTTCAACATCACCTAGAATCATATTAAGATGCTGATCATAAGCCTGAAAAGGAAACCACATGACAGCTTAGTGTCGCCACACAAGATTTTTTTTTCAAAACTAAAATATTATTCATGTATGCTTGTAAATCAAATTGAGTTTTTGGAACTTATGATGCGTGTGAAATTAACAAGAATCAGAAAACAAAAACAAATTATAGTATCCTTAAAGCAGAGCAATAGCAAGATAATCCCCTAAGACCATAACATAGTTCAGTAATTTCCAGCAACATCATGTAATTGCTCCCATTTTTTTAACAAGGAACATCATGTAATTGTTCTTCAGCATTCTTTGGTATTGCAACAACTTGACAATAGTCTTATATTTTTTTCTCAGGACTAAGTGACCAGGCAAAACAGATATTTGAAGAAACAGGCAAACAAGAAACACAATCTCCACTTAACATGCAGGTTTATGGTATTTAATCTAATGCCTTTCCGCCTGCAAGTAGGGTTCGTTGATGATCGAAACAGGTCACTGCTTATTCCCCTCTCACCATTATTTGTCAAAGCTTTCACACCCAACCATCTACAATGTTGACACTGGGTAAAGATGCTTTTACATATTTGCTCTGACGATAGTCTAGTTTTACTTTATCTGTTAGTTGCTTCCTTTCACAGATAAGGTCTCCTTTCTTGCGTCTACTTATTTCCTTATATTCCTATTTTTCAGACATTTTATTATTCAAGAGATAATGACAAATGGAAGTTCTCAAAAGGCGTTCTTATCAGCAAAATAGGCATTCTGCCTTGCCAAATTATTTCTTACACCCACATGAGAGTGATCGTGCTGCTTTCCTTCTACTATTTTCATTCCATGTAAACATTTAGTGACTCATAACCCCATCCGAGTAAAAAGAAAGAACGTCTCCCTTGTTTTCTACTGAAATGCTAACACTACAGAAAATCACATCCTATCATGCAAAAAGAGATTTTATAGAAAAAATAGAATACAATTGTCCATATCTCCCTTCACCTCCAGCCGCTTAAAGATAGTCCTCAGTTGCTGTAGACTGCATATAATCTACACGTGTTTTATGTATTAACAGCATACCAATACATTACATAACTTGGTCATGCACAATAGTTGAAACCCGAGATCTCCCCATGTTTATATTACTTGATTGAATAATGACAGTGCATTAATATCTTTATATACCCTCTTTCCTATTCTTCATCAATTAGCACCTACCTACCATCATATTCTTTAATATATTGTTTCCGAAAGAATATTTGGTATGTCTATATTCTTGAGAACTTCATATATAACATGAAAAATCAAACCTTTAGAACACATAGTACTATATTGGAATACACTTCGAGTCATCCTCAATTTCCTACCGTAATAACACTTCGCAAGAAATGCAAAACAGATTATAGAAAGAGTGAATGGACATAGCAAAAAGAAAAAGGAGAAAAAGAGAGGAGGGCTCTATCTAAAAAGAAATAAATTTTAAATTTTAAGGTTTTATTACTTTTATTTAAATATTTTATAAAAGTAAAAGAAAGTCAAAGACACATTAATAGCAGATTTATTAACTATTATAACTGCTTAATTAATAGATGTAGAAAATAATCAATTACCATTATATTAAGGTGTGAGTTTGGTTGTTTGTTGCTTTTAAAAAAAATAAGACTGCTGCAGCTACTAGGAATCAAACTTGCGTAACTAGGCCATTCAGGAACGCCTTCAACCATTGAGCTACCAATAAAGTTAGTGCAAAGGTGTACAAACTTTAATATATAACCATATTAGGTAGCATTTATAGGCGAAGGGGGTCCACCTGACCACCCTCAGCATAACGTAGCTCAGCCAGCCTAGCGATTGATGGGCCAATGCTTGAAATCATATCCCATCAATGCATTGGCTTCTGCCCAACTCATATACTTGTGCTCCGTCAATTCCTAATCCTTCCATTTCAATTTGTTTCCTGACTTTACTTTTTATTCAGTTTTAAAAAAGAATAGCTCTTTCTTTATTAGCTAACTCCTTAATTTTAATTTTCCACATAATGTTTAAGACCACAAGATTAAACAGTATTTCTTTATGCATTGGCTTCTGCCCTACACATATAATTGTGCTCCGTCAACTGCTACTCAGTCGACTTCAATTTATTCGTCTTACTTCACTTTTTAGTCAGTATTAAAAAAAAATACTACTTTTTTCTGGTAACTCCTTAATTTTAATTCTTCACATGCATGTTTAAGACCAGTATTTTGGTATATCCAACATATTTTAGTTCAATACAGCAAGATTATATTTTCATTTTCTTAAACTCTGTACCAAGCTAAAACCAGTCAAACAAATTGAAACGGAAACCTGAACATGAAAGAAAATTGAAAACAAAGAAAAATCATAAACCCTAGAAAACGAAGCAAAAGGGGTAACAGGTACAACATAACTTACCAAGATCAAAACTTAAAAAACTACCAACGTGCATCAATGTAAGGCTCAATTCTACTATTCAACAGATAAATTATCAACAAAAGGATAGAACAAACAACGGCCAATAGAAATTGGGGGAAACAGTTAACATACATGAAGTTTGCCACGGAGTTCTCTGTCGGAGCGGAGCTTAACGTAGATTCTCTCGTCAAGACTAAGCCTTATGAGATCCAATGGCTCCTTCACTGTGCTCTCCTCTTCACTTCCCATGGCGCTTTCTCTCTCTCTTTCTGTGTAAATTTCAAATGCGATTATTTGATTGTATATTTTAGGGCTCTTTTCCCTAATTATAAAAGTATAATGAAGTGGGCCGGGTTAGGGTGGCGGGTCGTTTACAGGCCCTATCAAAGTTATAGAGAGTATAAGCCCATCTAAGTTCAATGGTCAGCCCAATTTATATAGAAATCGAGACTTCTGATTAATGGAGGAGCAGACTCAGTCATCTAATGCATCATATCATTTGATATTAAGATGGAAAATTATGGTTCTTGGGTTTCTTGTTTCAATTTATTTATTTTTGTTATTTATGTTCGGAGATGATTATATTCTTGTTTGAATTTATATATACATAGTATATGTTTTGATAATTAACAAAATGCAAGAAATGTATGATACGATAGATAAGTTGTTGGAATGACGACAATCCTTTTGATTGATCAATGCGTGTGAATTGTGCTTAGATGCTTTATTAAATTGCATCAATCTTCGAGAGAAACTAACATATGGGTAGGCTTACTGTTTTGATTCACTCAATGTGATATGGGACACAATAAAAATTCACATGTTTTAGTAGAAAATTAAAGAAATCACATGAATATAGTATAAGATTGTCTTTTCTTGTTGTCATAAGGTCAATCGTTGAACAAGGTAAATTCAATTAAACCCAACAAACATGATATCCCTTTAAATTGTGCAACCCCTCTCAACAATTTAGATATGTGAGCCAGTTGTTGCTATTGGTATTTATTGGATTAGTATATCTTTGTAAAATTATGTGAATTCGAAAGTTTGTAATAACATGCCATCATAAGTATTTAATTTATTTATAAACAAAACATAGAGATATGTGATTTACTAACTCGTCTTTAATTAGGATATCTTGATACATTATGTATGAACTATAATATGCATCTCAATTGGTAAGATTGTATAAGAGTTTATGCAAATTTTGATAGCGCTCACATGAAGTTTTCATGTTTATGAAGAAAAAAAATTAAGAAATTTAAATTGTGTGACTAAATAAAATTTCAATTTCAAATTAACCTAGTTTCAAATCATATTAAATTACTTGAAAACTTGATGAGAGTTATCTTTTTCATTGAATTTTGATACATGATTTAGAGATTCAACTAGTCTAAACTCACATAAAAATGTTCTACTTTGATCATTGGGGAATGAAATGCCCTTTATTAAAATAAACTATATACATAGAATTTGCACCAAAAAACTTCTAACTAAATATGAAGAGTAATTAACTTACACCACTTTATCAAAACGAGAGTTAATATAATGGAACGACCAACCCAAGATATGTTTTATTTGTATAGTCGATTACTCCCTCAATTTCATATTTATTTGTTCATATTACTAAAAAAAATTTTCAATTTACAAAATCAAAATAAAGTTAATTAAAAAAATTCATTTTTCTTAATTCTTTATGAAATTATAAATAAATAAAGTTTTACGAAAGTTCCTTCCTTGTTAATTTTAATATTGATAGATAAGACACATAATTAAATTGTGTTTAGAAAATCTAAAGAGTAAGTATTTTATTCATAACATTTTAAAGAGCACATAAATAAAAAAGTGAACAAGTAATATGAAACGGAAAGCGTGTTAAGAATTGTATTTGATACGTTTAAAAGTAAAGCGTGTGGGACAGTATGCAAGTTACAACCACAGATTCACTCCAAGTGGTTGATAATTGGTTCAAAGATAATTACTTCACTCTTTGGCAAGTTTGAAAATGACACACTTACTTTAGATTCCTTTTTTTTATGAATAAAATAATAATAATTTTTTACTGTCCATATTTTAAAATTTTATGTATTATTAATTATAGGAAAGTGACCTGGCGTCGAGATTACGTAAATGAATTCCATGAAAAGTATATTGATTATCTCTATGATTAGTCGTCTCTTTCCTTTTCCCAAAGGCCAACTTTATGTTACTTCCATCAACTTTACTTTTATTTAGTCCTGTCCTGGTATAATAGTGAAATTATTTTATTCTTAATTAGAAATTTGAAGTTTAAATTTTGGATATTAAGAGAATTGTGTTGGAAGCAGAGGCGAATTTAGGATTTTTCGAACAAGAATGCACCAAGTAAAATGTATTGATGTGGAAACTGATCCTTAATCCTCAAGGTCAAAAGCTCAACATTAAATCATGTGGACCATTTAGATTTCTTGTAGTACGGGTGCCAAAATATAATATTATACAAATCTTAGAAAATATATATATAAATTATCTAATTTTACGATGAGACCACGGGTGCCAGTGCCATATCTTTTGGCTCTAAATTCGCCACTGGTTGGAAGCGACATCTCTACATGGACTCATGTAATACGAGATCTGAATTTAGTAATTCAAACTTATCAACATTCCTTCCCCTTAGTCTTAACTTTAAGGTGCCAATTGAATCACGGTTAATCACTTTTGTTAATAGATTTGTTCTTTTTCTTTGTAAGTGAGTAAGTGAATTAACTGATATAAAAAGTTTATTTATTATCGTTTACACCATATAATTTATATATTTTGACTGATTGACTTTAGCGTTCCGTGTCGTAGTGACCTAAAAAAATAGAGAAAAATTAGAAGTTACAAAGAATTTAGGAGAAAATTTGAAGTTAAAGTAACTTGATAAAGCTTTATTTTTAACTAAAGAAAGGTTGAAAAGAAATTTCAAGTTTGAATACTTTGCTTTAGAAGAAAACTATATGCGATTAGTATTTAGTAATGTGTAATTAACAGCCACGTCCTGAAAAGTATTAATAGTGCAAAAGATTAAAAAAAAGTTAAAAGGAAAGATAAATAGGGTATATTAATCATTGAGAATATTTGTGTTAAGTTAAGATTATTATAAATTATAGAAGAAAACAATGAATATGAAACATGAATTATGTTTATAGATAATAGAGAACATTTTATTCTTAAAATGAGATTTTTAGCGTGAAATTGAATCAACCAACATATAAAACGAGTATGGAATATTGAGGAGAGTCTAAAAATTACATTTGCTTTTCAAAGTATTCAAATACTTTTTCGTGTTTCCTAAACTTAACTATATGAACGTTGACAATATTATTATTATTTTAATTTTTTTTTAATTTTTTTTTTAGTTGAAGGAAGTTTAATCCAAGCTATACAGAAACAATTGCTAAAAAGGGTCAAAATCAATTATAATATCTACGTATTCGTTCATTATTTCCCAATTTTCTCCACTCACTTTAACTCCTATCTATATATTTTCTTGTTTACATACCAATTTATTATTTAAGGAAAAATATCTTTTTAAACATCTGATTTTCTATATCAAACAAAGTAGTTTTTACTTAACAACAATTTAGTTGTTTTATTTGTTGCTAAATATCTAAATAACTCTTAAACTTGACACATTTGGTAAGTTAGAGTACACTTAAACTTAATCAATAACCAAATGCAACCTACTTATATTTTTAGCATAATACATAAATATGTCATTTAACTTAGCTTCAATTAATATTTACGCCCTTTTATTTTGGGTGTGCACAAGTAGGTATTCAAACTTGTATAAAACTGATCAAGTGGACGCATGCATCCTACATTACGTCCTATGTGGCAATTCACATCCTACATGACGTTTTATGTGTAATATGTCACATATAACGTGTGTGTCTACTGATTCAATTTTATACAAATTTAAGTGTTTACTTGCGCACACTCAAAATTGAAGGGCAAAAATATCAGCTCAAATCAAGTTAAAGAGCATATTCACAAATTATACCTATATTTTTCTCTTCGTAATTATGGGCCCCGCATTATAAAAAATAGATAATTGTAAGATCAAGGCGTCCAGTGACGGAGTCAGAAATTTATTAAGGGTGTCCAATGATAATGGTGTGTGATTGTCAAAATAAAACAAAAAAAACTCCTTAATTCAAATGGACACCCATTATTACCGTGCCAAAGACATAGTTTTTATGAAGGTTGTTCAACTTTAAATGTATATTCTTTATACGTAGAATTTGACATATATATATATATATATATAATGTAATTTTTCAACCAATGATATCCAATTGGACACTTTGAATTGGCTATAACTACGCCATTGAAGCCGTCCAATTATCTAATTTATAAAATATATCTATTAATACATTGAATTATATTAATAAACTAATTAAACCAACGATGTATACGTTAACTTTTCTTCTTCTTTTTTTTTTTTTAAAAAAAAAAACTCTTGTTGACACAAGGAAAAGGCAATTCCACAATTTCACCCATAAAACTTTGGTATGAAAAGAAAATAAAAGAGGAAAAGGTTGAAAAGCCAAAATGTGGGCTATATGTATGGCCGACTTTTTAAAAAATAAATAAATAAATTTTAGCAGTAGCTTTTAAGGCACAAACTTACAAAATCCCAAGTTGGAAATTGAAGATATTTTTAGAGGTTACTATTTAAAATTTTACTTCATCTTTATCTTCCACTTGTTGCTATCTCCTCAAATGGCCAAATTGATAACCATGACCCATCTCTTACCTTTTTTTTATTTTTTATTACTTATTCTGTTGAACGATAATTGTTTACGTATTATTTTGAAATATCTAATAATATTGGTATATTTATGAAATTAATGAAGAATTTTACACGTAATTTCTAATTTATTCTTATCATCAATTATAATACAAATATTATTTCATATATTTGACATTTTTATTATATCGTTATTATAAAAGTTTCATGGTCTCAATATATTTGACATTTTTTTATTACAAATGTTATTTCATTAAAAAAGTTTATTCTAAGATATAAAAAAGTATTTTTTAAGATTTTTTTTTTAGAAAGATACTACATATCACATAAAATAAAATACATTAAGTATAAAAAATTTAGATTTTATTTCTAGTTTCTAGTAGTATATAAATTAAAAGAGATGGTGATTATAGTTCGAATCTTGAAATGAATTTTTTTTACAAAGGATATTTAAATTAATCATAAAATGAAATATCAGACATCAAATAAATTCTTTTAAAATGAAACACTTAAAAGATGGATCAATTTTATTTATTTTTTCATAAATTGAAGCAATTAAAAATCTTGATTGTTCTCTTTACCATCCATTGTTGACCCCAATCTTTTCACATTATTCCAAACATGATATTCACGGTGTATCCAAGCTGTAATTTTGGACTCCACCCTAGCAAAGTTGACTACTCTTTTTATTTTAGCCCTTATTTTATTTTAGTTCAAACACAATAAAATGAATAGAAAAAAGTCAAAAAATAAAAGATAAATTTAAATTACACATGTTTTTACCAAATAAACCTTTTGACAACTTGTAAAATTTATTAACATGTCCCACTTCAATTCAATTCTTTAAAATCCCTTTGCCTATTTAAAAAGTGGTTGAAAAAATTAAAATCAATTCACTTCCCCATTCAACATTTCTTGACCCCTTAAACAAAATTTAAAAAAAATAGTTGGGGGTTGAATTTAAAAATATCCAATTTTTCAAAGAAAAAAAAAAAGAGAGAGGGGATAATAAGTGCCTTCTCCTCAATTATTTTACTACTAATAAAGTCCAAAGAGAAATTTTCACTTTGAGAAGTTTCTTTGTAAGAAGAAAAAAAAAATGCTGGAAAGTTCTGTTTTGTTGGAGAATACAGCTACTGGTGTCGCCGTCGCCGGCGCCGATGGTGAAGCGGCGGAGCTGAAGAATGACGGCGGCGGTGTTGGCGGTGGTGGTTCAGAGGAAGAAGATAAGAATTTTTCAGGTGGAAATCGTTGGCCACATGAAGAAACTTTGGCTTTACTCAAAATAAGATCGGAAATGGATGTTGCATTTCGTGATTCCAATCTCAAAAGCCCTCTTTGGGATGAAATTTCTAGGTAAAAATTTTTTGCACTAATTTTGTCTGGGCATGCAATTTTCAATTTCACACCAATTAGTCAAACTTTAAGCTGATTTATTAACTATTTTTGTATTTTCAACTGTTGATTTTGGGGAAAAATTTGAGGTTTTTGAAGTGGAAGGAGAATTAGATTTTTTTTGTGTTAATTATGACAGGAAGATGGCTGAGCTTGGGTATAATAGAAATGCGAAGAAATGCAGGGAGAAGTTTGAGAACATTTATAAGTATCATAAGAGAACGAAAGATGGTAGATCTGGTAGACAAACTGGGAAAAACTATCGATTTTTCGAGCAATTAGAGCTTTTAGATAGCCAATCCTTGTTTTCATCGCCTCCGTTAAACCATAGCCAAATCAATAGAATGGAAACAATGCCAGTGCCAATGCCTATGCCGATGACAATGATAAAACCAGCTGCTAATGGATGTCAGGATTTTAGAATGGATCTTAGTCGAGTTCGGGGATTTAATCCGGAGTTCATGTCCACATCCACGTCCACGACCTCGTCCTCGGGGAAAGAATCCGATGGTAGTGTGAAGAAGAAAAGGAAATTGGCTAGTTATTTTGAGAGGTTGATGAAGGAAGTGTTGGACAAGCAAGAGGACTTGCAAAACAAGTTTCTAGAAGCAATGGAAAAATGTGAGAAGGATAGGATAGCGAGGGACGAGGCTTGGAAGATGAAAGAAATCGCGAGATTAAAGAAAGAACAAGAAGCATTAGCTCACGAAAGAGCAATTTCTGCTGCGAAAGACGCAGCAGTGATTGCTTTTTTGCAGAAAATCTCAGAGCAACCCATTCAACTACAGTTACCAATGGATTTACCCCAAGTATCCCATAGGCATACCGAGGAACGAGAGAGTGAATCAATGAAAACTATCGTAAATCAAGAGAATGTTATGCAACAAGACAACGACAAGGAAAACATCGACAAACAAGAGATTGATAGTGCTGGTGAGAATTCAAACTCGTTTCAAACGAATTCATCTTCTCGATGGCCTAAAGCAGAAGTGGAAGCCTTGATCAAGCTAAGAACAAACGTCGACTTGCAATACCAAGACAATGGATCATCAAAAGGACCTCTATGGGAAGACATCTCATGTGGTATGAAGAAGCTTGGATATGATAGAAACGCGAAGAGATGTAAAGAGAAATGGGAGAACATAAACAAGTACTATAGAAGAGTTAAAGAAAGCCAAAAGAAAAGGCCAGAAGATTCAAAAACATGTCCTTATTTTCATCAATTGGATTCAATCTATCAAAACAAGTCCAAGAAACAATTGCCCATTATAGAAAATCCGGGTTCCAATATGAAGGCCGGAGAGATACTAATGCAAATAATAAACCAGCAACAACAACAACAGCAACAACAAGCATCAGAAAGAACAGAATGTTGAACAGAAGGCAATACAATAATGGAAATAATAGTTTGATGAAGGACAAGAAGGTTTTTCTTTTTTACTTTTGTGGTTAGTGTACCATTTTTTAGGAAGTGGGACAAAATCATTGGAGTTAATAATGTGCCTTGGAAATGTGGGTTCAAGATTCAATTAAGTGTGAGGGAGGAACTTTCCATTCACAAAGTTATTTTTACTAAAAATGCACACACAAAGAAAGTGGCATATTTTCTTTTTTTCTAGTTATGTATATTTAATCATTTGCTGTTAGTAGTTAAATAGTGTCAGAGGGAATAGTTTTAGCTTTGGTGTGATTTTGATATTTCTTTTAAGACTATATATATAGCATATAGTATACATTTTCTTCTTTTGAGGCTTTGGTTTCTCAACCATCCTCCATGAGTCCATGTGTGTACTAGTTCAAAATAGTTGATTGTGTTTGTATGAATTGAGAATATACTTTTTACATGTTGTCATATAAGGATTTTTATTTTTGTTGTTGTTGTTGAAGGGATTTATGGGTAAGAGTGAAAAAGTTGTTGTAGAAGTATACTTTGACTAAATGATTTTCAAAAGGGTCCTTATTATTGTTTCGATAGAAATATTGAAAACACCTTTGAATTTAACACTAATTATTAGTAATAGTTTTAAAGATACTTTTTTATTTGATTAATTATAATTAGATATATCTCTGATCAGCTACTTGACATAACAAGAGGTCTCAAATTCTTGTAGGAGCATGATGTCTTTAATAAAAAAATCAAAAGAAGTGTTGAAAACACTTCTAAACTTGGTGAGGATTTAAGGGTGTATGTCAGTTATGTTGCAAGATTGAGGATCTGTTTAAGTTTAGTTAATCAAGTTGGCAAATATTTTTAAAATTGATAATAGTTCAGGAATGAAACTAATAATTCACGGCAAATTTAGAAATGTTTTTAAAACTTGACAAGAGCACTCATTTAAACATTTCTATTACAGCTTGAATGTTATTTGAGTTAATATCTCAGATGGTCACTCAATTAATTTTTCAGAAAGTTATTCAATTTTGATTTTTTACTCAAAAGTCACTCAACTATGATTTTTTTTTTTACAAAGTCACTTAACTATAGATTTTTCCTCAGAAAGTCACTCAACTATGAGTGTTTTACTTACAAAGTTCAGTGACTTTTTGAGAAAAGAAATCATAGTTGAGTGACTTTCTGAGAAAAAATCGATAATTGAGTGACCATCTGAGATGTTACCTCTTAATTATTTTAATATTTTACTAACCTCACATTTGAATATGCAATCTGAAGTTAAATTTCACATGAACATTTGAACATGTAATTCCAGATTACCCAAACTTTTCAAATTCATTGTTTCCTTTTTTAAAAATATAAAAGATTATTAATAAATTTACATTTTGTAAAGTAAAGAACCATTATTTTGAAATTTACGAAAACAGATTCATATATATTCAGCTGAAAAAATTATATTAATTTTTTTTTATGACTAATCGGAAAAAAACAAAATGAAAACGTAGACTTTAAACGCAGTAATGTAGCAATTTTTTAATCAATCAATAAGAGAGAAGCCAAACTTTGACTATATTTAGTTTGTATTTGGATATGATTTAAAATTCTCATTTGAAGTTAATTTGTTTGTATACGTAATTCAAGGTTTTTTCCGTTTTTTAAGTTGTAAATAAATTATTATTATGACAATATTCAATGACACATAATTTTATAAAAAAAATAAAATTTTGGTAACTGTAAGCTTTATTACCATATATGTCAATATGTACAGAGATTTTTGAAGTTCTAGATATGAACATAGTCCCAATCTCAGAGTTCGTTCTACCACCCTTAGCACTAATTTTATAATAAATTACTAGTTGATAATAATAAATAATTTACTGTTTTCAATATAATTGTTTCACATGATGATAAAACATGATTTTTTATACAAATTATAAAATTATTAATCAAGAAAAAAAATTCTGAGATTTTTTTTAAAAAAAAAAAAGGAAGAAAAATATCTTAGGGACTGTTGGACCCCATGCTGCCGTCCCCTCACTCCCTACCGTCCATCCCATATTCCCATGCGTTTCTCGTTTTTTTTTTTTCTTTGGGAGTAAGCGTGCCTCCGTCAAAGAATTTTATAAGCAGGATTAATGATTAAGATATAATGTACGTAAATTTTATGATTATCTTGTAGAGATAGAAATGTTGTTTTTGAAAGGTCATTGACTCAACTGCAATAAATATCAAGTAACAATACACGGAAGACCAAAACAATTGTCCAAAACATAGCATATAACAACAAAATAGTGCAATAATTAAAGATCAGCACAAACACTACAATAATACTATTATAATGACAATGACAAATATTAACCCCTCTAGGTAAAACAACACTACACTACCTGCTAATTTTCTACCCTAATGCGTGTCCTCCATATTTTCCTACTTGGGTCCTTGGTAACCTCAATTTGGGTCATATTTTGTCTTATCACCTCTCCCTGATACTTCTTCGGCATATTTTTGTCTCTCCTTGTACACTTTATAACCAAACTTTTGCACCTTATCACTAGTGCATCTGTACATCTTCTCTTCACATGTTCAAACCATCTCAATCTTACTACCTTTATTTTATCCATCACGGAGGTCATTCTTAGCTTATTACGAATATCCTCATTTCTAACATTATCAAGGAGTATGACCACACATCCACCTCAACATGTTTATCTCCGCAACATACATCTACTGAATATGAAGGTTTTTTATTTGCCAACACTTCGCGCCATATAACAAAGTCGGTCTAGTGACCACTCTATAGAATTTACCTTTGAGTTTCGGTGATACCTTCTTATTAGACAAGACCCCAGATGCGAGCCTCCACTTCATCCATACTGCATCAATATGATGTGTGATATCATTGTCAACCTCCAAACTCTCCTGAATTCTAAAGAAATAAATATATAAAAGAATAATTAATTATATATATAAGTTAATTTGTCAACAAGAATTTAGATGACCTTCTCAGAGTTTAAATTTGTGATCTATAATTAAGGATGAAACAGTCCCACCATTACACCATAACCATGTCAATAAAGTCGTCTCATTTTCTACTCTTGCTTTATTATTAATAAAAAAAAATTAGTTTTAAGTTTGCCCAGCAACAAGCCAGCAACTAAACGGTGAATTTAAACAATTAATAAAGTTTACGAAAAAATTGTTTCTTTTTTTCCTTTGGACAAGATCTTCTACTAACAAGTCACTTAAATCTAACAGGAGATAATGAAGGTTTTATTTGTTTTTTATTAATGAAGATTTTAATTTTGATATTCAAATTTTAGTTATATAAGTCAGTTTATTTTGTAGGTTTGAATCTTAATTATTAAGGAAACATTTGATATAAGGGATATATATAAGAAAAATGTTGAATATAGAGTATCAATAAGTTTATTTTGTAGGTTTGAATTTTAATTATTAAGGAATCATTTGATAGGGGATATATATAAGAAAAATGTTGAATATTGAGTATTAATAATGCTAACACTAATAATGATGGTATTAGTTATGATGAGATTATTCCTTATATAATTATTTGATTTGGTATTAGAAATAACATGCATCGCATAATTTTTTTTTAAATTTAATTTCAAAAATATCCCCCACAAATAAAGTGAAAAAGATGTGGAAAAGATTTATTTGAAGAACAATTTTATCTTTGACCATGCTAATGCATACATTAAAAACTCTTATACTGCGAATATCATGATTTTTCATTTATTACTTACATGTAACATAATGTCAAATAGAGTATAGAAATAAGAAAAGATTGCGTAGTAAGACAAACATGCGATGTGTATTTGCTATACACGATTATAGTTTGAAATAAATATAATTTGTAGCTATTGTTAGGATTGAATAACAATTTTCCCTCTTCCCCACATCTCTCCTTTTTTTATGCACCCTCACTCGCCTCTCTCCTTTCTCTGCCCTTCCTCCTCGCCTCCTCCCTTCTTTCTCAATACAAACACAAATGATAATAATGGTTAGTGATACAAATACAAATGCTAATTAACAGTCAATGATACAAATACAAATGATAACTATCAACTATACAAATCTTATTCAATGATACATAATACAAATACACATAATAGCAAATTAAATGAATTCAAATACTAACACACAAGACAACAAATATAAATATAAATACACATGTCAACAGATAAATGCTCTATTTCAGTAATACAAAATACAAATACACAATGCAATAATACAAATACAAATACACATAGTAGCAGATGGATACAAATGCAAACACACAAAGTAACAAATATAAATATAAATACACATGTCATCAACACAAAATATAAACATACGGTGCAATAAATACAAATACAAATGGCAAATGCATACAAATACAAATGAATATAAATGAGTTTGTTAGTTACAAAAATACAACATTGATGCAATTATGTTTGTAGATATAAATTATATTTTGTTAATACAGTCAAATTTGATACAACATCGATTCAATTATATTCACTAATACAACTATAATTATCTATACATATATACAATTATCCATCTCTCATTTTCATATGTCCATTTAATTTCTACTAAAATTGAAAATCGATCAAATGAAATAGTTGGGAACAATAATAATAGTTGGGCCACATTGGGCTCAACCATATTAAAGTGGGTACATGAAACATATCGTGAGACCCAAAACTCAAAGACTAACCCAACAAACACTTTAACAAACGACCAATTGTTACATCAAATCCAATATACAATCAGTGTATACAGGATTATTGGCATATACTCAGGGTCGTTTAGTAGTTGGTTAGAGTTATTCGGATATTACTAGTTACGAGAGAATGTATTTTTTTTTATGCAGGTATTAGTAGTATGCAAAGATTAATTATTCCACCTTCTATCTTCTATGCTGCATAAAATAATACATACATTCTCTCATTACTTATTAATTTTATACATCAATAACTTACCTCCTAACTAACTACCAAACGTGATATTACTTATGCATGATTTAATATATACATGTATATATTAGATATACACATTGCATATTGACTAGAATATGCAAAATAAAGATTGAGATTATTTTTTTGTGGAGAACTTTGTTAGAAAATGAAAACCAGACTACACACTCTGATCGAACTGTAATATTTTCGAAAATTTTAATGTATATAATTTGTAATATAATGTTCCCATTCTCATGAAATCATATACTAGTATTTTCCGTTTCTTATAAGTTGTCTAAGAGAGTTAAAAGAACTTTAGGTTAATCTTTTCAAAATCCATTTTTTTTCTACTTTGATCAAAGAAAACTAGTAATAAAATAATTAAGGTGCCTATTAGCTTGTCCATGCAATATCTTTAAACTAATTTTTAGTTGATATTTCTTCTGCTTCAAAATACTTATGGTCCTTGTTATAATAATCTTGTTTTTGAAATACTTGTCATTTCAAATATCATAATTATAACACATAAATAAAATAATTAAATAAAGAAATTATTACATAATATCTTAAGACAATATTAAAAACCCCACAAGCATTTTTTAGGACAAGAGAACAGTATAATTAATTAATCTCATACTAATCCTGTAATCCATATACAATCCAACATGGACCCCACCCCATCACGTTTCCATGCCGTTGAGTTAATAAGCAGAAATATATTAATATGGATTGTGGTGTAGTAATAGGACTGTTTTACCCTTAATCAGACTTTCGAATTCGAATCTTTATGAAAAAAATCATGTTAGTAACGTCACCTTTGAATGAACCCCGTAATTAGTCGGGACTCCAGTATGGACTTTAAACACCGAGTGAAAAGCCAAAACAAATAAAAATAATAAAAAATATAATAATTTTACTAACTATTGTTGTGTAAAACAAAACATGACAAGTAAAATAAATCGCGATTATCAAACTCTACTCTCACCTTGATATTTTAACCTTTCGGGTTCGAGCTTGGATACAATTTTTTTTTTTGTTGGGAGCGCTATCTTCGAATGAGTCCCGCAGTCTATCCAAATTTAATCGGGACTCCAATGTGGTCGGATGGAAAACCAAAAAAAGAAATAGAAATATCAATGCCCTATTTTTACGTGTAAAATAAAACATGACAAGTAAAAATAAACCGTAGTTATTAAACTCTACTCTCACCTTGATATTATAACCTTCCAACTATCATCCCCCACATGTTGACAGTCACACTGTCACCATTAAACTCCGAAACCCCCCCAATTTCTCTCTGTTTTTTTTTCAAGCTTTCTCCAATGGCGGATTACGATGCCGCCCCAACCCATCACCACCCAAACAATCTGATCCAGAAAGAAACCGCTCTACAAGCAATCAACACAATAATCCAGCTCCATTTCGAGAAAACCCTCGAGAAAAAACGAGCAATCGATTTACAAAAAAAGGAACTATGGAAGATGTTTCAACATTTCTTCGTCTTCTTATCTCTAATCTTCTTGGGTCAAGCTCTTTCTCCGAAGCTTCAATGCCGACATTGTTGGATACCCATTGGGCTTCTCTCGTTATCCCATCTGATTTTCTACGTATCTGTAGCACAAACATTGAGATGCATAAATGGGTTTAAGTATCAACGGAGATGTCATAAATTGACATTAGGGTTAGCTACAGAAAGGTTAAGGCAACTGAAGATGAGGATTAACAATGGTGGGGTTGAAGAAATTGGGGATGAATTTGAAATACATTATCAAGAACCACCAGAGAGTTATTTTGGTAAGTTTAAGAGGAATTGGGCATTGCATTTTGGGTTCTTGATTTTTATTTATGGATTTATGGTTTCTTCATCTGTTGTAATACTCTGTTTTTGAGATCTTCAAAAGAATGAACTTTGGTTAGGGTTTTGGGTGGGGAGGGGCAATTTTGGGAATTTTGATGGAAAATATTTATTGTAATTTTAAAAAATTGGATGAATTATGGGTTGTGAATTTTTTTTTTTGGTAGTTTGTTTATTTAAAATTATGGATGTGTACATTTTTGTTTTGTAGGTTGGTGCTTCTAGATTTTCTTTTTAAAATATCATACTTGTCACTTTTCGAATTTCGAGAATCAAATAAGTTTATTTTTTTATTGTAAGTTTTTCATAGATGTTTTAAACATTTTGAATTATCAATTATTATGACTTATAGTATTTTTTACGTAGTTTACAAATGTATAAATTTTATTTCAAAAAAATTAAAATTTTCATGCGCAAATTATCGGTCAAACTTAAACTGTTTGACTGTTAAAAAATGAATAGTGCCACATAAATTGGGACAAACAAAGTATTAGGAAAGAGATTTGTGTGTTATTTACTCTCGTATCGATGTGATATTGTCTGACTTGACATATAATTTATAAAGAAAGAAGATTTGAAATTTATGATCTATAATATATTTCACAACTTGTTTGATTGGTTATAAATTGTTCCATTCAAGATAGAATGAGAATTTTAAAGTTTAATTATTTTTAATTATAAAAAAATGATATTATTTTTTGAACGAACTAAAAAACAAACAAATGAAGTATTATTATATTAGTATGATCTTTTTGAATAGTTTGGAAATTTAAATTCCAATATAAGAAGGGAGAAAGGAAAGGTAGAGTGGAGAAAGTGGGATTTTTGGTATATGTGTATTTGGTTGCTTTTTTACGCGATACTTCAATTAAATGTGGAGTAGTAATTTAAAGGGATAAAGGTCTGAAAAATATTTTAACTTTGATCGAATTTATTGTTGCGATACTAAATTTTTATGAGGATCTATTATTTTCCTAGATTATTTAATATCGTATTTTTATCCCTGAATTATTTAATAGTGTATTTTAAAAGTATATATGTGTCCATGTGGACACATTACTATTTATGATTTTGCATTATTGTTTATATCTACGTGGGAAAATATATATATTTAAAATACGGTATTAAATAGTCTAGAGAGGTAATAGATTCTCATAAAAGTTTAATATCGCAACATCAAATCTGATTAAGGTTGAGTATTTTTCAGACACTTATCCCTAATTTAAATAGTGCGTACTTTCTTCGTTTTATATTATTGGACTCAGGTTGACATTTGACGTGTTTGATTTTTTAAAATTAGTTAAAATTGTACTTTATAAAATCAAACTTTATTTATTTTAAATATGAGTGTTTATTGAAATGTTTATTATTATTATTATTATTGTTGTTGTTGTTTTAGTGGTTTTGAATGTTTAATAAATGTGTATATTCTTTTTAGGTATGTTTTAATAGAGTTAAATGCGAAAACTATGTCACGCAAAACGAAAATGAAATGAATTTAACACTTTGTAATAAGTAGCTCACTAATGAGACAGCTGCCACATGACGGATTAACACTTTTCTACCATCTTGTTAAACCTATTAAATGCCTTCGAATAAATTATGATTAAATATTATAAAAAATATTAATTGTGATAAAATAGTGTTATAATTGAAGTATAAGAAACAATATATTATACTCCCTCCGTCCACAATTGTTTGTTAGGATAAGGTCATGCACATCCCTCAAGAAAAATTTAATACAAGGTATAATTTGACTAATATAACCCTACTATATCAAGAATACCAAAAGTTCACATAACTTTTCAATTGAACTACACAATCATTAAGGGTAGAATTGGAAAAAAGTGACTAATTATTTCTTGATTGTTTAAATTGACAATTAATCTTGGACATCTATTTTTAGTATACCTGCCAAATAATTGTGGACGGAGGGAGTATATTAGTAGCATGTATCCAAGAGAAATACTGCGACTACTCTATTGTGAAAGGATGCCAACTATCCCCTATGTCTAATAATAGTTGTCCACTATACTATTTTGGGGTGTTCAACAATTCATGTCCACTTTACGAAATCAATGAATAATTTTATACTTGGTTTCTCATTTACCCTTAGTCTCTTATCATTAATTATAGTCATTTTTCTTATTGCATTTGTCAATACGTTGTATTTATTATATTCATAGGATAATATAGTAAAATTACTCTTCTATTTATAGTTTGGTGAAATGGTCTGATGGACCCTTGTACTTGTATGCATTTGTATTCTGGATCCTTCTATTTAATTATTTGTCAATTGAACCCTTAAATTCAATGTAACTTAGCATTTTAAACCTCATTGGCTTTGCATGTACTTCAAACTCTCAACAAAAATGACACATCATCATCCACGTCAGATTTAAAATTACACATCATTTATTCAGGGGCGGCTCAACGTAATTGGGGGCCTAAAGCTAAATTTCAATTCGAGGTCTAAAATATAAACAAACTTCGTATATGTATTTATTTAATTTTTATTTTTCTTACACTATTTAGGTGAAAATTATTAGTATTTAATATTGTTTTTTCAGTTATTAGTTTTAGATAAGATTTTATCAGTTCAACATTGTAAAACATCCTTTCAAGACAATTATTATATGAATTGTTAACATAATTCTATAAGTAATAAGTTGACAAATATTGAATAAAGATAAGAGTAGAAACATAGAATCTCAAGAAGTTGATGACTTGGTATACCCCCATTTTAATATGCTTGAAACTAAAATTTAAAAACAAATAAAAATAATTTGTAATTCACTTTGTTCAACACTTTTTACTATTAATTCTTATTTTTAACAAAATACAAAAGATGTTAAAGTGGGTGAAATAATATATTTTTTAAAATATTATACTTTTTATCATAAATAATCAATTTTTTCTATAAAATATTAACACATGTAATTTATTCTTGATAAAAATTTGAGGCCCCCAAAATTTGGGGCCTAAGGCTATGCCTTATTTTACAAAGCATTGAGCCGCCCCTGCATTTATTATTTATTTATTTATTTAAAAATCAATTGTGTTTTATTTAATAAAAAGTAAAACAATAAAATTTAAATTTATTCCTTAAGCTAAAAAAGAAACCCAACATATTTCCAAAATAGAATAGGCAATAAGCTCTTTAACTTCTTCTGAACTTTGACAATGGTGGCGCTTCTATGGAGGAGATCAAGCTGCTGGTGCGTTTCTTTCTCGAAGGATGAGTCCCCATTTCCATCTTAAAACATACAAAATCTACTATTTTTCTTTCCTCCTCCTTCAACCATCACATAACTACCAACCTAAATTGCCGGCGTTGCAGATCTAGCAGAAAATCTCTTCGTTGTCGTAACTAAATCCTCCAACCCTCACCCGCCTCATTCTCCACTGACTAGCACCGTCTCTCTCACCCAACTGCGAACTAGTTTTCTCCGACGAGCACCACCACCATCGACCTCTCCCACTAGCGGTGATTCAATGGACTTAAGGAGGCTTCAATGTCAAGATCTCTTAAAGACGATGACAATAGTATGAAAAAAAAAAGAGTCGGGGCATGTAGATGGCTGCAAATGAAGGTGGAGTGGGTGAAGAAGATGGAGACTTTTTAATTAATTTTTAATTTTTGTATTATTTTATTCTTTTATTAATATTTTTAAAACTGAAATATAGTACTCACTTGCCTTAAGAAGTGTGAAGTCACACACTTTCGCCAACTCAGCCATCTTAAAGACACGTAAGCGTGGTCAATGGTCAGAGGGGTTCGATAAATTGTGTTTTATTGAGTTTAAGGGTCCAGATGACAAATGGGTAAGTAGAAGGGTTCAGAATACAAACTGATACAAGTACAAGGGTCTACCAGACCATTTTGCCTTATAATTTCTTAAGAAATGTGTAAAGTCAATAGTAGACAAGTATTGTTGGATAAAAGGAATATCTTCTTAACGGATTATATTTTACCATTTAAACTCGACTCATATTACCGATGTACAAAATACAAAAGAAAAAGTTAATAATAATAAAATTTCTCTATACTTTTGTTGACATGTATATAAATCTATGAAAACATGAAATACTTGTATAAAAACAATAGGTTCAAAACCAAGGTATTACTAACAAAAGACTAAATTCTAATAGCATCTAATAGATATTATCATGTAACTAAATTTGATTCAAAAGTTTGAGTTATTTATAATTTTGATTTTTTTCTAATTTTTTTATCCTATATTCATACGAGAGTTTGACTAAATTTGAATTCTCGTGTTACAAAAGTCATGTAATAATAGTTTTGAAATTGCTGTCATAAAAAGGCACAAATCATTATTACTGCCAAGCCAATCTATGAGCTTCACAATTATTAAAGTAAAATCTCTTTCCCACTTCTCGAGAGAACCCAAGGATTTTAAAACCAAAGAAAGATATTTTCATTTTTTAAAAAACTTTAGCAAGTATACTATGTATAGTCAATGTATAATTTCTATATACATTATACATCGAGTATACGCCAACAATAGTTACAACTAGGCTGGTGAAATTTCTTTTAGCCGATAGACAAAATGTTGAGATACCAAAAAATTACAATATTATAAAAGAATGCAAAGCAACCAAGCAAGAGCCACCCATTCTAGTACTACTCTCATCGAAGCACACTTAACTTCAAAGTTCTGAGGGAATCCGATGCGATAGTACTGGTATGATCACATCCTATTTTCAGAAACCAAGTAACTGGTTTATGTTTGCATGGATCTTTGGTTGTATACAAGATTTCAAAATTTTATTAAGTACATTTTCATGACTCTGCTGGGAAAGAAAGGGCCCCTCCCTTATTGCCAGAGTGATGGAAGTAATCATACAGAACTAAATTAGAATACATAAGACTCAGCTAGCTATTATTATACTATGAATGGTGATTTTCGCTTCTGAAACTTGAAGAAAAGAAACCATACATACGTCAGATAAAGGTTAAGCTGGGGAGAACGCGTTGCACAATGACTTGTATGCAGTAACGCAAGTTTTGAATTTATCTTCTGCTGCTGCCTGCACAAATTCAATGATTCATCTCGTGAGGAGGACTCCAAGAATACGAATGAGTAGCTAAATTCCAGAACAAAGTTTCAAGAAAGGCATTGACACCAAAAAGTGGGATAGGCTATTGTAACCCGCTGTAACAACAATAACATACTCAGTGTAGTCCCACAAAGTGGGATGTTTCTCTATCAATAAACATGACTAACATATGATGGGGGTTGCTTGAAACTAAAAGACAGCAAGAAAGCACTCTATTGCTCACCCTCATCCTGCTCATCTTCATCTATTTTACAAGCCAGAACCATGAACAGCAAGATGACTTTAATGACCATTATATACATTTTCAAAATATACTTCCTTTTGACGTCCTAAGAAATTCTTCTCACTTGATAACTACTAAAAGCCTTTAACAGGTGTTTACAAGAATAAGTTTATCGCATACGAGGACAAACATAGAAATTGTAAAGCTAACCTGTGAAGGGCCTTGATGTTTATCAGGATGCCACTTTAATGCTGATAAACGGAAACTGCAAGGACAATAATAGTGTCTACATTAGTCTTCAATATAATCGAGTATGGAGAGCACAAAACTACTAAAACTTACGCATTCTTGACATCCTCAATCTTCAGAGGACCTCTTGGGGGCAAACCGAGAATTGTTCTTTCAGAGTAAGACCCTATATTACACGATTCATTTTTGGATTCTGTATGTGTCTCGTTTTCAGTTTCATTATCCCATCCGTAATGCCTTTGTTCTGACCAGTCTGTTTCTTGTCTTCGGGAGAACAAATCTTCAAAACTAGATGATTTACCAGGCCTAAAAGACCAAGTGTACCACTTATTACCAAAAGTTGCTTCGAATACTGATTCAGGATATTCATCGAATTCTTCACATAATCTCCGTTTCTTCATTTTTCCTAAAAACGAATAATTAACGGGTTAATGAAGGCTACCTGCATCCTTCAATAAGCTCAGTATTGTGTCATCATCAGCCATGTAAAGATATTAGAGATTAGCAATCAGAAAGCATAACAGAAGGTTCTCTAGAGTTGTGACATAACTTTGTGACAGACATAACAAGTCCAATTTCCATTCTTTAAAGACGCATTACTTCAAGTGTTACTTTGAGCAGCTCAAATCCTTGCAATACAACTCCTAGATGGAAAAAATGCAAAGCAAGGCAAGTTCATCCTATTTTACTTAAGAATGATAGCAGCCAACTCACGGCCAATAAGCCTTTTTTATTTGGAAAACGAGCATTGTGTTCAATCTGAAAAGGCATTGATTTCAGTATGTTTCCTGATAGGTACCCCACTAGTCCAGCTAGCAGGTGGGCAGTAAAGGAGCTTTCGAAACTATCCCAGCTCCAAAAAAGTACCAAGCCAATTAGGTCAAAGCACCAAATTTCAATAGCAATATATGTTTCAGTTACATCTGGAATTTAAGAATCTCAAGAAGGGGGCCAAAGGTTGAAACACACTGATATTTTTTAAGTGTGATATAAGAATTTTCATTAAAAGCAGAGACCCAATTGTGAAATGAGAGTACAAACTTACGCATTCTTCTCCTTGAGCGATCTCTAAGACGAGCAGCGGACTTATATTCACTTTTCTTCTCTGAACGATCATCCCGATCCATATCCCATCTATCATTTATTGTTGAAGATTCATTCTAGTAAATTATTCAACAAGAAAATAGCATATTGTCCATGAGTAGAATAAATTTTGAGGTAAAAAATAGTGAAATGAGAAGAGAATTTAATACAAAAAGAGTACTTGCATGCAATTGATCAGATACTAAAGTTCAGAAGCTGAACACATTATACTATGCGGACTTTAAACCAGAAAAGGTGGCATTCATGCCTTGGAGGCTCAGACCACAGAGGAAGTTAAGCCAGTACACTACAGTAGACCATAACTTCCTTAGAAAGCAGAAACCCACGAACAGAGTCAAGATGCGACGGGGGAGAAAGGCAAAGTAGTAAAGAACAAAGACAAACTATACATGGGATGAGGTATAAGTGAAAATTTCATCACTGCTTATGTGATTCCATCTTTCCTTCTATATACGAGGTGATTCGCCTTACTACACTGAACTTGGTCTATCCTCATTAGACCTTGATAACTTTGATCATTATGTGAGTTGATGCTACAATTGCAAAAATGAGTTGTTCCCTCATAGATCCTCCTAAGAGATTACTCGTTCACTTCAAAAGCAGACAGAGGACATGTGAGATTCGTTGAAAAGACTGAAGTTTCTGTGGTTGATTAGGACAGTTTTTTAGATTACGTGAACAGAACAAGCGTCACATTCGGAAGCAGACATAAAACAGTTTTTCCTTTGGTTGGGGTGAGGTGAGAAAGCGGGTATGTTCTAGAAGAAGAAAAGAGAAGAAACAAAATAACACATAAGAATAGGTCTCAAACTTTTCCCTCAGTTCTTTGGAAACTACGTTAGTATTTTCATGGAAATTATTGTACAGAGAATGTGACGGGGTTGAGCTGCTTCTTGCTGGAGCTTTCTTTTGACAGTTGCGGAATCGCACCACTGACCACCTTTTACTAGCGACCGGATGTTTGCTAGCTGGAGCCGATGTCGCAAAGGAAGAGGAAACCTTTTCTATAAATTGTTTTTTCCCATGTTTGGAGTATTTACTGGAAAGAAGTAGGGCATACCAAGAGATTAAGGCTTAGTCATGATGGTGTGCCTACATTAGGTTCAATGTTGGCTAGGAGTCTTTTTAGTCCAGTTTAGACCTTTAGTGTTGGTGAACCTCTAAGTTATTGAGTATTGGAAAGAAATCAATCCAAATGGTAAGAAATGGATAATCAGGATTCATATAGTTGATCCGACAACACTTCGTTTGGTGCAAAGATATTTCTTCCTTATATGATGATGACATATCTTCTTGGAAGAACTTTCTTTCTTTAGTTGATTATCGCAGTTGACTTTTTGCTTTAGTCCACTTTTTGGGGGAACTGGTTCCTCGCATTCCACTGTAGGTGGTAAATAGTAATTGTTTCTTTTAGACACCGATACATATGTGAAAGCAACCTTGGTGATAAGCTAATGATATCACAAATTTTATCTATCAATAAAATACTATCTATTAGCCTGCTTTTGGTAAAAGATGGAAAACATAGGAACTCCTATTGGGAAGGACCGGAAACAGAAAAAATAGCAGAACTGATTTTCAGTTTTCCAAGATACAAAATGACCTTGCGTTCAATGATTGAGGTCAGCAATAGCAATCTAGGATGTATTCATGTCGTTTTGGAAGATGATTCCCTTGATAAATGTAGCGTTTGGTTATTTTCACATGCTAAAAATGTTTTTCAACAAAAAATAACATATCCTAAAAGGGAAAATGAGTGTGTACGTCGTCCCATTTGCAAGTATTTCAACTTGTACTTCATATCACTTCAAGTCTTCAACTACCAAGTAAATACTACTATCAACCTTCAATACTCAAAATGATTACCGGAATGACACCCCGTATCACTTCTATTGTTGCCTCAGGTCACCTACCTTATGTCCAACCAAACACCGGAAAATAATTCAGGAAACAAACTAATCCAAAGAAATTATTTTAAATGAAAACATTTTATGTCACTCCATAAAGAGAAAGAAATCCCTGATCAAAGACAGTAATAGTTGACCTATTATAACTAAGACTAAGATTTACCATATCTATGAAATGAAAAAAGATTAAATATTTACCTCAAAAGAGTTTCCAGATGCCCCATAAAAGAGAAGATTTTTCAAAGCTTTTTTGGAGTCAGCACGCTTTTGACGTGTTTCATATCTGATATAATTCTGAAAAATAAAGGAAAAGCTGGATGATAAATAAGAAAACGAGGAGGACAAGAGAAGTTAATAGATGTATTACATGGAAAGAAAAAGAAATGTTAGGAAAAAGAATACATTACTGACCAGAGAAAAGCAAGCGAAAAAAACTCGTGATGATATCTCTAATCCTAGCCAATTTCAAACACTATAATATTGGAAGCTGGTGAAGATATTTACCTTAGTTGGCTGCTGACTTCCTCTAAAATCCTGCAGGAATAATTTATGAAAGGTCACATATGCAAACTGAAGAAAGATACTGCTTGAACTTAAAGGTAACAAGCATGAAAATACATTGTGAATGAGTAGAGAATGCTAAAACTGAGTGCAGAAACACAATAATTTCCTTATATCTACCAGTCTCAAATGGGAGTATCGGAACCCTTTCTTTGGGGGGTGGGGGTGGATAGGGGAGCATACTGACACTACATATACAAGCAAACATAGAACAAACCACCTCCCTCCCCTCACACTCAAGGAAAAACCTTTTCATTTAATACTAGAATAGAGAATTGAAACATAGCACATAGAGGAGGAAGAAGTATACTCCATTCTTGGTGTAATTTAAGCAGTGTTTTCTAAAACCACTACGCCTTCCAAGGTGACAAACGAACTCCAATCCTTATCTTATTTCCTAATCAAAATCATTTAGCCCATTTATTTCACTAAGAGCACGGTGAACTGGCGCCAAGATTTAACCATGTTCAAACTAGAGACTGAGGTTTTGGCAGCAATTAACCGGCTTAAAAAGTGATTGGCTTGATGCATGCCTCTGTTTTCTAATACTCATACTATGTGCCGCCAGCCTGAAACTGGGAAAAGAATATGACAAAAACCTTTGATTAATTAACCAATTCCTGCTTTCAAATAATGAACTGGCCCCTGGAAATGGGTAAACAGTCTAAAACAGATTAGTCAACTTAAGTGGCAGCCAAACATTCTCCATTTCAGATTGTCTCATTGGAACCAATAAGAGGTGCTGAGTATATTTCCGCTATGCATTATTGCCTGAGCAATTCTAGTGGCTAAGGTGAGATAACATCATTCTGTGTCCTCCAGAAATTGATCAATACTGGAAGAAATCAAAAGAACATTATGAGCAAGCTTCAATGTGCTTATAATTTATAAAGGACCCTTTTTTCGCCAATTCAGGGGGTGAAAAGTTGCTACTAGCCAAAAGGACCAGCTTGTCTACACCATGATAAATTGCCAGCATAAGCCTTGCTTTTGATAACCAAAAGCATAAGCCTTGTTGACTTAAGAGAAGACACATAGGCAGATTCAGAGACCATCCCCGAAGCCTCTTACTTATTTCTAAATTGTGGAGGAGATACATTTTATGCAGATGCTTAGACCTCCATATCTTTGCTCGCACGTAGAGGGCTTGAGTGTTGGTGCAAGGAATAGAATCAAACAATTATTATCTATAAGAAAATCAACTACAGATAACTTGGTGGAGATTTAATGGCTACGTGCAAGGGTGGATGTAGGCTTTATGATATGTGTTCGACTGAACCAGTAACTTTTGTTAAGCACTATATATGTTCCTAGAAATTCAGTAAATATGTACAAGAACTAAATTCAGAACTACTTAGCACTTGCCTTCGTTGTCCTACAATCCAGTGTCCATAAAATTCAAATCTTGGATTCTCCTCTAGCAAAGAGGTGCGGTTAAAGCCGATAAATATGACTGGAGAAATAAAGGAATATGCAGCACGTGAAATACTGAACTATTTCAAATTTATTTAACTACTTCTACAGACAAAGGTTTCAGATCCTACTGAAGTCATTCCAAAAGAGCACTTTAAAGACTAGAAAAACTTAGTTAACTGCTTCCACCACACACTATTAAATCTCAAGTCATTGTAAGATACTTTCGCATGAAATAAAACTGTTTAATTGCTCATTTCCTAGCTCTAAACCTGTTAAGAGGTAAAAGCTTATCCGCTCTCCAAAACTTCTGAAAATAGGTAATCTAAATTAAAATGGGGAACCGTATTGTACACGTGCAGGACACACAAATTGAAATAGTTACTGTCTTTTTGCAAATGGAAATTTATAAGCATGAATGACACTGTCTGCAAAAGTGCTGAAAGAAGGAAATCACTCCCCTTGAAATCGCACTTTGTCACATAATTTTAGGATAAGCTTAAAATGGCGGAGCAGCTAAACTAAATGACCTAAAGCACCTCTTGAGAATGATCATCACACTTCCATATGAAAAAAATAGCAAAATGTACATACTATAGAACCCCATAGAAAATTGCACAAATTTGTACGACCAGTTAATCCTTCTTCCAATCAAGGGACAAGGACAAGATAGAAACGACTGAAGGAACTGCAAATTAATCGTCTTCGATTTAGTAATTCATGAATCATTGAGCTAACAAAAAAGAAAATAGCTTCCAACCAAACAAATTAAGAAACCAACAAATATTAATCCCTTCTCACTATTTGAAACGTGTATATCTTCTTTCTTTCCTCAATTAGTAAATACTTTGACCAACACTGTAATTCTTCCCTCACATTATAGTCCAATCATAGAAACTTCAATCAATAGGCTAGTTTAGATATATTTATGAAGCTAAAACAATTCAAATAACCAAATACTTGTGCAACTATTACAACAACAAGAAAGTTTATTTTGCTCCAAGCAAACAAAAACACTAGGTGATTTCTTCCCATATGCCTAGCCTTGTCAACAAAGTTACCTAGTACCTATTGTTGGTGGGAGGTGTCAGATATCTCGTGGGAGCACGAAAGCTGGCTCGAACACCACAGTTATTAAACAAACAAGAAAGTTATTTTGCAGCTACTAGCCTACAACAATCAAAGATCAAATCTTTATTTTGCAGCTACTAGTCTACAACAATCAAAGATCAAAACTTTATCCATTAATGTCACGTATCTAAATCAAACAACAATTACATAACCTAAAACCTACGATATAGCCAACAAACTAAACAAAAAAAAAAAAAAACCTCAATTTCATTGTTTTCTGCAAAAACAAGAAAAGGGAAAGGCAAGAAAACTCACAGAATTCCACTTATTTTTCCATTTCTCAGAGCAAATTGAGGTAGAATGGAAAGAACTCAAATGAGTATTTGGTGATTGTGTAGAAGATACTATTCTTGTGGATTGAATAAGTGAGTTCTTCAAGATCAAAACATTACGCCATTTGGGTATTACTTGCATTTTCTTGAAATTTTGAAAACGACCCAAAAAGTGAAATATAAAAGGTAAAAAAATGAACTTTTTTTCTCGATATTTTGTACAAAGAATGAATCATCAATGGTGTTTTTTAGTTGCTTACAAGTGGGGAAGGAAGGAAGGAGCTGTTTTGGGGGAAAACAACGTAGTATACACAACATCGGACCATGTTTGACGCTTGACCTTATACATTTCTTTGGGCGTTATATTTGGGCTTTTAGACTTTATACATTGGGCTTTTGAGCTATGGGCATGTGAAGTATGGGCCTTAAGTACATTTCTTGTAGGGCCAAGTGCACAAATAATTAGGGCAAATTACAAAAATAACATACTTTTAAGGCAAAATTACAATATATCCCTTAAAAAGTTTATAATTACAGAAATTCCTCAAACAAATACAATAATATAAGCGCTGATACATTAATTTGATGCGCGAGATACATTAAATCGTTAAATAAGATACATTATATTTTATACATGATACACAAATCTAATGTACATTTTATACATGATACACTAATCTGATGCGCGAGATACAATAATATAAGCGCTGATACACTAATTTAATGCGCGAGATACACTAATCTGATTCGCGAAAATAAGGGATTTTGGAGATTTGTAAAACTTATAGGGGATAATGGTAATAAGTAAATTAAAAGGTGGGATTTTTGTAATTTTTTCAAATAATTACTACTACATTTTATTCCTACTCTTTTACAAATTACAAAATTCCTTAAAATTATAGGATCTCGGATACATAGCTCATGTATTGCAAATAATGCATTACTTAATGAGAGGGATGTATCTGAAAGGGGATAGGGATGTATCCGGGAGGGGGATGAATGTATCATAGAGGGGAGAAATGTATCTGAAAGAAATAGGGATGTAGTCAAGAGGGGACATAGATGTATCCGAAAGAAGATTTTTGTAATTTTTTTTAAATGGTAGATAATTTTAGAGATTATGGTAAAATAAGATGTGTATTTATGTAAATTTTCCTAAGTTTTTTAGAGGAATTTTCTTAAATAACTATAGTTTGGACCATACTTATGAATAATAACTATAGTTTGCCTAATTGTAGTCCATAGCTTAGTTTAGAGAGGAGAGAGATGAACGAGATCAAGAGAGATAGAGGAGAGAGACGAGCATGATATCTCCGATATAACATGTATCTCAACTAAAATTGAGATACACAGATATACTTATATACAATCTCATCTCTCCTTCAAATCTCACTCGATTCTCTCCTCTTTCTCCCAATCTTGCACACATATACACATATTATGTTTGAAATAAAACATAGATACACAAATACACATTATATCACTTCTAAAATAAATACACAAATATCGTTTGTATTAATTTTTTGTGATACACAAATGAAAAAAAAAAAACATTGAATATAAAAAATATGTGTCTAAAGTTTGAAGTAGGTTTGTCGTGGTCTAACTATCAAACCTGAGTCTTTTTAATTTCTGAAGTTTAGTTTGAAAGTTTGATACTTCAAATATTATTATCTGAAATTTGTTTCTGCATATAGGTGTAAACTTTGATTATATATGATTAAAATTCAAAAAGTGAACAAATGAAAAAGGTGAACATAAAACCTAATCTCTCCATTTACATTGATTGAGTTAGTCTATTTCCCAATTATCTTGTTATATATTAATATAAGCTAACCAAGAATAAGAGGGATTAATGTGAGTATAGTTAACAATGAGGAGAAAGTGGTAGCTTAATTAACAAAAATATAACTGATTAAAGTAAAATGCATAATCAGAATTAGTATCCCTAGTTGCTTATCAATTCTAAAATTTGGGAACATGACTTGTTATATTTTAAAAGCCCCTCTATAAGTTATAATTAGGTGAATAAAGTTTATTAGAATTTTTTTTCATAAAAATAAGTTCAGATAAAAGTCTCATTTCTTTAAATTTTTTTTTTTTTACATAAATTGATTTTGCTTCATGTCTCAATTTTAAGAAATGAGCTTAAGGCCTAAAGTCATTAGATATAAGTAAATACCAAAAATAAATGTTGATTAAAGTTTATACAAAATGTTTATAAAAAATGATATATATATAGCTTAAGGCCTAAAGTCATTAGATATAAGTAAATACCAAAAATAAATGTTGATTAAAGATTATACAAAATGTTTATAAAAATGATATATATATATATATATATATATATATATATATATATATATATATATATATATATATAATGAAATATTATCTATTTTTTGAAATTTAAAATCAAATCATTTTTTTTAAAAACATTGTTTTATTTAATCAGTTAATTTAATTTTAGATTTGGATCGATTTTTTTTCCGGCTTACACACTATTTTGGGGGATATCGGGGTGTGTGTTATCATGACCTCAGCTTTTGAATTGTGAAAATTTTTGTTGTTAGAAGGTCAAAAACATTTATTTTGTAAAAAAAAAGAGAACACTGTTTTGAAAAATAAGGCATTTAATCAATAAAACTGCTTTTAAATGGAAGCAGAAACAGTTTTTTTCATTGTTGGAAAAAAACTAAAATTTTCTGCTTGTTAAACAAAATTTTTGAAACAACTTAATCGTGAATTCTATTATGTTATTGTGAGAAATAAAGTTTTAAAAAAATTAAACCAAATGTAGGGATGTCAAATGACCGGGTTGGATTGAAATTGAAGATATTAAAATGGGTTCAAATAGAAATCAGGTTGGGTCCTAACCCGCCCAAATTTACTTTGAGTTCAAATGGGTTAGGCTCAAATGAGCTTAAAAAACGGGTTGGATCTTGTCCCACCCAATTTGATCCGCTTAATCTCCATAATTTAACATATTGATATTTAACTTTTATAACTACAATTTGAATTTCAACTCAAGATTTTTTCTTTATAAAAAGTTACAAATAGATAGATAAATCTTAAAAGATATTAAATAGATGATAATTCATACATTCAATATAGGAACATATATTACATAAAGAGTCTTAAAACGGATTGAAAATGAAGATTGAATTGGGCTCAATTGACTATTCTCTTAAAAATGAGTTAAGGCTTGAATGAGTTGAGATTGATCTTGAGTTCAATCCTTCAAATTTTGAACGGATTGAACGGATTACCTATATTTGGGTTCATTTTTGACACACCTAACCAAATATAAAAATTTATGACGAGATATTTTTTTTACCCAAAAAGATAATTCTAATTACGGAAAAGGGTCAAAATTGCCTCTGAACTATGCGAAATAGACCACTTATACCCTCCATTACATTTTGGGATAAAAAATACCCCCGCAGTTATCCCAGGAGACCACAAATACCCTCAAGAGTTAACACCCCAATTTTTTAGTGACGTGGCAAGCCACATGGGACTGATCCCTCCACCTAAGCATTGCCAACTAAGATTCACTACAAAAGAACTTGACTTTTAGTGGCGACAAAGTCGCCACAAAATCCCAAAATATTGCCACTAAAGGTTATGAGTGATTTTTAGTGGGACTAAGGCTCCAACAACCATTCGCTAGTAAAACCTATTTTTTCAACAAAAAAATATGATAATTAATTTTCGATTGCGACCTAATTTTCTAAAATAAATAACTTGCAATGTCCATATTAAAAACATCCAATATTATTACGAAAAATAATCAAAATTACTTCTCAATTCAAATCTCCTACTATATATATATAATGCATCATTGTACATTTTATACATTTACATATGACATAAAAATAAAACATATTGTGTCTTCAAACTCCTACTTAATCGATATCATATTTGGTTTTTTAAAAACAATGAAGAAAAAAACACAAAATTAGAATTTAATGTTAAAAACTTTTAGTGACGATTTTCTGGGCTTTTGTGGCGACTATTGTTGCCGCTAAAGGTGTAGTTCTTTTGTAGTGAATCCTAGTTGGCAACGCTTAGGTGGAAGGATTAGTCCCACGTGGCTTGCCACGTCAACAAAAATTTGGGGTGTTAACTCTTGAGGGTATTTGTGGTCTCTTAGGATAACAACAGGGGCATTTTTGATCCCAAAATGTAACGAAGGGTATAAATGGTCTATTTCATATAGTTCGGCGGCAATTTTGACCCTTTTTCGTTCTAATTATGATAAAAGATTTGACAAAATCTAATGTTATTGTTGTTGCAGTAGTACTTGAAGATCATCGTAAATTCATACAATTTAATAAAGCAATATATTGTTATAGACAATTTTTTATCGTCTAACTGTTCTTCTATGTCAATATTTAATAAAGATACATTATCAACAAGAATTATGGCAGAGTAGTAAGTAGTTAATTTTTTTTTTAATCAGAGGTCTTGAGTTTGAGTCTCCCACTTTATTACTTAATGTGAGACTTTTTCGATGCAAATTCAAATTTAGTCCGACTCCACTGTGAATGAATAAAGTGTGCAATTTGTGGAGTAAGGTTATTACCATACCCTTTTGTTTTATCTAATAAATATAGGCTTTGACTGCGTATCAGATGAGACTATGACTGAATCAAGCGAACATGCACTAATCCGCACTTTAATTCACAAATGATAAAAGCGAATTTCATTTTCTATGTGAGTCAATTGACTTCGATTAAGACCAGATCACTGATTTCTGAATCCATTAAGATGACTCAAAAATTTAGTTGTTTCAATTTTGTTAGTCCTTGCGTAGACTGACTTATTGCTTTCTTTTTTGAGGATTTTTTTTTTTGAGTAAAAGCGATGTAAATCGATTGAGACTCTGATTTCTACATGTCACTTATCAAACTTTGATCAATCATACCACAAGTTTAGTAAAATCATTTATCTCTATGTACGACAAATGTGGAATAAATAAAATATGACTTTATTGTTTTGTCAAACAAAGGAAAAATATGCTAACAACTTCACATGTTACAACTACTGTATTAAAGTTGTAATAAAAGCCAACTTATCATGATAATAATATTTTTACTTCTTCATCTTTCTATAATAGTAAAAAAAAACAACTATAAGTTGCTAACAATCCAAACAAGTCAAATTGAACTAATCAAAGAACCATAATTAGGGGAAGTTTGGACACACGATATAATATTAGATTGATATAAAGTTAAAAGTTTTATTTGAACATAAAATTTAAATATTTTAAGTGGTATTTTATTTTTTCATAAACATGAAAATTATACAAGTTGTGAAAAGTATCAAAATATTTTTTATTTTATATACTATCTTATCATATAAACAAATCATAGTTCATCAAAAAGATAAAGAAATATCTTAAAGCGCTGCATTAATAATCACATATTTCCATTACCTTTTATAAATTGCTATTACAAATATTCAAATACACAAAATTTTAAAAAAATTCATTAGTCAACAATAATAGTAACTATTTATTCTTTAATATAATTCTTTCATATGGTACAAATAATCTCTTCCGTCTGAATCCCCTTCTTTTATTTTTGGCAAACTATGTCCATATTAAGAAAGTCACAAAATTATATTTCACATCATTGAACTATACGTTAATATCTCAGAAAATACAATTCCTTAGAATAGTAAAAAAAAATTCGTCATCAAAAAATAACTCGACATTTTAAGGTCAACAAACTTAAACAACTTATCACTAATTAAAACCAACAAATTGAGTGATCACATGAACTTGTTCTATGAGTGGAACTTACTTGTATTTTATGTATTATTATCATAACAATAAATTGATATTGACCCAACAAAACAAATATATAACCATAAAGTAATCTACAATTAAAAAAATTGCAAATTTTTACAACTTAACAATTCTATATAAAGGTTATTTCTTCCAACAATTAATGGACTCCATATATACCTACCATCATACATGTTTAGAGATAGATGTCACGCTAACTCTTTCTTGTCTACTTTATTTTGGGAGGGATAGCCGATACTTATATTAGGGTCTGATTAGATTCAGATTCGCTCAGAAAGTTTTGTAAGTTTTGTTTTAGGGGTAAGATGTTTTCTAAAAAAATTATATTCAGTAGAGCTCGAATTCTAGATCTCTAATTAAGAATGAAAGAATATTTATGACTTCATCATAACCCTAATTGATTCTTGTCCTCATGTCCAGTAAAATTGAAACTAGCGAGATCTCTAATTACGAATGAAGGAATATTTACGACTTCATCATAACCCTGATTGGTTCTTGTCCTCATATCCAACCTAGTTCAAATTTAAGATCTCTATTAAGAATGAAGGAATATTTATGACTTCATCGTAACCCTTATTAGTTCTTGTCCTTTTATCCAACAAAGCTCGAATTCAAGATCTCTAATTAATTAAGAATGAATAACTATTTACGACTTAATCGTAACCCTAGTTGATTCTTTTTTTCATATCCAACAGAGCTCAAATTCGACATCTCTAATTATAAATGGAATATTTATGATTTCATTATAACCATGTTTAGTTCTTGTTCTCATATATACAACATGGTTCATCAAATTCGAAATCTCTAATTAAACATGAAGGAATATTTACATCGGTTGGTTCTTGTCTTCATATCCAACAAAGCCCAAATTAAAGATATCTAATTAAGAATGAAGAAATATTAACGACTTCATCATAACCTTGGTTGGTTCTTGTCCTCATATCCAGCAGAGCTCAAATCCGCAATCTCTAATTAAAAATAAACGAATATTTACAACTTCATCGTAACCATATATAGTTGGTTCTTTTCCTCATATCTCGTTATCTTCTTTCTATAAAAACTTAAAAAGTGAGTTATTGCCTCAAGCTTGCAATACTAAAGTAATTAAACTCTTTGTGCCCTTATAGCATGGCACATTGACACAATATTAACTATAGTCGTTAAAAGTTCGTGTATTTACTCAATTATATACTATATAATAGAAGAAGTAATCTCTTGTTATTCTTATAATTACGTCACTTTCGTTATATTCACATATATAGTCTTAAATTAATTATGTTGCATGTGATCAATCTCATTCTAATTAAATAACCTGAATGATCAACCTTATAATTAAACTAATATTATTAGACTAAACAATCTTTAATCAATAAAAATCTCGAATTCGAGCCATAAGAACAAACACTTTTTCTTTTAATAAGCTTTACATTCTACCAATTCGAATTAGTTAGACCAGTGATCTCCGATGCATAAAAGATCATGCACGTACAAATGTGTTATAACTTAACACATGCAATTGTAAAAACTAAATTGATTAGTGATTCGAGACATAAAACTCTTTGTTTGGTCCAAAACTATATCCCTTCGTTTCTTATGTTGCACTTTTTGAGAATCAACTTGACTATTTTTTAAAGTTAAATTAGATTACATTAATTTGATATTTTAAAACAAAATTTTAGATATTCAAAAACTATACAGAACGTACTATAAATTGCAACTTTTTTCATATCAATAAGATGAAAAAATACATCTTAAAAATGTTAGTTAAATTCATATCGTTTGACTAGTCTTAAAAAGGAAACTATGACAACTAAAAAGAAACGTGGCATTAATATTTAACCTTTGTTGAGTTACCTAAATTAAGGTTATGGCCAAACTTAATGAAAATGACCCCTAGTTCATTTGATATTTTAACAAGATAAGTGAACTATATATAGGTGGGACATGTGATTACCTTTTTTCTACCAACATAAAAAGTATGGTGAATATATATAATATTATGTAGTATATATACATGAGCATGTTAATTGATTTTAATTAAACCAATAAAGAGAGAGTGAAAGGAAGAATTATAAGCACAAAAAAAGTTTGTGTTTTTTTAATTATACTTTCATTCTCTCTTATTGAAGATAAAATTATATTATGGCAATTATGAAAACAATTATTTTAATGGTGCTAAGTCAAATTGCATCTGGAAGTGTTAATATTTTCTACAAAGTTGCTGTTGCTGATGGAATGAAAGTACAAATTATGGTCTTTTACAGATTGGTTTTTGCTACTGCTTTCATGGTTCCTCTTGCTTTCATTATGGAAAGGTTAGTTTTATAATTTTTTGTGTTAATTTTTAGAATTTGTTAATTGTTACATTTGAGACTCATTTGACATGTAACAATGTTAAGTGCAAGAACTCTTGTTTTCACGTTCGAGTGTTTACATCTCTAAGGTTCTTTGCACCTGAATAACATCAGGACCCTTGTGCCTCGGCCCTTGATCAGATAAAGTTGTTTGATACATAGTACATATCATGATTATATATAATGTCATAATTCACATTAATCCTATATATAAGTAGGAATTTATTATTAGTTTAATCAATATTAGCTTGTTTATACCTTTTTTTTTTGCATGCAGAAAAAGAAGACCAAGATTAACTTGGACAATACTGTTACAAGGTGTCATTAATGGATTATTGGGGTGAGAATCACAGCTAAAATAATGAAATCATTTTCAATTATGTTACTATATAATAAAAAAATATTCAAATATAAGCAAATAAATTCCAAGTACTTCTAAAAAAAAACACAATATTTATTTTACAGGGCAGCACTTGGAAGCAACTTATATGCAGAGAGTTTAATTTTCACAACAGCAACATTTTCATCAGCTATGTCTAACCTCACTCCTGCAGTTACATTGATTATGGCTGTACTTGTAGGGTCAGTAATCTACTTTTAATTCTAAGATTGTGAGTTCGAGTTTCTGTTACGTCAAATATGATTTGATGATGTGATCAAACAATTATTTTTGGACACGATATTGACAGGATGGAAAGATTGGACATGCATAGATTAGCAGGACAAGCAAAGTTGTTTGGAACTTTATTAGGCATTGGAGGAGCATTGATACTGAATCTTTATAAAGGAATGAAGATCCCATTACCATCTATGAATATCCATTTGCTTCATACTAGTAATGCCACAGCAACGACAGCACAACAAGCAACTTACAATGATATTTGGGGCTCAATACTTGCATTTTTGAGTTGTGCTTCTTATGCATCATGGTTGATCTTTCAGGTAGGTGTGTGTGTGTGTGCGCGAGAAGTTCTTTCTCCGAAATTTGTTGATAACAATGTACTCTTTTCTTGACAACAGGGTAGGATGAGGCAGAGGTACCCTATGTACTCAAACACTGCCTTAATGTGTTTTTGTGGGGCTATCCAAGCAGGGATATATGCTTTTATAAGGGAAAGGGATTCATCTGCCTGGAAACTTGGCTGGAACATCAAACTTTTCACTCCTGCTTATTCTGTACGTCCCTCGATCCAATCTCCAGAGGCTAGTGGATGCAAAATCCAAGCATCATGTGTTGAACTCTTACCACTATACTTGATTCTTATATAAGCATTGTTTCAGGGCATTGTTTCTTCAGGATTAGGAGTGACCGTAGTAGCATGGTGCACAAAACAAAAAGGGCCTCTCTATGTCTCATCGTTCTATCCATTAGCACTTATCTTTGTAGCCATAGTTGGTACAATTGTCCTTCCCGAGGAGTTGCACCTTGGAAGGTTAGAATCTACCTCATGACTGTTCAATATCAGTTAAATTTCGATCAAGAACTAACAATGTCTTCTTATGATGACAGCTTAATAGGATCAGTATTCATTGTTATTGGCTTATACGTTATGTTATGGGGGACAGCCAAAGAGAAGACAGTAGCTGCAGCTGAAGCCTTGAAACGTAACGACAATGGAGTCATTGAGATCATCTCATATGCTGGTATAAATCAGGCTACTGCTGCAGTAGTCCCAGAATTCAAAACTGATGATATAATTAGTCCAACATCGACTGCAGCTCATCAAGAACCATAACCAGAAGAAACCAACTCATATATCGATAAATGTTCAGCAGTTAATTATTATAGTTCAACTTTTACTGATTTAATTCAAATAGAACTCAAGAATTTGTAAATCAGTGAATAAAGAAGAAGACAAGTTATGGAAATTAACCATATTAACTCGTATTGCAAGAAGCTAATGATAAGAGTATGTTTAAACATGCCAATAATGAACAAGATGAAAATATAATGTGTGTAATAGAACTCAAAACAACGACGAGTATATGACAATAAACAAATAAAAGATTAAATCTTTTCTCATCACAACTTTGTCAATCAACAAAAAAAATCATTTCCACACGTTTTTCACCATGCAATCTTCAAGCAACTACTAAGGAAGCATAGTTTCGTTCTTCAAAATCTTTCACATTATGGTTCAAATTATCACTACCAAGACTAGCTCGACTTCTTTTCTTCTACTACAGTTACCTTTGGAGCATCTTCTGCTTTCGTCTCCACGTGAGTTGGAGCAACTGTTGCAGCTGGAGCCTCTTCTATCTTCTTCTCTGCAGGAGTCTCTACTGCCGGTTTTACTTCCTCTACAGCAGGAGTCTCTGCTGCTGGTTTTACTTCCTCTACTTTCTTCTCAGCAGGAGTCTTAGGTTCTGATTTCACTTCATCTATCTTCTTCTCCTCGGAAGGCTCCACCTTGGGAGCCTCAGCAGTAATTGAGGCCACTTCTAGTGCTTTTACTATCTCCGATGTAACAGGAGCATCAACAACCTTCTCAACTTCTTCTGGCTTAGCTTCTGATGGTGTGATCTGGGATGCCTCCTCGTTTACTTGCTCCGATCCCTTACATTCTTCGTTCTGCAATAAATAGATGTAACATATCATAAGCTACTCAAACAGTAACAAGGTATATCAATTCAATGCAACCCTTGTTGTTCTTTGTAGCAAAACTACCATACTTAAAATGGTACCTATTGTGAACTAAAAACATGACTACTTCATTCTTTCCATGTTGCCATGGTACCATGTTTGGCAGTTACCTTAACTCCTGTTCTGGCCATAGATTTTGAAGTTGAAACTTGAAACTTAAAAAATTAGAGTTTTCAAAGTTGTGGTTTTTGGAACTTGAAGTTATGTTTAGAGATGTATTTTACTAGGATAAAATGCTTGAAGATTTGTGAGAGGAAGTCCCAAAAACTGGTTTGAGCAAGCGAAAATATTAAAAGATCAAATTTTGAGTCAAATTTCATCGCCTTTGAAGATAAATGTTCAAAATCTACGATCAAATGCTAGTATGTAGAGGGAAAATGAAATATTTTCTTTGTTTTCTATCAAGATGAAGATTTCCCACTTTTATTTTCTTTCCCCTTCAAAAGGAAAAAAATACAAACAGGAGCAAGAGAATCTATAGTAACTTTTCTCTTCCTTTTTGTAGTTCTTGAAGCTATATTAATACTCCCTTGTTTTAATTTGTTTGTATGATTCTGACTCAACACAAAATTTAAACAAGTAAAGAAATTTTTTGAATATTATGATCTTAAACATGTTAAGCGAAAAATCTGAAATTAAAGAGTCGCAAAAAAAGGAAAAAAGGAAAAAAGAGTTAACCTAGTACTACATGAAAACCAATGAAACAAAAAGGCAGACAAGACTAAAAGAACATGAGTAGATAAAACAAAGGAGAAGAAAACAAATTAGTGGTCCATTATTTACCAAGAAAGCAAGACCATGTTTGGTTGTCAACAACTCACAATCCAAACAAAACATCATTACCAAGATTCTTTTAGACCACAAATATAGCAATTAATCTATACTTCCACTACATTATCTCTGTTCCAGCTAGGCAAATCAAAGAATAAACAAATTTAACAACAATTTTTTTTGTTTTCTCACTCGGTGTTCAATATCCATATTAAAGTCCAATTAAATCCAAATTCACATCAGGAAGTCATTGAGGGGTAAGGTGTTTCCTAACAAAGGAAATTGCATAACTAAGGTGATTCGAAGGTAAAACCTTTAGTAAACGATGACGGAATACATACCACTCCACCATAAAAAGAAGTGATGTTTTGATTTCAGGATTAAGGGTATCTTTAAGGAAAGATAAAAGGATATCAACAAAAATAGTAATTTAAACAATAAAGAGATGGACCATATATAATTATGATGATAGTACAACTTCATGTCCCAAAAATAATTACATGTTGGTATAATTTAATAACATTCATTAGGTTTAGAAGTGACGTTTATGACTTACTTAATTACATATACCTTCCACAATAACATAATCCATTATTATCAACAATCAATAATAAAAAATATTAATCTGACTTTTATTGCTTTCTTATAGTCAATAAGATGAATTATCAACAATCAAATAACATTATCTGGTAGTACACATAAAAAGAAGATAAACTTAGAAGCAAAAATACATTTTTTAAAGAAAAAAATATGATCAATTTCTTTTACCTTGACATAATTCGTAAACTATCATAAAGATTCTTTTTTGTTTATTTCCTATATAAAAAATAGGCAGAGAATTAACTATATTATTCAAGGAAATTTTTATGTTTTAACTGCGAATAGTTAGTTGATTGAGTATTTGAACCAAATTCAATTTTTTTTTATTCCTCGTTTCTTCTTAGGTGATTTTAATAGTCTCTGCTTTGTAATCCTCACCATCTCTCATTCCAAAATGTAAAGCTAATCGTAAGAATATACAACAGATTCAAAGCAAAATAATTTTTTTAACAGAATAAATAGGGAGAACAGACAAAAAACACATTAAAAATTCTACTACAAATAAATAATATTAGTCCAGAAAAATAAATATAAAATATAAAAAATTTGAAAAAATAAATTTACCTCCTTGAACAAGTTAGATAGAGATCGGCGTTTTTCAGCATCGTCATCATCATCAGCAGCAGCAGCAGCATCGCCCTCTATTTCCTTCTTCACTTCTTCTTCCGCCACAACCACCACATCCTTGGCGGCGACGGCTACTTCCGCCGCATCTTTGGTGGCGATTTCCGTCGCCGGAACATTTTCCGGTGCGGTTTCCGGTGCATCTCCTTTCAAATCCTTTGGCTTCGTTGCACAAGCTCCCATTTTTCCCCCTTTTTTTTTTTAAGGGTTTTTTATTTTTGGAGAGGAAGAGAGTAGAGAGAATGAGGAATGAATAGGAAGAGAGAGATTTTATATAGATGGCGGGAAGGAAAGTGGGATTTTATTTCCTTTTTATATTTGATTACCATTTTATTTCAAAAGGAAACAAATATAATACCCTACTATTTTCTCATTACTTTAATTCGTTTTTTTCAGAGTCAAACTATATAAGGTATTTTGTTAATTATATAAATATATGAAATTATAATTTATAAAAAAAGACAAGTATCAAAATCACATCTAAAGTTGGAGCAACTGCCTTAAAAAACTCATCTACTTGACTAATGAAACTTAGATACACTCCCGATATGCAATATGACATAACAAGTGATCTCAAACTCTTGCAGCAGCATGAAGTTCTTAATAAAAATCGGGAAAAGTGTCGAAAACACCCCTAAAGTTGACAAGAATTTAGGGTTGTATTTCATTAATATTGCAAAATTGGGGTGTATTTAGCTTCAATTAGTCAAGTAAAGGGAAGTTTTTAAGGCTGTCAATAGTTCGGGGATGAAACTAATAATCTGTGTCAAGTTTAAGGGTGTCTTTGATACTTCTCTCTATAAATTTTTTTGTGTAATTTTGAGTGTCCAAATTTTATATTTAAAAGATTAATTTAATTTAACTTCAAAAATTAATCAAATTGATTTTTTGTGAAGTAAAACGTGATTTAAAACAAATGAACAAAGGGATAGTTCTCTAATGTTACGCCAAAAATTGTACTCCCTCTATTTTATATTAATTGATTGTTTGTGACTTTTTTTATTATTCAAAATAATTGAAATGTTCAAACTACAAGATGGATGTTTGATTTTTTTTTCTTCATATTTATCATTTCCTTTAATGAAGTTTGATGTTTTCTTGAAGATAAATTGCACTACTTGCAAAGTTATACTTATGATTTCACAAAGAACAATAGTGGAAAGTATAACTTAATTATATCCTTAAATATTTTTCTTAATAAGTGTGCATTATCTCACAAATCAGTTAATATGAAATAGAGAAAGTAATAACAAACAGACATTAGTATACCTTATTAAATCCCACAAGTGGAAGTATGAGAGTAAAATATATGTAGACTTTATTTATATTTTAAATGAAATTATATATAAGAAAAATAAAATAAAATAAATAATAATTGTCGTTAATATAAATGTTATATTTATTTAAATAATAAGAATTTCATATATGAAGGTTAAAAGGTTGTTTTAAAAATGTGAACTTCTTTTAGAAATATTTTTAATCCTTTTAAATATTTATTTATTTTGTTTACCACATTATATTGTCATCATAAAATTTCTAAAAATGTACTTGAGTTATTAGATACCAAGAAATAAAATATGGGGCTTTAATGCCAAATTTTAGGCAAGTTATGATGGTAATATTTCTAATTTTTCCTAGCATAATTTTATTTTTCTTTCTATTTTTTGTGATGCATCTCGTTTAAAATATATTTTCTTTTTACTATTTATTTTATTACTCCTTAATTATTAATTTTCCTAATACTTCTCACCATATATTTCTCTCGTACCATATATTTTAGAATTTCATAAAATATATTTTCCTTTTACCATATATTTTACGACTCCTTAATTTTTATAAAAATAATTTGGAGAAAATAGTAATTAACAATTTTGTACAAATTGTATATTTTTCAAATCTTGATGGTCAAATAAGCAAAAGAGTATTAAAGGATGCTGCTCAACTTACCAAGAGTTAAAAAGGAAATAAAATAAAATAAAATCTAAACAATTAACTTTATATAAATGTACCAAGAAGCATACTGTCCTAAGCCAATAGTCAAAAAGAATCATTTAAATTTTATTAATTCTTGAAAAGTATAAGCCAAAATATTATAATATTTCTCAAATAATTATTTTTATTTTTATGTTGATTTATATATATATATATATATATGAGACTAAAAAGGAAAAATAATAAAGAGACCAATTATTGCCATGGGAATATCTCCCTGAAATTGCGGAGATTCGTATTTTGGCCGTCAGTATAAAGGACCAATTTTCTTCCAAATAACATAAAAATATTTAATTCCTTAATTACATCTAAATTAATATTATTCTCTTTTTTTCCCTTTATTATTTATTACGCAAATGCTAATCTTGTTACATTGATTCACTTACGTATTCTTTTATATATGTGATATTGCTTGCGGAAAATTTTGCATACGTTATTGAGACTATTGCATAAAGGAGATTTGGGATCGTATCGTACCGGATTTTTTAGGGATATACGAGGTTCTCTCACATCGGGTTTTTTAGGGATGTTTGAGGTTCTCTTGCACCTATATCCTTCTCAGTTGTGTTTGTAGCATAAGACTTATTTTGTACGATTCACATTTTATGTGTCATTTGCGAGTTATTACACATGATGATATTATTTATTAAAAAAAATTGAAAACATAAAGTGTTTGACAACTATTCATCATTTTAAAAAAAAATCAAAATTCTTCATATTCTATCATCATTTCTTCTTTCAATCTTTTTGTTGATTGGTTGAATTTGCAAAAAGATTTTATGGTTTTCCATAAAATCAAATGAGCAAAGATCATGAATTATGTGCTAGCCACGTTTATATTTATTGGGATCACGTCTTTATAATATGCTCTCTTTAATTAAATCATTATGCATGATTAGGATTTTTTAATTTTTTTTTTAGTGATTGAAATGTTATGCACATATTAATTGGTTTCAAATAATAATGTGAGCCATGCAACTTTAATTTACATCTACATTTCATGTGTGCCAACTCAACCAACCCCTTCTTTAAAACTCATAAAGAGTTGGTAATCTCCTACTTGTAATTTATAACATCAAAGTCGAAAAAAGAAATTAATTAAATCTTGTAGGAAAAAATTGACTCAACTATGCCTATATATCAAGGATTAAAAAAAAGTACCAAAAAATGCCAAGTTTGTTAAAAAAACCCAAGTAAACTACTACCTCCGTCCACTTTTAATTGTCATAAATCAAACGATAATAACTTTGACTAACATTTTTGTATTTTTTCATCATATTAATATGCAAAAAATTGGAATTTATAGTACTTTTCGTGTAGTTTTTGAATATATCAATTTTTTGTTTAAAATATCAAATTAATGTAATCTAATTTAACTTTGAGCGGACAGAGGGAGTACTAGTTACGACTCACGTACGACTAATCACTTTATATATTATTCCCGCGATGAGACTTAAGGAAACATTTTCAAAATTAAACAATTTTTCATGGACGAGGGAGTTGCTCGGACGGTAAGAACCCCTCACTTCCTACTCGGAGGTTATCAGTTCAAGTTACCAATGGAGCGAAAAGGTGGAAGCTCCGAGGGATAAGAAAAAAGGAAAGGAACAATTTCTCATGTTTTTTTTTTTAAATTTCTTTTTATATAAGCATAATTGAGTTAAAAGCAATAGGTTATTGATGTGGACCTTATGATAATTAAAGTGCATATGCATCAATAGAATTTTTTTGAAAAAGTTACAATGATTTTATAAAAGTGCATTAAGTGGTGCATTAAAAAAATAATTAGAATCGTAGCGTAGAAATTGTCTACCTAAAATTCCAGCCAAAAGTTTTAAACACCATTTTATATCAGGGCACCAACCTCCTAAATAAAGAAAATATTGTATTTATTCTTGTTTTTTTTTTATTTCTTAAATAACCTCTTCCTAAAAACAATTAAGGTGAAAGTAGGTCCATCATAAAGTTTTTTTTTTCTTAGCTAGCCAGCTACTCATAAATTATTTATAACTTTATTTTATACATCTTTGGTTTTATATTAGTTGTCAAGGTTACTACAATATTTATTTTAATTTACTAATTGTCATTATAAAATCAAAATAGAATTAATTACTCTTTTGTTTTCTTTAACGTGTAACGTTTTACATTTTAAGAGTGAAAATCAGACCGTTACCACCAGGCTGAAAATTCATGTAGTCAATTAGGGGTTCTGCCAACAAGCTAGGAGGTTATTCTCTTCGGCGGAAAATTACACTATTTATATATGGTTAAAATTATTGTTATGTATATATAATAGAAGATGCACCTCTTCGACTAGTTCATATGTTACTTCTTCATATTTTGAATTCCTTTCATAAAAATCTTGATTCCGCCACTAGAATCAACCAGCTAAGCTACTAAGATTTTGTACCGAAATATCTGCTTCTCTCCGGAAAAAAAGGGGTAGGACATAAAATATTTATTGAATAATAAGTCCCTTCCTACTATTTGGTTGTAGAAAAGATTTTCAAATAAAAATCATTTTCACCAAAAGGGAATATCCTTTCAAGTTATTTTATTTCAATTATTAGTTTTTTATATATCACAACTCCAACCATAACCTATATTTGAATATGCAATACTCCGTACCTAATCATACCGTCGAAGCACTACTTGATTTTCTAACATTTATCAATTTTAATAATTATATTCTACAAATCGATCGACCACCATATAGATTCTTCTTTCGATTAAATTAAATATCATGTTATCAAGTTACTATGAAAAGTGAAATCGAGTTTAGGTAAAAATCAATTAGCAAAGGATTGGATGGATTAAGGGACTAATTAATATAACTTCAATTAATAGAATCAGTCCAAGAATATGAAAGTTCGTATTTTTGTAGGTAAAATTTTTAGTATTGAAAATACTAAGTCAATTTAATAGAAATTATTGTTATAATACGTACCATACACGACGTAAGAGTAATCCTAGATAATTAATTAGCCATTTAATTAGTCATACTTTCTAGAAGTAATTGGAAAATTAAGCTTCTACTTGGAGATTACTATTAAGACTTTTAGATTCTGAAAACACTTTCAACGTAATTCAATAATATACCGCCTAAAGAAAAACATAATTTTCGTCACAAAAAACAAAATGCTGAAATCACCAAAAAAAGAATATTCAAAATTATACATTATACAACTTAGTTATTTGTTAATAAAAACTCGTTTTGCTTGTTGGCCATATATATATATATATTTGTTTATTTTTTTTTTATATTATTATTTTTTAATTTTTTTTTTAATTATTATTTCGCCCAATGAAACTGAAAAGGTTATTTATAAATAATGTTCTACTTCTTACCTTTTATCTTATTGTAGGAGATAATGAGAGATATTATCTCAAGCCATATTAAAACAAAATTGTCATGGTTGTGTTATTCACATAAAACATTATAAATGGTATTGTCATGGGTCGTTCATGTGGATCCGACCTGATCTGACCCGATCCAATCCAACCTGATAAAGTTTCTGAAATAAAGATGAATACAATTTTTAAAAAACGAAGTGGGAACAGTTATGGGGTAATTGCTGAACCACTTTTACTCCCTATTCTAAAGTTGTGTTTCACTCTTGTCAGAGACAGGGGAAAAAAGAAGAAAAATAAGAGAAAGAACGTAGAAACGAAAAAAAGAGTTGAAAGAGGAAATCAAATTTCACATCTACCACAAATCGACACTTAATTTGTGAATCAATTACCTTGTTTCCTTGAGATTCAAGTTTGGCTTGGAGCAATTCTTCAAAAAAAAAAAGGATTTCGTTGATCTTCCGTTGTTGATAACTGATACACAAATCTTGTTCCTATTACGAAAGTATTACAAACAAGAGTGAATATCACTGCTCATAGTCCCTCTCTTGTTTGTGTATTCGTGGTACAACTTTATCGTATTACTCATGCGATATTATACATTATTATATATAATGATATACATGATTTATATTCATGTATATTCGTTCAAATAAGTGAGTGTTTTCAACTTTTTGATAAATATATTTTTAATATCTTTTTGTATATCTATGTATATATGCGCTACACACAAATGTAAAGAGGTATATTTGTGTACTTTGGAACTTAAAATCAAGAAATACCTACTTTCAAGTTGATTATGTAAGATATTGTTATTGTTATTTTAATATATAAAAAATAATTAGAGTATGCAAAAATTCCTTAAGCTATTTATTGAGTTATCAAGTAAGCGGGCCTCTGAGCCCATGGAGAATGGCCGTTCAATGTCATTAAACCATCGCGATGATTTCAAATATATACAAATATACAATAAAATAAAATAATTAGTTTATAATAAATATAGTTATGTTTTATTAACATAAAAATAGTCAAAGGTCATATATAGCTTTAACACTGACTATATAAATAACTATTATATACATGAGTTACACAATGATTATACATTATAATACAGTCAAAAAGGTGAATATAGTTTAAACTATACATGAAGTACTCACTGACAACTCAATTCCGACCAACTCAAAATCTCCTCTAACAATCCCAAATTTTAGATATGAAATTCTCTCGATGTTTCAAGTCTTTCGATATATAATTCGCTTAAAACTATTCACATTTTTAGTACGTCAAATTTTAAAGAAGAGGGAGGATGAGGAGGTGGAGGAGGAGGACGAAGAAGACGCAAAAGAAGAAAAAAGTAAGGATACGTGGCCATTTTTTAGATAGACTATTTTAATAAACCTCCAACTCAAGTAAAGCATATAAAATATGTAGAGTCAAAGAAACCTAGCAAAAAATAAAAAATAAAAAAGTAACAAGAGCAACAAGCGTGTTGGACTATTTTTAATAGATTACAACGCTTGATCTACTTATACCCTTTATTAATAGTCACATTAATAATAGCTAATTATACAGAATGAGATTATCCTAAACACTATGCTAATTGTACACAATGAGATTGAAGCTCCTAAATCCCTCCTTGCCAAAAGGATTCTTTGTTGCATGTGAGACACATATGATACGAACAATAAGTTATTTTAATCGGTGAACATACATTAATTATTATTTTTAATTTTCGAAACCTCTAATTAAGCTGGAGAACAAGCGTGTTGGATTTGTGCATTTGGTGTTGAGGATTGTTTCTCCAAGATTGATTCTTCCTTTGATCCATTCTCCGCCTTCTCAATATCTTCAATATTTGAAGTTTTCATATTTTGTTCTTTAGATTTTCCCCAAAGTACACAGTATAGACCACCAACCAACAATATCCCTCCTAAAATGCTGCAAGAAATGAAACATGCAAAAAAAAAAAAACAAGTGCATCAATAACTAATTTTAGAGTACGTTTGAGTTAGCTGATCGTAAATAATTGATAAAGTGTTAAGTGTTAAAATCATATATGTTTGAGTTAGCTAATCGTAAATAGTCGATAGAGTGTCAAGTGCTAAAATCAATTTATAAATAAATAATTATGTGTGTTGAATAACGTGATGAAGCTGATAATAAATAGTTGACATGTTTGGTAAGCCAAAAAAAAATGAGATAAAGTTGTTCTTTTAGTAAAATGATGACTAGATTGTTTACAAAATCAAAAAAGTAATCTTTATAAGAAAAAAGATAGAACAACAAAGGAAAAAACTTATTTACCCAACAACAAATATGGAACATAGAGGATGCCAAAGATTTTGTTTTGGAAAAGGTATTTTGGGAATTTTTTAAAAAAAATTATTAAGCATAAAATAGTAATTTTATTTTTGTCAAATTAGAAATTTTTACAAATTGAAAAAATCATAAGTTGAGAATGACCGCCTTAGGGCTTCTTAGTGATTTTGACTTACGAACACTCAACTTGTAAATACTTTTGAATATTTATCAAAATAAAAATAAGTTAAAAAGTTCTTTTAAGTCAATCTGACTAGCTTATAAGTTTACTTGAGCATCGTCTTACAAAATTTGACCAACTTAGTTTTCATATTAATATATATATATGTATTTTTTAAAAGTAAGAATATTACCTTCCCAAACTAATGATCTCTCCAAAAAGCACAGCAGAAGCAGCAATTGTAAAAATTAAAGTCAAAGGTGTAGTCATAGCCATATAAACTGGACCTTTCTTTTCAACAACCCAAGCTTGTAAATAAAATGTAACTCCAGTCACAACTATTCCCTGCCAAAAAAAAAAATCATTTTTTTTAGCAAATTTAAAAATAATAATAAACTTAACCTATAAGTATTCTAACTAATTAAGACTACCAAAAAAAAAGGTTATGGATGACAAAAGGTATTATCTAAAGTGTTGCAAGAAAATGACAATCTTTTGTGCCAAACAGTAAAGTATTTCTATCAAAGATTCATTTATTCTTTGTTTTAGTTTATATGATAATTTTCATTTTCTGTGATTTAAATTATTTAAATTTTGATTAGTATTTAAAAATATATACTCCTTACGTACATTTTTAAAAAATGGCCTATTTTTCCTTTTTAGTCTGTTTGAAAAAGAATAATTTTCTTCCTTTTTTTTTTACAACACTTTAATTTCAGTTTTCCATGTGACAACTGACATGTTTAAGACCACAAGTTTAAATGATATTTTGGTACATTTGACATATCTTTAATGTAACATCCGGCAATTTGAAAAAACTATGAAACAGCTTGGAAATTTGAAATAGTCATTTTTGGAAAAATTTAAAAATCTGGAAATTTGGCTAAGTATGGGAAAAAGTGAGTTTTTGGCCAACTTTGAGCGGTCATAACTCCTAGCTCATGATGAGTTAAGAGTAGTTCCAGTTATGGTTGTGAAGCTTGTGGAATGATCTTTCCAACGCCACCGAGTTTTCTCGATTCCGAGTTCGTATGAACGAGTTATGGCTATTGAAAGTTCGACAGTTGGCAGGGAATCCGTCCGGAAATTTTAAGGGCATTTTGGTCTTTTCCCTAGTTTTTCTTTTGGGGTTATATTGTCTGTTAGGCTGATTTTGGATCATTTGTATCCCATTTTAAAAGGGTAAAAAGCTAGGGCTTGAGAAGAAGAAGAGCAGAAGGGAAAGAAGAAGAGAAGAAAGAGGAGATCAACAAGTTTCCATCAAAGTTTCGTCGTGGAAATCATCGGGGGTGATCCCTATCAAGGTATGTGAGTCTTTAGTGTGGGTTGATCCTTTCCACCACACACCAAGCTCATTTTATGATTTGAGAGAGGATTGGATATGTTGTTGAAGTTGTTAGTTGTTGTTGATGTTGTTGATTGTGTTGTTGAAGTTCTTGTTGGTTGTGGGATATGATTCGATTGTGTTCTTGAGTTGAAATTATTGTATATTGAGGGATTTTGTGATCCTTAATGGTTGGTATTGGAACCTTTGAAGTTAGGGTGGTTTAGAGTTGAAGAAAAGAGAGAGAAAAGTCGGATTTTCTGGGGAAGGGACTGGCGCGTCGCGCCTGCCAGCGCCCCCCAAAGGGGACTCTGAGGTCCAGCCCTTGGGGCAGCGTGCCACTCAGAGCGCCAGCAGGTGACTTTTGACCTTCAAAGGCTGGCGCTCCGCGCCTTGCAGAGCGCCAAGGACGCCATGTTCCCCCTTTCTTTCCATGCTTTCTCATGCATGTTCCTAGGTGTTATACCTATGTTCCCTAGTTGTTTCCAACACCCCAAAGTGTTTCTAAACATCCCGAACTCATCCAAATACGTGTGATCATATACCTTGAATCCATAGTTCAATTCAAGGCAAGTTAGTATCAAGTTAAAGAGAAGTTAGAGTCAAGTCAAGTAATGTTAAGAAGTAAGTTCAAGCAAGTCCTCCAAGCTTTTCAAGAGTCTTCATTGAACGTTTTAACTTCATTCTAAGGCTCCAGTTCCAAGTTAAGTATCGAGTTTCAAGTTAATTCAAGAGTTTCAAGTTGAGCAAAGAGTTTAAAGTTGAGTTCATTTCTCAAAGTTATTAGGGAACTATGTATTCCCAAAGAAGTTTTAAAGAAATGTTTTTACATTTAAACAAGGTTGGAAACTGAGATTTCCAAAAGAGCCTTCGGGCTAGTTTTTGAGTAATTATCTCAATCAGCAGGAAGAAATATGTTTTAAAAACATAAGAGCTAGTACATTTTTGGGAGTAGTATCGAGCATCGAATTGGGGGAGCGTTCAAAGAACCCACAGCCCCCATAGAACCATGTTAGCCACCATGGGTAGAAAAAGATCATACTTTTTAGATGAATCCTTTTCAGATTAGACTAGTGGATCCATTAGGCAGTTCAGGTCTTATACCTTTGGCCGGGTATAAGATGCTCTGGCAGCGTGAGGTCGATCGATGTATCATCACTATAGCTCTCATGTGATGGTTGTCGGTTAGAGAAACTCCCACAGCAGTTATTGTATTTTCATATACATCAGATCATTTGTATTTCTATATACATCTCAGGCTTATTGTATCTTTGTATACAAACAGAGTTTATAGCATGTTTTAAGCAGCCTTTCTTTATATCGCACTTGTTTTAAATTGCCTTATATTGAAAGAAGTCAGTCAAGTTGAGTTGAGTTGAGCAAGGTAAGTTTTTCAGTTTCTTCCAGATTTCCTTCTAGCCTTTGTTGCTTAGTTTTTCTTCCAACTCGCATACTCGTACATTCCATGTACTGATGCCAGTTGGCATGCATCTTATTATTATGCTGATACATGTACTCCGGATCAGCATCCTGCACGCCGTTGATCCAGCTGAGCACTCCAGAGTCAGTGGTGAGCCTCCTTGCATTTCAGAGGACTCAATTATTTTTTGTTCTTAGTTTTGTTTTATTAGGGTGTTGCGGGGTCTGTCCCAACATCCATCTCAGTATTTAGAGGCTTCATAGACAGTCAGTCAGTTAGTTGAGTCTCTCTTTTATGTATATATGTAAATATTCTATTTTGAGACTCGAGGTGCCTTTTGGCCAGATTTTTATCAGTTAAGTTGTCTTATGACTTTGCATTGCATTAAGTATTCTGTTGAGTCAGGTTTCCGCTGAGTTAAGAAAGCCAGGCCAAGGGTTCGCTTGGGGCCAGCAATGGTCTCCGAGTGCCGGTCCCGCCCAGGGTGTAGGCTCGGGGCCTGATATTTAATTTAAGATTACAAGATTGAAAAATCTTCTTTATTTTCTTAAACTTCGTAATATATAATACTTATGGTATAGCTTTTATAAGATTAAGTTGAAATAAATCAATTTAACTTCAATAATTAATCAAGTTAATTCTCGAAATACTAATCTTTCTGGTGATAATACAACATTATCTAGTTAACATTCTAATCATGGAAACATCTTTTATTTCTTCCTCTTTATCTTTTTAAACTTTTGTACTTGCTTTGTATCCTTTAATTTATTATCACTTTTAATTATCTTTTAAAGTATGAAAAAATAGACTTACACAATAGGCAACAGAGAGGAGTCTAACATTCCATCCAAGTCTCCATTCAGAAGGATCTCTTGCTAAAGCTATGGCAAAAACAAATGATTGAATACTACTCATGAAGCATTGTAGAGTTGTACATAGTAGCTTTGATGGGTAACTCTTGAGAACTTGGTTCTACAAAAGATAATAACACAAACAATTAATTAATTAACTATTTTCAGGTCGAAAAAACTCTATAACAGAGATGATTTTACCAATGATATAAGTATCATGAAAGTTACTCGACTTTATATAAATATCATGAAAGTTACCAAAATGCTTTCTTTAAAAAAAAAAAAAAAAAACCTCACTCAATTAGCTCGGCTTTATATGGTCCTACTTCCTTTTTAGTTTGTTCCAAATATAGCACTTTTAATTAATTACAAAATCTAATAACACTTTACCAAATATAGCAAATGTAAGAGAAACAAGATTCTTTTCTTTTAAATCTCGATGTATAAATATGATGTATATATGTTATTCGTATGTTCAATCGCTACATAAAAAATGATCTTTAGCAACAATAACTTAATTGCCGTTAAATATGTGTTTTTAGACGCAATTAACACTCTTTATAAATGTCTCGAAAGCCTATAGCAGCATTGGATCCAATAACAATTAACTATTGTTGGTAAAAGATTTATCATTCTTTGTTATTGTGTATATTTCTTATCACTATTGTAGTAAAATGAATCACTAGACATAAAGTAATATAGACACTACATACAATAAGAATAAGAATATACCTGCATGACAAGCCAAGTAGCCCATAATGCATTAGCAAGTAACATAAGGAAGACACCTTTGATCCATGTATTGCCAGAAGCAGCACTGTTTTGCACTTGACCATGATAGCTAAATAGATGATGATGCATCAAAAGTTTCATTGTTGGACCCTTAAAAAATGCTATTGTTAATGCTCCTCCTGCACAAAACACTATGCCCATAACCTTTGCTATCCCACCCCATGTCCTCATTTTCACACTCTCCATCCTATTTGTGTTAATGTCATCAAAGCAAAATATAACATTACTATACAAAATTGATAAGACATTTATGGATGACCACTATTTAGATAAGGAACATAAGTGAGTGGACTACATAACATACTTTACTATTTCACTAAAACAATGAAGTACTATAGTGTCTAGTTAAAGCAACAAAAAGAAAGGGCTAGGTTACACATTTGACTGGTCGACAAAAAATAATTTCTAGTCAAATATACAAAAAAGATACAACTTAGATAAGGAACATAAGTGAGTGGACTACATAACATACTTTACTATTTCACTAAAACAAGGAAGTACTATAGTGTCTAGTTAAAGCAACAAAAAGAAAGGGCTAGGTTACACATTTGACTGGTCGACAAAAAATAATTTCTAGTCAAATATACAAAAAAGATACACCTATTATGTTTTTTATTTGTTTGTTCTATTTTCGTTTTTAGTCCGTTAAAAAAGAATGTCGAGTTTTATTTTTGTGAACTTTTTACTTTAACTTTCCACCCGACATGTTTAAGATCATAAAGATTAAATGATAATTTGGTACATTTGACATAACTTTAATTTAATACCACAAGATTTTAAAGTCTTATTTATTTTCTTAAATTTTATGTCAAATCAAAACAAGATAAATAAATAAAAATAGAGGCGTATATATTTTATGTATATTATACATTAATATACAATATATATATATATGTGTGTGTGTGTGTGTGTTGATTATTATTTTGGTGAGTGAGTATAAAAATCTCCCCAAGAAAAAATTTACATCGAATCAATCAAATTAATCATCACAATCATAAAATTAAAGTGAAAATTTATATGAATATATTCCAACATGGATGAAATAGAGAATTCTTGCACAATATGAACCATTTCTCCCTCCCTCCCCCCCCCCCCTCCCCCCCCGCCCAAATGCTACTTTTTGTTATTAGATTCTTTTTGTGTGCCAAAAGTAGTCAAAATTTCCCATATAGAACCCCTCAACCTCTCCTCTTAAAGCCTTTTTTGAGTAAGTGAGTTTACTTTCTCTTGGCTAGTTCACTAAAAGGTCAAATTTTGTTCAAAGATTCCCTATAATTAAATGTTTCCTCTTTACCTTATTATGCTCAACTTTAATTAGTACAAAATTATATTCCAAATCTATATGATTAAAGATGGCCAGGTACAAAATGGCAAACAATATTGGCTCCAACTTAGGGTTTGTTTGGTACGGAAACGATACTACAACAAATAAAAGAATTAGCGGTAATAATATAATTATCATTGTTAGCAGCAATAATACATATGAGTATCTATAAACAACACTCTATATAAATACCGTTAAAAGTTTTAGCAATTCTGAATATAATGACATTAACTTAATTATTGCTACACATTGCCGTTAAAAACAAAATTTGTTGCCACTATTCATCTCTTATTTTATAGCGAGAAACATGTTTTTCAGGAAAATAATGAGTTTCTTGTTTTTGTGTACGATATGTAAGCAAAAAATATTATTCTAAAAATATTTATATGTAGTCTAGACAAATACTATGAAAGGTGGAGGTTAGAGGTGATGGGATGGAGGGGGAGGAGGGGTGAAGATGAGGTGGGAAAACACAATTAATATGAAATGTCACTTGTATAACTTATTTTTGCTGCTTTTACTAGAAAATCTCATTTTCCTCATTTAAAGGAATTTATTTTCTTGAAATAATCTTTTTAATTTTTTAACCAATCGAACATGGAAAAACTCATCTATACCGAACACACCCTTATAAACTTTAACTTTCTAAAATTGAGTACTTGTCAAGACATGGTATGTGAGAGACGTAATTAATGAAGTTTCAAATTGTACAATATATCATACACCTTGAATAATGTAATATCTTTCCTTTTTTACTTTTGTTATTACAACTTTTAAGATGACTTCATATCCATTTATTCTTATATTTGTTTATATATATATATATATATATAAATATAAATTAATGTTTTTAAGTTAAGAGTTAACTATAGTAAGGTACTAAATAAGAGCACTAGACATTTGTAACTTAGTGTACCACTTTAATTTGGAGGTCAGGTTTATGTCCCTTATATTATATATATTTTATATTTATATATATAATAGGGGTTCGTCAAAACCTCATATCACCACAAAAGGTGAAAGCCTAGAAATCAGGTACTTTATGCTTCCCTCATTGAACTTTTACTTATATATCTATATACATACATGGTAGGGGTCCGTCAAACGGTGAAAATCTGAGTGGATGATATTAAATAAAAAGAATTTTAAAAATACACATACCTAAGTAAAATTGCAAGGAGAAAAGTAGTAACTGGAAGGCTGTTAGTAGTTGCAGCAGCCAAAGTTGCTGAAGTGTATTTAAGTGCCACTCCAGAAATATTCAAGCTCAATGTAACCCTGATAAAACACCAATTTCATTATACACATAGAAATTAAAGTTTTAGTGACTCTGAATATAATGACGGTAGCTCAACTACCGCTAAATATTTTTATAACAATAAATATTACTGCTAAAAGGAAAATAAGTTGCCGCTAAATGTGAGTGTAGAATAGAATTAACTCATAACTTACCCACACAGAGAGAGCATGAAAATCTTGAAGCAAATCAAGAATGACATTGGTGGTGCTGTTTTCCTACACACATATAAATAATAGATCACTATTATTGAACTATGTAATTATCTCATCCAAAATATTAAATTGTTGATTAATTACGTAGAGACAAATTATGTTAGGAATTAACTTCAGCCACACCTCTGGTACCACGTTAATTAAATTGTGTAACCATCTAATCTAAAAATTCAATATAACCTCTCTAACCATTTAATCTTTCACACACTTGAGCAAATACTCATATATTGTTAGAGAAAGATTTAAAAAATGGGTTAGTGGACTTATAGGCTATATTGCTCGAACACTTTTAAAATACAGTTTTATGTGTTCAATCCTCCAAAAGTTATAAACTTCAGACTCAAGTACCACAACATGATTGGACTTTAAAAATGGGTTAGTTGGATCATAGGCTATATATGTTGCTCAAACACTTTTAAAATACAATTTCGTGTGTTCAACCTCCAAAAGCTATGAACTTCAGACACAAATACGACAACATGTTTGGACTTTAAAAATGGGTTAGTGGGATGATAAGCTATATATGTTGCTCGGATACTATTAAAATACAGTTTTATGTGTTCTATCCTCCAAAAACTACAAACTTCAGACACAAATACGATAATATGTTTGGACTTTAAAAATGGGTTAGTGGGATGAAGGGCTATATATGTTGCTCGAATACTTTTCAAATACAGCTTTGTGTGTTCATCTTCCAAAAAGCTACGAACTTCAGACACAAGTACGATAATATGTTTGGACTTTAAAAATGGGTTAGTGAGATGATAGGCAATGTATGTTGATCGAACACTTTTAAGATACAATTTTATGTGTTCAATCCTCCAAAAGCTACAAACTTTTAGACACAAGTACGATAACATGTTTGAAGCGTCCGAACAATATATATATATATATATATACTAAATCAAAACTATTAAAATAATTTACCTTTCAAGAAACATGGCTATAGGTGTTAAGAAGACAGCAGCAGCAACTTGTCTATAGAATACAAACACAAAAGGGTTCATTCCAACATCAAAGGCAACTTTTGAAAGCAAGAACATCCCAGTATATATGGCTTTTATTATTACAATTGCTACATATATTTTCCCCTTTCCATCCATTTTCTCTCTCTTTTTAATTATGTGATGTTTTTTTCTTTGTTGGGAGGAAAAAAAAGGTGTAAGCTTTGGTTGTCTACTCTTAATCAACTCAAAAACTACAAAAGATTGGGACTAAGAAGTGGGATTTATATAGAAGAATTTGGAAAACACAAACTACAATATAATATGACTATTGATAGTGATGTATAAGTTGCTTTTCAATTGGACCACAAGGGACCAACAATAATAAAAAGTTTCTAAGTAGAACTATTTAGGGATGCTTCCTTTTTTATTTTTTATTTTATGAAAATAAATACTATAGGTTTTTAATTAGATAATGGACCCTTAGCTAATTACCATAGTACTTAATTAGCAAACATTAAACAACTTTCTAGACTAGGCTTTTTAAGGATCATGGATGGATCTAGCAATAGTTTTATATATAATCTTGGCAAAGATTAAAATAAAATGAATGAAAGATCCTTTTAATAATTATAATTTGTCCCCCCTCTCCTTTGTTCCTTAAGCTACTAAATTTCCACACAAAAATGTTTGAATAATTATTTTCACATATATATTGATTGAATTAGTAAGAAAAGCAAAAAATAACGGTGATTTTATGTGGAAAAATTAGGAAGCTTTCATAATTTTAAAGAGAATTTGTTTTCTATCGGTGTATTTTTCAGTGAGTAAGTTCGATGGGAATTGAGTAGAAAAATCATGTGTTATAAAACCCCTTCACATCCAAACCTAACTAGAGCATGGATCGAGAACCCAAACTGGGAATGTACCTAGCCCTAATACTATGAAAAAATAGGTACATAAACCTAACTCAACCCCTAAAGTTAGTTTATGAAGGAGAATCGTTCAAGTTCGTATAAGCATACCATCAATTCATTCTCCATTCAATGTAAAACTAACCCATTCTAACACCCCTTCATGTTTGGGCCCAACTGGAGTGTGGATTCGGAGCCGAAATTTGGAATGAACCTTAATTTGATATCATGAAAAAATATGACACCTGAACCTAACTCAACATTTAAAGTTAGCTTATGATTTTTTTTTTTGTCTAAGTCTATATAAGCAAACCACTGATCTATTTTCGAGCTAATATGGAATGCTAAGCAACTTTGATAGAACAAACTTTTATAGAACACACTTTGATAAAACAAACTTTTATAGAACAAACTTTGATAAAACAAAAAGTAAACAGAGAGATGAAGAAGCAATTCTTTGCCGCTTCAAAAGAATTGAAAAGATTAGGGTAAAAATAATGTCCAATAATGATACAACAACAAGAAATTTCAAAAATAGCTAACATTGCAAATATAAATATATAATCACGCCCCCTAGGTAATTGTTTTCTTAATTACAATTTGTAGTTACATGTTAGAAGGAGGAGAGAGGCGAGTGAAATGGTAAGAGAGGCGAGCGCGAGATCTGGCCAGAGAAAAAGAAGAGAAGAGACGCGAGAGAGATACAATTGATTTATATATTTGATCGATAATTGTATATATCACAAATATAGTTAATTTGTATTAAAAAACTAACTACTAAAAAGAGGTGAGAGATGGGCGAGATTGGGAGAGGGAGGAGAGAGGGAATGAAATTTGGGAAAGAGAGGAGAGTGGAGAGAGAGGAGAGAGAAGAAAGATACAATTAATTTGTATATCTCATCAATAATTGTATAAATGACTGACAATTGTATCACAAATACAATTGATATAGTTGATTTGAATCAATGAATACAATAGTATCAAACACTATTATATTCAATTCGATGATGCAAATCAACTGTATTAAATATATTAATGAATATAATTTGTATCAACGATTATAATTGTATCATCAAATACAATTATATCATTATTGTAATAGTCATAACAAATTATATTTGTATTCATTTATTACCGTATCTTTCAGTGCTCTTGCATGAATAGGTGTAACATGACATGAAGTATCGAACAATATTCTATTCATAATCTCATAAATCTTTGAATGCTTTTTATAATTTTTCACTATTTCACATAATAAAAAATAACTAATAATGTATTTATTTATAATAGCACAAAATCTATTTTAGCTCAAAAATAGATTTAAAAAATATATATAATTCTGACTATAAATTCTATCTAAACAAGAATTAAAATACTAAAACTTAAATAAATTTAATTTTCTAAAACTTTAAATTATTTTACCCAACAAGATTACCATTCACTCGATTACACTTGTTTTTTTATATTATTACTTTACTTCTACATGAACTATTCTAATTTAAAGATGCTCCCTTTTGGTAAATTGGATTCCAAGGCAAAAATATTTTAATAGTAAAAATTTAAGCAGTAACTACTTTATCAAATATATTATTGTAAATTAATTACACACAATCTGAATAAAGTAAAGATCATCAAAATGCTTGATTCCCCTTTTATTTTGTGCTTACCTCCTTTCAACAAGCAATTGCGCAAATAATTGGTTCCTTTTGATGAGAGGTCAATCAAGCATATATTTCTCTTCATGAGCTTTCATTTCAATAAAATTCTGTTAGGGGAATTTCCTTTATTGGTTTTAATCTACATTAGGTAAAATTAATTTTGTGTCCACATTGGGAATAAGTACTAGAGATAGTTATTTACCAAAAGGTTAATTTAATTTATGTAATATATATTTCTAGTATGTTTTGTTGACACTAATCTTTGACTAAGTAAAAGTTGTTTGAGTTATACGATGTTGTTGAGATGTTGGTCATGTGAATATTATGTCGCAATAGGCTTAAATCTCCTTACAAAAAGCTAGATATTCACGTCTCAGACAAAATATTTATTTATTCATTTTTACTGTAATTTATAGTATACATCCTTAATTAATCTTTTTTCTGTGTGATTCTCTAAATTAGAGGTTTTCGTAATTATGAGTCCAATAATTTTACATACAAATGTAACCTAATTAATTGAGGGCTAAACTATAGTTATTCTATTTTTATTTTTCACAATAATGTATGTCATAAAATACATTTATATTTTATTTAATATAAGGATATGAATTTGGCCTAAAAGTTGCATTTCAATTTGAGACAAAATTCGATTAAATTCTTATGGAATATTTGTGTGCGTGTATTTTTCTCTCGTGAAATAAATCTTTGTAGCTTCTTGTGGTGAAAAATAAAAATAAGGATAGTAAATAAATTTAAAAGGTTCTTTTCTTTTTCTTCCGATGAACACCCCATTAACTCTCCACGATTGAATGATTCACTTTCAAGTTCTCACTCCATCCAACCATTAAAATATGGTACTTCCCCATCCGCTTCTAAATACTTGTTACGATTTCTATTTTGAGAGGCGATACTGAACAATATAATTTTGATCAATATTTTAAGATGTATTTTTTTATCATGGTATTGCATATATATAATACTTGCCATAAAACTTTTTACTATCTAAATTTTAACTTTTAAAATATCAATTTAATTTAATTTAGCTTTGACAATTTGTCAAGTTGACTCTGGAGAATCGAAATGTGACAATTACTTTGAAACGAACGAAGTATTTAATTAACATTCTTTTTATACTTACTCAAAATTATACTATAACCACCCAACTATTCATTTTCAGCGGTTTCCCGATACTAATGAGCATCACTTCAAATTTTCGAATCCCGTAAGAATTCATGTTTCAATTAAATCTATTTTTTCTCGAATGCTTTATAGGAATCCACCGTCTATAAAGATAACTCTCAACAAAAAATAAAATAAAATACTATGCTAGAATATTAACTACTAAAGATCGATAGAAAGCTATTTCTTCTGAATTCTCTAATTATCGTTGGTTAATCATAGATTCTTATATTATAATACGAGAATTAATAATAAAAAGATTATTTTTATTCCTATTAGTTAATGGAAAATTATTGGTTATGTAGGTTTATAGATTAAGTTAATACAACAATATTCTGTAAATTATCTTTACTCCTATTTGTTAATGGAAAAATTATTGGTCAATGCAAGTTCATAGATTAAATTAATACAACAATATTCTTTTTAAGGAATATAAGCAGCTATATATAAATTGAAAGGGTAATCAATATTAATAAATGCATTTAGCAACATGATCAAAATGTTCGACCACCATTAGATGCAATCACATTAAAAGTTAATTATTAATTAAATATGAAAAATATTTTTTACTTAACTAGATTCCTAGAAAATAAAAAATGTTTGACAAGGTTTTACTTTTACATGGAGCCAAATAAAAGATTGATTATAAGTTATAAGTTAAAACTTTCTTTTTGGGAAAATAAATTAATATTAATTAAAGAGAAAAGGGTAAAAAAAAAATGTCTTTAGGCTATGTGAAATGAACAAAAATGTCCTCCGTTTATGATTTGGTCCAAAAATGTCCTTGCCATCAATATTTTGATCCAAAAATGCCCCTACTGTTATTTAATAGGTTAAAAATGCTCATTTTCCAAATAAAAATATTTTTTTGCACATTCTTTTTCAAATAATATATTTTAAAGTTAGCAAATATTTATCCTATTTCAATTCAGGGAAAAAAAAACTTTTTATTTATTATAATTATTTTTAATCGTTATATAAATAAAAATTAATGATGAATTTACTATCTTATATATATGACATATATTATCCATTGAAAGGGTACATGCAATTATTCTATTTTAATTGATAAAATGAGATTTTCTACATTTTTATACGTTAAAGTGACTTTAAAAGAAAGAAAACAACAATAGGGTTCTTTAATAATATTTTAATTAGGAAGAAGATGAGTTTAAAAAGAAAAGAAATAATTTATTTATTCAGAAAAGGGCATTTTTGACCCATTTGGTAACTATCTGAACCAAAGTATTGACTGCAAGGGCATTTTTTAATCTAAAATATTGACGGTAAGGACATTTTAAGCTAAAATTTAAACGGATGACATTTTTTTCATTTCACATAGTTTAAGGACATTTTAACCCTTTTTCCCTAGATTAAAAAAGGAAATTAAATAACATGTTTCAAAATTTGTTGATTTGGTTTAATTTCTTTTTAGCTTTTATGTTAGGGGCTAATGGATGTTCATTGTTTCAAAAGGAGATTTAGAAGAGAAGTTTATGAGTTTAACCATTTCAAGTCAATATATCAGAGACCATGAATGAAATGCCAACATTATATTATGGGCTTATATAATTATTACGGTAACAAATGATAAGAGAGAGTTGCTTGGATAGTAAGTATAGTTATCCTATTATGATAATAAATTAAATTAAAAGAATATGAACATGTAAGTTCATTTCAAATTTGAATCTGTGATATCATAATTAAGAATAAGAGATTAAAATAGGAAAAAAAGGGAATGAACTAGACAATTTGATAATTAATTGTCACGACCCAGACCGTCGTGATTGACACCTACATTAACCCTCCGGTGGGAGAACCATTACTACAACTCAACTAAGCAACTTAACGAAGAACTAGACATTTAAAGATACGGAAGCAGGTTTAAATGACAATATAATTAACACGGAGTCCCCATAAACTCCGAAAGTTCAACTAACAACTAATAACTAATGTGGAAATACCCCTAGAACCTAAAAGTCATTGTACCAAAACTATATTAACGACAAGTCTAAGAACAAGGGGTATAACCCCAAAACTAAACAAACACCTTAAACAAATAGTCTGAGTCCGAAAAGAATGGACTTAGACAAGAGAGATCCATGACAGCCTGAAAGAATTGGTTCACCCTTGAATCTGGTCACAATCAATAGTCACTTAGCTGAGGTCTATCAATAGCCGCCTGAAGATGCCATGTACTCAACAAAGAACAAGCAAGTGCAATATCAGTACACAACCATATTGTAATGGTAGGATCACACGGCTATCCCAATAAGTGAAACACATGCAAGTAACCACAACATTATAAAACAGGCATATACCGAACATATACAATATTAGTCAACTATTACGAACAATGAATAGTTTCACGATTCTCACATATCACATTATATCAATTAGAGCAACATACCGTCATTCAATATAAATCATCATTAGATATGAACGAAATCATCACAAGTAGGTACACAACACAATTCAATGGTACTCTCACGGAACCCAATTCAATGATCCTCTCATGGAACCCAATTCAGTTGTCCTCTCATGGAATCTGTAACACCCTAGAATTTTTTTTTGAACTAAGACTCGAACCGTTCTTCGTAGTGAGTGAGATTTTATCAAGGAATTAAAAATGTCTTAAGTGTTAAGGTCACTAGATGTAGCACCTTGAGTTCCAAAAAGAATTAAATTGGAAATAGCAAAATTTGATATTTTGCAAGTTAAGCTAAGTATGAGTTTTGGGTCGACTTCAAACGACCATAACTTCTAGCTCAACATGAGTTAGGTGTGATACCATATACCATAGGGAAGATCTTTGAATTATATTTCCAACTCCACCAAGTTTGCTGAGTTTCGAGTTCGTATGAGGGAGATATGTCCATTCGAAGTTGGGATGTCTAGATAAGAAAAGTCAAAACCGGATTTTAGAAGGGTATTTTGGTCTTTTCCTTACCCAATCAGATTTAATTCATTTTTAGTAATGTTTTAAGGGTCTAATCCTATTAGGTTCAGTTTTATAAACCTAATATACGCCTAGGGTTTTAGTTTAGAGTTCAAGAAGAGAAAAGAGGAGAAAAGAGTAGGGATCGAAGCGTTCGTCGGAATTCTTGAGAGTTGTTGCGGATTGTCGCCATAGGTTTGATCCCTAAGAGGTATGTAAGCTTCCATAGTGTTAGATTTGTTCACCCACACGCCAAACAAATTATTTTCAGCGAAGTTTCATTCTCAAAAAGTTGAAGGATTTAAGTTCTTGATTGGTGTTCTTGAAGTTCATTCTAAATCTTGTTTTGTTGGGATTTTGATGATTTCTTGAGATGAAAGTGATTGTTTTGAGTGGATTAGTGTGTACTTAGGTTGGGTAATTGAATCTAAGGAAAATTTGAGAAAAGAAATCGATTAAAAGCGAATTTGGATCAGAAAAGGAGAGGCGAAATTCATCGAACTTGGCCTGGGGAAAGGCTGGGGGGGAGGGGGGGAGATGCGCCCAAGGGGATGGGGCAGCGCCCCTGCAGTGCACCCATATGCAGCCTCTGAAGTTAGGGGCTGGCTCCCCGTGCCCGGAATGCGCCAGGGTCGCCTGCCCCACTCATCCTCCGTCGGTTGTCCCGTTTGAGCTCTTTTGAAGTGTATCTTCACCCCTTTTGATTCTAAACACTTCAAACTACATCCAAACACTTATAAATCATTTATACCATAAGCATAACATTGAATTCATAATTCAAATTCAAGGTAAAGTTAAGAGTTAAGTCTTGAGAGTTCTTTCGAACATTTTGAGAGAGTCCCTTTGAGTCCTTCTGAGGAGTCTTCTACAATTTCTAATAACTTGTTTCAAGACTCAAGTAAGTGAGCATGAGAGTGAGGAGAATGTATTCATGAGTCTACACTATCACCTAGATTCTTTATATCATGAACTATGACTCTTCAATTCATAATTCACATTCAAGAGAGAGTTAAGAGTAGAGTCCAAGAAAGTCTTTGAGTTCGAGTGTGAATCCTTTGAGATCAACTATTAATTCGAACTAAGTTTGAGTAAGTAATTATGATATTGAGAAGAGTCGTTTACATGAGTTCCATGTTGTTATGTAGACCTTCGAGTCGAGTTGTTCATGCCCATAAATTCCACATGAACTTCATAAGTTGAGTATCTTTGAAAGGAGTAGTATCTTCAAGTTCTAAGTCTTGAGTATTGAGTTCCTAATCTTTTTTTTTGATATTATATTCCTAACATGGGACTATTACATGTTACCCATGAATTCCTTGAGTTGGGTTATACATGTCCATAATTCCGCATGAACCCTATAAGTCGAACAGTTTTGAGATTAGAAGTATGTTTGAGTCCTTGAGTTAAGTAGTTCATGCTCATAATTCCGCATGAACCCTCTGAGTTGAGCATTCTTGAAATGAGTAGTATCATTGAATTATTGAGTTCCAAGTATTGAGTTCTATCTATGGTTATTGAAAACCTTGTATTGAGTCGTTCACGTCCATAATTCGACATGAACCATATTTTAAGAAGTCTTTTACAAATGCTTTAAACTTGTTTTAAGACTTGAACATTGAGTTGAGTAAGAGTAAAAAGTAAGTTCAATGTCTTCAAAAGATTATATGGAGACTATGTATTCCCAAAGAGTTTAAAATGTTTTCACATTTAAACAAGAAAAGAAAACCTTGATTTCCAAATAGCCTTTGAGCTAGTTTTCATAAAAGAGTAAACGCTTTCACAATTAAGCAAGAGAGGGAAATTTGATTTCCAAGATAGCGTTTGAGCTAAGTTTTTGAGCAATTATCTCAAATCACATAAAGAAGTATGTTTTTTAAACATAAGAGCTAGTATCATATTTTGAGAGTAGTATTGAGCACCGATATGAGGGATAGTTTAGACAACTCAGAGCCCCCGTAAACCATGTAGCCATCATGGGTAGAAAAATGTCATACTTTTTAGATGATTCATTTAGTGCTTTTTAGCATATACTAGTGGATCCCACTTAGTAGTCAGGTTCTATACCCTTGGCAAGGTATAAGACGACCCTGGCAGCGTGAGGCAAAATGTTGTATCATCATAATAGCTCTTAAGTGATGGTTGTCGATTAGATAAACTCCAAGAGAGATATTTGTATTTTTATATACACAGAGTTTACTTGTATTTTCATATACAAACAGAGTTTATATTGTATCCTTGCATACAAACTGAGTATAATGTATTTTTAAATACAGTGAGTTGCTTTCTATTATTTTAAAAGTTTTCTATATATTGCATCTCTTATTGTTGCTTTATATTGAGTTGCGTATCCAGAGTTTGAGTACCAAGAGTTGAGTGTCTTACTATTGAGTTGAATATTTTATCTTTGAGTTGAGTGAGTTGAGAAGTGGTATGTGTATGTTTCCTTTTTATCACGTTTCAAGCTTATGTTTATGCTTTAAAATTCCTCTTACATGCTCATACATTCCACATACTGATCCATTTGGCCTGCATCTTTTCATGATGCAGACACAGGTATTCATGATCATTAACATGAGCTTCGTTGATACATCCGAGAGTTCGAGTTAGCTATGGTGAACCTCCTTATTTCCGGATGATTTCATTTACTTTTCAGTTTAATCAGGATGTTGTGGGTCTTGTCCCAACTTCCATATTTATCAGTTAGAGGCTTCATAGATAGTCAGTATAGTTGAGAAGTCTATATTATTTATTTTATTAAATGTTTTAAAGACTTAAGTTGCATATTTTATAGCGAGTTGAATAATTTATTTTATTCAGAGTTTTCTTTTGAGTTAAAGCTTTCTATTAATGTTTCATGAATTTTATTCAAGTTTTAAGCTTTTGCATGCTTAGTCTTTCGCTTGTAGTCAACCATGATGAGGGTTCGCTTGGGGACCAACAATGGTCTGCGAGTGTCGGCCAAGTCCAGGGTGTAGACTCGGGTCGTGACAAACTTGGTAAAGAGCACAGAGTTCAAGTGTCCTAGGGTGTCTATGAAGCCGTGTCAATAGGATCTTATTTATGGTTGTGATGTCCCCACTTCTATAAATGAGGGACTACAAATATTTAAGAAAAGTTTCCATTCGTTCATACTCTTAATCGTGCAATAGAGTTATGTCATAGAGATTTATTCATACTCGTGCCTTTCTCATATTCATTCGACTACCCGTCATACTAGAGGTGGTTGAAAAGCAGAGTTAGTTCTTTGTTGATGAGTTGTTCTTAGGAAGAGTTTTGAGGAAGTCATGAGACTCCAGAGGGGCTTGAGAGAATCACAAGAGTAAGTTAAGTGTTCAGTTTCAGATGAATGCACCCATAATTATATGAATCATGCGTTTGAGCTAAAAATGAGTTGTACTCTTTTCCTTAAGCCTTGTTTCAGCTGAGATCCTTATGAAAAGGTATGTTTAGAGCTTGGGTAATATTTCCACCCCAAAAGGTAACATGAGTTACAAGATCATGAACAGTAATAGTGAAAGAGCCCAGAGTTAGAGGAAAGTATGCAGAGTTTTAGTGATTTAAGAAAGGGAGATAATGTTTTGAAGAGTTATATTACTATAGTCATGCACCCAGTAAGTTATTGATGATGAGTTTTCCCTTATGGGTAGAGTAAGGGTTGTTAGTCAAGATCAGATAGATTATATGTTTGTTAACCAGAATAGAGTTGATGTCGATGTGTCATCGTATTAGAGGAGACTAAATTCATGTGTTGAATAAAAGGGCAAAGTATTTATGAAGTAATAGATCTAATTTAGGCTTATGATTTGTTTAAGATGGTCATGATGTTTAGAAGGTTATAAAACTGATCAAGTAATGAGGTATGGTATGGTAGGCGAGTAATCGCATTGATATTCGAGTTTAGTAATGAACATTAAGCTTAAATTTGAGATAAGTGTCATGATCCAAAGAATGACAACATGAGGGTGATGCTGTTAGTCTAGAGATTTGATCTAGTAGACTTGACGTAGAGTATGTAATGAATTGAGATGGTGCTGCAATGAATGTGAGTAGTACAAGTGAGAGACCCAAACCTTTAAATAAGGGTAGCGAAGTGTGGCCAAGTCACAAGAGTAACTAGAGCATTAAGAGGTGTACCGAGAGGGTATGTAATTAGAAGAGGTTAAGAGAAACACCATAGAAAGAGGTCTTAGTACCTGCTTATGGAGAATTCTGTAGTCATGAGATAAACTTCTCCCGAGTGTTAGAGTAAAAGAGGATGTAGACCAGTTTAGAGATGACGGGATAGGTTTATAGCTTTCAAGTGTCAACTTTAGACCTAAGGGGGAAATGATAGGATTGGAAATCAAGTCAAGTGTTGAGAATAAGATAGTAATGAGTTCCAAAGGTTATGAGAGATATCTTTTCAGAGGTCCTTTTAGTAATGTAGTGATGTTAGAAAGAAAAGGTTAATGATCATATCGTGATAATGATGGTGTGATAATTTTGTCTAAGGTTATTAATAAGGAGGAAGAAAATGATGAGGTTTTGCTATGAGAAATAGTTAAATAAGAGCCCTTAGTTGGTTCTGAATGAGTTAGTTAGTAAGAGTCCATGGAGTTGTTAGAGTACTAAGCTTGAATGTGGTGTTGTTAAACATTATGTGGCTCTTGATATGAGCCCAATGTGGTAGTAAAACGTATTAGTCTTGGGATGAGATTCCCTATAGAGAGGTATAGAACTTGAACCTAAGGATTTGGGTTAAGATTGAATATAGTAAGAGTAACCCTGTTCCATACCCACTCCAGTTGTCATTCGAGGATGAATGGTCCCAAGGGGGAGATATTGTAACACCTTAGAAAAAAAATCGAACTAAGACTCGAACCGCTCTTCGTAGTGAGTGAGATTTTACCAAGGAATTAAAAATTTCGTAAGTGTTAAGGTCATTAGATGTAGCACCTTTAGTTCAAAAAAAATTAAATTGGAAATAGCAAAATCTGAAATTTTGCAAGTTAAGCTAAGTATAAGTTTTGGGTCGACTTCAAACGATCATAACTTCTAGCTCAAAATGAGTTAGGTGTGATACCAGATACCATAGGGAAGATATTTGAATTATCTTTTCAACGCCACCGAGTTTTATCAATTTTGAGTTCGTATGAGGGAGATATGTCCATTCGAAGTTCAGATGTCTAGATAAGGAAAGTCAAAACCGGATTTTAGAAGGGTATTTTGGTCTTTTCCTTACCCAATCAGATTTAATTCGTTTTTAGTAATGTTTTAAGGGTCTAATCCTATTAGGTTCAGTTTTATAAACCTAATATATGCCTAGGGTTTTAGTTTAAAGTTCAAAAAGAGAAAAGAGGAGAAAAGAGTAAGGATCGAAGTGTTCATTGAAATTCTTGAGAGTTGTTGCGGATTGTCGCCATGGGTTTGATCCATAAGAGGTATGTAAGCTTCCATAGTGTTGGGTTTGTTCACCCACACACCAAACATATTATTTTCAGCAAAGTTTCATTCTCAAAAAATTGAAGGATTTAAGTTCTTGATGGGTGTTCTTGAAGTTCATTCAAAATTTTGTTTTGTTGGGGTTTAGATGATTTCTTGAGATGAAAGTGATTGTTTTGAGTGGACTAGTGTGTACTTAGGTTGGGTAATTGAATCTAAGGAAAATTTGAGAAAACAAATCGATTAAAAGCGATTTTAGATCAAAAAACAAGAGGTGAAATTCGTCGAACTTGGTCTGGGGAAAGGCTGGGGAGAGCGCCCCTGCAGTGTGACCATATGAAGCCTCTGAAGTTAGGGGCTGGTGCCCCGCGCTCGGAACGCGCCAGGGTCGCCTGCCCCACTCATCCTCCGTCGGTTGTCCCGTTTGAGCTTCTTTGAAGTGTATCTGCACCCCTTTTGATTCTAGACACTTCAAACTACGTCCAAACACTTATAAATCATTCATAACATGATCATAAACTTTAATTCATAATTCAAATTCAAGGTAAAGTTAAGAGTTAAGTCTTGAGAGTTCTTCCGACCATTTTGAGAGAGAGTCTCTTTGAGTCCTTCTTAGGAGTCTTCTACAATTTCTAATAACTTGTTTCAAGACTCAAGTAAGTGATCATGAGAGTGAGGAGAATGAATTCATGAGTCTACACTATCACTTAGATTCTTCATATCATGAACCATGACTCTTGAATTCATAATTCACATTCAACAGAGAGTTAAGACTAGAGTCTAAGAAAGTCTTTGAGTTCGAGTATGAATCCTTTGAGATCAATTATCAATTCGAACTAAGTTTGAGTAAGTAAGTATGAGATTGAGAAGATTCGTTTACATGAGTTCCATGTTATTATGTAGACTTTCGAATCGAGTTGTTCATGCCCATAAATTTCGAATGAACTTCATAAGTTGAGTATCTTTGAAATGAGTAGTATCTTCAATTTATAAGTCTTGAGTATTGAGTACCTAATCTTTTTTTTTTGAGATTATATTCCTAATCATGGGACTATTGCATGTTACCCATGAAGTCCTTGAGTTGGGTTATACATGTCCAGAATTTCGCATGAACCCTATAAGTCGAACAGTCTTGAGATGTGAAGTATGTTTGAGTCCTTAAGTTGAGTAGTTCATGCTCATAATTCCGCATGAACCCTCTGAGTTAAGCATTCTTGAAATGAGTAGTGTCATTGAAGTTCTTGAGTTCCATGTATTGAGTTCTATCTATGGTTATTGAAAACCTTGTATTGAGTCGTTCATGTCCATAATTCGACATAAACCATATTTTAAGAAGTCTTTTACAAATTCTTTAAACTTATTTTAAGACTTGAGCATTGAGTTGAATAAGAGTAAAAAGTAAGTTCAGTGTATTCAAAAGATTATATGGGGACTATGTATTCCCAAAGAGTTTAAAATGTTTTCACATTTTAACAAGAAAAGGAAACCTTGATTTCCAAAGAGCCTTTGAACTAGTTTTTTAAGAAAAAAGTAAACACTTTCGCAATTAAGCAAGAGATGGAACTTTGATTTCCAAGATAGCCTTTGAGCTAAGTTATTAAGCAATTATCTCAAATCATAGAAAGATATATGTTTTTAAACATAAGAGTTAGTATCATATTTTGGGAGTTGTATTGAGCACCGATATGGGGGATAGTTCAGACAACTCACAACCCCCATAAACCATGTAGCCATCATGGGTAGAAAAAGGCATACTTTTTAGATGATTCCTTTAGTGCTTTTTAGCATATACTAGTGGATTCACTTAGTAGTCAAGTTCTATACCCTTGGCAAGTTATAGGACGGCCCTGGCAGCGTGAGGCAAAACTCTATATCATCACAATATCTCTTAAGTGATGGTTGTCGGTTAGAGAAACTCTCACATATATATTTGTATTTTTATATACACAGAGTTTACTTGTATTTTCATATACAAACAGAGTTTATATTGTATTATTGCATACAAACTGAGTATAATTTATTTTTAAATACATTGAGTTGCTTTCTATTGTTTTAAAAGCTTTCCATATATTGTATCTCTTATTGTTGCTTTATATTGAGTTGAGTATCCAGAGTTTGAGTACCAAGAGTCGAGTGTCTTATTTATTGAGTTGAGCATCTTATTCCTGAATTGAACTGAGTTGAGTGAGTTAAGAAGTGGTAAGTATGTTTCCTTTTTATCAAGTTTCAAGCTTATGTTTATGCTTTAGAATTCCTCTTACATGCTCGTACATTCCACGTACTGAGCTATTTGTCCTGCTTCTTTTCATGATGCAGACACATGTATTCAGGATCATCAATAGGAGCTTCGTTGATACATCCGAGATCGAGTTAGCTATGGTGAGCCTCCTTGTTTTCGGAGGATTCATTTACTTTTTAGTTTAGTCAGGATGTCATGACTTCTATCTTTATCAGTTAGAGGCTTCAAAGATAGTCAGTATAGTTGAGAAATCTGTATTATTTATTTTATTAAATGTTTTAAAGACTTAAGTTGTCTATTTTATGGCGAGTTGAATAATTTATTTTATTCAAAGTTTTTTTTTGAGTTAAAGCTTCCAATTTAAGTTTCATAAATTTTATTGAACTTTTAAGCTTTTGCATGCTTGATTTAGTCTTTCGCTTGTAGTCAGCCAGGATGAGGGTTTACTTAGGGACCAGTAATTGTCTTCGAGTGTCGACCACGTCCAGGGTGTAGACTCGGGTCGTGACAGAACCCACACCCAACTGTTAGCATACCGAAACATGGTACCCGATCTAATGTTTATGCCGAAACGTGGAATCCCTTAGATATGATGCAAAAGGGCTCTTGGTCTATCCTTGATCAGAGATTTCTCTATGAAAAATATGAATCGGAGTTTGAAGAAGGGGAGGGAGAAGGAGCCCACCGATCCCATGTTTATGTCAGAACGTGGCAACCGATCCAAGTTAGTATGTCGAAACGCAACACCAGATCCATTCAACAAATCACAATCACAATCACAATGTATATTCTCACAATCATACAACAAGAGGTGACTCATGACATACAATTATTCAATTATCCTCATTTACGATTTGGGTAATCAAGAATGCAACATTCGCATACATACATGCATTATAATGAGCAATTACAAACATATATCACACCAACATGAAATCACAACCATTACCTACCTTGAATCCAAGCTTGAATCCCCTAAGACACTTGATCTTCCCTTTTCAGATTCTTTCCGCTTGTTCTAGGTCTAAAAACAACAATTTAGACGCAAAGATCAACAATCAAGACCCAATTACCCGGATCATAATCAATAATATCAACCCTAGGTCAAACCTTGATTCCCATACCCAGATTAGGGATTTTTCCACCATTATCTTTAGATCAAAACCTTTCCCCAATGATAATTACCAAGAAACTACGTTCTATGGATCAAAAAATGAATTCAGGGAGTTCAAGCCTTACCTTTAGCCTTAAGAATGGTGAAAAAGGGTCAAGAACTCGTCTGGGGTCATTCCTTAGCTCTCAAAGTCGAAAAGTGTAGAATAAAAATATATTTGGGGTTTATTTACGACCTTAAGTCGAGTCGGACCCGCCACAACGGTCCTCACCCTGCTACAGCGGCAGAAATGCCGCCCCAGCGGCTTGCATGGAACCAGTGAGCTATTTTAATAATTCCAAGACCCCCATTTCACAACACACCTTTAAACAACGACGCTCAGAAAATACCGTTCACACTATCGATTTCGGGAGTTCTACTTACCCAAATTCAATTCTGTAAAGTCGTACAGATTCCTTAACAACTTATCTAACCACTCATGTAATCAAAATCACAAATAAGTCACCCGATTGTTACCAGATTTCCCTACACCTTCACGACTCTGATTTCGTCCAAATCTGGACTAGGTTGGGAACTCCAAAGTTACTACTCAAAAGTTTTCTAGCCCCAATTCTTTCCCCATTGGCTTTTCTATAACGACGGAAACGGATCGTTACATTAATAGAAAACATCCTTTGGTCCTAATACATCGAAACTCAAATTCAACCTTATTAATTTAAGGAAAACTTACCTTAATACACATCTTCTTTTATTATAATCTCTAAAATTTCCTACCATTCAAAAAAAAAAAATCAAAAATCTTCTCTTAGATACATCACCCCCCCACCCCCCGTCCCCTTCGGTGATACATTCTTATCACTCTCGGATACATCCCTCCTCTCTCTCTCTGATACATCCTTCATTTTCGGATACATCCTTCATTTTCGAATACATCCCTCCTCTCTCTCTAATACATCTTTCATTTTCGGATACATCCCTCCCTCTCGGTTACATGTCTCCCTTATGTATTTGGATGTCTTATCCCCTTTATGATACAACATACATCCTTATCCCATCTCAGATACATCCCTCCCCTCTCGGATACATCCTTATCCCATCTCAGATACATCCCTCTCCTATGTATTCGGATGTTTGCTGATGTATCCGAAAGTTCAGTGATGCATTCGAAATCCATAAATTTTAAGAATTTTTTGTAATTTGAAAAAGAGTAGGAAAATAATGTAATACTATGAAATTTATGTAAATTATCCTTAATTTAAAGATTAAAATATTCATTTTGGTAAAAAAAAAAAAAAAAAAAAAGATGTCAACATTCAAAAATAGAATCGTATCTCCACCCCCCCTCCCCCCCCCCCCCCCCCAATCAAGATGACAATGTGGCAATCATTTGTTCATTTGAGTGGAAAACTTTGGCAAATTTACTTATGTCCATTCAACTCATTGTTATCTTGTCTCTATTATACATCAATCACTCGATCCATCAAATATTGGATGGATTTGCTTACTCACATAACTTAGGACTGATTTTGATATCTTTGTCTTAGGTTAATTGTTTCCATTAACCTATTCACATGCCAACTTTAGCAAATAATTAAATTTCTACTTTATTGTTCTTTATTTTTTTTTCATCTAACTAATTTCTAATCCAAGTGTAAAGGGGTATTCATATGATTGAAATTCAAAAAGGACTTTTTTTAGAATGAGACACTCGTTTTAGAAAATATCAAATACTCTCTCCGCTCCGATTTATATAAGTTAGTTTGACTTGGAACAGAGTTTAAGAAAAAAAAAAGACTTTTAAAATTTGTGGGCTAAAATAAGTTATTGGATTTGTGTGACAAAAAACCCTTTAAAAATTAAATTGATACTAAATATACAAATGTTTTTGACCATTCTTTTTAAAACTGACTAAAAATTAAAGTAATTCATATAGACTGAGACCAAGGGGGTAAAACTTCCGATCACCATGAAATGTAATGGGATGAATAAGATTCTTTCCATCCTAATTTATCGGAGTATATTGAGCTTGAGTCTTAGGTTTAGTAAAAATTCTTGGTAGGGAGTGTTCCCTCTTTAATGAACCTTACATGGTTTGAATCGAAATTAGCTAGCCTAGTAGATACCGAAAATCAAATGATTATGTCAATTTTTTTTTAATCAAAAACAATAATAGGATGGATGAAATCTTGTATATTTAACTAAAAGCTTCATGTTAGACCTTCGAGAATAATTCCTAGAAGGAAATACTTCCCTTTTTAATTTTCCCTACACAATCAAAATCGAGATAATTGAGTCAGTGAATATCAAACACTAAATATTAAAAGAAAATTCAAAAGAATAAAGATGTGAATCGTCCAATTCCAAGTAGTTTCATAGTCTAAACAACACAATGAAAAAAAGATGCAATTGATATATCAAGAAAAATAAAGGTTGTGGTCCAATGCTACATAAATCTATTCAATCACACACATGCATTTTACTATATATTAAAGCGGACAAAACATGGAACTGTCTCCTAGTTTTAAATGTAATGAATTTAGACACAAATTAAGCTTCTTGATAAGAATTAGTTATAGTGAAATTAGATCGATGGCTTTTAAATTCCAATTTGAAGTTCATGATCTTTTTAGAGCCGACTTTTGGGCCAAAATTAACAAAACGTGCTAAAAACTCACATGACTAGAAGTTAACAAAACGTACCTGTCTTACTAAACTTTATGTTACAATAATGTGAGCTGAGATATCGTAAAGGTAGTTGAGTTGGTACAATTATATGTGATAAAGGAGTTTGGGATCAAATTTTCTATCAATGTCTTCTCAGTCGAGTTTGTCATACTAGTCGTGCTTGTCTAATGTAGTTTACATTATCTGTGTGATTTGTGAATTATTGTATAAGCACAACTAAAGAATAGCGGCTACGAGGTTTCCTCCGTTTGTTTTTGAATGGAATAACTATAATAAAATGTGTGTGTGAGAGATATTTTATGAAATCTTAGCTCAGAAGTTAAAATTTGGTGCACACACACGTATACGCAGTCGAATGTTTTTATTAAAAAAAAAAGAAATAACAAAGGTAATAATGTGTGTGAGTTTTATGAAAACTTAACTCAGAAGTTATAAATTGAGGCACACGCACATATACGCAGTTGACAAGTAATAAAGCGATCATAAAAAATTAAATATCATCACACGTGGACAACTTATGCCTAACTATTGATCACCAAATTGAATAAATTCAAAAAAAAATTAATTTGAATAAATTCAAATTATTTAGCGGATTTTCCCAAAAGTTATTTTTAGTAACTAAAACTAGGGGTGTACAAAATCGAACCGAAAACCAAATCAAACCGCAAATCAAGAAAAAAAACTCGACTAGTGCTTGGTTTGACTTGGTTTGGTATTGAAAAAAAAAAACCCGACTATATTTGGGTTGGTTTGGTTTTAACTAAAAAAAAGCAACCCGAGACCAAACCAACCTGACATTATATATATAATTTTAAAATTTTATTTTATACATAAAAATATGTACTTTGATATATTTTTAAAATATTTCTTATACTTTTTCATAGTTTTTATCTTTTAATATATTATTATTTCAAGTTTGAAACTTATAATTCTAAATGGTTCAATAAAGATTATAGTCCACATATGTTGGTAATTATAATAAAGCTTAAATCAAAATCAAATTAATACTAAAGCAAAAAAAATCAATTCAACACTAAGAACGACAATAACATTGAATATTTGTTTTATGGTTTTACATTGGTTTATTCAAATACATAATCTAATTTTAATTTCCTTTAATATTTAGTCATGTAACTAATGCTTATTAAACTTATTTTAGCATGATTTAGTACTTTTAAATTATGTTCATTTTCATTATGACTTGTTAATTTGCAATATTTGTTTTACGCAATTTCATTATTATTATTTTTTGTTGGATATTTTAGTATCATTACTCATATAATATTTTGTGTATTTTCTTAAGAAACATCTTAGATAGTTGTATTTTGGTAGGACTAAAGAAATATTTGAAGTACAAGTAAATTATATGTTTGTATGAATACTTTACCAGAAAAATCCAAAAATCCAAAAAACCCGAAAAAATCCAAAAAAACCCGAAGTTGAAAAACCCGAATTTTATTGGTTTGGTTTGGTTTATAGATTTAAAAATCCGACACAAATAGTTTGGTTTGATATTTGAAAAACCCGAACCAACCCGACCATGTATACCTCTAACTAAAACTACAACAAGAATTTTAAAACGTTTAACTAAAGTAAGCAATAGAACAACATATGTATACAAAATTGACCAATTGAATTGTCTACTTTATTAATCGCCAGGGTTAATTTATTTATTTTTGTAAACCCCAGGGAAATCTACAATATGTCCCCTTCGAGTCAGCATTTTGTGGTAACATGTTCATTATATATACAATCTTGTGTTGACACCCAATTTTGGACCTCCACAATATAAATTAATCATTTCAAGCTTCTTCAATCTCAAACGATTTAAAATAATCAGTTTTATAAAAATTCAAAAAAAAATAAAATATAATAATATAGTTTGCAAGTTATTTCAACTAGTTCCGTCTTATTTTATAATTTTTAGATAATATATATGTTTTACATAATTATGTAAATAATTATTATATTTTATGAATATTCGAAAATCGTCTCAAAAAGAGTTTGTTTTATATTCAATTAAATTAATTTGGTTTAAAGTATAAGTTATTTATTTTATTAGTTTAATTATTCTTATTTTATATTATTTTTTCTTATTTAATTTGAAAAGCACATTTTATTTAAGTTACGTTATTTAAGTTATGGCCATAGTTTTAAAATAATTAGTTTTATAAAAGTAATAATAATAATATAGTTTGCAAGTTATTTTAACTAGTTCTGTCTTATTTTATAATTTTTAGATAATATATATGTTTTACATAATTATGTATATAATTATTATATTTTATGAATATTCAAAAATCGTCTCAAAAAGAGTTTGTTTTATATTCAATTAAATTAATTTGGTTTAAAGTATAAGTTATTTATTTTATTAGTTTAATTATTCTTATTTTATATTATTTTGTCTTATTTAATTTTGTTGATTTGAAAAGTACATTTTTAAGTTACGTTATTTTTAGTTATGGCCATAGTTTTAAATTAATTAGTTTATAATCGAATTAATTATTTTATTTCGTTAACATTAAGAAGCTCATTAATTAATTTTATATTAGCTCACCTTATTTAGGTTTTAGCCAAATTTATTAATTCAACTCAATTTGGCTATTTCTTAAAATCCAAAATCTAACCGATTTAAATTTTTACTCTATACTCATCTTAAATGACCAAATTTTGGGACTTTATGTTGTATTTCCAGCACACAACAATCCATATCCAAAACAATACATTACATACATGTACCAACCAACCCAACAATACTATAATAATACATAAACATACACTAACTGACCCCACCCCTTTTCCCTTTTAATTCCTAACATGCATACAATACAATTCCAAACAACTACATACAATACATCAAACAGTAGCCGTTATTGCTGACCAGAAGCGTCAAAGCAGCAGCAGCAATTCAGCAGAATCCACGGAAAAGCAAGCGTCTGCCCTCACCAACTTGTTCCAGCCTGCTGCCTCGTCCAGATTTTCTGAGATTTTGGAGGAAATCTTGTGCAAACCCCAGCTGCTCTCTGTTCCGAGTTTTGAATTTTGAAACAAGAAGAAAATTCCATTTTTGACCCTTGTTTCTACCCGTTTTCACCCTAACTCCCCATCTATATAAATCCCCTTTTGCTTATTTGTCGAGGGTTGAGGAAAAAGATTGGAGAAAGAGATATACGTTAGAGTTTTTTCTTGAACAATCAATCTTTACACTTAAGAAATCTTAATACAATTTAGTTCTAAGTTCTAAAAGGGTCCCTGTTTGAAGTCGTTTCGATATTCTAATTTATTGTTCGAATTTTGAAGTCGTATTCGGTGAGAAATCGTTGCTCCCCTGCTCGTCCCGTCCCTGTTTCGCTGTCCCGAAAAAGGTAGTCTTTTTCTTCATAATGTTCTTTCCACCTCTTATTCTATTTCGAAATGACTTATCAATTTGCAAAGCTTTTATTCTGTATTTGTCGGCTGTTAGTTACTATTTAGTTTATAATATTTTGATATGATGTATATGTGCTTAGTCGTTTTATCGAGTTAGTCGCAATATCGAATTAAAGCTTTGTGGATTTGTACTCAATATTGCGGTCTTCCTGTTTTCTTGAGTTTGAGTTGTGCTGCGATTTTCCTTCTCGCGTGTTTGTTCGGTTATGTCGAACGTCTTCTCGTATCTTACTGGCTTCAAACCTCAAAAACTCTATTCTTCTTTTACTGTCAATGCTCTTCTCTTTAAGAAATGTGGAAAATTTTGAAAAATAGGTTGTTTATGAAGTGTGATTGTTTCTTCCTGTGTCTCTCTTCTTGAAGGAATAAAGTGTCGAAGTCCTTATCTCGTTCATGCTTGTGAATTCTTGTCTTACCCTTTAATATATATTTTTTTTCCTTTTTTGGTGATTTGCGCATGAACAAAGTTCTTAACCTCATTTTTAGTATCACGTAATCTGTTTTCCACTGTCCTAACCGTGTAAATTATGATATGCATATTTCATTATTATTTGGAGTTCATTATTGTCAATATTGGTTTTTGTTCAAATTCTTGGTCTTTACTATTTTCGTGTCATTCCCCAAAGTCGTCCAATATGCATATAGTCATCCTTTCTCTTTTAGTAAAAGTAGTGAAATCCATACTTCCATGCTTTAAATTTTGTGCAATATTTGTCATATGTGGGGTCCTGTTACTTTTTTATTTTTTCTTTAATATAATAGTTTGGTGGAATTTTCTTCTTCTAATGTGTTTAAAATTTATTATAGTAAGTGGCAGCATATTGGTTCCACATGTTTCCCTTTATATAATGTATGTGATCTGGTCCTTGGTCACATTTATGGCATCCTCTCTCATGTTTTAAATATTACAAATGGTATTTCGATGACCTCAATATATGGATAAGCATAGAGTAGTCGGTGATTTTTAAGTGACATGTCGGAATCCATTATTACTTCGCTTTGCTTAGAATTCTAATATTAGATCAATGATATGAGTAAATTCGGCTAAAAATGGTTTTTTTTTTTTAGTATTTTACTTTGTTATGGTGCTACCGCCTAGTACGTTATCCTCTGGAAATATATATATATATATATATATATATATATATATATATATATATATATTTTATTTTTTGTTGTTATTTATTTGTGCTTATAATTGCTCCATATTTCACCATTTTATACTCCTCTGTTAGCTTAAGCTTGGATAAGACTTTTCTCTTGTGTTCAAAAAATAAAATAAAATATATATATATATATATATCATCATGGAATTAATTTTAACAGCTTAGTTTCTTTGCTTCCCAAATCCTTCTTTGCCTGACTGTCCAACATGATATGTTTGACCAAGTATTCACTCTTCTTTAGCTAAGGATCGCATCTAGAATAGTATGCCATGCTTAGTTAAATTATTGCTAGTTGTTTGCTATTGATAAGTTGTATTCCTTTTGATACAGTTAGTATTTAGTGCTTGGTTCAGAAATATTATTGTTGGTTACTAATTCTTGTTCTCTTTGTCCATTGTCTGTGAAATTTGCCCGAGTTCATTACGAATCTCGCCTCCCCTTTGCATTTCGGGAGAGCCATAAAGGCTCAAGTTCCCTCTTTTCAAATCAATCGGCCATTGAAAATCGACGTGCAGGTCCCGGAGTTGAAAAAATGCGAAAGCAGAGGAGAATTGAAAAGATTGGGCCAAAAGGCCCACTCTTTATTCAAATTTGTATTTTGTAATTTTTGGGCCTAAGCCTTCGTCATTTTATTTATTAATTATTTTGTTAGAATTTAGGACATGTACGAAGGTGGCAAGAATTGGGCCTTTGCCCAAAACGAGATTAGGCCCAAGTATTGGCCCAGGCGGACAGAAAACCAGACTTGGGCCCCAAATTTCTCTCTATACTTTATTACTTCATATTTGGTTATCTGTCAATATGTGTTATTAGTTTTAAGGTCACCACAATTTAATTCCCCGAAAGATAGCCATTCTGAACTAATTTTCTAAAATTTAACTAAATACTCGCTTCCTATAAAACATAATCTATCAAAGCGTTTAACTTAGATAATATCTCAATATTTTTCTGAACTATAAAAAAGTTCAGTTTTGCAGTTTAAGCTAAGTTAAAATTATTTTAGCCAAATAATTAATTGTCGGATAACCGCATGTTAGCGGACATTTTGGGTGCTTTAAATCCCTTCCCAAAATGCTAATATGAACCCCGAACCCCCTTTTTAGTTTTCATTAGATTTCTGTTTGTCTTTTGAAAACAATAGTTTTTTCTTAAAAATTAAGTGGCGACTCTTAAACCAATTTAAAATATATTTTAAATAAAACATCTTGCACATTAAATCATACAGAAAATATAAATTGCACGAGGCAAACCCCATGAGACGAGCTTATGACTGAGTAGCAGGCGGATGGTGGATTCAATTTCAAGTCCCACCTTCATAAGAAGATTCCAATTTCCTGCTCACCTATTCAAACTAATATATAATGTCAATAGTCCTATTAAGATTAGAATTAACAAGAAAATTAATACTTATTGTAAAAGTGAATAAGCAAAGACAATTAGGTGTATTCATGTCCTAGCTGGTATATACTACAATAAACAAACAACATTATTCATTCAAGAAGAGAGAGAGCCATCAAATATTTTTCAAGAACTCAAGCATCAAAGAACGCAACAAGGGACCTGGTCCTAGAAAGTCTGCGTACGAGAAAAGAACGAAAAGACAGCTGTCAAAAGGCTGCCAACTCTGATGTGGTTGGTGCACAACTTTTCATAACAGTAGGCTCTCAGCCAATAGTCTTGTCCCAAGGGTTTGTGTCCATAGTGATATAGTCTCTTCTCCAAAACACAAACTCAAGATTTGGCAAACAAAGTTGTGAATTTCTGAAAAATTCATAAGCTCAAAAGAAAAGGCCATCTTCAAGGAAGAACAATACTCATGCTCAACAAAGGGACCTGATAGAGTGCTGAAGCATCTTTGTTGAGTTTGAGTTTTGTGTCTATCATTTTATAAGGTTCATTTCAATAGACACAACCTCAGTTTTTGCAACTTGAAAACTCTCAAGAACTCTTGCAAAGGCTAACTCTCAAGAAGTATCATCCTCAAGAGCAACAGGGACCTGATAGAGCTGGAAGTTGTCTAGTTGTCTTAGGATCATATCTTCTGTACTTACAGTGTAAATATGTTCCTAATCTATAAAGGATTCAGATCTTGTGTTCGTTTGTAAAAGTCTAAATCAGTTAAGGCTAACTGATTTAGTGGGCAGTGTTGTATCTGCTTAGGAAAATTCTAAGTCATCTAGGAGTTAGTTGATTTAGTGGGCAGTGTGGTCACTGCTTAGTTGAATTCTAAGTTGTCTAGTGGTGATAGCTTAGTGGGCAGTGTGGTATCTGCTTAGGCTCAGTAAGTAATAGAGTTATTACTTAGTTATGAGATTAATAACTTCTTCTCACTTTGGTTGTAATTGTGTTTCACTTTTGCTTGAAGAGATTAGTGGAAACAGTTGAAAATCTTGTGAGACAGGTCGTGATTTTACTCCCTTGAGCAAGGAGGTTTCCACGTAAACTGCTTGTGTTGTGTTCTCTTTGTTGTTTACTCTTCATTACTGTTCTTGCTGAGTCAAGGGACCTGGTCCGTTGATTGATAGTGGACGCATGCATTCTATTATAACTCTCATCAAAAATAGAAATCTATACTTGAATTTATCAATTTATCCCTTTCTCTCTCTAGATTCCGAAAATACTTTCAACACAATTCAATAATTTACCGCCCGAAGAAAAACATAATTTTCATCACAAAAAGCAAAACGTTGAAATCACCAAAAAGAAAAAATTAAAATTATACAACTTAGTTATTTCTGAATGAAAACTTGTTGTGCTTGTTTCGGCTATATTTTTTCTGATTTCGCGCATTGAAACTGAAAAGGCTATTTATAAATAATTTTCTACTTCTTACCTTTTATCTTATTGTAGGAGATAATGGGAGATACTATCTCAAGCAATATTAAAACTAAATAGTCATGGTTGTGTTATTAACATAAAACAATATAATTGGAATTGATTAATAATGTAAGTTTTGGGTCATGGGTCGCCCATGTAGATTCGACGACCCGACCCGATAGAGTTTCTGAAATAAAGATAAATATAATTTTGAAAAAAGAAGTGGGAACAGTTATGGGGTAACTGTTGAACCACTTTTACTCCCTATTTTAAAGTTGTGTTTCACTCTTATCGGAGACAATGAAAAAGAAGAAAAATAAGAGAAAAAACGCAGAAACAGAAAAAAAAAAAAGGGTTGAAAGAGGAAATTAAATTTATTTATTTAGATAAACATCTACTACAAATTGACACTTAGTTTGTGAATCAATTACCTTGTTTCCTTGAGATTCAAGTTTGGCTTGGAACAATTTAAAAAAAAAGGATTTCGTTGATCTTTCACTATTGATAACATATACACAAATCTCGTTCATATTACAAAAGTATTACAAACAAGGGTGAATATCACTGCTCATAGTCCCTCTCTTGTTTGTGTAATCGTGGTACAACTTTATCGCATTACTCATGCAATATTATACATTATTGTATAAAATGATATACTTGATTTATATTCACGTATATTCGTTCAAATAAGTGAGTGTTTTCAACTTTTTCATATATATATTTTTAATATCTTTTTGTATATCTATGTATATATGCGCTACACACAAATGTAAATAGGTATATTTGTGTACTTTGGAACTTAAAATCAAGAAATACCTACTTTCAAGTTGACTATATAAGATATTGTTATTGTTATTTTAATATATAAAACGTAATTAGAGTATGCAAAAATTCCTTAAGCTATTTATTGAGATATCAAGTAATGCGGGCCTCTGAGCCCATGGAGAATGACCGTTCAATGTCATAAAACCATCGCGATGATTTCAAATATATACAATAAAATAAAGTAATTAGTTTATAATAAATATAGTTATGTTTTATTTACATAAAAAGTCAAAGGTCATATATAACTTTAACACTGACTATATAACTAACTTATATATACATGAGTTATACAGTGATTATACATTATAATACAGTCAAAAGGTGAATATAGTTTAAATTATACATGAAGTACTCACTGACAACTCAATTTCGACCAACTCAAAATCTCCTCTAACAATCCCAAATTTTAGATATGAAATTTTTTCGATGTTTCAAGTCTTTCGATATATAATTCGCTCAAAACTATTCACATTTTTAGTACGACAAATTTTAAAGAAGAAGGAAGTGGAGGAGGACACAGAACAAGAAGGAGGACGAAGAAGACACAAAAGAAGAAAAAAGAAAGGCTACATGGCCATTTTTCAGATAGGCTATTTTCGATAGACCTCCAACTCAAGTAAATCATATAAATAATCAATCGTATAAAATAAATAGAGTCAAAGAAACCTAGCAAATCATAAAAAATAATGAAGTAGCGAAAACAACAAAATAATAATAACAATACTAAAAAAAAACACTAGATTACAACACTTAATAGACTAACCTTTATTAAAAGTCACATTAACAATAGCTAGTGCCCACATACAACATAAAACTCAATTAGTATCTGATCATGAATTATCCTAAACACTATGCTAATTGTACACAATGAGATTAAAGCTCCTAAATCCCTCCTTGCCAAAAGGATTCTTTCTTGCATGTGAGACACATATGATACACGAACAATAATTATTTTATACGAACAATAAGTTATTTTCATTGGTGAACATACATTAATTATTATTTTTTATTTCCGAGACCTCTAATTAAGCTGGAGAACAAGCGTGTTGGATTCTTGCATTTGGTGTTGAGGATTGTTTCTCCAAGATTGATTCTTCCTTTGATCCATTCTCTGCCTTTTCAATATCTTCAATATTTGAAGTTTTCATATTTTGTTCTTTAGATTTCCCCCAAAGTACACAGTATAGACCACCAACCAGTAATATCCCTCCTAAAATGCTGCAAGAAATGAAACATGCAAAAAAAAACAAGTGCATCAATAACTAATTTAGAGTAAGTTTGAGTTAGTTGATCGTAAATAATTGATAAAGTGTTAAGTGTTAAAAGCATATATGTTTGAGTTAGCTAATCGTAAATAGTCGATAGAGTGTTAAGTGCTAAAATCAATTTATAAATAAATAATTATCTGTGTTGAATAAAGTGTTGAAACTGATAATAAATAATTGACATGTTTGGTTAAAAAAAAAAGTTTTGTTCTTTTAGTAAAATGATGACTAGATTGTTTACAAAATCAAAAAGTATCTTTATAAGAAAAAAGATAGAACAACAAATATGTAACACAGAGGATGCCAAAGATTTTGTTTTGGAAAAGGTATTTTGAGAATTTTTTAAAAAAAATTATTAAGCATAAAATAGAAATTTTATTTTTGTCAAATTAGAATTTTTTACAAAATTGAAAAAATCATAAGTTGAGAACAACTACCTTATGACTTCTGAGTGATTTTGACTTACGAACACTCAACTTTTAAGTACTTTTGAATATTTATCAAAACAAAAATAAGTTAAAAAGTTCTTTTAAGTCAATCTGACTAGCTTATAAGTTTACTTAAGCATCGTCTTACAGAATTTGACCAACTTAGTTTTCATATAAATAAATATATATTTTTTTAAAAGTAAGAATATTACCTTCCCAAACTAATGATCTCTCCAAAAAGCACAGCAGAAGCAGCAATTGTAAAAATTAAGGCCAAAGGTGTAGTCATGGCCATATAAACTGGACCTTTCTTTTCAACAACCCAAGCTTGTAAATAAAATGTAACTCCAGTCACAACTATTCCCTGCCAAAAAAAAAAAAATCAAATTTTTTTTTAGCAAATTTAAAAATAATAATAAACTTAACCTATAAGTATTCTAACTAATTAAGACCTATAAGTATTCTAACTAATTAAGACTACCATTAAAAAAAGGTTATGGATGACAAAAGGTATTATCTTAAGTGTTGCAAGAAAATGACAATCTTTTGTGCCAAACAGTAAAGTATTTCTATCAAAGGTTCAATTCTTTGTTCAGTTTATATGACAGTTTTCGTTTTCTATGATTTAAATTATGTAAATTTTGATCAATATTTAAAAATATATACTCCCTACATACGTTTAAAAAAATGGCCTATTTTTCTTTTCTAGTCTGTTTGAAAAAGAATAATTCTTTCCTTCTTTTTTTTTGACAACACTTTAATTTTAGTTTTTCAAATTTAAAAGGTATTTTGGTACATTTGACATAACTTTAATTTAAGATCACAAGATTGAAAAATCTTCTTTATTTTCTTAAACTTCATGTCAAATCAGATTGTCATTCTTTTTAAAACGAAGGAAGTATATATATATTTTATCATATTGACATGAGAAGAATCATAATATATAATACTTATGATATAACTTTTATAAGATTAAGTTGATATAAATCAATTTAACTTCAATAATTAGTCAAGTTAGTTCTCAAAATACGAATCTTTCTTGTGATAATACAACATTATCTAGTTAACATTCTAATAATGGAAACATCTTTTATTTCTTCCTCTTTATCTTTTAAAACTTTTGTACTTGCTTTGTATCCTTTCATTTATCACTTTTAATTATCTTTTAAAGTATGAAAAAAGTAAAATGATAAAGTTAGGTAAAAATATAGACTTACACAATAGGCAACAGAGAGGAGTCTAACATTCCATCCAAGTCTCCATTCAGAGGGATCTCTTGCTAAAGCTATGGCAAAAACAAATGATTGAATACTACTCATGAAGCATTGTAGAGTTGTACATAGTAGCTTTGATGGGTAACTCTTGAGAACTTGGTTCTACAAAAGATAATAACACAAACAATTAATTAATTAACTATCAGTATTTCAGGTCGAAAAACTCTATAATACAGATAATTTTACCAATGATATAAGTATCATGAAAGTTACTTGACTTTCTATAAATATCATGAAAGTTACCAAAATGATTTTTTTGAAACCAAAAAAGTCACTCAATTAGCTCTACTTTATATGGTCCTGCTTCCTTTTTAGTTTGTTCCAAATTAAAAGAATAACTATTTTTCTAATACTGAAATAATTTAACGAAGTGATATTATGATATATTTAATTGTTATAAGTAATATCATGATATATTTAAGAACACAAGCGGATATAGGATTTGAATGTTATAAGTTTTGGACTCTAGGATATGAACCTCAAAGTGTTACGAACTAGGTTTTGAATTTTTATTTTGTATGTATTTAATCAATTTCTTAATAGATATGTAGGATTTAAGCTGATATTACTAGGTTATGCCGGATTTATAGGTTAAAGTCTACTTCCGCACCTATTTAAGACTACAAATTTCAAAAGTATTATAGAGAAATTTTTATATGGTAAGCTACTTTAAAACTTATTTACCATTCTTTATGGTAAACTTTTAATTAATTACAAAATCTAATAACACTTTACCAAATATAGTAAATGTAAGAGAAACAAGCTTCTTTTCTTTTATATCTCGATGTATAAATATGATGTATATATTATATATGTTATATTTGTATGTTCAATTACTACATCAAAAATGATCTTTAACAACAATAACTTAATTACCGTTAAATATGTGTTTTTAAACGCAATTAATATTTTTTGTAAATGTTCCTAAAGTTTATAGCGACATTGGATCCAATGATAATTAACTATTGCTGGTAAAAGCTTTAAGATTCTTTGTTAATGTATATATTACTTGTCGCTAAAAGTTATTGTTATTGTAGTGAATGAATCACTAGACATAAAGTAATTAATATAGACACTACATACAATATCAATAAGAATAAGAATATACCTGCATGACAAGCCAAGTAGCCCATAATGCATTAGCAAGCAACATAAGGAAGACACCTTTGATCCATGTATTGCCAGAAGCAGCACTGTTTTGCACTTGACCATGATAGCTAAATAGATGATGATGCATCAAAAGTTTCATTGTTGGACCCTTAAAAAATGCTATTGTTAATGCTCCTCCTGCACAAAACACTATGCCCATAACCTTTGCTATCCCTCCCCATGTCCTCATTTTGACACTCTCCATCCTATTTGTGTTAAATTCAACAAAGCAAAATATAACATTACTATACAAAATTGATAAGACATTTATGGATGACCACTACTTAGATAAGGAACATAAGTGAGTGGACTACGTAACATACTTTACCATTTCACTAAAACAAAGGAAGTACTATAGTGTCTAGTTAAAGCAACAAAGGGCTAAGTTACACATTTGACCGGTAGAAAAAAAATAATTTCTAGTCAAATATACAAAAAAGATACACCTATTATGTTTTTTCTTTATTTCAATTTGTTTGTTCTATTTTCGTTTTTAGTCCGTTAAAAAAAGAATGTCGCGTTTTTATTTTTGTGAACTTTTTACTTCAACTTTCCACCTAACATGTTTAAGATCATAAATATTAAATGACAATTTGGTACATTTGACATAACTTTAATTTAATACCACAAGATTTTAAAGTCTTATTTATTTTCTTAAATTTTTTGTCAAATCAAAACAAGATAAATAAATAAAAATAGAGGGGTATATATTTTATGTATATTATACATTAATATACAATATATATATGTGTGTGCTGATTATTATTTTGGTGAATGAATATAAAAAACTCCCAGAAGAAATTTACATCAAATCAATCAAATTAACCTATCACAATCATAAAATTAAAGTGAAAATTTATATGAATATATTCCAACATGGATGAAATAGAGAATTCTTGCACAATATGAACCATCCCCCCCCCCCCCCCCCCATGCTACTTCTTGTTATTAGATTCTTTTTGTGTGCCAAAAGTATGTCAAGATTGTCCATAAAGAACCCCTCAACCTCCTCTCTTAAAGACTATTTTGGGTAAGTGAGTTTACTTTCTCTTGGCTAGTTAGCTATCAAATTTTGTTCAAAGATTCCCTACAATTAAATGTTTTCTCTTTACCTTATTATCGAACAAGGTGTATGATACATTGTACAATTTGATATTGATTAGCATGATACATTGTACAATTTGATTTTGTACAAAATTCCAAATCTATAAGAAGTCTCTCATTATTATTATTTCATATTGATTAGCATAAAATATACTTATCCTAACACTCCCTTTCTGCAAAGTATATTCTTGAAACCACTACTTACATAGATTATATTACATACTATGTATTTAGTGTATAATTTCTTCCATTATATATTATATAAATTATACACAAGCCTAACTTTACACTTTGATGAAAAGGATATATATTATTTATATATATATATTAATAAATGGACCTTCCACACATCTACTTACACACAAAGAGGACACCTATTTAGAAGAAAAAGAATATTTCGATTTAATAAGTGAATAGTTAACTATAGTAAGGTACTAAATAAGAGCACTAGACATTTGTAACTTAGTGTACCATTCTAATATGGAGGTCAGGTTTATGTCCCTATATTATATATTTTTTTATATGTATATATATAATAGGGGTTCGTCAAAACCTCATATCACCACAAAAAGTGAAAGCCTAGAAATCAGGTACTTTATGCTTCCCTCATTGAACTTTTACTTATATATCTATATACATACATGGTAGGGGTCCGTCAAACAGTGAAAATCTGAGTGGATGATATTAAATAAAAATAATTTTAAAAAAAACACATACCTAAGTAAAATTGCAAGGAGAAAAGTAGTAACTGGAAGGCTGTTAGTAGTTGCAGCAGCCAAAGTTGCTGAAGTGTATTTAAGTGCCACTCCATAAATATTCAAGCTCAATGTAACCCTGATAAAACACCAATTTCATTATACACCTAGGAATTAAAGCTTTAGTGACTCTGAATATAATGACATTGCCGCTAAATATTTTTGTAACAATAAATATTACTGCTAAAAGGAAAATAAGTTGCCGCTAAATGTGATTGTAGAATAGAATCAACTCATAACTTACCCACATAGAGAGAGCATGAAAATCTTGAAGCAAATCAAGAATGACATTGGTGGTGCTGTTTTCCTACAAACACAAAAAAATAATAGGTCGGTATTAATAAACAGTGTAACCATCTCATTCAAAATATTAAATTGTTAATTAATTACGTAGAGACTAATTACATAAGGAATTAACTTCACCCACGCCTCTGATACCATGTTAATTAAATTGTGTAACCATCTAATCTAAAAATTCAATATAACCTCTCTAACCATTTAATCTTTCACACACTTGAGCAAATACTCATATATAATTAAAGAAAGATTTAAAATTGGGTTAGTGGGATTATAGACTATATTGCTCGAACACTTTTAAAATACAATTTTATATGTTCAATCCTTCAAAAGCTATAAACTGCAGATACAAGTACTACAACATGATTGGACTTTAAAAATGGGTTAGTGGGATTATAGGCTATATATGTTGCTTGAACACTTTTAAAATACAGTTTCGTGTGTTCAATCCTCTAAAAGCTATGAACTTCAGACACAAATACGACAATATGTTTGGACTTTAAAAATGGGTTAGTGGGATGATAGGCTATATATGTTGCTCGGATACTATTAAAATACAGTTTTATGTGTTCTATCCTCCAAAAGCTACAAACTTCAGACACAAGTACGATATTATGTTTGGACTTTAAAAATGGGTTATTGGGATGATAGGCTATGTTGCTCGAATACTTTTAAAATACAGTTTTGTGTGTTCAATCCTCCAAAAGCTACGAACTTTAGACACAAGTTCAACAACATATTTAAAGCGTCCGAACAATATATATATATACGTATACTATATCAAAACTATTAAAATAATTTACCTTTCAAGAAACATGGCTATAGGTGTTAAGAAGACAGCAGCAGCAGCTTGTCTATAGAATACAAACACAAAAGGGTTCATTCCAACATCAAAGGCAACTTTTGAAAGCAAGAACATCCCAGTATATATGGCTTGTATTATTACAATTGCTACATATATTTTCCTCTTTCCATCCATTTTCTCTCTCTTTTTAATTATGTGATGTTTTTTTCTTTGTTGAGAGGAAAAAAAAAGGTGTAAACTTTGGTTGTCTACTCTTAATCAACTCAAAAACTACAAAAGATTGGGACTAAGAAGTGGGATTTATATAGAAGAATTTGGAAAACACAAACTACAATATAATATGACTATTGATAGTGATGTATAAGTTGCTTTTCAATTGGACCACAAGGGACCAACAATAATAAAAAGTTTCTAAAGTAGAACTATTTAGGGATGCTTCCTTTTTTATTTTTTATTTTATGAAAATAAATACTATAGTTTTTTAATTAGATAATGGACCCTTAGCTAATTACTATAGTACTCAATTAGCAAACATTAAACAACTTTCTAGACTGGGTTTTTTAAGGATCATGGATGGATCTAGCAATAGTTTTATATATAATCTTGGCAAAGATTAAAAAAGAATGAGTGAAAGATCTTTTTAATAATTATAATTTGTCCCCCCCTCTCCTCTGTTCCTTAAGCTACTAAATTTCCACACAAAAATGTTTGAATAATTATTTTCACATATATATTGATTGAATTAGTAAGAAAAGCAAAAAATAATGGTGATTTTATGTGGAAAAATTAGGAAGCTTTCATAATTTTAAAGAGAATTTGTTTTCTACCGGTGAATTTTTCAGTGAGTAAGTTCGATAGGAATTGAGTGAAAAAATCATGTGTTATAAAACCTCTTCACGTCCAAACCTAACTAGAGCATGGATCGAGAGCCCAAACTGGGAATGTACCTAGCTCTAATACTATGAAAAAATAGGTACATAAACCTGACTCAACCCCTAAAGTTAGTTTATGAAGGAAAATCGTCCAAGTTTGTGTAAGCATACCATCAATTCATTCTCCAGTCAATGTAAAACTAACCCATTCTAGCACCCCTTCATGTTCGGGACCAACTGGAGCGTGGATTCAGAGCCGAAATTTGGAATGAATCTTAATTTGATATCATGAAAAAATATGACACCTGAACCTAACTCAACATCTAAAGCTAGCTTATGATTATTATTTTTTTGTCTAAGTCTATATAACCAAACCACTGATCTATTTCCGAGCTAATATGGAACGCTAACCAACTTTGATAGAACAAACTTTGATAGAACAAACTTTTATAGAACAAATTTTGATAGAACAAACTTTTATAGAACAAACTTTTATAGAACAAACTTTGATAGGACAAAAAGTAAACAGAGAGATGAAGAAGCAATTCTTTGCCGCTTCAAACGAATTGAAAAGATTAGGGTAAAAATAATGATACAATAATTAAGAAGAAAATTCAAAAATAGCTAACATTGCAAATATAAATATATAATCATGCCCCCTAGGTAATTATTTTATTAATTACAACTTGTAGTTACATATTAGAAGGAGGAGAGAGGCGAGCGAGATTTAGCCGGAGAAAGAGAAGAGAAGAGAAGCGAGAGAGATACAATTGATTTGTATATTTGATCAATAATTGTATCACAAATATAATTAATTTGTATTAAAAAACTAACTACTAAAAGGGGGTGAGAGATGGGCGAAATTGGGAGAGGGAGGAGAGAGGTGAATGAAATTTGAGAGGAGAGAGGAGAGAGGAAAGAAAGATACAATTAATTTGTATATCTCATCAATAATTGTATAAATGACTGACAATTGTATCACGAATACAATTGATATAGTTGATTTGAATCAATGAATACAATAATATTAAAAACTATTGTATTCAATTTGGTGATGCAAATCAACTGTATTAAGTATATTAACGAATGTAATTTGTATCAACAATTATAATTGTATCATCAAATACAATTATATCATTATTGTAATATATCGTTTAGATCAGTTCCTTTTTGTATGAATGAACCTACTATTTAATAAATAAAATCCTTCCAATTCCAAAGTAAAAATAAAATAAAATTGTATCATCAAATATAATTATATCATTATTGTAATATTCAAAACAAATTATATTTGTATTCATTTGTTACCGTATCTTTCACTGCTCTTGCATGCATAGGTGTAACATGACATGAAGCATCGAACAATATTTTATTCATAATCTCATAAATCTTTGAATGCTTTTTATAATTTTTCACTATTTCACACGATAAAAAATAACTAATAATATATTTATTTATAATAGCACAAAACTACTTTATATATATATATATATATATATCTAATTCTAACTATAAATCCTATCTAAACAAGAATCAAAATACTAAAACTTAAATAAATTTAATTTTCTAAAACTTTAAATTATTTTACCCAACAAGATTACCATTCATTCGATTACACTTGTTTTTTCATATTATTACTTTACTTCTATATGAACTATTCTAATTTAAAGATGCTCCCTTTTGGTAAATTGGATTCCAACGCAAAAATATTTTATTAGTAAAAATTTAAGCAGTAACTACTTTATCAAATATATTATTGTAATGTAAATTAATTACACACAATCTGAATAAAGTAAAGATCATCAAAATGCTTGATTCCCCTTTTATTTTGTGCTTACCTCCTTTCAACAAGCAATTGCACAAATAATTGGTTCCTTTTGATTATTTTACTATTATAAAAAAATAAAAAAAAGATAAAAGAGGTCAATCAAGCATATATTTCTCTTCTTGAGTTTTCATTTCAATAAAATTCTGTTAGGGGAATTCCTTTTTTGGTTTTAATCTACATTAGGTAAAATTAATTTTGTGTCCACATTGGGAATAAGTACTAGAGATAGTTATTTACCAAAAGTTCATTTAATTTTATGTAATAGTTCTAGTATGTTTTGTTGACACTAATCTTCGACTAATTAAGAGTTGTTTGAGTTATACGATGTTGTTGAGATGTTGGACTGGTGAATATTATGCCGCATTAGGCTTGAATCTCCTTACAGAGAGCAATATATATTCACACCTTAGACAAAATATCTATTTATTCATTTTATTTTCAATGGTAATCTATAGTATACTCACTATCATATTTAATATCATCCTTAATTAATCTTTTTTCTGTTTGATTTTCTAAAGTAGAGGTTTTCGTAATTGTAAGTCCAATAATTTTACATACAAGTAAAACCTAATTAATTGAGAGCTAAACTATAGTTATTCTATTTTTATTTTTCACAATAATGTATGTCACAAAATACATTTATATTTTATTTAATATAAGGAGATGAATTTGGCCTAAAAGTTGCCTTCAATTTGAGATAAAATTCGATTAAATTCTTATGGAATATTTTGTGTGCATGTATTTTACATATAAACCAACGTACAATATTTTATGTTGACTATTTTTCTCTCGTGAAATAAATCTTTGCAATTTCTTGTGGTGAAAATAAAAATAAAGTAATTGTCTCACGAGATTCGATTACTTTTACTCTATTACATTATTTATATATATATATATATATATATATATATATATATATATATATATATATATGATTTTCACCTCATACATCTCCTTAGAGATCGTAAATAAATTTAAAAGGTTCTTTTCTTTTTCTTCCTATGAACACCCCATTAACTCTCTCCACGATTGAATGATTCACTTTCAAGTTCTCACTCCACCTAACCATTAAAATATGGTACTTCCTCATCCCCTTCTAAATACTTGTTACGATTTCTATTTTGAGAGGCGATACCGAATGATATGAATTTTGATCAATATTTTACGATGTATATTTTTTTCATTATGATATTGATTAGAGAAAAAGTGCAACCTAATAGTTGTCGTAAAACTTTTTAACATCTAAATTTTAACTTTTAAAACATCAAATTAATTAAATTTAATTTAGCTTTAGAAATTTGTCAAATTGACTCTTGAGAATTGAAATGTGACAATTACTTTGAAACTAACAAAGTATTTAATTAATATTTTTTTTATATTTACTCAAAATTATACTAAAACCACCTAAAAGGGCGATTTCCCACCACTAATGAGCATCACTTCAAATTTTCAAATCACAGTAAGAATTCATCTTTCAATTAAATCTTCTTTTTCTGGAATGCTCTATAGGAATCCACCGTCTATAAAGATAACTCTCAACAAAAAAAAATAAAAATAGTATGCTAGAATATTAACTACTAAAGATCGATAGAAAGCTATTTCTTCTGAATTTTCTAATTATCGTTGGTTAGTTATAGATTCTTATATTATAAGACGAGAATTAATAATAAAAAGATTATTTTTATTCCTATCAGTTAATGGAAAATTATTGGTCATGTAGGTTTATAGATTAAGTTAATACAACAATATTCTATAAATTATTTATATTCCTATTTGTTAATGGAAAATTATTGGTCAATGCAAGTTCATAGATTAAATTAATACAAAAATATTCTATTTAAGCAATATAATCAGCTATATAAGTTGAAAGGCTAATCAATATTAATAAATGCATTTAGCAACATGATCAAAATGTTCGACCACCATTAGATGCAATCACATTAAAAGTTAATTATTAATTAAATATGAAAATTATTTTTTACTTAACTAGATTCCTAGAAAATAAAAATGTTTGACAAGGTTTTACTTTTACATGGAGCCAAATAAAAGATTGATTATATAAGTTATAACTTTCTTTTTGGGAAAATAAATTAATATTAATTAAAGGGAAAAGGGTAAAAAAATATGTCCTTAGACTATGTGAAATGAACAAAAATGCATGTCCTTCGTTTATGGTTGGGTCCAAAAATGTCCTTGTCGTCAATATTTTGGTCCAAAAATGTCCCTATTGTTATTTAATGGGTTAAAAATGCTCATTTTCCAAATAAAAAAATAATTTTTAGCACATTCTTTTTCAACTAATATTTTTTAAATAAAAAAAATAAATGACCTATATTATCCTATTTCAATTCAGGAAAAAAAAAAAAAGTTCTTATTTATTATAATTATTTTTAATCATTATATAAATAAAAATTAATGATGGATTTACTATCTTCTATATATGACATATATTATCCGTTGAAAGGGTACATGCAGTTATTCTATTTTAATTGATAAAATGAGATTAAGAAGAAGAAAAAAAATATTTCCTACATTCTTATATGTTAAAGTGACTTTAAAAGAAAGAAAACAACAATAGGGTTCTTTAATAATATTTTAATTAGGAAGAAGATGTGTTTAAAAAGAAAAGAAATAATTTATTTATTCGAATTCGAAAAAGGGCATTTTTGACCATTTTCTAACTATAGGGCATTTATGAATCAAAGTATTGATTGCAAGGGCATTTTTTGAATCAAAATATTGACGGTAAAGACATTTTGAACTAAAATTTAAACGGATGACATTTTTGTTCATTTCACATAGTTTAAGGACATTTTAACCCTTTTTCCCTAGATTAAAAAAGGAAATTAAATAACATGTTTCAAAATTTGTTGATTTGGTTTAATTTCTTTTTAGCTTTTATGTTAGGGGCTAATGGATGTTCATTGTTTCAAAAGGAGATTTAGAAGAGAAGTTTATGAGTTTAACCACTTCAAGTCAATATATCAGAGACCATGAATGAAATGTCAACATTATATTATGGGCTTATATAATTATTATGGTAACAAATGATAAGAGGGAGTTGCTTGGATAGTAAGTATAGTTATTCTATTATGATAATAAATTAAATTAAAAGAATATGAACATGTAAGTTCATTTCAAATTTGAATATGTGATATCATAATTAAGAATAAGAGATTAAAATAGGAAAAAAAGGGAATGAACAAGACAATTTGATAATTAATTGTCACGATCCAGACCGTCGTGATTGACACCCACATTAACCCTCCGGTGGGAGAACCATTATTACAACTCAACTAAGCAACTTAACGAAGAACTAGGCATTTAAAGATACGGAAGCATGTTTAAATGACAATATAATTAATACGGAGTCCCCATAAACTCTGAAAGTTCAACTAACAACTAATAACTAATGCGGAAATACCCCTAGAACCTGAAAGTCACTGTACCAAAATACTACTAACGACAAGTCTAAGAACAAGAGGTACAACCCCGAAACTAAACAAACACCTTAAACAAATAGTCTGAGTCCGAAAAGAATGGACTTAGACAAGAGAAATCCATGACAGCCTGAAAGAACTGGCTCAACCTTGAATCTGATCACGATCAATAGTCACTTAGCTGAGGTCTATCAATAGCCGTCTGAATATGCCTTGTACTCAACAAAGAACAAGCAAGTGCAGTATCAGTACACAACCACAGTGTACTGGTAGGATCACACGGCTATCCCAATAAGTGAAACACATGCAAGTAACCACAACAATAAAAACAAGCATATACCGTACATATACAATATTAGTCAACTATTACGAACAACGAACAATTTCACGATTCTCACATATCACAATTATATCAATTAGAGCAACATACCGTCTTCCAATATCAATCATCATTAGATATGAACGAAATCATCACAAGTAGATACACAAGACAATTCAATGGTCCTCTCACGGAATCCAATTCAATGGTCCTCTCATGGAACCCAATTCAATAGTCCTTTCATGGAACCCACACCCAACTGTTAGCATACCGGAACATGGTATCTGATCCAATGTTTATGTCGGAACGTGACAATCGATCCCATGTTTATGCCAGAACGTGGCAACTGATCCCATGTTTATGCCGAAATGTGGCAACCGATCCAAGTTAGTGTGTCAAAACGCAACACCCGATCCATTCAATAAACCATAATCAAAATCACAATGTATATTCTCACAATACAACAAAAGGTGATTCGTGTCATACAATTATTCAATTATCCTCATTTACGATTAGGGTGATCAATAATGCAACATTCGCATACATACATGCATTATAATGAGCAATTACAAAATATATCACACCAACATGAAATCACAACCATCACCTACCTCGAATCCAAGCTTGAATCCCTTAAGGCACTTGAATCTTCCCTTTCCGAATTCTTTCCGCTTGTTCTAGCAAACAATAATTTATACACAAGGATCAACAATCAAGACCGAATTACCCGGGTCATAATCAATAATATCAACCCTAAGTCAAACCTTGATCCTCATACCCAGATTAGGGCTTTTTCCACCATTAACTTCAGATCAAAACCTTTCCCCAATGATAATTACCCAAGAAACTATGTTCTACGGATCAAAAAATGGATTCGAAGAGTTAAAACCTTACCTTTAGCCTCAAGAATGGTGAAAATGGGTCAAGAACTCGTCGAGGGTCGTTCCTTTGCTCTCAAAGTTGAAAAGTGCAGAATAAATACGTTTTGGGGTTTATTTACAACCTTAAGTCGCGTCGGACCCGCCACAATGGTCCTCACCCTGCTACAGCGGCCCCGCCCTGGCGGCAAAACTCCCGTCGCAGCGGCTTGCACGGAACCAGTGAGTTATTTTAATAATTCCAAGACCCCCATTTCACAACACACCTTTAACCAACGACGCTCAGAAAATACTGTTCACGCTAAGATCGATTCCGGGAGTTCTACTCACCCGAATTCAATTCTGTAAAGTCGTACAGATTCCTTAACGACTTATCTAACCACTCATGTAATCAAAAACACAAATAAGTCACCCGATTGTTACCATATTTCCCTACACCTTAACGACTCTGATTTCATCCAAATCTGGACTAGGTTGGAAACTCCAAAGTTACTACTCAAAAGTTTTATGGCCTCAATTCTTTCCCCGTTGGCTTTTCTATAACGATAGGAACGTGTCGTTACATTAATAGAAAACATCCTTTGGACCTAATACATCGAAACTCAAATTCAACCTTATTAATTTAAGGAAAACTTACCTTAATACACATCTTCTTTTATTATAATCTCTGAAATTTCCTACAATTCAAAAAAAATAATTCAAAAATCTTCTCTTAGATACATCCCCCCCCCCCCCTCGGTGATACATTCTTATCACTCTCAGATACATCCCTCCTCTCTCTTTGATACATCATTCATTTTCAGATACATCCCTCCCTCTCGGTTACATGTCTCCCCTATGTATTCAGATGTCTTATCTCCTCTATGATACAACATACATCCTTATCCCCTCTCTGATACATCCCTTCCCTCTCGGATACATCCCTCTCATATGTATCCGGATGTTTGTTGATGTATCCGAAAGTTCAGTGATGCATCCGAAATCCATAAATTTTACGAAATTTTTTGTAATTTGAAAAAGAGTAGGAAAATAATGTAATACTATGAAATTTATGTAAATTATCCTTAATTTAAAGATTAAAATATTCATTTTGGTAAAAGAAATAATCAGATTTCAACATTCAAAAATAGATTCGTATCTCCACACCCCCCCCCCCAATCAAGATGACAATGTGGCAATCATTTGTCCATTTGAGTAGAAAACTTGGGCAAATTTACTTATGTCCATTCAACTCATTGTTGGCAAATTTACTTATGTCCATGTTACTTATGTCTCTATTATACATCAATCACTCGATCCATCAAATATTGGATGTATTTGTTTAGTCACATAACTTAGGACTGATTTTGATATCTTTGTCTTAGTTTAATTGTTTCCATTAACCTATTCAGCCAACTTTAGCAAATAATTAAATTTCTACTTTAGTGTTCTTTATTTTTTTTCATCTAACTAATTTATTATCCAAGGGTAAAGGGGTATTCATATGATTGAAATTCAAAAGGACTCTTTTTAGAATGAGACATTCCTAACTCGTTTTAGCAAATATCAAATACTCTCTCCGCTCCGATTTATATAAGTTAGTTTGACTTGAAACAGAGTTTAAGAAAAAAAAGACTTTTAAAATTTATGGTCTAAAATAAGTTATTGAATTTGTGTGACAAGAAATTTAAAATTGAATTGGTACTAAATATACAAATGTTTTTTACCATTCTTTTTAAAACTGACTAAAAATAAAAGTAATTCATATAGATTGAGACAGAGGGAGTAAAACTTCCGATCACCATGGAATGTAATGGGATGAATAAGATTATTTCCCCCTTAATTAATCGGAGTATATTGAGCTCGAGTCTTAGGTTTAATAAAAATCCTTGGTAGGGAGCGTTCCCTCTTTAATGAACCTTACATGGTTTGAATCGAAATTAGCTAGCCTAGTAGATACCGAAAATCAAATGATTATGTAAAAAAAAACTATCAAAAACAATAATAGGATGGATGAAATCTTATATATTTAACTAAAAGCCTCACGTTAGAGCTTCGAGAATAATTCCTAGAAGGAAATACATCCCTTTTTAATTTTCCATACACAATCAAAATCGAGATAATTGAGTCAATGAATATCGAACACTAAATATTAAAAGAAAAATCAAAAGAATAAAGATGTGAATCGTCCAATTCCAAGTAGTTTCATAGTCTGAACAACACAATGAAAAAAAGATGAAATTGATATATCAAGAAAAATAAAGGTTGTGGTCCAATGCTACATAAATCTATTCAATCACACACGTGCACTTTACTAAATATTAAAGGGGACAAAACATGGAACTGTCACCTAGTTTTAAATGTAATGAATTTAGACACAAATTAAGCTTCTTGATAAGAATTAGTTCTAGTGAAATTAGATCGATGGCTTTTAAATTCCAATATGAAGTTCATGATCTTTTTAGAGCCGACTTTTGGGCCAAAATTAACAAAACGTGCTAAAAACTCACATGACTAGAAGTTAATGATAACTACTTGTCTTACTAAACTTTATGTTACAATAATGTGGGTTGAGATATCGTAAAGGTAGTTGAGTTGGTACAATTATATGTGATAAAGGAGTTTGGGATCGAATTTTCTATCAATGTCTTCTCAGTTAAGTTTGTCATCCTAGTCGTGCTTGTCTAATGTAGTTTACATTATATGTGTGATTTGTGAATTATTGTACAAGCACAACTAAAGAATAGTGTCAACGAGGTTTTCTCCGTTTGTTTTAGAATGGAATAATTATAATAAAATGTGTGTGTGAGAGAGATATTTTATGAAATCTTAGTTCAGAAGTTAAAATTTGGTGCACATGCACGTATACGCGGTCGAATGTTTTTTTAAAAAAAAAAATAAATAACAAAAGTAATAATGTGTGTGAGTTTTATGAAAACTTAACTCAGAAGTTATAAATTGAAGCACACGCACATATACGCAGTTGACAAGTAATAAAGTAATCATAAAAAATTAAATATCATCACACATGGACAACTTATGCCTAACTATTGATCACTAAATTGAATAAATTCAATTTTTTTTTAATTTGAATAAATTCAAATTATTTAGCAGATTTTCCCACAAGTTATGTTTAGTAACTAAAACTACAACAAGAATTTTAAAACGTTTAACTAAAGTAAGCAATAGAACAACATATGTATACAAAATTGACCAATTGAATTGTCTAGTTTATTAATCGCCAGGGTTAATTTATTTATTTTTGTAAACACCAGGGAAATCCACAATATGTCCCCTTTGAGTCAGCATTTTGTGGTAACAATGTTCATTATATATACAATCTTACAAATTAAATCACACAGAAAATATAAACTACACGAGACAAATCCCATGAGACGAGCTTATGACTTAGTAGCAGGCGGATGCTAGATTCAATTTCAGGTCCCACCTTCATAGGAATATTCTAATTTACTGCTCACCTATTCAAACAAATATATAATGTCAATAGTCCTATTAAGATTAGAATTAACAAGATAATTAATACTTATTGTAAAAGTGAATAAGCAAAGACAATTAGGTGTATTCATGTCCTAGTCATGAAATTATCCATTCCCTAATGCATATGTTCAAAACTTACATTGCAATCAAGAATTTTCATTTTTGTGTTAATTCAAGATTCATTAATAGTACTCCCTCTATTCTTAATTACTTGTCCACTTTTGAATTGACACACCTATTGAGAAAACAATTATTGACATAGTGAGTTTACCATTTTACCCCTATTAATTATAAAGTGGATGAATTAAAAATTTAAGATTTTCAAGAAGTTCTACCTTTTTCAAAGTAATAAATTGAGGATATAATAGATAAAAATATTTTGTCCTTTCTTGATTTATCAAAATAGACAAATAATTAGGGACAACTAAAAAGGAAAAGTGAACAAGTAATTAGGGACAGAGGAAAAGTATTCAATTGGACAACATTCATGGAGTATTATAAATTTATAACCCTAGAATTAAGAAAACTAGCAACACATGCATAATCGTAATAACAACAATCATAAAAGTATTAAAAATCGTAAAATTACAAGTAAATGATGAAAGAAAGAAAAACTTCAATGTCTCCGTGCTTCCAAGATGCTCCAATCGTGTGTATACGCTATAACAAAAGAGATATTTAATAGCAATAGATTTTTCTTGCAAAATATTTAGCGGTAATTGAGTTAAAAATTATTGTATTCAGAGTCTCTAAAGCCTTTAATGACATTTATATAGATGTTCATATCATTATTCTCGCTTAATATAATAATAATTACCATAAATTCTTTATTTCTTGTGTATATAGATATTCTCGAACTAAAATACTTTTTCATGTCAAATTAGATGCTTGTATAATATTAGATGATATTAAAACTTATTTGCCCAAGCTACTCCATATAGATGATAGTGTAAGAATTTATTAACTTACTAATGTATAGTATTATTAATTAAATCCTATCGATTGTATAATAAATTATTTCGAGCTTCAACAATGATTGTCATTGGACGATGAAAGGGACTTGGCTTCAAATAAAAAACAAACACATATAATTGAAACTTTAAGTTTTCCGTCCAAATTAAATAATAGGTTATAGTAAAAGAAAGGAGATGTTGATATATATAAATCACATTTTTCCCCCTTGAAATGTCCTCATCAATAAAAATATTAACCCCCCTAATCAACTTTAATTTCTCTCCCTACCCACAAAGAAAAAAAGAAGATCCATCTCCCCATCAAAGGATAGGGTTTAATTTTGAAGCCCTTAAACTTTATAAAATAAATTTATATTATTATTTTAAAGAAGTTTATTCTTTTAGGTTTGTGACTTTTGAGGTGCAACATTGTTAATAACTTTGTTTTAGTACACTTATCAATTATTTTAATAATTAGATTTCAATTGATTATAAAGTTAATCCATTTAATCTTTGTTGAGATAATAATAACTAATAACTCTCTCTTTTTATATAAAGATAATAAGCATGACCCTTAACTTGACGTCAACTGACAATTATATATGACTCTTAACTTTGGATATGCACAAGTAGGCACTTAAACTTGTATAAAATTGAACAAATAGACACATTCGTCCTACATGACACCCTACATGGCAATTTTGTGTCCTACGTAGAGTCCTACATGTATTATGCCATGTAGGACACGTTTGTTTACTTGTTCAATTTTATACAAGTTTAAGTGCCTACTTGTGCACACTCAAAGTTGGAGGACATAGTTGTTCGCTGAAGTCAAGTTAAGGGTCATGTTTATGTATTATGTCAAATGAACTTGGGGACTAAGGCGTTTTTCCCTCTTTTTTTTTACCATTTAAGCCTCCCCTGGATGGGGCGACTTCTTAGAATGTTCGAGCATGCACGGGTTAATTAAAATGCCGTCCATGCATGACATATGAAATCTATGTCAAGATTTTTTTGGGGAAAAAAGGCAAAGCTTTGATCACCATGAAAGAAGCTTCAATATGCTTTGGTGAAATTAACAAACATATTTAAACTTAGCTAAAAAGGAAAAGCAATTGCTTTTTTCTCTTGCATGTGAGGATTGTTCATGTCCACTTAAACAAGAAAAGTTGATTCAATTAATGTTTCTTCTTGTGGTATTTCGAAAGTTGCACTTTTAATCCCTCCTTTGTTGTTTTGGCTTGTTTAAATCCATTTATAAGTGAGTACGTTAAAAGGTTCTCTTTTTTCTATATTAAGCTTATATATAAGTGGTGATTGTTCATTGTGCATGAGCTTTGTTAAGTCTCACTTGGGACCAACATAGATTGTGATGTAGTGGTGAGGCTGTTCCACTTTTAATTAGAGGTCTCAAGATCGAGTCGTGTATGGATAAAATCCTATTGGGAGTGTCACCCTTAAATGAGCCCTCTAATGAGCGATTCAAATTTAATCGAGGCTTCAATACAGGCTACGAACAGAGGCGGACCCACATACACCCGTTAACTTTTAAAAAAAATAATCATGTATATATGTATAGATTGTTGATTAAATGGTGATATATTTAATTGTACACTCTCAAAATTGAAGATGCTAGACTGCACTGATCGAGGGCTCCGGTTTGGACTGCGACTGTGGAGGTTCGAATCCCGTGAAAGGAAGTTTTTTATTTACGGTTAACCTTTTTCAAAAAATATTTTTATTAAAACTCATTTTTGCCACCTCATTTGTCCCATCCTTTTACTTAACCATCCTTTTTTTGCCATCTCATCTGACCCCATTCTTTTCTTAATTGAAATTAAAAACAAATAAAAACTCTAACACAATCTACACAAAATATAAGACTGATAGAAAATCTACTGCATAATTAAAGTTCTACGCTTCGCTAACCTTACCCTTAAGTCACTCTTAACCTTACTCTTGAGCCACTCTTAGAGGTGCCCCCTCTCTTCAAATACTGGGTTCACCTCTGGCTATCAATATATATATATATATATATATATATATATATTATTGGCATATATTCATCAAAGAAATTTTAATCATATCTTAAGATTATATACATATGATATCGTATGTATTATTGTATTTATACTTGCATGAAGATGGATATTCATTCACACATGTGGGTATAAAAGAAGAAGAACATATTAGGCGTTTAAGAAAGTGAAAGTGGTTTCATTGTTACATCAATTCTAAAGGGACTTTTGGTAGATGAAATAAGATGGAATATTTCGGAATTATATTCGAAATAGATAAATTTCTAATATTTACTAAATGCAGTACAAATTTTATTACAGTTTTAACTTTGGGATATCCCAATGTCCCAACATTAATTGAAATATATTCATTTTTGACGTAATACATAAGTATGTCATTTAATTTTGGGTGTATACATATAGATACTTAAATTTATATAAAATTAAACAAGTAAGCATATGAGTCTTATGTGACATAATACACGTAGAACACAAATTTTCATAATAGGATGATACGTAGGATGTGTGTGTCTATTTATTCAACTTTATATAAGTTTAAATGTTTACTTGTGTCTAGTGGTGGCAAATGGGCAGATGGGTCAAATTTGGGCGGGTTAAAAATGGGTCAACATAAAATGGGTAATAATTCAACCCGTCCATATTTGATATGAGTAAAAATGGATTGGGTAAGAAATGGGTTGGGTAAATACTAGTTTACACATATTTTAATTTTTACCCGTATTTTCATGAGTAAATAGTACTCTACTTGAGAATTCAACATGGAGAAAAGATTTTAGTCTTTTTTTTAGATGAAAAATATTGAAAATGCTTCATTTAGTTTTATTGTTTCATAAAAGTCAAAAAAATAAATCCTATAGCTTTTTAATATAAAATAAAATTATGTAATAACAAGGGGAAAATATTTTTAATTTCAAAGTAAATGAATATTTGTATTTTAGGACTAAAACATTCTTAATGCACTTTAAGCAATGTCATTACTAATACATGATTTGCTTATTTTACACTATTATTTATTATCCAATATAAAATTAAACAAATAAAAAATATATAATTATAAGTAACAAAAGAAATGTACATTTAAAATATATATTTTTTGAGGGCCAAAGACTTCAACTTTCAATTATAGTGAAAAATAATTAGTTCTATAGAAGAACATAAAAGGCAAGAGAAATTACAATATTTTTAGTGATATCATGAATTTATAGTGAATAAAAGTTAGAAGCTTAACCAATTTGACTAATTCATACTTTACCATATTTTACACATATTTTTATGGGTTGAATATGGGTATCAACCTATATTTTACTCATGTAAAAAATCACTCACCCAACCCATTAAACTATGGACAGGTTATCAAAATATGAGCTCATTTTGCCGATACTATTTGTGTTCCTCTAAAATTAGAGGGCATAAATATAAAATGAGATTAAATTAAAAAGCATCTGTATTTATGTATTATGCCTTCTTTCCATGCATTTATACTTTTCCTCTTAATTATTTCTCAGGGAAATGTATTTATTCTGTTATTCGCGGGGATATAATTAATTAATATTAATAGGATATTCTATTTGAATATTTATCACCGACCACATATCATTTTCCTCTAAAAATATAATAAAAAAGGCATAAAGGCATGTTGATATATTTATTAGTGCATATATTTAAAAGTTCTAAATATACTTTTAAAGTATAATATTTAATTGGGAAAAGGGTCTGAAATATTTTTTTAACTTTAATCGAAATTGATGTTACGATACCATACTTTATAGAGGACCTTTTACCCCCTGCACTATTTAATCGTTATTTTAAAAGTATATATGGCCCACGTGGACACATTACTATTTATAATGATGCAATATTTATGATGTCCACGTGGGCACATATATACCCTTAAAATACACTTTTAAATAGTGCAGGGAGGTAAAAGGTCATTTCCAAAATTCGGTATTGTTACATCAATTTCGATTAAAGTTCAAAAATATTTCAGACCATTTTCCCTATTTAATTTGACCATCTATTTTTAAGTGATTACGTCAAAGTTCAAACCAAGTGGAGAAATAACGAAAATTAGAAAATACTCAATCAGAATTTGATAACTCATATAAACTGATTTTTTGTTGCATTTAAAACGTCGATAACTTAACATAAAGTATAATATAGGGTTCGAACATTAACCCAATGCTAAGATGTGTCTAGCTCTAAAATTGTGATATTTTTTTACGTTGAGCCTAATTCAAATTCATAGTAATAATATATATATTGTCTTTTGGAAAGCATTTTTTAAAACTTGATCAAGCATCGATTGTGACGCAAACTGTTTTTCACTAATAGTATTTTTTTTTTTAAAAAAAACATTTGTAAAAATAAATCAAGTTTAAAATTTGACCAAACTGACTATTACTTACTATCTTACGGATGAAATAGGGACAAAAAGTTAAATAGGATGATAAATATTTAACTTGTATAGAATCTCCCGCATTAACACAGTATTTTTATTTAATTAATATAAAGTTCTCTCTAATCTTTTTTAAAGCATTGCCATATGTTTGAAACATTAAAATAATGCCATGATTGATTAAGTTTGAAGTTTATCCACATCAAGATTAATCCTTTTTAAAAAAAAAATCTCTGATACGTTAATGTGGAATGTTTGGTAATTTTAGTAATCTAATAAATTAACTTTATAAAAGTTCCCAACATCATTATAAAATATATTATATACTATATAGTGGTCATGAAATTCATCACGAGTTTTCGAAAAGATACATTTATTACATAAGATATATAGACGTACGCATCATGTATATATTAAATAATTATTGATATAAATATTTTACCAAATTATCTTTATTAAATGATGTCTTTGAAAATCATTTGGAAAATAAGTATTTAATGTTGAGGGTAAAATATGAAAAAATTATTGTATTTTCTTGATAGGTCAAAAGTGATATGTAAAAATGAGAATCTATTTTAGAAATACGTGACAAGTAAAAATGAACGGCTGAAATATTTATAAATAATCGACTCTAATATATATGGACGAAATAAAAACTTTTAATTTCAATCGGAGCAATATATTATTCTTAACGTCGATAGAATTTGTTTCAATTTCTAGATTTCAACTTTTAAAAATATGATATGACGTTTGTATTGTTTATTACTTCATAAAATTTACTTTTCCTTTATGAAAAAAATTAAATAAATCTTACCACGAAAAATCCCCCACAACTGATCGTTATCTATATAATTTAAAACTTTTTAAAACAAGAAAAAAAGTTACTAAGTCAAAAGTAAATAGGGCATTAACCACATTATAAGGTAAAAAATATATTTAAAAAATTGTCTAAAGAACAAATTCATTACTATATTTTATGTTGTTCATTTCTTTTCATTTAACTCGTGCCTTAAAAGGCGCTAGCATCCAGTAAAGAATTATCTGAATTATGTTGATCGCGAATGCAGAAGTAGAATCAGGATTTTTAGTTTATATATTTTGAATCGTTATTATTTTTGCTTATTATATTTTTGATAGATTATTTATATTTATGTTGAATAAATTTTTTAGTATAAATATGAAATTTGAATCAAAATTATTGAATTTATCACTCCATCCATGACGAATGCCATGAATCATACGTTATCAAATAATATATGTTCGCTTACATCAAAATTAACCATCATATAAAGAATTCTCACGAAGTTTGTTTGTGATTCATCCATATCATCAATTATTGATCATTTAACCTTCATGTGACACGCGCACATGTATATATGGAGAAAGATTTAACTGAATAAGGATTAAGCATTAGTCACACATTTACTAAATTAGTGTTATCCATACATGTCTTCATCTCTCAAATTAGGTTTTGAGCGAATTTACACCTTAAAAGCTAATTTTAAAAGCTAATTCAAAGTAAGGATAATATATTGTCCAAATCTATGATGAGCTTAAGCAATAGCGGATTTAGGATTCTCGGGTTATGGGTGCTTACTTTTTTAATTATAAAATTACTATAAATCACATAGTATAAGTGTACAATTATTTAAACGTGATATTTAAAATATTAATGAGAAAGGATAAGATTAATATTACCATTAAAAAAAAAAAAAAGACTTCCAGTTTTTTAAGAGATTTTTTTAAGCTGGAAGGTTTTCTTAACTAAATAGCCAAAACTTTTCAAGAAAAATAAGAAAAGTAATTGGATATAACTTTTTAATTTTTTCTCTCACGATAAATTCATAAATCGTAAAAGTTATTAAGACTAAAAGTTAAGTATACAAAGAAAGTAAAAAGGAGAAAAACATGTGAGTTTATATTGAGGGGGAAAGAGGAAATTAGAAAATGGTTGTTTATTAGCGAGATTCGAACCCTTGACTTCCCCTACATACAAAGCCTTTAAACAAGGCACAAAACCAAATCACCCATTATGAGATTTGTTCATTGGGTGTCGAACATTTAATATAGTCAACTTTTGAAGAAATTACTAATGAGTGATTGAGCACCTGTAAGGGTGTATCTGGGTTCGCCCCTGAGCTTAAGGATCTCATCTCGATCCAATGTTAGATTGATCATCCCATTCGCCACTCTTCACATTCAGATCTAGACATTTAATGGATCAGGAGTATATTCACACCGCCCTGCACGATCTGGGGGGCATACTGTACTTAGTGAGCCTGATTATAATATTGTGTTAAATTAGGTTTGACACCCCCAAGAATTGACTCAATAGAAAGAGAAATGTCAATCCAGATAAAGAGTCCATAAATCTTATCACAATCGATGTGAATCACACAATCATCATTAAACAAAACATATATATACTGGTAGTTTATGTCTAATTCAAGTATTGTAGCATATGAAATCTTACGATCTTAAGGAGAAAAAAAAACTTACGAATCTGATTTAATGATATGAAGAGAACAATTTAAATCTTATTAAGACTAACTTCGTTTAATTAGTCATCTATATGCAACAAGCCAGACAAACTAATAGCTTATTTGATCAAACTTTTGAAAAATAAAAAGTATTTATTTTAGAGAATTGAGGTATAGCTAAAGTGTTTAGGAAACAATAATTATAAATAAAGATTAAGCTAAAGAACATGTTACAAGTCATTTTCTCTACTTTTCCTTGTTATTTTCTCTTTAATTCCAAAAAAAATTGTCACTTTTGCTCATTTTCTTTGCTACTGGGCCTCTTTCATATGGTGATGGTCCAGTTAGAGTCATTCATCAGGTAGTCAATGGGCTTTGAAAAATATCAGCCCACTATTCTTCTATTCTTTAAAAAAAAAAAAAAAAAAAAAAAAACAGAGAGAGCGCCAGAGGCGTGCATATTTAAAGGAAAAATTACTTGAATGAGTACTTTTAATAAAGTAAAAATAATTATCGATTTTAGCGATAATTTTATTTGTTACTATAAATAGCAATAGATAACAATACTATGATAAATATGCAATATGTATTAAGAGTGACTTATATAAGCAATATATATGTATTATAATAATTTTAAAATATATTATGCTTGTTTGGTAAGAAACTGACAACGTGTGATTGTATTATCTATCAATAAAACTTGTATTATATGTGTTTTGTAAATTATTCTTTATATCGTATTATAAATATATTAAAAGTGATCAGATGAAAAAAAAATACATTATTACTATAAATAATAAATATTTTCTTAATATAGTATATTTATGTAAGCTTCCCATATTTAAAGGGGTTGAGTTTGTGACGTGTTTGTTGACTTGACTTAACGAGTTGAACATAAATTACCTATCAAAATTTTGGTTCAAAATAAGATGTTGAATTGGTCACATTTTCTTTTATGATTATGGTGTTTGGGTCCATTTTAACATATTATAATTAATTTCATAAGATGCTTGTCATTTTTATTAGTAATAGATATCATATAATTTTGTCTATCAAAATTTGGACAAACAAAAAGAAATCGATCATTTCATATTTTTATCTCTGCTGAAATTTTTGAACTTGAGATTAAATGACTCTCAATTACTTCATTGACCATCAGATCATACTCTTGAATGTACAATTTTGAAAAATATTTTTTTCTAGAAATAAATTCTTTAAAATGAGGTATCAAATTCGTTGCCCCCATCTCCACCACCTTCCCTACCCCTCGCCTCCCCTATCCCTATCCTTACCCTCATCCCCATGCTTTAGGATACTCACCCCCGATACAAGTGAGTTAAAGGGTTCGAAGTTATCCCAACACCAGAAAGACACTTCATTGAGTGTGATACTAAAGGTTTAGGAAATTGTAGTAATCCAAACTGTAAGTACATGAACTCGTTATATCAATAATATTTTTTTTTGCCTGAAACCCCAACCCTAACTCCTACTTCGAATGATTTGAAAGAGGGCATATGTACAGTCATTTTGATTTATTTATCCTACTTTCATTTTTAGTCCATTTCAATTAGAAGGCCTCTTTCCTTTTATCGATTTCTTAATTTCAACTTTTTGCGTGACATGTTTAAAATAAAAAAATTACAGGATTTTTTGATACATTTTAAATGTCTTTAGTGTAATACCACAAGATTGAATAGACTTCTTAATTTTCTTAAACTTTATGTCAAATCAAATTAATTAAAATAAGGGCAAACTACATAAATCCCACTAGTTTAAGTCCTAATTACTTAGATTCCGGATTGTTTTAGATATTACTTCCTCTACCATATTTCATAATTAGGATACATGAGTTTAAATCTGTGAGATACATGTATCTGTCGAATTTTAAATTGAGATACGTATTTTATTTGTTTAAATTAATAGGTTGTAACTGATTTCCTTAATATAAGGCGGAAATCAAGGAGTGTATCTATGTTTAATTAATTTCATTTTATTATTATTTGAAATAATAAATTCGTTAATATTATTAATAAAAGACAAAAACATGTATATCTCGGTCATGCAATTTGATTAATTTCATTTTATTACTCTTAAAATAATAAAATTCATTAATTTGATGTATCTATTATCAATATATGATGTATCCAACAAACTAAACACTTAGATACATGAGTATCATACAAGTACATTCATATGTATCATAGAAGTATCTAATATTAATTTTGTGTATATGTTATATGTGTCTAATATTAATTTCATGTATCTATTTATATGATCTAATTTAATTTCATGTATCTTTTATATGTATATATTATTAATTCGATGTATCAACTATCAATTTCATACATTTTATTCAAAATCATGTATCTCGGATACATAGTAAACACACATATAATTATGTGTATCTAAATATGAAATGTAATTGAAACACACAAATTTAAGAACAAATCACGATTGTGGAGTATGTCTTATATTAATCCAAAAAAAAGTTAAAAAATTCAAATTTCTCCGTTTCTTTAAGGATCTGAATTTTTTCTCATAGATGCATATAATCTTAAATCAGATACATGAACTCTTAACTAGATACATGTACACCTGATGTGTATCCAACATTGTTGCACTTGAAGTACATCTAATGGTGTACTTTTTTCTCTTAATTAAAGCTTGGCGTAATTCTTCATCTTAATTAAGACATTCCCATACTTAGATCTATTCTCGACTTGAATGTTGGCGGATGAAGAGTCAGTTCCTACAATGAGAAATTGATGAGCGAAAATGAGCAAATAAAAGTTGTTTGATTTAGTATATATAGTATTGTTAAAGTGTAGTACCTTTGACGAGAATCATCTGATTTTGGGAATGTTCAACCATTAAAGTGTCCGAGAAACAACAAATCAAAAAATATAAAACCTAACTTGTAAAATTCTATAAAATTGAACTTCAGAACATTATGAACTCATATACAATATTAAAATACATGAGAATAATAAAATAATCGAAACAAACCTATATGTATAATGCTGATTTGAACATACAAACATATTTTGAGAGGATGAAGGAAGAAAGAGGGAAAAGATGAACTAAGGAAGAAGGAAGGCTGGGTTTACGGAGGAAACGGCATATGTGAAAAAAGAAGAAGATGATTTGCTTGTTAATGGATATGGACCATTAATTAAGGAGTAGATAATTATTCAATTCCTTATTTAAGGGATTTGTGTATCTGATTAAGTTTTTAAATATATATAATATAAATATTAAAAGTGGTAATATATGTAATTATTTTAAACTAGAGGTAAATATAGTATATATGGTAGTGATGTATGTGTAGTTATGTAGTTTATACACAGATGAAGTAATATTTTTCGTTTACCTACCAAATACGAGAAAATAAATAAAAACCATACTTATATCACGTGATGTGCACGTGTAGAGATTTTTGAAGGGTTTTAGCTCTTTCTTCTTCTTCTTCTTCTTCACCAGAAACCCTCTTTACTTTAAAAATCGACTTTCAAAGCTTTCCATTTTTCTCCCATGGCAGTATCAATCTGAAATGAACATCATCAATTTCCTCTCCAAACCCTAACGCTAATCCCCAAAATCTTCACCATGAAACCCCTTTTCCCGAGACCCATTTTTACAATCTCTCTCTTCACTAACACTGTTACTACTACTACAACTGCAAACCCAAGAACCTGCTTTCAAATCGCCCATTTCAGTACAAATTTTCAAAATCAAGGTCAATCTTCATACCCATCTCGGCGTCATGAAGAGGAGAGCCGTAATGTGAAGGTATCAGTGTGGTGGGATTTCGAAAATTGCTCTCCTCCAGCTGGTGTTAATGTTTTTAAGATTGCACAGAGTATTACTGCGGCTATTAGGGCTAATGGGATTAAGGGTCCTATAAATATTACTGCTTTTGGTGATGTATTGCAGCTGTCTAGGATGAATCAGGAAGCGCTTTCTTCTACTGGGATTAATCTTGCTCATGTTCCTAATGGTAAAGTTCTCATTTTTATGGTAATTTGATTATCATTTTCATTTTTCTAAGATGTATTTCAGTAGTTAGTGTAAGTTACCTACTTAACTCGATTCAATGGGTAATCTTAACTGAGTTTGTATGACTAATTAAGTTGTAAACTTACATAATTGTATTAGTAATCTTAGCTGAGTTTGACCGATTCAGTTCTAAAATCCTAGATAAGTTTTCCTCAGCTGAGTATGACACTTGATTATCAACTCCATATACCTGTTTCAGTACACATTTTGGCATTTAAGAAAAAAGGGGTTAGAGGATTTTATGTGGCTGATGCTGGTTTTGTGTAATAGTTATGTTCTTGTTATCGTTAGCCCCCATGTAATTTTAACTACTTTTGTATTTGAATTCTTAAATTCATATGTTGTCCTCAAAATGTAAACTACAAGAATTTCTAAAATGAGACAGTTGTTAGGCTCACGAGTGGCATGTTATTTAATCTTCATTTCCTTGGTCGCGACTGTTTTACTGATCATTTTGTTATGTTAATTTCAGGTGGAAAGAACAGTGCTGATAGGTCTCTCCTTGTTGATCTGATGTATTGGGTTTCTCAAAATCCTCCGCCAGCACACCTTTTATTGATTTCAGGTGACAGGGATTTTGCTGGAATATTACACAGGTTGAGAATGAACAACTACAACATTCTGCTAGCTAGTCCAGAAAATACTCCTAGCGTTCTTTGTAGTGCAGCTAGTATCATGTGGCAATGGAATGCGTTACTGAAGGGTGAAAATCTTATAGGAAAGCATTTTAACCAGCCACCAGATGGTCCCTATGGTTCTTGGTATGGGCATTACAAAGCACCTCTTGATGACCCTTTTGCAGTTACTGAACAACCCACAAATCTTCGTTCTGAGGAAGTTTCCGAAACTGTTTCAGAGCAGAAATGTCGGCCCATTCCAAAGTCAATAGTGAGGCATATCCGCAATATTTTGAATTCTTACCCCAAAGGAGTTAGTATTACGGAACTTCGCGCAGAATTAGCAAGAAGCAATTTGAATATAGACAAAGACTTGTACGGATATAAGAAGTTCTCTCGTTTTCTTTTGGCCATGCCAAATATTTTAAAACTCCAGTTCGTAAGTGATGGGAAATATTTGGTGCGGACCATCAACCCTAAAGTTCCTGAACAGGGTGACAATTCAAGCACAAGTGTAGAGCCTGAAACTAATGGAGAGGCAGAATTTTCTGGTAATCTTATATTGAATGGTGAGACAGGCAGTTGTATGGAGGGAAAGAATGTACCTCAATCCCTTGAACGAAAAGTGAAAACATCCCTAAGAAAATTGCAGGGACCGCAGAGAGCACAGGAGGCATGTACAGAAGTTCACCAGCCCCCACCTGAGAATGTGGTTGTTGAAGCAAGTGAGGGTCAATTGCAGACTGCAGAGCAGCATGGTTCCGCACCTGAAATGGGCTTTTTGAAAAGGTTATGGAATAGGTGGTTTGGGAACAAGGAGACTGTTTCTGGGGAAATGATCTTAAATGTAAAGTCAAAAACTGCTGTAAAGGATGTAGAATTAAAGAGTCATTCTGAGCAGTCGGAGGGCTCCCCTTCTTTTGCTTCTGGTGATAAAACCAGTTCCAAAGATTTATCCTCTATGCATTCTGAGGATACAACGGATAAGCGTAGCGAGCAGTCCAACCTTCTTAACAATATTAAGAATTGGTGTAGATCTTGGAGAAGTTCCAATCTCTTGGAAGAAACAGGCTTAGAATCCCATGAAGAATTCAAGAAGACAGAACTTTGCCCTGAGGCAGAGGAATTATTTTCAAAGGAATCCTTTTGGAGAGACCTGGGATCATTCTTAATTTCAAGCCAAGGTTCAGTGCTTATCTTGCAATCAAGAACTAGGTACACCTTCTAACAGGCTTTCTGCCTTCGTATTTATGGTCTATCTGGCTTCAATTTACTTCATAATTCTGCTAGCTTTTCCCTTCTTTTCTTTGCCACAGTTAATGCCTCTGTTTGTCTATGTCAACAACATTTAAGTTTGGTCCATTTGTGTAGGATAAAACACTTTTTCCTTCTAATTGAATGTAATATATGGTCTTAAATGAGTTATGATGAACACCTTGACATAGACATTAGGGAAGTTTTTTTTCGTGTTCTTTCTTCTTGAGAAAGGTAAAAGTTAATGTGTGTTTTAACTTTTACCTAGTATGGCCATGTGTTAAGTTGCATTTCCCTGCTTTCTTTCCTCTTTTGAGATGTAGTAATATATTGGTAATCAATATCTTTTGTGGTCTCTTTGTATGTTCAGTTGCATTTCTCTCCTTCATTTCTTCTAGGGAAAATACATAAGTTGGCACCCTAAACTTGTCCGGAAAAGTCATGTTACACACTTTAACTTGACAGGCGGCCCCCTATGCTTGTCCAAAGTGGAAACAATACACCCTTAGAGGCGGCGTGACAAAGAAATTGAGTTCACCTTCTTAAAATGCACGAAAAGTAGAGAAACTGTTGGAAGCACTCTATGTACAGTTGCCAATTTTCTCATTGGATGTTACACCTAAACGCTCAATTATTTGTGTTTAGTCTAATCCTAAATCTACATGGTCTTTTTCTTCTTCTTTTTTTCTCTTTTGCTTTTTCCTTTTTTTCCTTTTGTTCCCATCGTTTCTTCTATTTCCACCATTACCACCGGGGTACCTCCTTGTTACCTTCAAGACCTCCTCATCACCTTCCTCGTCAGTTTCACTCCTCCACTCTACCAATACTGACCATTGAACTGACAACAAAATACCATTTTTATTTTTCCTTGAATAATGAATGATCATTTGGTTAATTGTTTGAGTCAATTTGTCCTTTTTCTTTTACCTGGTGAAAATGTGGAGGCTAAAACTCAGATGTTGTATTTTTTTAATAACCTTGATCTTTGGGTGAGCTTGCGTGCACTTCAACTAGTTCCATCCTACTACCTCCCACCAACAGGTACCAAGTGTATGGACATATGGAAAGAGATCGCCTAGTAGTTTTGTCTCAGCTGGGAAATGAACTCGAGACCTTATGGTTCTCAACCACTTCATTGACCAAGGCTACACCCAGTTGTTGGATATTATTATATACATTGTGTGGTAGGTAGTTATGCAAGAATATTAGTATAGGGATTGGCTAAAACAAAAGAATCTTGCATATTAGGATGGGCATAATACATAGACGTTAGACACTTAAACTTGTATAAATTTAAACAAGTAGACACTCAAGTCCTATGTGGCAATTCGTGTGAGATACACTTGAACTGATTTGTAGGATGTGTGTGTCTAGTTGTTCAACTTAGGTTTAAGGGCCTACTTGTGTGCCCCAAAGTTGAAGGTCGTAGATGTCAGCTGAGGCAAAGTTAAATGGCGCGTTTATGTATAATGTCTACTAGGATGTGTAACCCCATTCGTAAATCCAACCTAAGCCTGAAAATGCCTGGCTCTTTCTCTCCTCCAGAGGACTGGATAAGAGGAGAAATTACTGCTTTTGAGCAAGATGCGAAAATCTTTCAACTGCTTGGAAAGAATCACACATATTTGGTTGTCTTGCCATAAATATATCCAATCAAATGGCACTTACAAACCTTTTAACCGCTTGAAAAGAATCTCGCACATTAAGATGTGTAGCCGCCATACATTAATCCAATCAAATGGTGCTTGAAAACCCTTTGACCACTTGAAAGAATCCTTCATATTAGGATGTGTTTCCCCATACATAAATCCAACCCGAGCCTGAAAAGCCTGATTTGTTTATCCCCTTGGAGGACTGGATAAGAGGAGAAATATTGCTTTTGAGCAAGACGTAAAAACCTTTTGACTCCTTGGGGAATCACACAAGTAACTCTCTTGGGAGAAGGCGAACATCGATAATTCATATATTTGGTAATACATGATTTCTTATTTATTCAGCAAAAATGCATTGATTCTTGAGTAAGTTACCAGTACTAGTAATGCAGTGTTTATACCAGAAATAGGATGGCAAACAGTGTAGGGCGGTGCGGTTGCGGGGAAACTACTCCAGTCCTCAATGCCCCTCTGCATAGCAAAAATTTCTGTTTTCAACCTGCCCCACATAATATATTTTAATTTTTAAATTTCTTTTTTTATATAAGCTAATTAATCAGTGAAGATCAGTGGTGTGTATATTACTATATATTATGCTACCATTCTCTCTCCCAAATATCTAGTTCTCTAACACAGCGGCCATAATTGAGCTTGAAGCTCGAGCTCAAGTTCAGAAAACAGTGTGAACTTTTTTTTTTTAATGTAACTGAGTGTACTACATATTATTGACTGATTGCTAACCTTATTGTGGGAAGTAGATGTAATACTTGAGTGGATAACAAGACAAATGATTTACTGCATATCAACCCCCCCCCCCCCCCCCCACGCTCCCATAAAGTTGGACCCGCACCACCCCGCATAAGGTAAAATCCACATTGCCCCATTGCCATCCCTAACCAGAAACTGAACTGTGTAGTCATTATGCTGATTTTGCATTAGTAACATAGAGTTATATGTTGGAAACCCAAAGTTGGATTAGCTATGCAAAATGTTTGGCAAATCACCTCTTTGAACTTTTTTCCCATGTATTTTATTTGTGATATCGATTTTACAGTGCCAAATATTCTTCCCACTTTCTTCTGTTTGCATTTGAAGTAGAGTGGTTTTGTTCAAATGTGTAGTATAATTTCCATCTGTGTCTTGGATATTTCTAAATTCTAATGTTTTACCACCTTCCCACCAGAAAGTGGTTTCCTTGTGGAAATCGGCTTAGTGTTCCTTTTATGCTTCGTCTCAAACAATATTTCTCTGAATTTGACACATTAATCTTTCTATAATGGATTCTGATCTTGTGCTACTGTTGTTTTCTTCAGGGCCAAGATGGCGCAGAATCTCCAACAAGAAGGTCCTTCGTTTCTGAATTCTCTTAGTGAAGGTGATGCTCTTCGTCTGGTAGACTTGCTAATCTCAGATAAGAAATGGGTGGATGAATGTCTTTCCCGAACCTTCCCTTACAAACTCATTCAGCCAGCAGTCAAAGCTTCAATCAACAGTAATTCTCTCAATTCGAATGGGTTGAGTTCTGTGTTTAGGATTACGAGAGATACATCTAATTTGAAGAGCTCACAAAAATTTGATGGCGAGAAAATACACCAAAATCCCCCTCACACAGGAGTTTCTCAACCGGTCATTCAGGGCAGTTGTTCTGGTAAGTCTAGAAATGAGGTGCTTACTGACTGTCAGGAGCTGGTGGATGACATTGTAAAGCAATATCCAGAAGGATTCAACATGAATTCTTTCAGGTCCCTATTCCGTGAAAAGTATGGATATTTACTGGATGTAAATAAGCTTGGCTACACGAAGTTAAGTAATCTTCTTCAGATAATGCCTGGGATAAAAATAGAGTCTACTTACATTATTCCCTCTGCTAAAGTCCCGAAAAGTCCAGGTCTAAAAACAGATGAGCCATCTGATCAAGAAAGTGATCTCGGTGTTACTGGAACCAATTTAGATAGCGAATCATCAAGTTTGCCTGGGAAAGATAACGAGTTTGATTCCCGTTGGGAGGAACTAGGTCCAGTGTCTAAGGCAGGCCCTTCCAAGAATAGAATGAAACTGGGGTCTGATGGAGAAGCCAAAGATGAATCAAGTGAACCAACACATGGAAACTATGAAGCCCCATTGGATCGTGACTTCTCTGATTCCGATGAAGATACCTCATCATCCACAAAACTGGACACTGGTAAGTCGAAAATGAAGGATGAAGATAGCTCATTGTTACAGATTCTTGATTCATGGTACGGTAGAAAGGATGTTGATGGGACGTTAGAATCTTCAACCGATGGTTCAAAATTAGATACATCAGTATCAGTTGACCAAATGGAGAACTCTCCCACTGGGAGAAAGCAGAAGACTTATTCATTTGTGACTGACCAACCTGTGGACACTAAGGATAAGTTGATTGATGGTATATTGGGTAGCTTAAAGAAGTCGGGCGAGAAGTCGCCTGAGACGAGGGTGTAGCTCTGATGGTTGAGAAGAGAAGACCATTGATGTGGTCTGGCTTCTTTACATCAATTTATAGGATAGGTAGTTAGCAAATAGCACACACATTGCTCTAATATTTTTCTATTTATTATCTATGATATATGATTATAGTAGGCTAGTATATGAGAGTACTTTTTCAGAAGAGAGATTTCTACTCTTTATTTTCTATGTTTAGTTAGGTTTTATAATGGTGATACCACTATTAGATTCACATATTTGCAAGTGCTGGAACTTTATGTTCCTATGACAATCTTTCGACTACAGAAGTCACTACATTTATTGGGGCTAGAAAGGAAATCCTACAACTATAATATATAAATATATATATATATATATAATCAACAAATAATATATACAATTAAGATCACAAACGTCATGTAGGGATATATTTGCTTTTTCAATCAACAAACAACTCACATATTAAATATTGTATTGATTTGTATTGGATTTATTTAGTAACAAAATATTGTATTGGATTTATTTAGTAACAAAATATTGTATTGGATTTATTTAGTAACAAACAACTCTCTAAATAATAAAATTGTAAGCTAATTTATTTAAATAAATTTACCAGTACAAATATAAAACATAAAATCAAGAAAATAAACAAAATGATTTGAAATATATTTTTGTCTTTACATAGATTAATCTCATGGTATTAAATCCTATGTATTACTAATACCACCAAATGGAACGTATTAGTAATACATCCTATAATATTATGTAGGGTGTATACCTAATTCATGGATTAGTTATACATAGACCCACATATCCTATCAAACATAGTACTAAATAATACTATACATAATATATAGATTATTTTTCCTAATATCCCTACCAAACAATCCCTTAATTTTTATGATTTTTTTTTCTTCTAACGCAAAGTATTTCAATTTCATATGCATGGCACCATTCGGATAATTATCGTTTTTAGAAAAAAGAAAGACTTCTACGAATTATCACAATAAATTTTTAGCTATATGATAGTACTAGTAAAATTATCCGCGCTTTGCGCAGGATTTATAAAATAATACTTAAAATCTACCAATCATTAAAACTAAAACACTATATTGTCTTACACACAAGATTACGTAGTAACAAACATTAATAATGTAAAGGAAAATGAAAATTATTACAACTTATCATTTATCCTTAATAACATAAGCATAAATTAATGATTGTAAAAATACATACCAGGATCTGTAACATAAGCAATGGTGTCAGTGAGCCACTCAACAGGAGCAAAGTACACAAATATTTAATTGTGAAGAAGAAGAAGAAGAAGAAGAAGAGTTGGTTCAGAATTTTTGTTGGTTTAAAATGAGAGGAAATCCCTCTATTTATAGACAACAGAGGGTAGTGTGAACAAATGTTTATTGTGCATTATCGGAAAGGTCACAACTTTTCATAAAAGTCATAACTCTTCATTAAAGTTGTAACTCTTCATTAAAGTCACAACTTTTCATAAAAGTCGCAATTTTTCATAAAAGTCACAACTTTTCATGAAAGAGAAAGGCTAGTTTTGAAAATAAATAAATTAAAAGTGAATTCTGATTTATGGTGGCGCCACGCAGGCGGGCCTAAAGTTCTTTATATATATATATATATATATATATATATATATATTCTATTATATAGAAGAGTGAAGAGCAGTGACGACCAAGGGAAAATCCGTAAATAAGCAAAATCTACAGCTTATTAGTCTAACAAGAAGCTGCTCTTCGTCGTCATCCTCAAAGGGTAGATTTGTCGTTTCCTTTCTCTGGTTCTCCAAGCGCTGCTTGTTCTTATCTGAATTTACAGGGTTTCACAGCATTAACAACCATTACGACTTCAACAGCGATTTGTCCTTTCTAAATTCCTCATTTTTTTCTTCCAAATTCGGATTTCCTCTTTCCCATCAGTCTTTTTGGTCGATCTTGCTGAAGATTTTTTTCAAGCTTTCTATTTCAACCGATCTATCTGATCTATCTATACTTTGTGAGTTCTCTTTTTCCACTTCTACTCGATATTGTTTCTCCGGTGGATTTCATTTGTTGTAACTTGGACTTTTCTTTCCATGATATTTGATGAAATTTTTGTTTCCTCTGGGTTTACAAATATTTTGAATGTGTAGTTTTGATGTTAGCAAAAGGAAATCATAGAAAAATTATCGGAAGGAAAGGATTGTTCTGAGCTTAAATAGATTATACACATGCACTGAACTTTTTGCTTCAACTGTTACTTTAGTTGTAATTTTCGATCTATAGTGTTAGTCGTGGATTGTAAATGAACTCCTAAATTTCAGCTCTTACATTTACCGAATGTGCAAGTCTATGGTAATCAGCCTCTAGGCTCTATGTTCTCTTGCTCTCTAATTAGCATAAATGGGAAGTGCTTTAATAGATTAGTATGTGGATGATGAATATAATATAAACATTATGCTGCCAGAAAATTCTCCATTTCCAAAACAGAGGAGGTAAGGATTTATGAAACTCAAATTCTAAAAAATCTTACTATTTCTTATAGATATTTTATAGGTACTTCAATATTTCAGTCTTTTCCAGAGGATACCAAAAGTTATAAGAAAAATGAACCTAAGATAGAGGAGGAAGAGTCTCATAAAATTTGAATCTTTGCACTACTTAGTGGAACAAACAGATAGAGCAAAACAGTTCTAACAAAGTGGTAGATTTTCTCAACACAAGAATTGTTTTCTACGTAACCTTAAAGGCAAAACAAACCATTACCGCTTGAAAACCAACGCTACAGGAAATTGGATTTCGCAAGCAAAATTATTATTGGTAGTATACATTTTGTTCTTGCTAACACTGGTAAAGTTTTCCTCTTAGGTAACAATTTCTTTGCTAACGTATTACTATATAAGATTAGAGATGCAGTTAAGGGATCGTTGCCTTTGTCAATTGCTAATTAGAGTATTGCCAGAACAACCAAAGACTGAAGCAACTGTTGCAACACAAACTTGATCTCTGCTCTGAAACCTCCATAGTTAAATGAGAGTATCTTATCATTTGTTGTCTCTCTTAAACAAGACACGGCAGGAAAAAGTGATGCATCTATCTCCCTATTATACCTAAAGGTCAGCTTCTCAAGGTTGGCCAGTTTTAGGTCATTCAAAGGTGATTAAATCTTGTCCAAATCTGCATAGTTAACAAAACCCATCAATGTGCAGACTATATTTTTATTTTGAGCTTTTCAATATATGTGTCGGTCAAGTTAAGGCATTTACGTTGAAACAAACGGCTAAGAATCATTTTTGCCATTAAAATGTGCACATATAGTGTTTAACACGACTGAATGAAAATTGTTAATCTACTATTCTATCGTGATATTGCTTTCACAAGTTTCTTTACATTCTCTGATTATCTAATACAATATCCTTCTTATTTTACAATCCGAATTTGTTGAGCTAATTACATATGTTTCCTGTTATAGCTGTGTCCATGGATAAAAAAGTCATCCCTCCACCGTCATCCTCACAAGAAAAGGCACGCCAATATTCAACGGATAGAGCCTCCATTATTAATAATAGGCGTCGCAGTATATATAAACAACTCTCATCGGATAAAAAAGAAGCACTTCTTCTTCACCGACGGACAAGATATCAACAATTGAGGAACAAAAATCTCCTTGGTGGTTCTCCCACTCCACTACCTACTGTTCAGCTTCAATTCACTGGACAAAAAGGTCTTCCTATTACAGATATACCGCCTCACCCTGAAACAGGTTTCCTAATATTATCTCTAACTAAGTGTAGTTCTGATTTACTGATGGTTATAACACCATTGTTCGTGCTGTAGGCGACACCTCTCGCGTTGATACTTCTGCAGTTGTATCGGGTAAAGCAAAAGATATGATTGGTTGCCTATCCATCTATGAAGTAGGTACGTCACAGTAAAATGCTGTTGATATTCACTTTTCTGGAGATTTTTTTTTAATGTCCTCATTACAACTGTTTCTACAATAGGCTCGACGTCGGCTGCACCTGTTAAACAGCACAGCCCAATTGCAATCACTGTGACTACCAAAGGTTTGTCTATTCCCTTTTCCTACTTACAGAAAAGTCAGGATTTAAGAGAAATCTTATTCTATTTTCATTCAAATCATCTTGAATGTAGGTTCTGCATCACTTGCCCATCAACAATATGATCCAAAGGCAATCACTGACAAAAACAACGGTTTGTCTCTCTAAAATTTTTTAGTTATCTTCACTTGCTTAGATGTTCCTCCACCTTAGCTCTTCTTCTAGCTTATACCCTACTCCCTTGGAATTAATTTACACAGGTAATAGGTTAAGAAGTATATATTGTTGCAATATTAAACAACTCCCCAACAATCCAAGCATTTTAAAGAAAATGCCTTCTTGTGAATACTGTGGGGCAAAAAGATTTCAGTATGAATCACCAGGATTTTGCTGCAGTAATGGCACCGTTAAATTAGCATCACATGAAATGCCTACAGAATTACTAAATCTGTTGTTAGGAGACACTGCTGAATGCAAACATTTCCGTACCTACATTAGAATGTACAATAACATGTTTGCATTTACTTCTCTTGGAGTAAAATATGACAAAGAGCTAGCAAAAAGATATCATGGTATATACACCTTTAGAGTTCAAGGACAAATGTATCATTTCATTGATAATGTATTACCTTCAAATCAACAACCAAGAAATCTACAATTATATATTTATAATGATGATACTGAAATGTTGAATCGTATGGCTTCTTCAAGTATTGCTAATCAATCAGTTGTTCAAAAATTAATGAATATATTAAAGATAAATCCTTACTGTATCTTTCTAAAATCTCTAATGCAAGTTCCGAAAGTACCAAACTTGTATATTGCACTCAATTGTGACTCTGCATTAAATCAACAAGTTTATAACCTACCGACAGTTTCAGAAGTGGCGGCAATATGGTTAGACCAACAACCAAACAATAGTAGCTCTACACCACATATTCAAATTTATCCTTGTAGCAACACCAATCAATTAGTCAATTATTACTATGGTTGCTATGATCCTTTACAGTATCCATTGTTATTTCCATTTGGTCAAAATGGTTGGCATTGTGGAATTAAAAGAGTTGAACAGATTTGCAAGAAAAAATTTCGATCTCAATGTGAAAATGAACAACTTCCAAGTTTATCAAATATGTGTTCTATTGAGGGACTGCTTGATATAGAAGCTAAAGTACTACAAAAAGGAAAACGAAAAAGAGATGACATCTCTTGTCGTGAATACTATTGTTATAAATTTCAAATGAGACATAATGAAATAAATGGAGTATTACAATCAGGAAGACTTTTCCAACAATACTCAGTTGATGAGTTCATAAAAATTGAAACTCAAAGGCTAGATTTTGTCTCGTGTAATCAGGATTTATTTCGGACTGATCCATTACAAGGGCTTATTGATTTTCATAGACATGGTGACAGAGATGCTTCAAAAGTAGGGAAACAAACATTTCTTCCTGTAAGCTTTACAGGAGGTCCTAGAGATATGCGTCAACGTTATATGGATGCTATTACGTTAGTTCAACATTTTGGAAAACCTGATATATTTCTTACTATGACTTGTAATCCTTCTTGGCTAGAAATAGAAGAATATTTACTGTCAACGGATGAAGCTCAAAATAGACCTGATTTGATTTGCCGAGTATTCAAAGCAAAAGTTGAAGAGCTAAAAACAGATATATTAAAAAAAAACATATTTGGAAAAGTTGTTGCATTTATGTACACTATTGAGTTTCAAAAATGATGCCTTCCACATGCTCATTTTCTTCTAATTCTTAATGATGATTTCAAATTAATTACTCCCGAATCATATGATCAAGTTGTTTCTGCTGAGCTTCCTGATATAAATGAAAGTCCTTACTTACATAAACTTGTTAAAAAACATATGATGCATGGTCCTTGTGGTTATTTAAATCCTACAAATTCATGTATGAAGAAAAAAGGAATTTGCAAATTCAGGTACCCAAAGAATTTTGCTGACAAAACAACAAAAGGAAAAAACTCATATGCAGTCTATAGAAGAAGAAATACAGGCGAGCATGTCGAGGTTAGAAAACAACTTCTTGACAATTCATGGGTAGTACCTTTTAACCCCTACCTACTATGCAAATTTAATTGTCATATCAATGTCGAAGTATGTTCTGATATAAAGGTTGTCAAGTATATCTATAAATATATTTGTAAAGGACACGATAAAATATCCTTTTCTATACGGGAGGATGATACAAATGTTGAAATAGATGAAATAAAAGAATATCAATCTGCTAGATGGGTATCTGCACCAAAAGCTGTATGGCGTTTATTTGCTTTCCCCATTAGCGAAATGAGTCCATCTGTTTATCATCTTCAACTGCACCTCGAAAACCAACAATTTGTTTCTTTTAAAACAGCTGATAACATAGACAAAATCATGAATAACCCCATGATTAGGAAAACAATGTTAACAGAATATTTCCTAATGAATAGAACAAACGAATATGCTAAACAACTCAATTTATTATATAAAGAATTTCCACAATATTTTGTGTGGTCAAAATCATACAAAATTTGGACACGAAGACAACGAGGTCATGTTATTGGCCGTCTTGTCACATGTCATCCAACAGAAGGAGAGAGATATTATCTTAGACTTCTACTAATGAATGTAAGATCCCCTGAGTCATACCAAGATCTTCGAAAAATAGATGGAAATTACTACGACACATTTAGAGAATCTGCAGAAAAAAGAGGATTGTTACATCATAATAACAACTTGGTTGATTGCATGACAGAGGCTGTATGTTATCAAATGCCTTATAGCTTGCGACATCTATTTGCTACAATATTAGTATATTGCAATCCTGATAATCCAAAAGAACTATGGGAACAATTTGAAGAGTCAATGTCTGAAGACTTCAATAAATTACCAAACATGGATCCAAAAAAAACAAGACATTCAGTTTTGAACCATATTAATGATGTATTACATACCATGGGACATGATGTAAATGAGTATAGATTGATTTCTGAAAATGTTGTGAGTTCAAGGGTAGAGTCAGAGGCAAAAGATGTTAATTTTGAAAGGAATATAGTTGTTACTAAAGAAGATCTGCTATTATATAAAAAACTGAATACCGAACAAAAAAAAGCATATGATATTATCCTTCAAAGAGTACTTACTAACGAATCAGGTGCTTTTTTCATTGATGGTCCGGGAGGAAGTGGTAAAACATTTTTGTATCGTGCTTTATTGGCCACTGTAAGATCTAAAGGTTTCATAGCTTTGGCGACAGCAACTTCTGGTGTTGCGGCATCTATACTTCCTGGAGGACGAACAGCCCATTCACGATTCAAAATTCCAATTAATATTGACGAGCAGTTCTCCTGTAACATCAGTAAGCAAAGCTCTCTCGCATCTTTAATTCGTGATGCAAAATTAATTGTATGGGATGAGGTATCAATGTCAAAAAAAAATATGATTGAAGCTCTTGATTTGCTTATGAAAGACCTAACTGAAACAAATATACTCTTTGGTGGAAAAGTCATAGTGTTTGGAGGTGATTTTAGGCAAACGCTTCCTGTTGTCCGAAGTGGAAAAAAGGAAGACTTTATTTCTGAAAGTATTTTAAACTCCAGAATTTGGAATCAACTTGAAAAATTGAGACTATCAGAAAATATGCGTGCAAGGACTGATCCTGTTTTTTGTGAATATCTTATGAGAATTGGGAATGGAAAAGAAAAAACAAATATTAACAATAAAATAGAAATCCCAAAGCAGTTCATCATTCCTTTTACTACTGAAAAAGAGTCATTAGATCTTTTGTTCAAAGTGATATATGACTCTTCTTTTATGACATCTCGTGTTATCTTGACTACAAAGAACGACTTTGTTGATGAACTAAATGATAGACTCATAACTCAATTTCCAACAGTTGCTAAAATATTCATAGCTGCTGATGAGACTATTGAACCAAACGATCAACCTCAATTTGAGGACTTCTTACACACTCTAAATGTTCCTGGCTTACCTCCGTACAGATTAATGTTAAAGCAAAACTGCCCTGTTATATTATTGCGAAATTTAAATCCTTCTGAAGGCTTATGTAACGGTACACGATTGGTGTGCTGTGATTTCAAAACACATGTTATAAGTTGTAAAATTGCAAGTGGTGACTTCAAAGATAAGCACGTATTTATTCCAAGAATACCATTACTATCATCAGAGGATGAAAAAATACCTATTCCTTTTAAAAGAACACAGTTTCCTATACGTCTATGCTTTGCAATGACTATAAATAAAGCACAAGGACAAACATTAGATTATGTTGGTATCTATTTACGTGAACCAGTTTTTTCCCATGGTCAATTATATGTTGCTTTATCAAGAGCGAAAAGTTCAAACTGTATAAAAATATTGATTCGACCTCCTACTGCAGATAATGATGATGACCACTCAACTTGTAATGTAGTATACAATGAGATCATTCAAAAAGCTTTGTTATGAACATATTCCAGGTATCTCGATAACTGACTAAGATGTGCCAACATTTATGCAACTACTGCACAGAATAGATACAGAATGTTCACTTATGATGTAGGCTTATTATGTAAGTCACTCAATCCTGCTTCTTCTTACAGTGGTTGCAAACTATCATACAACTCAAACAAACTGATAAACCAACTACTTACTCATGCAAAACAAATGATGATTCACCAACACTACACTATTGGTACCCTCGTGAACGAAACCATTGTCCCAATACAAAACCACAACTTTCCCTGCTCCTTCAAAAAGGTTTCCATTATTACTAATTTAATACTAACAGTCACTTAAACTCATGTTTTCCAACTTTTCCTAATATCATTACTTCTATCACATTTCAAGTTATACATTCTTATTTCTGTTCTCAGTTCAATTGCCTGTTCTAACACCCAGTAACCATTAAAAAGGTTTTCTTAGTTTTGAATTACCCCATTTCTGTTTAAAACAAATTAGCTTATTCTTCCACTTGAATGTTGACGACATAACATCTACAGTATTAAGAAGGCACTCAATAATTTCACTTTTCATTTGTCATGCTTCAATAGGCTTGGTATCTCTGTCATCCACATGCTGAGAAGGTGCTCCACACCATTCAGGAATCAAGTTAGTTGTACTGTCAAATTTTGACATCCAATTAAAACCACTGTTGAAAACTCTTCAGTTGTAATCACTGCTCAGCTAAGGTAATGTATTTGTTCTCTTTCCTTTTCCTTCCATTTCATACTTTCTCATTCCATACTTCATATTCTATTTGGCTTTTCAGAGGTTAAATATCACATGACATACTTTTCGGCTAACCAACTATATGGACTTAGATAGCAGCTAATGGAATATTCAGATTAGGATAAAAGATTAATCAGGTACCAATAGTCATAATACTACTACGGAGTTTCTTCTTATTTGATTCTCTTATACTTTGATTATCATCTTATTTTGTTGTAGTTATTGTTACATTTTCGAACATACAACTTCTCTCGTACTTTTCCTATCTTCTTATCATAGTGGTAGTAGTAATCTGTGTGAAAATTTTTTGCAGCATTATATTCCCTCTAATGTAGCTATGGATGAAAGAATTATCAAAAATTGTCAGCTACTTTGTGTAATACAATACTTATTGATTAATCATGTGTCCATGTCTTATTTTGTAAGAGATTTGATGATGTTTTAATATTTTTGAAATCTCAAACCAAATGTTATCTTTGTGCTTGCATGTATTCTGTTTTTTATTGCTAAAACTTAGAATGTTAGTTTTCTTGTGTTTAATATTGTCCATCTTATTTTGTGGCAAATTATCGTGATGCTTCATAATTGTTGCAAGTGCTATTGCACTATATTGATGGGAAAAATAAGGCTTTCAACATACTACATGAAGAATTATGCTTTCTTCAAAAGATTTCTTCTTATATTTTCTTATTTGTTGATTCGATTTTCTCATATGTTTGATTCGATTTTCAGAATCTGCTGCTGTCATAGATTGCCATTTTTAGATATTTTATTCACTTAGCACTCGATGTTTCAGAAAAGTAATGGAAAGGTATAAAAGTTGGTAACATGTGGACAAAAAACATATTGAATTGATGCTGTTAATTTTTCATTTCAGGTTTACATCTAATACTGACTAGGTGAATAATAAGTATTATCTTGAGCCTGCTTCTTTGGAAGAGATAGTTTGGTATGGACTTTGGTTCCTTTATTTGCAGTTTAGCACTCTAATTTTTTTCATTCATTCATATGATAAGACAAAGTAGTCTTACTTGTTGCAGAAAGAAAAGTTGTGGTTTTTTGGAAGAGATAGTCTGGTATGGACTTTGGTTCCTTTATTTGCAGTTTAGGTCTTTATTTGCAGTTTAGGACTCTAATTTTCTTCATTCATTCATATGATAAGACAAAGTAGTCTTACTTGTTGCAGAAAGAAAAGTTGTGCTTTTTTGAAGTACGAATAGAAGTTTTACAGCTGATAAATCGGTGTTAAGGGAAACTGCAACAACAAATGGCGATGAATTTGATACTCTACTTGGTCAGAAAAATAGCTTTCCTTTTCAATTGGTGTTTTCCTGTTTCACGTATTGTCTTCATTATTACTTTCTAAATGAGATTAGCTTCACTGAATTATTATTATATCTACCGTTTTTCCTTTTCCTATGCTACTTTTGAATAACAATTTAGGTTAAATCCACACGAAAATGTTGCTGCTGATCTCCTGTTTTCATTCAAAGTTTAGAACACGAAAGGCTATCATCTAAGCACAAAAACAAATGTGTTTCCCTCAGATAGCCTAACCTCACTTTTACGTGTGTGTATGCTTCATTAGTTGTATACTAAAATTCCATGATATCACATAAATTGAGAAAAAAAATACTAATATATATTGGGCCCCGTGCTGGCACGGGGTCCTGTATCTAGTATATATATATATGATATGATAGTCGACTAGTTCAAGTGCTCAAATAATGTTTGATAGCTAATTAGTTTGAATCATGACCTCAAAGCATGTCATAAACTCAATTATCATAATGAATACAATTACTATAGACTGTTCCACTTTTTCATAATAGGGAAAATTGTCAAATATGCTCCTAAACTATTCGAAAAGGTCTAGATATACCCCCGTTTAAAGTTTGGTTCACTCATGCCCTCGCCGTCCAACTTTTCGTCTAAATATGCCCTTATGGGCATTAGTTGGCAGCTGGAATTGCCACGTCATTTTTACATTACTTATATTAAAGGTAAAAGGGTCAAATATGCCCCTAAACTATTCGAAAAGGTCTAGATATACCCCCGTTTAAAGTTTGGCTCACTCGTGCCTTCGCCGTTCAACTTTTTGCATAAATATGCCCTTATGGGCGTTAGTTGATACGCTGAAATATCCAGCTCATTTTCCTAATTCGGATATGGGTCCGAATATTTTAGGGATTCCGAATATTTTAGGGGCATAGTTGATCCCTTTCCATTTTCATAAAAATGCCACGTGGTAATTTAAAGTGACGTGACAATTTCATTTGACATTTAAATAAAGTGTAAATGAGCTGGATATTTCCAGCGTATCAACTAACGCCCATAAGGGCATATTTATGCAAAAAGTTGAACGGTGAAAGCACGAGGGAGCCAAACTTTAAACGGGGTATATCTAGACCTTTTTGAATAGTTTAGGGCATATTTGATCCTTTTTCCTTTTAATATAAATATCACGTGGTAATGTAAAAATGACGTGGCAATTCCAGCTGGCCAACTAATGCCCATAAGGGCATATCTAGATGAAAAGTGGGACGGCGAGGGCATGAGTGAGCCAAACTTTAAACGGAGGGTATATCTAGAGCTTTTCAAATAGTTTAGGGGCATATTTGATCCTTTTCCCTTCATAATATTGCCTTTTGAACTAATAGAAAAAATAATCAAATATGAATTTTCTTGTATTCACGCAGTCAACATAATTTGAATTTCAATACCTAATCACATCAAGATGATTAAATTGTCTATAAGTGAGAATATATTCTTTTGTTATTTTCAAGTATGTTAATACTTTCTTCATAATTTTCAAAGATCCATTCATTAATGCTTTGATGTCCAACAATAAAATTTATGTCTAATCTCGTGTGTATATATATATATATATATATATATATATATATATATATATATATATATATATATAGGTTTTCAATTAGGATGAATAAAAGATATATATTTTTATCTATTATTTTTTGGATTTAATTAAGACTAAATTTGAAATGAGACTTGATGAACATTTATTTCTTCTCTATATTTAATATAGACTTTCTGAGACAATTTAATAATAAGTTTTTAGTAAGAAGTTTACATAGTCTATAAAAGCAGAGATAGGAGCGCGAAGTAGGTTAAGGGGTCCTCTAAGCTAAGAGTAGGGTATTAAAAAATTAAGGCTTTGACGAGTAAGGTCAAGAGTCCAAATAGTAGGTACCAAGATTCGGAATGTAGCGAGTTTAAGTTATGATATTGTTTGCAACAAATTTTAAATATATAAAATAACTCAATCATAAATAAAATATGAAGAAACATGCATATTTTATTGATAAATCAATACGGGTATAATTCTATTCATCCATTGATTCTCTCTCTTAAGATTTTTTTTTTCATGGTTCTAGAGTCGTTAGTGGCATATTTATTGAATTATGATGATTTGAATTTGATCTATTTATGAATATCCCATAGATTTGTGAAATATTTGAGATGCCTCTTCAAAGGAATATATACCATTTATATAGGCATGAGTTAGGGTTTAAGTTAAAGTAGCCTCCAAGAACCCCAACTTGGACCCCAAGTGATATAGAATTCATCTTGTAGAGTCCTACAAAATTTCGATGTCTATAAATACTCCCTGCTTCAAAGCTTGTCGGAATGTAGACTTGATACAACTTGAAGACGATGCTCGAAGTATCCATAGAAACAGAGTTTCCATCTTTACAATTTTGTGACTTCAAATTTGCAGATCTAATTTGTGAGAGAAGAGATGAAGGGCAAATTTGATCACACCGGACATGCCAATTTATTTGCAACAAATTTCAAATATATAGAATAAATCAACCATAAATAAAATCTAAAGAAACATATATTTTATTGATAAAGGAATAAGGGTACAATTATATTTCTCCCTTGATTCTTCTCTCTTAAGATTTCTCCATGATTCGAGGGCCAAAAGCGGTGTATTTCTCAAATTATGATGATATTGATTCAATCTCTTTATAAATATTTCATGAATTCGTGGAATATTCAAAATGCCTCTTCAAGGAAATATATTACCCTTTATACAGGATTTAGGGTAAAGTAGCCTAGAACTCATCTTGTAGAAAATGAACCTGGACAGATTTGAACGTTTTGATTAAAAAGAAATAATTACCATTTACAAAAGTTTAACCAATGATTAAAAATAAACTCAAACTAAATCCCAATTTTAAAAAGTAAAAAAAAAATTGTGCAACCATCTAAAGCAATATTGAAGGAGACCAAAAACTCAAGGCTTTAACCTACTCCGCCCCACCCCCGCCTAGAGATTGACCCACCCCGCATAGTCTTAAAATCACACCGCCCCAATGCCATCCCTAATATTAAGAGCAAATATTGTATTAAAGTAGTCATTTCTTTGAAATAAAAAGTGGTATTTGAAATTAGAAAAACTAAAATAAATTGCCATCCTTTTTATTTTAAGACAGTAACTTCTGTATTTGACGTATTTGGCTTGTCTGTAAATTAATATATCAAACAAATAATTTGCCTAATGTGAAAATGACACCTAGATGAAAGAAAGGTGTCAGGTGGTACTGACTCAGGCAACAGTTGAATTCAAAACTGAAATATATACAGTTTAAAAATTAAGTTAAAAAATACTATAAGTCACAAACATGACAAATGATAGTTTTCAAAACCAGTTAAAGAGGAAAATTTTAAAATCCAAGTGCAAATAACGTTCCAACAAAAGCTATAGATTAGTTAACCAAAAAAAGTATAGAAGGACTAAATTGTTTTTGATTGGAAAGAAAAAGGTAGAAGTAACAGGGATGAACCGTTTGGGTAAAATCCCTGTTATCACAAAAGATGCAGAGTTTTGAACTTTAAAGCTGAGGAGCAGTACTATTGTACATACAGACGGGGGGGCTTTTTTTCTGAAAAAATCAACGATGATGCCTGCCCTGAAAGCCGCCTTTATTCTTGGCAATGAAGCCGTTCTTTGGTTTTGGAATCTCATGAATATCCATCACCTGTATTGTCCTTTGCTTTTTAGCTTCACAAAAGCAAAAACAATACATCAACAGTCAATAAAATCCATCCAACTAGAGCAACAAACTCTACTTTTGCTATTGCTAATAATACAAATCCAAAACCACACCATTTTGAGCTTCTTGGTAATTCTCCTGAAGCCGCCTCCTTGCTGAATTCAGCCTCTCAATATCTATAGCTGATTCCCTCGGAGGAGGTCTCTGCAAATACCCGGAACAGACATCAGTTCCATATTTACAAAACTTCACTCCCATCAGACTGTCTGGTGCACGACATATAATTATATGTTGTCGTGCACCTCACCAGCAATTAACTAAATTGGATATATTGTATTTCTATATTAGGCAAGTTACTGAAGCTAATAATTAGCACCTACAGGCTACAGACACAACTAAAAATCACCAATTCAAGAACCAAGGTAGTTATATGGCGATCATATGAGTGGATGATTGAGGAATAGATACTGCAGCAATTACAACTTAAACATGATCTCTAATATGGAAAAAGATTCATGTGAACATGAATGATGCAATAGTAATCAACTGTATACATATTGGACCTGCCGACCTGCTACCATTATTATTTGGGAAGTAGTTGAGCTAAACTATACCAACCTAACTTTAGTCAAATACTGAAAGAGCTTCAAGTCACTATACTCTACCTTGAGCAGGAAACCCATTCATCTCATTATTAATTGACATACTTTCTTTAACTAGCAAGAGCGAATGTTGTACTAAACCATGCAAGTATACAAGAGTTGAGCTTTATACACTTGGGGGAGGAGCCGAAGCAGGTTTAGGAGCAGACTGCAGTGGTCTAGTAGGGGTTACATTCCGTTGGGGAACTGGTTTAGGCTTGTACTCTGATTCTGAATTATTCCTGTCTGAGCTCGAACTCCCATCTAAAAGGAAAACGATTGGTCAAAGACGATAAATGGATACTAGAGTAAGTATGTATTAGGCAAAATGACATGTTGGAATCAGATTCCAATCTGATACTCACTTCGAGGATTCGGTGAGTATGCGAAGTCAGGAACCTGCAAAATTCAAAAAGAAAAACAAAGAAGTTAATACAGAATATCAAACTTAGAATCCACAACGAATGGTCCTCCGACCAGACACTCTTTCTTTCAATCTGCCCTCCATGCGCTTTTCTTGTACAACCGAGAAAACAGACTACTAGACAAGTAAATTCCTTAAATTTACCTGATGATTACCATTCTGTTGATTCCTCCGTACACTCTGTTGGGGCGAGTCATCATCAGCAGCTGCCCCCATTACCATAACAAAACTAACTCATCAGTAACTTCATCATCTATCTATTGTGTGTTTTGGTGAGACAAAAAACACAAAGTAGAGACTCAATTGGTTCGTGTGGAGAACATTACCAATAAGATTTGCAGACTCATGTTGCTCAGGCGGGTTGAGCCTAACCCAATCATCAACAGTTCCTTTCCATTTTCTGGCACAAAAGAGAAAAAAAATAAAATCAAACACAAACTTCTCATCCAAAAAAAAGGAGATCACATAAACTTGCAGCTGTAACTACTCTTCAACTACTTCATTCCAAGAAAATCACAACAAAATTCATGAAAAAATCAAACCTCACAAGCATCTTCACCAATCTCCTAACTTCACTTGATGGATGCTTCCTCAATTGATTCACATGCCTTCCAATATCAGTGTCCTAACAAATAATATCAATCCAAACAATTAACTTAATGGAACAAACAACAATAAATCAATACAAAACCAAACAAAAAACAAAAAGAAAAAACTCACCTGAAGAGCTTGGAATGTAATATCCATATCTGCTAAAGTTTGAAGCAAGTCAACCACATCCTCATCCGACTAATTCATAAGTTAAATAAAATCAGCTCATCAATCAATTCAAACATAAAGCAAAAAAATAATAATAAATAAATAAACTACCAGTTGTGGATTTTCAAGCTGTTGTTTGATTGTAAGAATTTGAGTTTGTTCATCATCATCATCAAACAATCCTCCATACGGATCTGCATCTTCCTCTTCCTCATTCTTCTCATTACTATTCTCCTTCTCCCGTTGATTCGACTCCGGTGTTAACGGACTCTTATTCATCATCATCTCCACATTTCTAGTACCGTTATCTAACCTATGCTGACCATTACCATCGTCATCTGAGCTCCGGGAGTGCGTGGAGTACAATTTTTCAACGATTCCATCACGTCGACGTTTCATTTCATCGGCACAGTCAACTGCAGCAACAGAAATCGCCGCATCAATCATCGTCCATACATCTACCTTCGATTCCGATAGAATCAACCGGAATTCATCCAAATCCATTAGGAATAATCTACCGGAAAAATTGTTGAATATATTATTGGAATTTACATGAGTAGATCCATGGATGATGATGAAGAATCAGAAGGAAACGACGCCGTAATAGGAACCATTTTTGTTAGATCTGATTATGGGAATTTTTTAGATGATTTTACGAGTCGTCTTCAGAAACCAGACAGAGAACAGCACATAACAAGAGGGGTAGAGTGGGTGGGTGGGGAAGAAAGGGGAGAAGAATATGGAGGATTTTTTTGGAATAATTTTTATTATTCTATCTCTTTGGGCTTATGTTTTAGGTTATTTTGTTAATTATGACAAATTTTTGGGAAGCTAAAGTGATTAACAGTCACGTTTCGATTTTCGAGAGTCAAGTTTTAGATGTTTGATTAGATTTTAAAGAAAAAGTTATGTTTTTAAGAAAAAATTAAAGAATATTTTAAAATTTTCTCTGTTTTTTTTTAGTTGTTATAGTTTGTTATTTTTGAGAATCAAATGATATGAATTTTGAATAATATTTTAAGATGTATTTTTTCATTATATCGATATGAAAAATGTTGCAATTTGTAGTACCTTATGTATAGTTTTTGAATATCTAAAATTTATTTTTAAAATATCAAATTAATTTAATCTAATTTAACTTTAAAAATTAGTCAAACTGACTTTCGAAAAACATAATATTTAGTTGTCATATTATGTTTTTCGAGAGTCAATTTGACTAATTTTCAAAGTTAAATTAAATTAAATTAATTTGATATTTTAAAAAAAATAATTATATATTCAAAAACAATACATAAAGTACTATAAATTGCACGTTTTTTTTTATATCAATATGATGAAAAAATACATCTTAAAATGTTAATCAAAATACATATAATTTGACTTTTAAAAAAGAAAGCTATAACAACTAAAGAGGAGATACATATTTTTAATTTAAAATTATAAAATTCCAAAAAATATACAGTCTCATATTTAATGTAGACTTAAAACTAAGACAATTAAATTGAATAGTAAGATTAGTCATTTTTAATTAATACTAAGGGGTGAGCTGTGAAGCAACAAATGGTTTTTGATGCTTTTGTGTTTTTTTTCTCTCTATATATATATATTTATTTTCTCTCACTAGAATGTAGTGGGCATTTTTGTTTGTATATGAGGGAAAGTAAAGTTTAGTGTATTGGGCTAGTGGAATTGGTGGATTTGGCTTCTTTTGTTGGCGGGCTAATACTTATCTTTATTATAATTATACTTCCCTCCAATTATGTATTTTTTCCATAAAAAGTTAAAAAAGGGGCAAAAAAGTAAAAAAGAAAATGAAGTTAATTTATCTATCTTATTATAATATAAAAATATAAATTGGTTTGTATTTATTGAAGTATTTGATCATTTGGATAAGTTTGACCATTTTATTAAAGTTTTTTTTTGACTTATATATGTGTTTTACTATGCTAAACACAAAATGTAAGAAATGTTCTTCGTCTATAATAATTGTTCACTATTTATTATCTAGACAATATGATTGGATTTTTATTTTTAGTATAATGGACAAGTAATAATAGACAGAATTTATAAGCTAAAATAGATAAAATTATAATTTGATTATTAAGTTAGCGTTTGGTTATAGATTTAATTAAAGAAAAAAAAAGTTGTTGAAGTTTGTTAGAAAAATAATTTGTGGATATTGTAATTGTATTTGGACATCTATTTATTTAGTAAAAAATTAAAGATTTATGTGAGTGAGGTGAAAGTAAAATTTCATCCCAAAATTGGTGTGGATCAATTCTTAAATTTTGGCATTTTTTGAAGATAATTCATGAACAAATAATAATTTATTTAGAATCGAGGTGTGATTATTATTGTATAATTTGATCACTCTCAATTTACAATTTTTTAAAAAATTTATAAGCACTTTTATTTTATTTGAATCTTCTATTAATAATTTTTTATTCCTAATACACTTTGTAATCTTCAAATTGACCCTTCATTTTTGTTATTGGTTCATTTCCATTTAAGTTTTCTTTTTTACTACACAATCAAGTCCACCATCACTCAACTATATATGAAGAAAAAATAAAATGAGACCTATCATTTGACCAAAATAATAAAAAAAAACACCAAATCACAATACATCGTCATCATTTTTTATTTTTTTATTTTGTTCAATTTCATTTCAATGACGATAAATAACGAGTAGGGTTAAAAAGTTTAAACATATTATAAAATAAAAGCAATATAAGATGGAAGCAATATAAAAAAAATAAATATTTTTTTCTAATTCTTTTACATGATATATTTAAAGTGCAGAGAAAAACGATATAAATTTGTAATCCTCTATTTATATACATATTTTTTTATAAAAATATATAAAAGGTTATCATAATATGACATTAATTAATCATGATAATGAAAGCGAAAGATCATGAAGAAGGTGGGGATATTATATAGCATTAAAAATTTAAGGTCATGAAGAAGAAGGAACATAATGATGAAAAATAATGAGGAGATAAAGGAGATTATATAAATTTTTCATAATAAATTATTTATTTTTGATGATTTTGTAAAACTGAAAAAAAATCTCTAAATTGAATATAAAAAAAATATATTAAAAGATGAAGAGAATAAAAATAAAAATGAAAGAAGAGAGATTTTTTATTTTTTTACTTTTTAATTGTTATATCTTTATTTGTAGTGTTCATAGAGACATAGAAAAAGTTATCATAATATGACATTAATTATGAAAAATATAAGGAAAAAATCATGAAAAAAGGTAAAAGACATAAAATGAAAGTAATATGAGACAAAATACTACGAAGCAATAGAGAGATAACATAGGAGACAAATATATTCAAGTACATAGAATGTAAGCTCTTGTACCTTTATTTTTATGTTGTTCATAAAAGACATACAAAAGATTATTATGAAAAGTGCATAAAGATAATGGAGAAGGTGGAAGACATAACATTAAGAATTTGAGGTCATGAAAAAGTCGAAACACAATGGAGAAACGTATCGAAAAAATTAAGAAATTATAATTAGTGAGTATCCATATAGATAAAGTATTTATAATAAAATTTAACGCAAATTACTAATTTCGTCTCCGAATTACTGACAATCTTAAAAATATTCTTCTACTTGACTAACTTAACTTAGATATACCTCGATCTATCATATGACATAACTATTAAAGAGTGATTCAAAACGATTGACTAAATTGGGACATGGGTAGTTTAGCAGAACTAGTCTTTGGGTCTTTGTTAAGTAGTTTCCTATATTTACTCAAGTTTCATTAGTGTGCTGATTAAGTGTCATAGTGGGTTACAAGACCTATATTTTAGGATTAGTTGTTTATCTCTTAGCCTATATATCATGTGGGCATATTTTGTTATTTTAGTACTTCCAATTAATCTGAAATTAAACGCAATCGCAGTTTTTCTTATCTTTTTTATTATTTTCATATTTCTCTGTACTTTTTCTCCAACAAATTTGGCATCAGAGCCAGCCATGACAAGTAGCAATAGTGCATTGAGTGTGGCACAACCACTCATTCATGTCTTCAAGGGAGAAAGCTACGAATTCTGAAGTATCTGTATGAAAACTATACTCAAATCTCAAGATCTTTGGGACTTGGTAGAATGTGGATTTGCAGATCCCGACGAAGGAAACAAATGGTGAAGCAATAAGCAAAAAGATGCTAAAGCGCTGGCTTTTATTCAGCAGGTTGTTCATGATAGTGTCTTTTCACGGATAGCAACAACAACCACATCCAAACAAGCCTGGACGATTCTCCAAAAAGAGCAAGGCGATTCAAAGGTCATTGTGGTGAGACTGCAATCACTTCGGTGTGATTTTGAAACCTTCATGATGAACAGTGGAGAATCTATTGCTGGTTTTTCGTCAAGAGTAATGATAATTGTCAGTCAAATGCGATCCTACGGAGAGAAGGTAATGATCAGACCATTGTGGAAAAGGTATTGCGAAGCCTAACTCCAAAATTTGATCACGTAGTTGCTGCGATAGAAGAATCCAATGATCTATCCGTCTTTTCCTTTGATGAACTGATGGGATCTCTTCAAGCTCATGAGGCGAGAATTAATCGATCCACAAAAAAGAATGAAAAGAAGGCATTTCAAGTTAAAGATTCAGCCACCAAATATGGAGAAAATAATGGTCAGCAAGCAGAAGTCGAGGAAGACGAGGCTTTTGCGGTGGTCGAGATCGTGGTTATGGAAAGGGCAGAGGAAGATTTTGCCCTTGCTGCAAGTGCAAAGAATGACTCAAAGTTGTGGCATTTGAGGTACGGTCATCTCAACATAAACTGCCTTAAATTGCTAGGTGATAAAGATAATGGTTCTTGGACTACCAAAAATTAGTTCTCTTGATTTATGTGAATGGTGCATTTATGGGAAACAAACCAGGAAATCTTTTCTTGTTGGAAAGGCATGTAGAGCTTCTAAATGTTTAGAATTAATACATGTTGACTTATGTGGTTCTATGCAGACTAAGTCTTTAGGTGGAAGTCGTTATTTCTTGTTGTTTACTGACGATTATAGTCGCATGAGTTGGGTGTATTTTCTGGAAAACAAGTCAGAAACTTTTGAAAAGTTTCAGGTGTTTAAAACTTTGGTAGAGAACCAAAGTAGTTGCAGTATCACTGTTCTTCACACATATAGAGGAGGAGAGTTCGTGTCCAACGAATTCAATTTGTTTTGTGAAAAATATGGCATCCATAAGGAGTTAACAACTCCTTATACCCCAGAGCAAAATGGTGTCGCTGAACGAAAGAACCGAACTGTCGTGGAGATGGCAATGAGCATGTTGCAAGCAAAGGAACTCATAAATTAGTTTTGGGCAGAAGCGTGGCAACATCTGTTTACTTGCTGAATCTTTCACCAAAAAAAGTTGTTATGAATAAAATTCCTTATGAAGCTTGGCATTGTAGGAAATCAAATGTAAGTCATTTACGGGTTTTTGGGTGTGTTGCTTATGCTTTGGTAAGTTCACAAGCTCGTCAAAAACTTGATGAAAAATCTAAAAAATGCATTTTTGTTGGCTATTGTACTCACTCAAAAACATATAGATTGTATAACCCTTTTAATGGCAAGATCTCAGTTAGAAGAGATGTAATATTTGATGAAAATGCAAGTTGGGATTGAAGTGAAAAACTAGTGCGACAAGAGACTCTTGTGCCTCTTGGAATCACTGAAGATGAATGAAAAGAGTCAACCCATTCAAGTACACTTTTAGGTTCTTCTGTGGTGTCACAAAGCTCGCCAATTGCAGTAACTCATGAAGAGTCTTCAGATGAGATTATTCCATTAAGAAGATCAACAAGACTTAAAAATTCAAATCACAAGTATGCTAATAACCTTTATACGTCTTGTCAGTTTGCTCTTATTATTTCAGATCCCATGAATTATAAAGAAGCTGCTGGAAAAAAAGAATGGAAGAAAGCAATGGTGGAAGAAATGAAATCCATCGAAAAGAATAGAACATAGGAAATAATGGAGTTACTAAACGAAAAAAATGCAATTGGATTGAAGTGGGTGTTTAACACAAAGTTTGCAGTTGATGGTAGCCTACAAAAGCACAAAGCTTGTCTTGTGGCAAAAGGGTATGCACAACAATATGGTGTTGATTTTGAAGAAACATTTTCTCCAGTTGCTCGATTTGAGACAGTGAGGTTGGTTCTAGCATTGGTTGCACAGTTGCAATGGGTAGTTTATCAATTTGATGTCAAGTCGGCATTCATCAATGGAGACTTATAAGACTTCACACAACCTGAAGGTTTCACAAAGGAAGACGATGAAACAAAGGTGTACAAGCTGAAAAAGGCGTTGTATGGCTTGAAGCAAGCCCCTCGAGCGTGGTATAGCAAGATTGATGAATACTTCCACAAAAATGGATACATAAGAAGTGAGAATGAACCCATCTTATATGTGAAGAAGGAAGGTAATGATTTCATTATTGTATGCTTTTATATTGATGATATCATTTACACTAGTTTTTCATGTTCTCTTCTGGAAGAGTTTAAGTCCCAAATGATGAATGAGTTTGAGATGTCAAATATGTGTTTATTACATTACTTTCTTGGCCTTTAAGTCCATCAAATTGAAGAGGGAATATTTCTTTCACAAAGGAAATATGCTAGACATCTACTAAATAAATTTGGCATGCTTAATTGAAAGCTTGCAGCTACTCCAATGAATATCAGTGAGAAATTGCAGTAGGTAAATGAAGAATAATTGATAGATGCAAAGAGGTTCAGAAGCTTGGTTGGAGGTCTAATATATTTGACGCATACTAGACCCGATATTGCATATCATGTAGGTGTTATTTCTAGGTTTATGCAACAACCTTCAAAGGTTCACTATGGGGCATCAAAGAGAGTCTTGCGGTACATCGCTGGAACTTTGGACTTTGGTACTCCAAAAATGATAATTTCAGATTGTGCAGGCACATAGATAGTGATTGGGCAAGTTCATTGGATGATAGACGGAGTGTTTCGGCGAATGTTTCACTCTAGGTTCAGGTGTGGTGACTTGGAGTTCAAAGAAGCAAGCTATAACATCATTGTCAACTTCAGAAGCTGAGTACATTGCAGCAACTTCAACATCTTGTCTGGCTAAGGAGAGTGTTAGCTGATCTTCAACAGGAGCAGAGAGGAGCAACATAGATATTTTGCGATAGTAAAGCAACTATCTCCATGACAAAGAACCCAACATTTCACAGCAGGACAAAACATATTGATATTCGTTATTATTTTATCCGTGATTTGGTAGCAAAAGAGGAAATATTATTGGAATATTGCATCACACAAGAGCAGTTGGCTGATGTATTGACAAAGGCTTTATCGAAGGAAAAATTCTGCTATTTCAGAGGATTGTTTGGTGTCTGTAGTTTTGAATCAAGAGGGAATGTTAAAGAGTGATTCAAAACGATTGACTGAATGGGACATGGGTAGTTTAGTAGAACTAGTCTTTGGGTCTTTGTTAAGTAGTTTTCTATAATTACTCAAGTTTCATTAGTGTTGCTGATTAAGTGTCATAGTGTGTTACATGACCTATATTTAGGATTAGTTGTTTATCTCTTAGCCTATATATCATGTGGGCATATTTTGTTATTTTAGTACTTCCAATTAATCTGAAAATTAAACGCAGTAGCAGTTTTCCTTCTTTTTTTTGTTATTTCCAGATTTCTCTATACTTTTTCTCCAACAATAACAAGTAATCTCAAACTCTTGTAGGAGCATGAGACTCATAATAAAAATTCTAGAAAAGTGTTGTAAACACCCCTAAACTTGAAATCTATGAATAAGTTTACATAAATCCTAATTTATTCTTATCATTAATTATAATCATTCTTCTATTACATTTTCAAGACATTGTATTCATTATATTCAAAGGGTAATATACTTTTCAAGCTATTTATAGTTTATTAATAAGTGTGCAAAATCAACAGAGGACAAGTATTGTTGAAAAGAGGGAGTAAAAAACACTTAAATATAAATGTGTCAACCCACACTCAAAGTATCATATACTGCAGTGATGATTGAATGCACCTCTCTAAGTAAGGATGAAAATTCAAATCTTACATCTATCTTGTCTTTTTCGCTCTAAAATTTGATAACACCTTTTTAAATGGTTATTGGTAACACTTTTTGCATTCCAATCAATAAATTTTTTTATTTTTTTTTTAAATTTCAACCTTTCAAAATTTTACAAGTTTGTCATGTTGAAAATTCCTAACTATTTTAGCAATGTAAGTTTTCTATTTAATCAAACCAAATGTGTAAATAAAAACTATTAGTACTCGATGATATATCATACAATCAACGAGTTCAACCAATCTCAATATCTTTGACATGAAAATCACTTTTTGAATTAATAAGAATTAATTTTGAACCTATAATTTTAAATGTTTAACGAGTTCAAACGGTAAGATCTCAAGGGTCAAACTATCAAATGTATATATTAAATCCACCTTTTCATAATAATACGCTCATCCTTTCTAAATTCTAAATAAAATTCTAATTTATAGTCTTAGAAAATAACTAGTCTTAATGTTGTGCAATCTATGTACAACAAAGTACTTCACCATAATAAACTCTCTATCTTAACCACATTGGCCTACCTGTTGACTCTTGTTGTAAATTATGCTATCAAGTCACCAATCTGAAACAATGAAAAATATAATAACAATAATATATACAATGTAATTTCATAAGTAAAATTTGAAATATGATACAGTGTGATGTGTTTTGTAATCATCATCATAATTAGCATGAACATTAATATACACAACGTAATTTCATAAGTAAAATTTGAAATATGATATAATGTGATGTATTTTGTAATCATCATCATAACTAGCATGAACATTGTTATTAGTGCGTTAAATTACAGTTATAACGATGATACATAATTTCAAAATAAGTGTTATCTTAGCAAGGATCACATTGATTATGAAATTAAAAAATATAATACTATGTAGTTTACTTCTGCTAAACTGTCCTTATTTAATAAATGTATCTTGAAAACTGAACACTATTGAGTTAATAGGGTTTAATGGTATAGCTAAAAAACATGCTATTTATTTTTGTCTTGAATCCCTAAGTTAGGATGGAGGAATTCCACCGATCAATTAATGTTACACCTTTCGAAATTTCAAGATTCAAACAATTTTTTTTTATAATTATAATTTCTTATATACCTTTTAAAAATTCAAATTATTAATTATTCTGACTTGTAATACTTTTATTAATAATTTTAAAATATATAAATTTTATTTTAAATTTTTTAAAATTTGATGTCAAATTCATAGTCAAAAATTAATTTGATTTGACCACAGAAGAAGTAAAGCGTAATTTCATCATCATTAGATTTGGATCAAGTATTCCCAAACAACAAAAATCTTTCCTTTCTCATCCTTCAAAGAGAATTTAAAGGGATTTCATCGTCTCTATTATAATGAAAATGAAAATATACAGTTGAGTGGTAATGAAGGTCTCGAGTTTGAATCTGAATATAATTTTTTTTTGGAAAAAATGTCTGAAATATATCTGAATTTTGATTGAAATTGCTGTAACAATACCGAACTTTAGAAAGAACCTTTTACCCCCTACACTATTTAATATTCCCTCCGTCCACAATTATTTGGCAGGTATACTAAAAATAGATGTCCAAGATTAATTGTCAATTCAAACAATCAAGAAACAATTAGTCATTTTTTTCCAATTTTGCCCTTAATGATAGTGTAGTTCAATTGAAAAGTTATGTGGATTTTTGGTATTCTTGGTATAGTAGGGTTATATTAGTCAAATTACACTTTATATTAAATTTTCCTTGAGGGGTGTGCATGACCTTACCCTGACAAACAATTGTAGACGGAGGGAGTAGTGTATTTTAAAGGTATATATGTGTCCACGTGGACATCATAAATATTGCATCATTATAAATAGTAATGTGTCCACGTGGGCACATATATACCTTTAAAATACACTATTAAATAATGCATGGATAAAAGATGTTTGATATCGTAACAATAATTTCGATCAAAATTAAAATATTTTTCAGACCTTTTTTTTTTTTTTTGTTGGAAGCAATATTTTCAAATGGACTGATCTATAATGTGCAATCTAATTCTAATAGAAATTTTAATATAAATTTCAAACACCAAATAAAAAAATAAAATAAAAATACATCAATAAAGAACATCATCAAATTCAAAACAATCAATCGATAACAACTAATTTTCTATATAATGGCCGACCTACATGAAAGTTCATTCCTTTAATGTTTTTTCTTCTCTTTTTAATAATGTTCTCATAAACATTCTCTCTTTTACTGGTGCTTTCATATTTTAGAAATTTTAGATTTCATAAATAGATTTCGACTGCAGATGAATTATTATTTTGAATGTTACAAATATTCTTCCTCCGTTCTAAAATTCTTGTCACTTTCACTATCGAGAGTTAATTAAATTAGATTAATCAGATATTTAAAATTAAAATATAAATATTAAAAAACTATTCAGAAACACTAAAACAAATTATAACTTTCTCATATTAATATAATAAAAGAATACATTTTAAAATATTAATTAAAATTAGAGAAAGTATAATTAAAATTTCCCCCTTAAAAAACATATGAAACGGGGCAAGTTGATGTGAATTTCAAATCGAGATTAGATGTTCTAACTAACTGGACAGCCTTAGCTCAGAGTGAAGGACAGGGTCGGTGACTGTCAGAAAATTCTCACTTTCATAAATGCATAACAACAATAATCACAACTATATATATTTCTTTGTCCTATTTATATGAATTAGTTTATATTTTAAAAAAATAAATGATAAATATTTATATAATAATCTTTTTATTAAAGATAAAATAAATATTTTAAAATTAAATTGTTATTTAATATAGAAATGCGTCATTCTTTTTAACACTAACTAAAAAAAATAAGTCAACAAAAATATATTTTTCTCCTTTTAGATTTCACATTAAAATATTATTTAAAGATTTTGAAACTTAAATTTTGATCCTAGATTTTTTTTTTAGAAATGATTTATTTAGTCGTAAAAGTTGATTATATAAAATATTTTCAAGTTTTTAAAAGTTAATTTGAAAATTTTGAGACTTCCATCTATAAACCAATAAACTACATATCTAAATATAATTCCAAATTCTAAAAATTATAATTGAAAATTTTAAAATTTTCAATTCACATTTCAACATCAAAATCTACACCAGTCATGAGTTGTACTCGTACGATCTCAATTTATGTGACAGTTCTTACATTAACCAATTTTTTTAAAAATAAAAAAATAATTTAATTAAAAATTACTTTTTTTAAAAAAAAATCTAAAAATCTACAAAGTTGCACTCGTACAATTTCAATTTATGTGATAGTACTTACATTAATCATTTTTTAAAATTATATTACCTTTTTTATCTAAAATAATTTATAATATTTATTTCTTTCTTTTTTTGTGCCACATAAATTTTATTAAAACTAAAGAATATAAAAGATTTCAAAAGAAAAAAAGAAGAAGAAGCCTTGCACCTTAGTTTATCAAAGATTCTCTGTCTATACAGCCAGCCAGATATATATATATATATACAGGTGTATGTAATGATTCATACAAAAAATTAGAGGGGCTGTATTGAGTGTTTTTGACAGTTGATTAGCTGGAAGCATTTGCTGATTTGCTCTTTCTGTGTGTTTGTTCCTCTTCTTCCACTAAGTTTAACAGAGCAGAAGTTCAACAACACCCAAATATAGGTGAGTCTATTAAAAAAACTGTCTTTTTTTCTTAACTTGAGCTATTAACGTGAAATTGTTACTTAGAGTTTATCTGTACACCTTTTGCTTTGTGGGTTTTTGTTTTTATACAATTTAAGCTTACTAGCTGATGGGAAATTTTCAAGATCTTATTTTTATTCTTGAAATTTAAGAGGGGGTTCAAGTTTCAATGTGTATTGGATTGTATTGAGAGGGGAAGGTTGTGAATTGTTTGTAGATTTATAGGTTTGGGTGGTTTTGATTCCTCTCATTGGGAAGTTTCTGGTTTTGTTTTGATGGTGGTTTTTCTTTTTGTATATGAAGTCTTTGGGGGTGGCAATGAGGTGGGGAAGTGGTTGAGTTTTTTGGGTAGTGGGATTGTATATGTGTGTTTTGTTGTTGAAGATGAGTTGTGGTTTCTTGATGGATAGAGGGAGAAGGTGAAGAGGGGTAAGTTAATGGTTGGTGATTATTGTTATGGTCTAGTCCTACATGGGGTTTGTATAGCTATTGGGCTCTTGCACCTCAATAGCTAGCTTTTGGGGTGTGGTTTTCCCGAGATTGTAACAATTGTGGTGTTTTGGGGTTGGTGTAACTGGCGGTTTTTGTAGGGAATGTGAAGGAGAGCAATTTTTGTAGTGTTGGTTCAGGTTAAAATGTGTGATTTGAAAAAAGGAAATGACTTTGGTATCACTCCCGCCTAGTTGAAGTGAGAAGCACTTTTTTGCCCATGTCAACATTCTTCATCTAATTAGGTAGATTAGATAAATGATCGAGCAATGATTGCATTTCTTATTTAGTTTATCAAATCACATTAAATATTACTCAATTCCATATTTTGTGTTTAATAGATACACTTTGAATCACGTTGGAGTGCTTAATAGGTATCAACCTTAGTTAATGAAGACGCGTGTCAACTTTAAGAGGCCCTTATGTATTTGGCCTTTTTTAAATTTTTGATAAGTTGTTTGATGACAATTATAATCATATTTAATCTTTGATGTTGACTGCTAATTTGTTAAGCTTCTAGTTTTTGGATTGCTTGCTGAATTAGTCAAATGATTCTGGGTGGTGATTCTTTTAGGTAGTATCGTTATTTTAATTTGACAACAGACTTGTCTGGATGAAGTAAAATGATTTTTAATGGAAAATATTCTAACAGAATGTTTCACCTGAGGAAAATATTTCTAAATCTAGGATGTTTGGTTGGACATAAAGTTGGTGGTGATTCTTTTAGGTAGTATCATTATCTTGATTTGATAACAGCCCTATCTGGATGAAGTGAAATGATTTTTTAATGAAAAATATCTTCAAATGTTTCACCCGAAAACATTTCTAAATCTAGGATGTTTGGTTGGACATAAAGTTGGTGGTGATTCTTTTCGGTAGTAGTGTTTATCTTTTTTTGATACCAGCCTTGTCTGGAAGCATGTGAATTGTTTGGAAGACATTTATGTTTGTAGATTTATGGCTCGTCTACAATTCATAGTTCAGGGCGAATTTATAGCCAAAAAGTGGGACTTGTGAACCCGTGGCCTTCCCGTAAAACTTGATATTTTTTGAATATATTTTCTAAAATTGGGTATAATGTTATCTGTTGGCACCTGTGCTACAAGAAGGCTAAATGGTGCACTTGGTTTAATGTTGAATTATTTACCTAGAGGGAATGAAAGACCAAAGACCAAGTCTGATGAAATAATCTGAAGGGAAGTCTGCGGTTCTGTGTTGATGGTGGTTTTCTCTGTGTATATGGACACTTTGGGTGGCAATGAGGAGCGAAAGTGGTTGAGTTTGAGTGAAGCTGGTGGTGCTACTATATGTGTATGTTTTGTTATTGAAGATGAGTTGTGGTTTCTTGATGGACAGAGGGAGAAGGTGAAGAGGGGAAAGTTAGTGGTTGGTGATTAATGTTATGGTCCCACATTCGCTACTCCTATGTAGAATCTAGGTGTCACTTAGGGATTTCATAATCAATGACATAGTATTAACTGGTATCGTCCACTGTTTGTCTAGGAAGGTGGAACAAATTAGATCAGGGTTATTGATTGAGGCGGTGGAATGTAAGTGGCAACCCACAACAACTCTGTAAGCAATGGTCATTAGCATTTGTTTAAACTTGTCATCCACTCATTCTTTATTAATAAAATTTACTTCTTAAAATTGGCACGCACAATTGTTTGAAGATTTGCTCCTTCTACTTGGTGCAATGAATTCCTTTTTGTGTTTCTTGTACATCAATTCCCCCTCCCCTCTCTCGCCCAACAAACAAGAATGAGTAACTTCCATTATAATAGTTTCTTGTAATATCTTGCATTTGGATGTAGATTTCGGTGCACATATATTTGTTTTATGCCCACTTCGCAAAAGCAAAACAGTGTCTTTTGATATGTGAGTTGCATGTTCTTATCTTGCCTTTGTATCTGCTGAGAGTCTGGCACTTGAATTTCTTGGCGTTATCCAGATTAGACATCTATGGATTAATTTCCTGTTGTGCTTTTTGCAGATGCAGTATCATCTATTGCAGGGAAGTTTTTCCCTTGATTTTATAGACATGATTTCTGAGCTGCTATGACATAAGTGGAAAATAAAGCTTAAGTTCCCTAATGTTTTTAAAAAGTTCAATGCAATAAAAGTTACATTTAGTCCCTAATCTCTGTTTGGCCTTATCTGTTTGTCCTGACTCTCATCAGTTCCAAACTTAGCAACCAAGATGATCCAGTTGTTCTCCAGATAATATTTTAAGGCAGTTTTTTCTAGTTCTCCCAAAATACGGATTATTTATACTGTCAGCCCCTAATGCATGCATGATCTCTATCAGAATTCTCACATCGGTTGTGGATGTGTATATGGTCTCTTTGTATGGTCCTGATCAATACTAACTTCATGAGCTAGAGGCCCAAGGTCCATCACTTATAATGGTATCAGTGTCGGGCCAATCCTAATTCTTGTTTTATCCCATGTTAGATTCCAATATTATGTTGTCCATACGCCAGTTGTAGGCTTGAGCTTGGCGGTGGAGGGGGTGTTGGAATTCCCACATGGATGCATGATATAGTCTCTTTATATAGTCTTAGCAAATCCTCACTTCATGAACTAACTTTTGGGGTTGAAGTCCTAATGTGCATATCTTACGAATCTCTGGAACTTTGACCTCTTTCTCTAGTTTTTATGCCAGAATTGGATAGATCACATGGAAGGGCTCCACATGGGTGATTTTTATTTTGATTTTGATGAATGAATTTGGGATCCAAAACGAAGTTGGGTGACTAAATTGCTGGAAGTCAATGTTCAGAGACTACATTGCATTTCTTCTAAAAAATATTAAGGACTTCCTTATGTGGAAAACTAAAAACATAAAGAAGAAAGGATTTTGTGCCATTTGTGTTGAAGAAGTCCCAACTTTTGGTGGTCATGTCAGATGTGATGCATGGGTAGACATTTTTCAGTTTGCTGTAAATCACCTTCAATTATGTTAGAAAAATGTGCTAGCACCTAAGCACTTGTTATAATCGTACCTACGCTTATAGATTGTATATTGCAAACTGTCATAACATGAGATTAAGTTTGATCCAACAACTTTTCGGTTTTTAGCAGTACATGGGACCTTTAGGTAAGTACTTAGATGGTTCTAACTTCTAACACACAAAGAAAGCTTTGGACGTGCTTTTTCATCTTTCCTACTGAGCCTGTACTCGTGTTCCTAGGTCTGGACTTCAGAATATGAGCCTATTTACTTCTATTATACGTGTTTCCTGAAAGATTTATGAAGGTTCTGACAAAATTCTTATTCTCCAGCTGGAAAATAAGTGTGATGGCGGTAGAGCTTGTCAACTCTGCAACAAGTGACAAACTCACTGAAATAGATTGGACAAAAAATATTGAAATATGTGAATTGGTTGCACGTGATCACAAGTATGACACTTTCTTTCAACTCTCAAATTATTATTCTAACGGTAGTACAAAATCTATTGGAAGTTTTAGATCTGTTAGCTAAAGTCTTTATTTATTCGCTACTTTTCAACCAAGCATTCAACTTCCATCTTATTGATGACTCAAGGATATGATATTGCTTGCTTTGATTTGAACAGGCAAGCTAGAGATGTCATCAAAGCTATAAAGAAACGGCTGGGAAGTAAAAGCCCAAACTCACAACTCTTCTCAGTAAATGTCAGTACTTTAAGATTCTCCAACGTTTTTCCATCTCATTAGAAATAATGTTGTCCATTGATTCTATAACAATTTTTTTGCTGGTTTGGCAGCCTTTGTTGAGATAGTTCATTTGTTGGTTATACTTATTGGGTTGTCACATAATACTGCAGTTGCTGGAAATGTTGATAAACAATATTGGAGAACCTGTTCATAAGCAGGTTATTGATACAGGAATCCTTCCAATACTTGTAAAGATAGTAAAGAAAAAGGTCTGGTATTTTTCACTTTTTATTTTGATTGTCCCCATTTGTGTTCTTAAACTTTTCATATTTAGGTCTTGCTAATTCTCCTATTATCTAAGGAAGTATTAATTTTTTCTTTCTTTTTATACAGTCAGATCTACCTGTACGAGAGAAGATATTTCTTCTTCTAGATGCTGCACAAACTTCTCTTGGCGGAGCTTCTGGGAGGTTCCCTCAGTATTATTCCTCATATTATGAGTTAGTGGTAAGTAAACTCACCTTAACCTTACATATAACTGTATCCTATTGAGAAACATCGACTTGTTGCACTCTATTGGGGAAAAAAAAGGAAGACTGATGAGACTAGATGCTGCGTGTAATCCTTAAAAAATATCTTCCTAATTTTGAGGATTGCCATCATCTGTTTCTTAAATACTTCATTCTACATTCAGTGTTTAAGCAAACCCATAAATAGCACATCTATTTTATGTAAACTCAATATTAAAAAGTGAGAAAGTTGACCAAATGATGGCTTAAGAAAATTTTCGTAACTGGTAAGAGATTCTTTTAATGGTTAGTGTAATGCAAAATATTTGGGAGACTCTCTCTTATCATCACTCAAAGGATACAATGTTTTAAATACATGTGAAAAATAGGTTAACTATGGTAGCTAGATATCTAAATCCTTTGAATCAGCTACAATATTTTATATCAGGAAATATACAACGTACTTGATTTTGTAATACTCCCTCAAGCTAGAGCATAAATGTTGATCATACCCAACTTGTTACAAAGGTTATCAACCTGAGTTCCGTTCGATGCCTTTGTGAATAAATCATCTACTTGCTCTCCTGTCTTCGAAAAGTTAATTCACCAACACTGTAGGAAACACGAATACATCAATGGCTAGAAACCTTCTTCCCCGATCTAACATTAATCAATAGTTCATTTGACAAGCTCATCACACTTTCCACATTAAGAATGGATGCCTTCCTTAATGTATGAAACTATGTAGAGCAATGCATGAAACCAGAATAGGAAATTACCTGCAGTTCACCACACCAAGTGCTGGCTTTAGTGAATTAGCAATGTTTAGTCCAACTGTGCTTCACGTAGCAAGTGAAATTCAAATTCTCCTTGATTTTCTCACAAATTAAATGGCAGTCAACCTCAATAGGTTTGATTCTTTCATGATACACCGAATTTGAGGCGATAGGGAGGGAAGATTGATTATCACACCAAAGTTGTGCCGGAGTAGGATGCATCAACCCAATTGCAGTTAGAAGATGATGTATTCACATAATCTCACATGTGGATTGTGTCATTGCTCGGTATTCAGATCCTGCATTGGAACGAGATACAACACTTAGTTTCTTGCTTCTCTGTGATATTAAGTTTCTACCAACAAAGATACCAATAACCAGTAGTAGATCTTCTATCAATCTTTGATCTAGTTCAATTAGTATCTGCAAAACACACATGCCAGAATGCCCATTGTTGTTATATAATGTACCAAGTCCAGGGGTTCCTTCTAAGTAGCATAGGATCTGTTCCAGTACTGCCCAATATTTGACTCCACTCCCTCCTAAAATAAACTGGGGTTGGTTAGGAGAGAGTGGAAGTCATATAATTGACTTCGTAAAGTTTGCATGGTTATCTATTTTGCAGTGCCTCTTCATTTTTGTTGCCGACTGTTACTCCCTTTGCCCCAATTTATGTTGCGCACTTTCCTTTTTAGTCCCATGAAGAATGTCGCCTTTCTATAATTAGAAACCACCTAACTTTAAAATTGCCCTTTTACAGAGCCACACAATCGTCTAAGATTTGTTTAAGACCATAAATTTCAAAAGTCTTCCTCTTTTTCTTAAACTTTGTGCCAAGTTAAACGGTGCCACATAAATTGGGACGGAGGGAGTACTTCTTTTTAAGAATATCAATTTGTTTGCTTACAGGGTTTGATTGGATATTCCATTTTTTAATTTGAAAGGGTGAAGAATATGGTTCTCATATTATTGCAATAAAATTTGGCCCAATACTCTCATGGTTCTTTTCTGAAGGCATTTTACCCCTACTCGAAGAATTATTTAACTTTGTATTTTCAACGGCGCAGGGAGTGAGGTCATCTAACATGCATCAGTAGAGAATTAATAAAGTATAGCTTTTAAATGTGTAATATGAGTTACTTGTAAATTCTGTGAATGCAATTTTTCTTCTTTACAGTGAAGTATTGTCTGCACCATTGCTATTTTTGTGATGGTGTAAAACTCAGAATACCCTGGTAATGCTTGAGATTTGACTTTTCAGAGTGCAGGCGTGGAGTTTCCTCAAAGATCTCTTGTCTCCGCTGAACCGCCTGCACCCTCAAATGAGAATAGAAATAATCAAAGAGACAACGATCATGTCTCTTCTAGATGTGAAATGAAATTCCCACAAGCAGAGCCTCAAAAAGTTCCGGACAACAGGTAAATGTCATAGCGTCTCAGATTTTATTAGGAGAATAAGAAAGAATTCTTTACTACAATTCTCTCTCTTAGTTTGGTGTACCAGGTAATATTAGTGGCTAAAGACGTTGATGAATTAAAAATTAGCTGCCTCCTCAGTTGAGTAGTAGTGGCCTGAATGAAGGAGAAGAATTCCATATTTTATCCCTTTTCTGGTTCTATATCCTCACTCTTGGTGCAAGCTGCGAGCTTGCTTGTTCTTTCCATGGATACTTCTACCCAGACAGAGCCTGTATATTCTGAAAGAAAGCTCCTATTACATATTCAGGCTCCTATAGAACTTCTATAACATTTTTTTCCAACTCCTCTTTCTATAGCTATATGTTCTGAAGATGTCATTAGAAGTTTATTTAAGTTGGGAACTTAAAAATGATATATAGAATGTTGTAGTATAAAAAATTTCACACTTTGGTCCAATCAGCTGTTGTGTTCCATAGAAATAAACTTATTAATTAGTAAGTGAAATTAAATGTGTTTGTCCCCAAGGCTGAATGGGGTTCGACACGTCTAACTTTGTTGCATAGCCTCATTTCAACAAAAACCCAACCAAAAAAATCCATCTTGCATAAAACCCAAGTATTAAGAAGAAACAGAACCAAAATATCTATAGATAGCCTATACTCTTCCCTTCTAACAAAGTAGTCAGAAAATCAGAAGTCGAGCAAGCCTGAAAAATCAACTTTCTTCACTTATTTGAGGTCTGTTTATCATCAATTTCTTCCCTCTTTATTATAGTTTCATATCACTCCTGTTCTCTTACTGCCTTGCAGTGTTTATTGTTTAGTTTACGTTCTTCTTCTCACTTTTTGATGAACTACATTCTCCTTTACACTTTTCTCCCTGCATAGCTTCTTTCCTTCATCATCAAATTATTTGCATATGTTCTTGACTTGCTGCTTCTCCATAGTCCTAGGTGAACCAAAATATCCATAGATAGCCTATTTTATTTAATCTTTAGAAGTCAAAAAGTATTTTAGTAAGAGAGCTTCTATTTTGTGCAGTATCCTACAGAAGGCTGCCACTGCTCTGGAGGTTCTAAGAGAAGTCCTTGATGCTGTCGACCCTCAGCATCCTGAGGTATGTTTGTGTAATCTAACATTCGTAAGTTTAACGTTCTTTAACAGGGTTATGTACTGTGGTTGGTATAAATGGAATCATTTTCTCTTCTTAAGTTATCGTTGACAAATCTGCTACCTTATGTTTTATTTTTAGTGAACTATTGTAGCTTTTGAAATTAATGGTTTACTTGGATGAAGTAAGCTGTTGTCCAGGCAATTCTGTTTGATTTGCTCTTCATGTAAGATGTAAATCTATGTGTGTCAGAGATATGTTTACTGGGAAGAAAGTAGATTTTGTATTTAGTTGATTTTCTTGGCATGACAATTTTTTTTTTGTGTTATTGTATTTGCACCGTCAATATCTAATGTGCATACAAACGTGCCATTTTTCGTCTGAGTTAGATATGGTCTTAGTTATATAACTGTGCACATTGGGAGTATTGTTTCCAGCTTTCAGTCATTCCTATCTGATAAGCAGTTTTGACTGTAATTTCTTTTCCTGTTTTCTTTGGAGAAGGTAATAAAATGTTATTCAAGTTTGGAACCCAGGAGGTGCTGAGATATGGACTCTAATTTCTTTCGTTTTTTTCCCAAAGGGAGCAAAGGATGAGTTCACGCTTGATCTTGTGGAGCAATGTTCGTTTCAAAAGCAACGAGTAATGCATCTTGCTATAAGTTCCCGGTAATGCTTTCAGACTCCTGGCATCAATTGCTATATTCTGGTCAGTCTAGAAGCAAGGAAAAACCACCTTCTTTGCACCAAATGACTTCTTGATAGACCCTTTCATTTTTTATTAAACACTCTTGAGTTAGTGACAAAGGGAGTGCTAGATTAAGATGCATCTTCATAAGGGGGCATATGCAAAATTAGGCATCAGTTTGACTCTACACCCTCTGCTATAGGATTTCCTTAGAGTTTGCTTTGTTTCTTTCCTATTCCATACAGTGCATCAGAGACTTTGACGCTTAGGTTTCTTTAAGATGGGAAGAGAAGGGCTGTGTTTGTTCAATTACTGAAGCCAAAGTAAAATTAAAGAACAAGTGGAATAAACAGAGAATGGATAAGCTAGAGGTCACTGTTCATCTCTGGAGTGTTTTTTAGTTTTTTTTATCAGTGCTATACTCTCGGGTTTAAATTGATCGTTTAAGAGAAGAAATGAAAATATGATAAGAAGCACAACCGAGATGCAACATTCCATCTTCTTCTCTACATTGGATAAAATATTGGAAGTTCCCAGGATATTGAATCCCACTTCTCCCCAACTCACAAATATGGACAAATATGTGCAACTTCAAGAAATAGGTGCATCACCATCTGAATATCCTAAAAGAATCTAATAGAAGCAGCACAACTACCCATCAGAAGAAGTAGAAAAAAAGTTGAGTAAGATTAGAGGGACTTGCACATTTTGCACAACCACCCTTCACTGCATATGATGTTGAAGATTAATCCTTGCTCAAATATTCCAGGGATGAAAAGGTGGTCTCCCAAGCTGCCGAGCTGAACGAGAAACTTGATAGAGTTCTCAAAAGACACGATGCACTTCTTTCTGTTAGGCCAACCTCTACTTCAAATCCACATGATCATGGCCAGTCAGAAGAAGAAGAGGAGCCTGAACAGCTTTTCCGAAGGTAATGCCTTTTTAGAATGCCAAACTTAATGTGGAACTGCAAGAAATACACTGGTAGTTTCTTTTTAATACAATAAACCATACCATCAATAAGAAGTAATACCAGAATAACTAAATCCAGCCATAACTAATCCCACTATAACTGGTCTCATCATAATTTGTCGTCAAATCAAATGACCCCTTACAGTTCTCGCTTTCACCCACCTCATAACAATCAGCCTTTTGTACTTAGATGAGTATTGTTTGTTTGTTAACAATAAGCTCTACTCGATAGGATAAGAAAAGGAAAAGCTCGGTTACAGCCGGAAGATGAAGGCAGCAAAGTAGAACGTCCTTTTGGATTGCTAGGATCTGCAGTTCCAGGGGATATGCTACATCGTCCACTTATAAGACCGGTGGTTACAGAGCAGAAGCAAGAAAACAACATTGAAAAAACAGCTGCTGTAGCAATTCCTCCACCACCTGCAAAACATGCTGAGAGAGAAAAATTCTTCCAGAATAACAGGTCTGATGGCTCGGCTCCATCCGGTCACATGAGGGGCCTCTCCTTACATAGTCGAAACGCCAGCAGCTCTCGCAGTGGCAGCATTGATTTCAGTGAATAGTATGCTTTCTTATGTTATATGTTTATCCCCTTTTTATTTGAAGTTTCTTTCACCTGTATCAAGCTTTCTTCTTGAGTGCCATTTTAAGATATGTATGTGGATATTGTGTGGGTTGAGGGTTGGAAGTTATCAACATTCTTATATGCCAATTTAAATTTGACAATCTGTTACATATACTATACAACAAACATTTGTCTGCAGCTTCTCAGTTTTCTACTTGAGGAAACCCCATTATACATGATTTTTTTTTATCTCAGGTTCAAAACTCAGCGGAGATTAAAAAAACACTAAGTGATTTTTCTCATCTGTCCTAGCCTAGGTGGACAGAGTTACATAGTACTTGTTGCTGGTGGGAAGTGGGCAGGTATTCTATGGAATTAGTCGAGGTGCATGTAAGCTGATCTGGACACCACGATTAAAAAATAAAATAATAAAAAATAAAATATTTTGAAACTTCTAACGTATGACAAAGAACATTACATGAGCACATAATTCCATAATTAAAGATTTCATTCTGTTGAAAGATATGCACATATATAACTATTTATTTGGCAAAAGCTCTCTATTTTGTATAAAGTTTAAGATTTGAAAAATACGTACTAAGAATGCTTTTATTATGTGGATTGAAATTTAAAAATTACTAATTGTTAAGCTCTTAGATTGCCTTCAATTTTTTATTTTTGATGCCTTGACTCTTAGTTTCAATCAAGTAAGAAAGGGAGCCTTTTTTGTTATGGCAATAGGTATAGACTTCTTCCCTCCGTTGATTTAAATTAAATTTCGGATTAATTTATATAGAGTGACTGCCTTCATTATGTTGTTGGTAGCTGTCAAGTTGCACTTAACGAATGTGCCTTATGCTCTTGAAATTCTAGCTCATCCTCATCCATTCTAGTTAGTAGATTCAGATTCGTATCAATTAGGTCACTATCATCAATACCGATCTCATCAAGAAGAAAACTTTTAGGCTTCTTATCGAGGAACTTGTTCAGAATTACCGTGATGAAATCAAGAAAGATAAGAGTTTGTCGCTAGGTATTTGACCAAATAGGATCGTTCAGTTCCTACCAATCTTTTTTGCACAAATCAATCCTCTTTTTTTCTTTTTGGAAAGGAAGGAATGCAGGAAATAAGTCTTTTCTTTCTGAATTCGCTCCTCTCTTCTTGCTTTGAAAATAAAGAAAGACCTTTCAAATTTAAACTCGATTTTGATTTGTTACCAAATGCGATTAACGTTAAGAACTCGTCAATTTCTGTTGATAGTAGTGTTTTTTGTTGTTACAGAATCTATGCTACAAAATGAATCTAGTCACCATACACCATCCACTTTAGCCTGGACTATAACATACGAAACAAACTACAAGTATTAATTATAGACTTCTTCTATCAATCTGGAAAAAAATTAATTTTCAAGTAGCTTTAAAATGGGTGCCTTAGAGTTTAAATATTTGTACATTTGATTATGAATTTATTGATAGTGTAGTAGTTTCCTTTAATTTTTAATTAGTAAAATATAGTACATATATTAAAGATTTTATATTTAAATAATTTTCTTGTCTTTTATAATATTTAAAAAATGAATTATTATAAATAATTTTATGTAGCAGGTCTCTTTGGAAATGGATTTTATACTGAAATTTATATTAATGAAAAATTTTATTTGCTAAAATGGATGGTAAAAAGCAATAATTTCTTTTTCATAAAACCAAGTAAAATAGAATGGAAGGATATGCCTAAGACAAAAGTAATGTTTTGGAAGAAATTAATTATGTTTTGAAAATCTAAGTTGGACTATTATTAATTTATATAACTATTAAGTGATAAAGATAATATTGGGAGAAACAAAAATCTTTTAATTTGTTAAACTCAACAGTAAAAATAATAATTTATTTTTAATAAAAGCGAAGTAAAATAGAATAGAGGGAATATGCTTGAAATAAAACTATGTTTTTGGAAAAAAACTCAAAATAATTTTGTTAATAATTATTATGCTTTTACTAAATATGTTTCACTCATATGAGTCATATGAGGAAATAACATAATTAGTTGGAAAGAAATATATCAAAATTTAACATTATTTCTATATATGATTGGAAGCTGAAGAAGTAAATAACTTAACATTATTTCTATATATGTCATAGAATTTTGAAATAGATAATAAGGTAATAAATTTTATGTTTATTCCTATTTTGCTTCAATGTCATACCTATACATATTCACTTGCATCCACTTAAAAAATCAGAGTAACAATTATTGAAGAAATTAAAATGGCTTCTCTTTTTACTTCATATTTTCTTCCTTTAGTATTTGTCGCAACCATTTTCAACTTTCAAACTTCTTTATGTGACATTAGTGCAGATGAGGCATTAATAACAGGTATATGTAGACAAGTACAAGATCTTCAGTTTTGCTTAACCACTTTTAGACAAATTATACCTTCTCATCCATATGTTCCTGAAGAAGTAACTCGAGCTGCTATCACCAAATCATTACAAAATGCTAATGACAACCATGCTTTCGTAGAGACAGCTAAAGCAAATGCAAAAGACAAAGAGACCAAAGACTTGTATAGTATTTGTGACAGCAGTTATGGATTGTTGATAACCGTGCTTCAAGATGCTGCTAAATCATTAGCTAACAAGGATTATAATGGCTTAGAAAATGACCTCTCAAAGTGTCCCCAATTTGTGAGTGACTGTCAGAATGTACTTGGTAGTAAGACAACACCTGAAATGTTAGATAGAAGTAGAAAACAATTTGATCTTGTATTAATGGCAAAAATTGCTGAACAACTCATTAAAAAATAGGTAGTGTATATAATTTATTATAAATTAATTTGTCTTTCTTGAAAGCTAGTAGCTAATTAAGAGGAGATTATTGATATTTCAATAAATCATTCTTACTTTCTCAAGTGACTAATTATATCAGGTCTAACTTTATCATTTTCATTTGGCCTTGGGATATTTTTTCAGTTTACTTGTTAGAATTTTTTCTCTCAATTACTCATTTATTACCTTTTTATTTATGATTTAATTCATAATGTGTAAGTTATAGTAAGCCTTAGAGCCGCAAATCCTAGTGATTCAAAAGGACGTTTTACTTATCTATAATGAAATGGAAATTTTATGTTATATTGATATTAACACAACAAATCAATTAATTTTTTTTTTATAATGGTCAACAGTCAACAGTCAACAGTCAACCGTTTTTATAAAGATTTTTTTTTATTATGAGTTTGAAATCACTACTTCAATTATGAAAGATATGAAGCTCACCAAGTTAGTTCTCAACTCCGTCTTCTATGAACCTTAGAAACAAGTTATGTTATATTTTCAGTAATTTTTTTATTTTAAATTAATATATAATTCTTCAATGTATTTGACTTATCCAAAAAAATAAAAATAAAATTGAAGTAAACTATCATCACCTTCTATTTTTTGTTAGGTATTACTGGCATAAAAAGGTGTAAACGAAATTAACATGCATGACTGATTAAAGCTTGTTTCATTTATTTTTATAAAATCTTATTCAACTCAACCTCATGATCATAAACCTAAGAGGATGATTTATTTGTCTTAATACATCATATTTCCTAATTAAATGAAATTACATAAGTTTCATGATCCATATAGAGCTAGTCCGCTCGATCATGTTAAGACACTACAAGTGATAGATGTTTATTTCTTGAAAAGCTTAATTCCTCTCCAACGAGATTCCATTCGATCAGATTCATTGTCTTGTGTATAAACTCCAAATTTGAAATAATGATGGTCTCCACCTCTTCCTGATGGTTCATGCTTGAGATTTCCATTAATATAAACCTTTAATTTACTTGCACCAACATCATGAATCACATTTAATCTGATCCATCTATTATAAATATTTGATTCAATAACTTTTTCTCTATAGTAATAGAGAGTTCCATCATAAACTCTTAACATTAAAGTTGTGGATGATGGTGATGCTCCAAATACTTGCATTATTGACACACCAGATGAACCACTTGGCACATAAAAATATCCCTCAAATTGTCGAACACCTGATGAATAATCATTCCCCTATATAATAACATTAATAATTATTAGATATTTTCACTACAAGAGAACATATAATAGCTACAAAATATGTATGTTGCTAATTTCTTATTTTCTAGTAGTGATCTCAATTAGGTCGATAAAAAATTCTTGTGAACTAAAGGTTATATGCTCCAATGGTCTATTTTTGACTCGATCGATCAAGTCAACAAAGATGGAGTCAGAGCTAGAGGATTGTGATGTACAAATGAGACACATGAATACCTAGTCGATTGAGTCAAAATCAGACCATTGAAACAATATACTATGTCATGTTATGATGACATAGTAATTGACAATATAATCGACCACAACTAACTTGAAATTAAACCAATACACAAGTAATTGAAAAAAGTTGATGAATTTTTCTTTGAACTTTACCGTTATACGAATTTCACAACGGGGTTTTGTTTGGCTAGATGTAGTGTGAGGCTTGTCAGTCTTGTAAACCCAAAATTTGTGTACTCCATCAATGAAGGAATACCTTTGATTCACAGGCACATCATAAGGCTTTTGAATTTCGAAATTGCCTTGGTTAATAGATATGGGAGTGAAACCATCAGTAGGATCAGCTTTGCAAAACAAATGGTTTTGAATTACAATTAATTGGAAAAGAGTGAATAATAGCAATGGAAGATAGGAAGAAGAGTAAACCATATTTTCTTGATGGAACTTAATACAATAGATTCAATTTTTGTGGAATGATATTAACTTAAGAGTACCAAACTTGTCTATTTATAGGGAAAATTTATGATGGTGACACATATAATTAACATCATTGGGATATATTGCATGAATATGAATTGATAGGACTAAGATTGAGTCTTTGCCACTTGGTTTTGTACGTTTCTTTCACATTCAATGGGATTAACGACTTAAAAGAGAAGTCTAATTCATGAAACAGTGGCCTATGCAGGATTTTTGGTCAAAAGTATCGGCTTATTTTGGTGAGTTTAGGTCTAAACTATTCTTGTGGTAAGACTTTACTTGTTATAGTCTTAAATTGATGTATGATTTGTAGAATATTATTTGGAAAATGTATTGGCATATATTATATCATAGTGTTGTCAGTAATTTGTATGAACAAATTCAGGAAATTACTAAAGTATCATGACTCGAAAATAAATTAGATAATCAATTATGTTTTTCTATATTTAAATTTTCAGTTTGTGTGCCAAATAAATTATTGATGAAAATCATTTACACTCCCAAACTTTAGTTTAAAAAAAACAAACTCACTCCTCAATTTTGAGAAATAATTATTCTCTCTATTTATACTATGATAAGTCTATTTTATGATCCTTATCATTTTTAATCTTCCATCTATATAATATAAATATATATTTATATATAATACTTTATGTTATTCTTTCATCTACATGCTTTGTAATTTGACCTTAATTGACATCTATGTTCTCCAACTTATGGGTGTGCACAAGTAGGCATTTAAATTTGTATAAAGTTAAACAAGTAGACACACGTGTCTAACACATGACATAATATAAATCAGTTCGAGTGTATCTCACACGAATTGTCATATAGAACGTGTGTGTCTACTCGTCAACTTTACATAAGTTTCAGTGTATATTTGTGTACAATCAAAGTTGGAGGGCGTAGATGACAACTAAAGCCAAGTTGAAAGGGCACGTTTATATAATTATGTTTATCTCTTATTCTCTATTATCTATGTAGATAAATGAACTTTGATTGTCATTAATGATTTTAAAAAATATATATAATCTCAAATTTATTTTCAATATAATAAAATTAATCTATTAAGAAATTGTTAAGAAATATATATTTATTTTTATTAATTTGTTTTTTATTACTTGCATCAAAATATATTTATAAGGCTATCATAGTATTGATTCCGTTAAATTTATTACATTATTTTTTGTTGTGTTCATTTTCCCTTTTCTTGTTTGGATGAATTAAATATTATTTTAATAAAAAAATTATTATATAGATTAAAAAATAAAAATATTATGATATTAAAGAAGTCCAAAAAAATATAATAAAGGTTGATAAAGTAAGAGTATAATAGACATTTAAAAAGGTCAATTAGAAAAAAAAGGGAGAATAATTATTGAACAACTTGCACATATAACAAACATATAAATCATATTTGTATGTTATAGCTATAATTTGCATAATTGCGCTCCATAACAAATTTTATGTTTGCTATGGAGCTTTGATTTGTATAATTTGTATATCGAATGGGTAATTGTATACAAAAAATGACTAATTGTATACCAAATCAAATGGCAAAAAAAATGGAATGTTTGCTGCGAATTACAAATAAAATAAACTATAGCTATAACATTTAATTTGAATTAATAGTTTGCTATTTCATATAATTTTCTCATTTATTGTTTCTCAAAGTTCAGGAGAGTTTGATTTTTAAAGTAAAGTTTTGTAAATGATTTTCACCCCATAAATTATGAAATTGAAAAATCATACCTTGATTTTTATAGAGTCAAAGAACTGAAAGGTGATCCCTACATTGTAAGTGTGTAACATGTCCAATCGTTAATTCATTTGCTAGATGACTTTTTCTTTGAACGTTCGATATGATTGAAAAAAGAAAAAATATATTGCCAAATTATCATAAATAGTACGTTAATATACTTCGTTATATTTTTTAATTGTGTACATCTTTACCGTTAATATTTTAGAATGTATATACCCTTGGGATAGACGGAGGGATATATGTCATTATTTTAACGGTCTACCCAAATTTAATTTAATTTTTACCCACAATTTAAAAAATCCACCCATTTTTTTTCATAATTTTAAACCATCCATAACCCGGTTAAAAACCCTCTTCTCCTTCATTTTTTCTTTTTTGGAAAGGAACGAATGCAGAGAAAAATTCTTTCCTTTCTGAATTCGTTCTTCTCTGTTCTTGGTCTGAAAATAAAGAAAGACCTTTCAAATTTATACTCGATTTTGGTTTGTTACAAAATTCATTGAATACAATTAAGAATTCATCAATTTATGTTGATAATAGTATTTTTACTGTTACAGAATCTCGTGCTACAAAATGAATCTAGTCACCATACACCATCCAATTTAGCCTTTTTAGTAGGGAAAAATGATAAATATACCTCCAAACTATCAAAAAATGGTATTTGAATACTCTCCATTATACTTTTTTTAGAACACTAATGACCTTATCATCTAAGTTTTGGGTTGTATTCTATATATATCCTTTGAACTAACAGAAAGATATCTTATCGACCTATTCAAAAAAAATTATTGTCAAAAAGGGAAAAACATTCTTTTAAAATAAATCAAAAAAATAAAACAATCAAATTAATACGAAGAGAGTAAATTTACATATGATGAATTAACAAAGAAAAGAACAAAATCATGAATCATTATTCAAAAACCTAAAATTATTAGAGAAAGAAAATGGATGCCTTGTGGTAGGCAATAAGTTGACTTTGAATTAATGGTGTGTATTAATTTTTCTGAAACTAGCATAGGTAAGATACATTGTTTCTTGTTATATATGGATCTCGTAAATATAAGACATAATACATAAACATGACCTTTAACTTGACGTCAGTTTACAACTATGACCTTTAACTTTGAATGTGCACAAGTAGGCACTTAAACTTGTATAAAATTGAAAAAATGGACACATTCATCCTACATGACATCCTATATGAAATTTTTGTGTCCTACATGACATCTTACGTGTATTATGCCATGTAGGACATGTGTGTCTACTTGTTCAATTTTATACAAGTTTAAGTGTCTATTTGTGCACACTCAAAATTGGAGGACATAGTTGTCCACTGAAACTAAGTTAATTGTCTTGTTTCTGTATTATGCCTAAATATAAATTTGTAACATATCCAATTGTTATTTATACCCCTAAATTTTATTTTAAAAATCAAACTCCCCACCTTAACTATGAAAAATAATCATTCTCCTCCTTATCATAATTAATATTTTAATTTTTTATTTTCGAGTAATTACTTCTAAACTCTTCTGGAAGGTTTCTTTGAAGTTTGAGTAGATCACTAGTGACTAGACTATCAATTTCACACCAATCATGTGGGCTGGCTGCTAAGTGATTGGAAAAGCTGACTTTTCTGATAAATATATGGTGCTCGTCACGGTTTATTTTTACTTGTCACTGTTTAATTTGATACATTTATTATGAAAATAATTATTGATATACGTATTTTATCAAATTATTCCTATTAAATAATGTTTAAAATTAAGTCTTGGAAAATGAAAAATAAGTATTTAATGGTAATGGTAAAACATGAAAAAAAAATTAATTTTCTGTTCTTGATATGTCAAAAGTGACAAATAAAAATGAAAATTTATTTTAGGAATAAGTACAAGTAAAAGTGAACGGAAGGAGTATTATAGAAATATTTATTACTCCTCCGTCCATGTTTACTTGTCCACTATACTATTTTGGGATATCCAACCATACTTTTCCATATAATAAAATCAACTAATAGTTTGACATTTTGTGTCTATTTACCCTTGCTATTAAATACTAATCTTGTTTTAATGTTTAAATGAATAATATTTAATAAGGGTATTTTGGTAAAATTATCCCTATCATTTATCGCTTCTTAATCCCTATGTCAAGTAAATAATGGATAACTATTGTTGGACGGAGGAAGTACTTCATGAAACCTTATGAGATGTTTAAATATCTGAAAATAATGAAGTGACTCAGTAAGTTATGTCGTATTGCGAACCAACACAAAAATAATATCTCATTGACGATCTTTGGTACAGTAAAGTGCACAATATTGTAAAAGGTTGTAACATTTGAATCATACGTCTGTTAAAACATGATAATGTAAGAAGTAATTACCAAGTGAAATAGTGCATCTCGACAAGAATAAAATTTACTGGATCCTCAAGTCCAAACATCAGAAAATGTCACACATTTAAAAATTAATGGATGATGTACCCAAAACTCTGATATTCTTTTTAGATAGGACTTTGATGACAGTGACGTGAAAATAATTTCTTATAATCACATATAAATTTAATAGAAGAAAATGATATTTTCAAATCTTTTAAGTGTAAGAATAAAATTTTCTTATAAAAAGTATAAAAAACTAAAAGTAAGTTTGTATAGGCTACAAAACCAAATATCTCACTTATGACACGAGATAATATCTCAGATGATCAGTCAACTAAGAATTTAAAGTCACTCAACTAAGAATTTTTTCTCATATAAACTCACTCAACCAATGGTTTATACAAGAAAGTCATTCAATATATTTGGAAGATGTTCAATTGAAGTCATTCAACTAAGAAGTCTAATTATACCTTTTCTAAAACCAATGCAAGATGTTCAATTGAAGTCCCTTTGCCAAATAACTTACCACTAAATAAAATAAAATAAATTCCTTTTTCATGTTATATATACACTTATTGAATTTTCTTAACATAAATTCTATTATCATGACAAATGGAGTCCAAATTTATTGTAAGTCACATTGTCAAATCTTAGTTATGATATACTTTAGTAATTTTGTAATTTCTAACTACACTATGATATACAATATGCCAACACATTTTCTTGACAATATTCTACAATCAAATATCAATTCAAGACTATAACAAGTAATAAAGTCGTACCACCAAAATAGTTTAGACCTAAACTCACCAAAATAAGCCGATATATTGACCAAAAATCTTGCATAAACCACTGCTTCATGAATTAGACTTTTATTTACATAGTTAGTCCATTCAAAATCATTGAATGTAAAGAAACGTACAAAACCAAGTGGCAAAGACTAATTAACATACTCAATCTTACTCCTATCAATTCATATTCATGCAATATATCCCAATGATGTTAATTATATGTGTCACCATCGTAAATTTTCCCTATAAATAGACAACTTTGGTACTCTAAGTTAATATCATTCCACAAAAATTGAATCTATTGTGTTTAGTTCCATCAAGAAAATATGGTTTACTCTTCTTCCTATCTTCCATTGCTATTATTCACTATTTTCCAATTAATTGTAATTCAAAACCATTTGTTTTGCAAAGCTGATCCTACTGATGGTTTCACTCCCATATCTATTAGCCAAAGCAATTTCGAAATTCAAAAGCCTTATGATGTGCCTGTGAATCAAAGGTATTCCTTCATTGATGGAGTACACAAATTTTGGGTTTACAAGACTGACAAGCCTCATACTACCTCTAGCCAAACAAAACCCCGTTCTGAAATTCGTATAACGGTAATGTTCAAAGAAAAATTCATCAATTACTTATGTATTGGTTTAATTTCAAATTTGTTGTGATCGATTATATTGACAATTACTATGTAATCATAACATGACATAGTAGTTTTTTTCAATGGTCTGATTTTGACTCAATCGATTATGTATTCATGTGTCTCATTTGTACATCACAATCCTCTAGCTCTGACTCCATCCTTGTTGGTTAGATCGATTAAGTCAAAATTCGACCATTGGAGCATATAACCTTTAGGTCACAAGAATTTTTGATCGACCTAATTGAGATTACTATTAGAAAACAAGAAATTAGCAACAGACAAATTCCGTAGCTATTACATGTTCTCTTATAGTGAAAGTATCTAATATTTTAGTGACTATTTTTTGATTTATTTATTTATTTATTTATTATATAGGGAAATGATTATTCATCAGGTGTTCGACAATTTGAGGGATATTTCTATGTGCCAAGTGGTTCATCTGGTGTGTCAATAATGCAAGTATTTGGAGCATCACCATCATCCACAACTTTAATGTTAAGAGTTTATGATGGAACTCTCTATTACTATAGAGAAAAAGTTATTGAATCAAATATTTATAATAGATGGATCAGACTAAATGTGATTCATGATGTTGGTGCAAGTAAATTAAAGGTTTATATTAATGGAGTTCTCAAGCATGAACCATCAGGAAGAGGTGGAGACCATCATTATTTCAAATTTGGAGTTTATACACAAGACAATGAATCTGATCGAATGGAATCTCGTTGGAGAGGGATTAAGCTTTTCAAGAAATAAACATCTATCACTTGTAGTGTTTTAATATGATCGAGCGGACTAGCTCTATATGGATCATGAAACATATATAATCTTGTTTATGTAATTTCATTTAATTTGGAAATATGATGTATTAAGACGAATAAATCATCCTCTTAGATTTATGATCATGAGGTTGAGTTGAATAAGATTTTATAATAATAAATGAAACAAGCTTCATCTTGCATGTTTTCTTTTATCATCTTTTATATATATGCAGTAATACCTAGCTAACACTAATATTGGAATTATTGAAGAGGTGAAGATGGTATACTTCAAAAGTTTTTTTTTTAGATAAGTCAAATATTTTGAAGAACTATTCATTGGCATAAATAAAAATTGTTGAAATTATAACCAGACTCGTTTTTCAGGTTTATACAAGAGGGAGGACTAACTCACCCAGACATCACGGTAACAAATAAATGATTTAGTGACAATAATATAATCTATCGTTATATTGTATTGGGATAAGGCATAACTACTTCCAAACTATACCCGAAATTCTAATGACACACCTAAACATAATTATGGATCGATTACCCCTTAAACTATTTTAAAATAGAATAGATACACTCAAATACTGACGTGACGTATATAGTATGCACACTCTCTTTAAGGCAATTAAAGGTTACAAAAATAACTTTGAAAATAATTAACAAGTACAAATGTCATTTTTAATTGGATATTACTTAATTAATTAAGTCTAATTAATTAGACTCCTTCTTCATCAAATAACTCCTCATGGTGGATCATCATCAGCAAATCATCAACAACATAAAGAGTTAGCAAAATCATCATTAGAAAAAAGAGATTCAGAATTAAGAAAGAGAAAAAAGGAATTTTAGTGAAAAAAAAGAAGAAGATTTAATGCTTAAAAAGAAGATGAGGTGTGTAATACACATGCATGATATTTATCTGGTTATTTATGCTAAGTCAACATTTAGGTGGTATTTATTTCATTTTAAAATAATTTTAAAGGTTAATAGAACTCTAAAATTCACTGAAATTTTGGGTATAGTTCGAGTGAGTATTATGTCTTATCCCGATTATATTTAAAGGTATTTTAAATTTCTAAATCAATGTAATACTAAAAAATAAATATTCAACATTATTGTCATTCTGTTGAATTATATTTTTTTTTGTTAGGATTAGTATTGATTTGATTTTGAATTGAGCTTTATTAGAGTTACTAATATCTATAGACTATATAACCTTTATTGGACCATTCAAAATTCTAAGTCTAAAAAAACTTGAAAAAAATATGTTAAAAGATAAAAATTATGAAAAAATATAAGAAATATTTAGAAATTATATCAAAGTAAATATTTTTTATGTATAAAGTAAAACTTAAAATTATATATATACAATGTCGGGTTAGTTTGATTTCAGATTTTTTCCAATCCACTTATAGTCGAATTTTTTTCTCTAATACCAAAACAAGTCAAACCAAACCATTAATCAATTTTTTTCCCAATTTAACTCAATTTATGATTTAATTTAATTTTCTATTTGAGTTTGTACACCAATTCTTCTATACTTTTCTGGAAGGTTTCTTTGAAGTTTGAGTAGATCACTAGTGACTAGACTATCAATTTCACGTCTATTTGAATTCAATTATTGGTAACCCAATCACGTGGGCTGGCTGCTAAGAGAATGGGAAAACTTGAAGTAAATTTTTTTCTTTTTAGTTATATACTAGTTATTGACTTTTCTTAACATAAATTCTATTATCGTGACAAATGGAATCCAAATTTATTTTAAGTCACTTGTTCAAATCTTAGCCATGACACATAAGTAATATTCTGAATTTCTTCATATGAATTTCTGATTAAACACGATATACAATATGCCAATACATTTTCCAAATAATATTCTACAAATCAAATATCAATTCAAGACTACAACAAGTAAAGTCTTACCACCAGAATAGCTTAGACCTAAACTCACCAAAATAAGCCGATACTATTGACCAACAATCACGCATCCATTAAAAATCATTGAATGTGAAGAATCGTACAAAACCAAGTGGCAAAGACTGAATCTTAGTCCTATCAATTCATATTCATGCAATATATCCCAATGATGTTAATTATATGTGTCACCATCGTAAATTTTCCCTATAAATAGACAACTTTGGTACTCTAAGTTAATATCATTCCACAAAAATTGAATCTATTGTGTTTAGTTTCATCAAGAAAATATGGTTTACTCTTCTTCCTATCTTCCATTGCTATTATTCACTATTTTCCAATTAATTGTAATTCAAAACCATTTGTTTTGCAAAGCTGATCCTACTGATGGTTTCACTCCCATATCTATTAGCCAAAGCAATTTCGAAATTCAAAAGCCTTATGATGTTCCTGTGAATCAAAGGTATTCCTTCATTGATGGAGTACACAAATTTTGGGTTTACAAGACTGACAAGCCTCATACTACCTCTAGCCAAACAAAACCCCGTTCTGAAATTCGTATAAAGGTAAAATTCAAAGAAAAATTCAAATTTTCAATTACTTATGTATTGGTTTAATTTCAAGTTAGTTGTGGTCGATTATATTGTCAATTACTATGTCATCATAATATGACATAGTATTTGTTTCAATGGTCTGATTTTGACTCAATCGACTAGGTATTCATGCGTCTCATTTGTACATCACAATCCTTTAGCTCTGACTCCATCCTTGTTGGTTAGATCGATTGAGTCAAAATTCGACCATTGGAGCATATAACCTTTAGTTCACAAGAATTTTTGATCGACCTAATTGAGATTACTATTAGAAAACAAGAAATTAGCAACAGACAAATTCCGTAGCTATTACATGTTCTCTTATAGTGAAAGTATCTAATATTTTAGTGACTATATTTTGATTGATTTATTTATTTATTATATAGGGAAATGATTATTCATCAGGTGTTCGACAATTTGAGGGATATTTCTATGTGCCAAGTGGTTCATCTGGTGTGTCAATAATGCAAGTATTTGGAGCATCACCATCATCCACAACTTTAATGTTAAGAGTTTATGATGGAACTCTCTATTACTATAGAGAAAAAGTTATTGAATCAAATATTTACAATAGATGGATCAGACTAAATGTGATTCATGATGTTGGTGCAAGTAAATTAAAGGTTTATATTAATGGAGTTCTCAAGCATGAACCATCGGGAAGAGGTGGAGACCACCATTATTTCAAATTTGGAGTTTATACACAAGATAATGAGTCTGATCGAATGGAATCTCGTTGGAGAGGGATTAAACTTTTCAAGAAATAAACATCTATCACTTGTAGTGTAAGAACATGATCGAGCGGACTAGCTCTATATGAATCATGAAACTTATAATAATCTTGTCTATGTAATTTCATTTAATTTAGAAATATGATGTATTAAGACAAATAAATCATCCTCTTAGATTTATGATCTCGAGGTTGAGTTGAATAAGATTTTATAAAAATAAATGAAATAAGCTTTAATCAATATAGCATAAAATTCCCATTTATTATAGATAAGTAAAAGTCCACATAAGACGATGGTCATATGTATTTTCAGCCAAGTAGAACGTTCTTTTGAATCGCTAGGATTTGCGGTTCTAAGGCTTACTATTAACTTAGCCATTATTAATTAAATCATAAGTAAAAAAGTAATAAATGAGTAATTGAGAAAAAAAATTCTAGTAAGTTGAAAAAATATCTCAAGGCTCAAATAAAAATGATAAGCTTAGACATGATATATTAGTCACTTGAGAAAGTAAGAATGATTTATCGAATTATCAATAATCTCCTCTTAATTAGCAATTAGCTTTCAAGAAAGACAAATTAATTTATAATAATTATATAAACTACCTATTTTTTAATGAGTTGTTCAGCAATTTTTGCCATTAATACAAGATCAAATTGTTTTCTACTTCTATCTAATATTTCAGGTGTTGTCTTACTACCAAGTACATTCTGACAATCACTCACAAATTGGGGACACTTTGCAAGGTCATTTTCCACACCATTATAATCCTTATTAGCTAATGGTTTAGCAGCATCTTAGAGCACGATTAACAACAATCCATAACTGTTGTCATAAATACTATACAACTCTTTGGTTTCTTTGTCTTTTACATTTGCTTTAGCTGTCTCTACGAAAGCATGGTTGTCGTTAGCATTTTGTAATGATTTGGTGATAGCAGCTTGAGTTACTTCTTCAGGAACATATGGATGAGAAGGTATAATTAGTCTAAAAGTGGTTAAGCAAAACTGAAGATCTTGTACTTGTTTACATATACTTGCTATTGATGCCTCGTCTGCATTAATGTCACATAAAGAGGTTTGAAAGTTGAAAATCTTTGCAACAAATACTAAAGGAAGAAAGTATGAAGTAAAAAAGAGAAGCCATTTTAATTTCTTCAATAATTGTTACTTTGATTTTTGAAGTTGATGCAAGTGAATATATATAGGGATGATATTGAAGCAAAATAAGAATAAACATAAATTTTATTACCTTATTATCTATTTCAAAAATCTATGACATATATAGAAATAATGTTAAGTTATTTACTTCTTCAACTTCCATCATGTATAGAAATAATGTTTAATTTTGATATATTTCTTCCCAACTAATTAAGTTATTTCCTCATATGAGTGAAACATATTTAGTAAAAACATAATAATTATTAACAAAATTATTTTGAGTTCTTTTCCAAAAACATACTTTTATTTCAGGCATATCCCCTCAATTTTATTTTACTTGGGTTTTATTAAAAATAAATTATTATTTTTTACTGTTCAGTTAAACAAATTAAAAGATTTTTTTTCTCCCAATATTATATTTATCACTTAATAGTTACTCTCTCCGTTTCAAAAAGAGTGGTCTAGTTTGACTTGACACGGAGTTTAAGAAAATAAAGAAGACTTTTGAATCTTGTGGTCCTAAATTAAAGTAATGTCAAATGTACAAAATTGTCCTTTAATCTTGTGGTCTTAAACATGTTACGAGGAAAGTTGAAAGTAAAATGTTACCAAAAAAAGAAAGAAGTCATTCTTTTTTAAACAAACTAAAAAAAAAAGAAAGTCATTTTTTTTGAAACGGAGGGATTATATAAATTGATAATAGTCCAACTTAGATTTTCAAAACATAATTAATTTCTTTGTTATTCCTTGTTTGGTTACTAATTCTCAAATAAGTTATATCTGGATAGTAATTGTATTGAGATAAGTTATTTGTGCTCGGGGGTGGAATAATAGTATTGTAATTTGAGATTAATTATTCCGAAATAAAACAATGATAACAACAAAAATACCCCTAAGGTCGCTAAAAAAAATTATGCTAAATATGGTGATGGATATTTTTATAATAAACAATTTCTTAAAAATTACGCAATGAATATTTGTATTAATACAACAAACCAAGTCAGCTTCATATAGTCTAGGTATCAAGAGAAGACTTCTAAATCAAGTCAGCTTCATATAGTGTATGTTGTGTTCCCAACAATGCACTGTAGCTCTTAGAAACTAGATAATCTCAATTACCTATGTGGATATATACTTCTCATTCCTATGCGTCATGACTAAAAATTGAGCGTAATGACACTCCTCTTATTCTATCAAGGCAAGTCAATATAAAACTCAACTATACGATAGAAATATGGAAAACTTAGTCATTCTCTAAATATCCCCAAAGTTGGGGTCCACCGCGAATGCGGACCCCTGCTGCGAACGTGAACCCTCGGCTCATTAACTCGCCGTGAACACGGTGTTCTGGCATCCCGACCCTCCGCGAACGTGGGAGCTATTCTGAGAACACAGAGGTCAGACCTTTCACCCTCCGCGAACGCGGCCCAAACCCCATGAAAACAATATTATAAGGCACAAAAATTCATCGAAAGGACCTTCAGGATTCGTTCGGAACCCTATACACACAAATCAAATATGCTATCCAACTAAACTCAACATTTCAGACTCAATGGATCCGTCAAAACACGAATTCAAGGTCTCCTTGACCCATAATCCGTGAAGGTCACTATAAACAAACATAACGCCTAAAATGGCTAAACCAAGCTCAGAATCACTGAAAATTCAACCAAGACCTCCCCTAAGCCTAAAATCATCTCCCGAATTCAATGGAATTGTCGAAAATTTGATCTGAGCATTCGAACCTAGAATGTTGACCAAAATCAACCCAAAGACTAAAATCTCATCAATTCCCAACTTAAGACCTCAAATCCACGAAAAGACCGTCCAAAACCGGCGACTCTCCTATACTAATTTCCACATTCCGGAGCTGATGGAACGATAAAATTCCATGACTTGAAATTTCAAATGATCCTGAAAACCACTTTTAACCAACTTAAGCCTTGCAAAACTCTAAAATTTCCACAAATCACAACTTTTTACTCAAAACTTGAAATCAATTTCACAAACCAACCAAAAATGACTCGGAAAAACTATTGGAAGGGATAAAACGATAATTTTTATGAACAATTTCCAAAAATGACCTTTCAGGTCATTACACTATATATGGTCATTTGGTAGCTGGATAATAAACAAGTTATTCATATATTAATTTCTGTATAATTTATACGATATTTGATAGGCAGATAGAAAATAAGTTATTCACGTATAAAATTAATATACGTTTGATTGAACAATCTCTTTCCTGTCTATTCATCAATTCCAACACATATGAGGTTTGAGTCGAGAGAAGATATAATAAATAGAAGAACAAATAGAAAACAACAGCAGCTATAACACTTCATATATAATTTAATAATAGCAAGAGATATTAAGAAAATGAATGCCTTCAGTAGGCAATAACTTGACTTTAATTTGAATTAATGGTGTATATCTTCTTCTTTTTTCTGAAACTAGCATAGTCAAGATACATTGTATCTTGCTATGTATGGATCTAGTAAATAAGTTGCGTGTATATATATACGTCTAGATACATGTATTTCAAGATTCATGAAGTTAAATTTATTTTATATACATTGTATCTAAGTAGATTCACATGCATCTAAGATACATAATAAATTTCGCTCGCTTCTATCCCATCTCGCTCGCCACTCTCGCATGTATCTGGTATCTCAGATATATGTGAATTATGCTAGATACATACAAATATGTGTATTTAGTGTGATTCACATATATCTGAGATACATACAGATCTAGTTTCGTTCCCTATATTAGTAAATCTGGTAGCAAAAATATAAGTATATATGCGTATCTTTCTCAGTATATGACAGAAAACTCTTAATTAGTGGTAAAATACGTAATATTTTAAAAGTATAGATAATATTGATAAATACGATAGTAATTATGTAGTTTTTCCTTGATTTTTTATTTTTATTTTTATTTTCGACTCATTACTTTTATTCATGAAGAATAGGAATCCCATTAGTGGCCATACATAATGTACCACTATTTTGTAATATTAAACTACAGTATTTGCAAATTTTGGTTAGGTTATATTTTAAAATTGTTTTAAGTAATTTATACCTATAAAAAATAAATTTCCATTAAATAAAAAAACAATTACAAGTTACAACGACTTTCAAATTATTATTTTTCTAAGTTCCAACTTTCAATACTCTTCTTAAATATTTCTTTGAAGTTTGAGTATCAATTTAATGTCATTCCAATTCAATTATTTATATAGTTTTTTTAATAAGCTTAAAATTAAATAAATCGCTTAGTAGGTAGTTGAGTAATTTCCTAGAAAGCCTTGTAAATAGCTCAAACAGATAAATTGTAGAGCGAATGATCGTAATAAAAATGTAATGTACTTTTAAAAGAGCCGTCAACATAACACTTAATAAAACCTGGTGACAGGTAATGAAGCGATGAGATCTCAGTAAGTTATGTCGCATTTGGAAATCGATACAAAAATAATATATTGTTGACGATCTTTGGTACAATAAAAAAAAAATATGACATCTGAATTCTACATCTATTAAAAACATGATAATGTAAAAGTTAATTTTGAAGCAATGAAATGATTCTTCTCGACAAGCTTAAAGTTTTTTGGACCCTTAGTCCAGAGTACAAACACTAGAAAATGTCACACATTAAACTCCAATATTATCGGACATTTTGATACACTTAACATATCTTAAATTTAAGACCACAAGTCAAAAATCTTTATTATATTCTAAAACTCCGGATCAAATCATAACAAGACAAATAAATTAAAACACACGGAATAAATGTAATTGTCACACATCATATAACTTCCTCTTGCAAACATTCCAAAATTTCCCCCCTATAAATAGACAACTTAGGTACTCAAGCTAATATCATTCCACAAAAAATGAATCTATTGTATTGAGTTCCATCAAGAAATTAAAATATGATTTTTTTTCAAACTTGGGATCATTTTATCCGGAGTCTCTTCAGAGGACTAATACAACTAAGTTTTTATTTTTATTTTTTATGCTAGCTAATCGTCAACTTACTATAGTTATCATATAATTTATTCATTGAAAAATCCCTTCAAAGGGTTAATATAACTAAGTTTTTTTTTTTAATAATGGCTAGCCATCAGTTTACTACAACTCTCACATCAATCCCATGTTCATAAGCCATTGTCCACACACATAAACACGCACACTCGCTAACACTACAAGAAAACAAAAAATTAGCAATAGACAGAATTTTGTAGATAAACAACAAAAAATCTAAGGTAATTCAATTTAGCTACGAATTAGCGACGGATAACAAGAAAATTCGATTAGCTAGGAGAAATTAAATCCCATGTTAATCCAATTTACCTACGGATTAGTGATGGATTATAAGAAAAATCAGTTACTTAAGAGCTTTATAACACGTAGAAATTATCGATAAATTCCATAGCTATTACATGTTTTCTTATAGTGAAAGTATCTAATATTTTAGTCATGATTATTGTTTGATTGATTTATTATTAATTATATTATATAGGGGGAATGATTATTCATCTGGTATTTGGCAATTTGAGGAAAATTTCTATGTCCCAAGTGATTCATCTGGTATGTCAATACTGCAAATATTTGGAGGATCACCATTAGGCACAACTTTAATGTTAAGAGTTTATGATGGAAACATCTATTACTATAAAAAAAAGTTATTGAAACAAATATTTATAATAAATGGTATAGAGTAAATGTGATTCAATCATGATGGTGCAAGTAAATTAAAAGTTTATATTAATGGAATTTTCAAGCATGAAGCATCAGGAAGAGGTGGAGACCAACATTATTTTAAATTTGGAGTTCATACACAGGATAATGAGTCTAATTATATGGAGTCTCGTTGGAGTTCGATTAAACTTAACAAAAAATAAGCACCGATTACCTTGGTGTTTTAACATGATCAAGCGGACTAACTCTATATGGATCATGAAACATATATAATCTTGTTTATGTAATTTCATTTCATTAAGAAATATGATGTATTAAGACAAATATCATCCTCTTAGATTTATATGATCATGAGGTTAAGTTGAATAAGTTATAAAGATAAATGAAACAAGCTTCAATTAATCTTGCCTACATAGAAGTCCCAAGTTTTCATACAATCAATATTATATCTACCCTACATATTGACGGTTGATTGTTGACCATTGATCATTCTAACATACAGGCTCATATGAAAATGACATAATATAATAAATCACTTGAGAAATAAGAAAAATTTATTGAAATATCAATCTCATCTTTATTAGCTACTATTTAACTTTTAAGAAAGATAAATTGATTTTTAACAATCATATAAATTACCTATTTCTTAATGAGGCCTTCAGCGACGTTTGACATTATTAGTAGATCGAATTGTTTCCTACTTCTATCTAACATTTCAGGTGTCGTCTTGCTACCAAGTGCATTCTGACAATCACTCACAAATCTGGGACACTTTGAAAGGTCATTTTCCAAGGCAATATAATTCTTGTTAGCTAATGATTGAGCAGCATCTTGGAGAATGGTTATCATCAATCCATAACCTACGTCACAAATAGCATACAAGTCTTGTGTCACTTTGTCTTTTGCGGCTGCTTTAGCGGCCACTATGAAAGCATGGTTGTTGTTAGCATTTTGTAACGATTGTGCAATAGCAGCTCGTGTTACTTCTTCAGGAACATATGGATGGGCTAAAATTTGTCTGAAAGTGGTTAAGCAAAACGGAGGATCTTGTACTTGTTTACATATACCTGCTATTAATGCCTCGTCTGCACTGATGTCACATAAAGAGGTTTGAAAGTTGAAAATGTTTGCAACAAGTACTAAAGGAAGAAAGTATGAAGTAAAAAGAGAGGCCATTTTAATTTCTTCAATAATTGTTACTCTGATTTTTGAAGTGAATGCAAGTGAATATATACCTATATATAGGGATGCCATTGAAGCAAAATAGGAATAAACATAAATTTTCTTCCCTTATTATCTACTGCAAGTATCTTTGACATATATAGAAATAATGTTAAGTTATATTCTTCTTCAGCTTCCAATCATATTTATAAATTTTGGTATATTTCTTCTTAACTAATTAAGTTATTTCCTCATCTGTACATTTCCACACCCATTCACCTTATGTGTAGTCAACAGTGAAACAAATTTAGTAAAAGCATAATAATTACTGACAAAAGTATTTTAAGTTTTTTTTCTTCAAAAATACTTTTATCTTAGGCATATTCCATTTATTCTATTTTACTTGGGTTTTATCACTTATAGTTGTATAAAATAATAATAGTCAAACTTAAGTTTTAACATGAAATTTGACCAAATGTATAATTCATTGGTATCATATATGACCTATAAATCTAGTCAAAGGGACACATGGAATTTGGGCTATGATCTTGAGAATAATTTTTTATTATTTTGTTTATTGCTTTTAGATATTTTACTTTATTAGCTGTTTTTCTGAAGTGGGCTTAAGCGATTTGGGCTAACTCACAATCTATATTGCATGTTTTACTTTAATAAAATATGATCCAATGGGTCTTTGATTAAAAAAAATAACTTACATAAATCCCATAGTGTAAGACCTCAATTACATCTTATCCATACTCTTTTTATTTTACAAAAATCCCTTAAAATATCAGTCATCCGGATACATAAGTTTCATCCGAATACATTAATTGTGATACATTATAAAACTTGGTCTGTTGCTCTTAATATGGAATATTAGCGTAAAATTGATTTTCTTTCCAACAAATCACGCATAACTAATTGATATCGATCCATTCCAATCTAACACTTCACCTTTTGAAAGAGCTAAAAAGAGTTAGAATTAGAAATAATCATTTTAGGAAAGGATGAAAATCTGGAAATTTGTTAAGTTATGTTAAGTTTGAGTTTTTGGTCAACTTCAAACAACCATAACTCCTAGCTCATGATGAGTTAGGTGTCTTCCAGATACCGTAGGAAATATCTTGGAATTATCTTTCCAACGCCTCCGAGTTTATGCGATTTCGAGTTTGTATGAGTGAAATATGGACATTTGAAGTTGAGTTGTTCAGGTAAGGAAAGTCTAAATCGGATTTTGGAAGGGTGTTTTAGTCTTTTCCTTACCCAATTAATTTAATTCGTTGTTAGGAGTTTATTTGGGGTCTAATATGATAGAGATCAGTTTAGAAAATTGGAAGTTCACGCTAGGGCTTGGAGAAAAGAGAAAAGAGGAGAAAGTAGAAGAAAAGTTAAGATTCGTCAAGAACGTTCAAGTTTGGTTGTCGATTTGGCCAAGGATTCAATCCTACGAGGTATGTGAGATCACATAGCATTGGGTTAGTTCACCCACGCTCCAATCATGATTCAGTTCAGCGAAGTTATAATGTTTTGAAAGCAAATCCTATGAGTTCTTGATGTAAATTCGTTTGAAATCTTGTGGGTTCTTGTTGTTGAAGTTTCCTGAGCTTGATTCATGTGATTAGGTGTGAATTTCGAGTTGGATCTTGCAAATATTGATGATTTAAATGTTCCTAAGCATTTGGGGAAAGAACTAAGTCGAAATAGGAGGCTTAGAGATGAAAAACGAAGAAGAAAAGTCAAAGTGTACTTGGGCAGGGGATTGGGGCACCGTCCTAGCCATAGCGCCCCAACTAGGGCTCTAATGTTTGACCTACAGGGCACCGCACCAGCCAGAGCACCCCAAGTCCCTCTCTGAAGTTTTAAGGTTGGCGCCCCGCGCCTCTCAGAGCGCCAGGGACGCCAGTTCTTCCCATTTCCCCCCTTCTTTCCATACTAGTTCCTTACATCGTACCTATGTTTCGTAGTTTATTCCGACAATCTAAGGTACGTCTAAACATCATGAAATATTACATAAACATGAGATCATGAACCTTGAATCCATAATTTAATTCAAGGAAAGTTAAGAGTCAAGTCAAGAAGTTAAGAATCAAGTCAAGAGAGTTTATAAGAGTTTTTCAAAAGTCTTTTACAAACGTTTTTAACTTTGTTTTAAGACTTAAGCTTTGAGTTGAGTAAAGAGTAAGAGTAAAAGTTCATTTCTTCAAAGAATATACGGGAACTAAGTATTCCCAAAAGAGTAAAGGTTTTCACATTTGAGTAAGAAAGGGAACACCGATTTCTAAGAGAGCTTTTAAGCTAAGTTTTGAGTAATTATCTCGAACCAAAGAAAGAGTTTTGTTTTAAAGACACATGATCTAAGTACAGTTTGGTAGTATAATTGAGCACCGATATGGGGACGTGAGTTCATAATAACTCAAGTCACCATAAATTATGTATCCATCATGGGTAGTAAATGATCATACTTTTTAGATGATTCCTTAGTGCTTTTTAGCATAGACTAGTGGAGCTACTTAGTTAAGGCGTTTTATATCTAATGGATCTACTTAGTTAAGGCGTTTTATATCTAGTGGATCTACGACAAAGTATAGGACAGTACTGGCAGCATTGGAAAGATGGTGTATCATCACTTGGACTCGTAGTGGTGGTTGTCGGTTAGAGAAACTCCCACAATATTATATTACTTTATTATATGAGAAAGTTGAATTGTTATTGCATTTCTTTAATAAACTGAGTTACTTTCTGATGTTTTAAAAGCTTTCCATATATTGCATGTGTATTGTTGCTTTATATTGAGTTAAGTTATTCATGAGTTGAGTAAAGTCAAGGTAAGTGTTCCTTTTAGATTCTTTTCAAGCTTACGTTATGTTTTAGTATTCCCCTCGCATACTCGTACATTCAATGTACTGACGTCATTTGATCTGCATCGTTGTTAGGAAGCAGACATAGGTAACCAAGATCATCATCCAACGCCTCGTTGATCCAGTTGAACACTCAAAGTCAGTTGGTGAGCCTCTGTTCTATCTGGAGGACTCTTTTTTATCTTTTGTTTTAGTTCTGTAGTTGTTAGGATGATCAGGTGTCTTGTCCTAACATCCCTTTTTGTTTTAGAGGCTTCATAGATAGTCAAACAGTTAGTTATGAGTCCTTTAACTTTGTATTGCAGATGTTTTGCTATGAGACTTGAATAGCCATATTGGCTAGTACAAAGATTTTTTTTAAAGACGTGTAAGTATTTCATAAGTTCCTTATTGAGGTATTTTTGATGTTTAAGTCTTCCGCTAAATAAATAAGTCAGTCCAAGGGTTCACTTGGGGCCAATAATGGTTCTCGATTGCCAGTCCCGCCCAGGGTGTAGGCTCGAAAAGTGACAAACTTAGTATCAGAGCACAAAGTTCAAGAGTCCTAGGGTGTCTATGAAGCCGTGTCCGTAGAGTCCTAGTTATCAGTGTGAAGTGCGCCATATTTATAATTAAGAGGCTGCGACACTTAGGAAATTTTCTCATTTCTTTCATACTCATTTCGTGCGATAGAGTTCATCTCTATAAAGTCTCTTCTAATTCGTGATTGTGCGTGTTTTTAGGTTAATCATGCCTCCACGAAGAGCTATCAGGGGTCGTCCTGCTAGAATGAATGTTGAGGAGCTAGACATGAAGTGACTGATACTTCGAGGATCCGAGAGTTCTTAAGGATGAATCTTCCAAGTTTTACTGGTTCAAGCACTATCGACGATCCGGAGAGTTTTGTTGAGGAGCTAAAAAATGTATTTGAGGTTATGCATGTTGCCGATGTTGAGCAAGTAGAACTAGTTGCATATCAACTGAAGAATGTTCCTAGGACTTGGTTTGACCAGTGGAAGAAGGGTAGAGCTGAGGGAGCACCACTTGCGAGTTGGGCTTGTTTTGAGGAGGCCTACTTGGCACGTTTCTTTCCATAAGAATTGACAGACGCCAAGGTACGAGAGTTTCTCACTCTTAAGCAAGATTCACTAAGTGTCCATGAGTATAGGTTGAAGTTCACCAAGCTATCCTGTTATGCTCCGGAGATGGTTGCGGAAATGAGGAGTAGAATGCGTTTGTGTGTTGCTGGGCTGTCTCGTCTGTCGAGTAAGGAAGGTAAGGTTGCAATGCTAATAGGTGACATGGATATAGCAAGGTTGATGGTCTATGTGTAGCAGGTTGAGGAAGAGAAGTTGAGGGATTGGGAGGAATTTAGAAATAAGAAGGCTAAGACGTCAGGGAATGAGTCCGGGCAACAAAGAAATAATGAGAACCAATCTTCTTTCCAACAAAATAAAAAGGGACCTGCTCCATCATCTGCTAGTGCACCTTCATCCAGAAACAAAGGTGAGTATAATAGTTAGAATTCACAGCATTTAAGAGCTAGACCTGCACAGTCTCAGGGTAGTGTGGCACAAAGAGGTAATTAGGCTCCTATATTTGCTATGTGTGGTAGAACTCACCTAGGTAAGTGTCGTGATGACTCCACAGGTTGTTTTAAGCTTGGACAAGAGGGTCACTTCATGAAAGAGTGCCCTAAGAATCGGCAAGGTAATGGAAATTAGGGAAATAGGGACCAATCTTCATCAGTTGGTCCACGAGACAGGGCTGCACCTAGAGGAGCAACTTTCGATACTGGCGGAGGATAAAACTACCTTTATGCTATCACTAGTCATCAAGAGCAAGAAAATTCTCCAGATGTTGTCACTGGTATGATCAAAGGCTTTACTCTTGATGTTTACGCTTTGCTAGACCCAGGAGCAAGTTTATCTTTGAAAATTCTCCAGATTCATTGAAAAATCCCTTCAAAGGGTGAATCTAACTAAGTTTTTTTAAAATAATGGCTAGTCATTAGTTTACTACAACTCTCACATCAATCCCATGTTCATAAGCCATTGTCCATTACTAACACACACACACAAACACACATAAACACGCACACGCGCTAACACTACAAGAAAACAAGAAATTAGCAATAGACAGAATTTTGTAGCTAAACCACAAAAAATCTATGTTAATTCAATTTAGCTACGAATTAGCGACGGATAACAAGAAAATTCAACTAGCTAGGAGGAATTAAATCCCATATTAATCCAATTTACCTACGAATTAGTGATGGAATATGAGAAAAATCAGTTACTTAAGAGCTTTATAACACGGATTATGTAGAAATTATCGATAAATTCCATAGCTACTACATGTTTTCTTATAGTGAAAGTATCTAATATTTTAGTCATGATTATTGTTTGATTGATTTATTATTAATGACATTATATAGGGGGAATGATTATTCATCTGGTATTTGGCAATTTGAGGGAAATTTCTATGTCCCAAGTGATTCATCTGGTATGACAATATTGCAAATATTTGGAGGATCACCATTAGACAACTTTAATGTTAAGAGTTTATGATGGAAACCTTTATTACTACAAAAAAAAAATTATTGAAACAAATATTTATAATAAATGGTATAGAGTAAATGTGATTCAATCATGATGTTGCAAGTAAATTAAAAGTTTATGTTAATGGAATTCTCAAGCATGAATCATCAGGAAGAGGTGGAGACTAACATTATTTTAAATTTGGAGTTTATACATAGGATAATGAGTCTAATTATATGGAGTCTCGTTGGAGTTCGATTAAACTTTATTAAGCATCGATCACCTTGGTGTTTTAACATAATCAAGCAGACTAGCTCTACATGGATCATGAAACATATATAATCTTGTTATGGTAATTTCATTTAATTAAGAAATATGATGTATTAAGACAAATATCATCCTCTTAGATTTATATGATCATGAGGTTGAGTTGAATAAGTTATAAAGATAAATGAAACAAGCTTCAATTAATCTTGCCTACATTGAAGTCCCAAGTTTTCATACAATCAATATTATATCTACCCTACATATTAATTGTTGACCGTTGATCATTCTAACAAAAAGGCTCTTATGAAAATGCCATGATAAGATAAATCACTTGAGAAATAAGAATAATTTATTAAAATATCAATCTCATCTTTATTAGCTACTATTTAAATCTCAAGAAAGATAAATTAATTTATAACAATCATATAAACTACCTATTTCTTAATGAGGCCTTCAGTAACTTTTGACATTATTAGTAGATCAAATTGTTTCCTACTTCTATCTAACATTTCAGGTGTCGTCTTGCTACCAAGTGCATTATGACAATCACTCATAAATCTGGGACACTTTGAAAGGTCATTTTCCAAGACAATATAATTCTTGTTAACTAATGATTGAGCAGCATCTTCGAGAATGGTTATCATCAATCCATAACCGACGTCACAAATAGCATACAAGTCTTGGGCCTCTTTGTCTTTTGCGGCTGCTTTAGCTGTCACTATGAAAACATGGTTGTTGTTAACATTTTGTATTGATTGCGCGATAGCAGCTCGTGTTACTTCTTCAGGAACATATGGATGAGCTAAAATTTATCTAAAAGTGGTTAAGCAAAACGTAGGATCTTGTACTTGTTTACATATACCTGCTATTAATGTCTCGTCTACATTAATATCACATAAAGAGATTTGAAAGTTAAATATATTTGCAACAAGTACTAAGGAAGAAAGTATGAAGTAAAAAGAGAGGTCATTTTAATTTCTTCAATAATTGTTACTCTGATTTTTGGAGTGAATGCAAGTGAATATATACCTATATATAGGGATGCCATTGAAGCAAAATAGGAATAAACATAAATTTTCTTACCTTATTATCTACTTCAAGTATCTATGACATATATAGAAAATATGTTTAAGTTATTTCCTTCTTCAGCTTCCAATCATATTTCTAAATTTTGGTATATTTCTTCCTAACTAATTAAGTTATTACCTCATATGTACATTCCCTTATCACCTATTTACCTTATGTGTAGTGAAATAAATTTAGTAAAAACATAATAATTAGGGAAAAGAGTTTGAAAAATACTCAAATCTTGGCCGAAATTGCTGTTACGATACCAATTTTTTTATGGAGGACCTTTTACCCCCCCCCCTCCCCTGCACTATTTAATAGTGTATTTTAAAGGTATACATGTGCCCACGTGGGCACATTACTATTTATAATGATGCAATATTTATGATGTCCACATGTGCACATATATACTTTTAAAATACACTATTAAATAGTGAAGGAGGGTAAAAGGTCATTTCCAAAGTTCTGTATTGTTACAACAATTTCGGTCAAAGTTCGAATATATTTCAGACTTTTTTCCCTAATAATTACTAAAAAAATTATTTCGAGTTCTTTTCCAAAAACATACTGTAATCTTAGGCATATCCCCTTTTTCTATTTTACTTGACTGATCACTTAATAGCTATATAAAATAATTGTAGTCAAACTTAAATTTTAACATAATTTGGTCAAACATATAATTCATTGGTATCATATGCTGTATAAATCTAGTCAAAGGGACACATGCAATTTGCGTTATGATCTTGTGAATAAAATTTCTTTTATTTATTTCTTTAGATTTTTACTTTCTAGTTGTTATTTGAAGTGGGCTCAAGCACTTTGGGCTAGCTCACAATGTATATTCCATGTTTATTCTAACAAAATTTGATTAAAAAAAATTCCAAAGAGACTCGCTATATTTGTGTCCCTTCAAGAAAATTAGGGATGGCAATGGAACGGGTGGGGTGAGTTCAAGGCTATGTGGGACGGGTTTAAGATTGTGTAGAGCGGTTTAAAGTGGATTTAAAAAAAAAACTAATGTGAGGCGGGGCGGGACAGTTTGCGGATATATGTGCTTTACGTCACGTCCAAAGCCGACACTCGAAAATCATTGCTAGTCTCGTTAATATAACTAAGTGTTTTTTTAATAATTGCTAGTCATCAGTTTACTACAACTCTCATATCAATTCATGTTCATACGCCATTTTCCGTTAATAACACACACACAAGAACGCTACTAGAAAACAAGAAATAAGCAAAAAACCAGAATTTTATAGCTAAACAACAAAAATTCTATGTTAATTCAATTTAGCTATGAATTAGCGACAAATAACCAAAAAAATTGATTAGCTAGGAGAAATCAAATCCCATGTTAATCCAATTTACCTATGGATTAGTGATGGATTTCGAGAAAAAACCAATTAGTTTGGAGCTTTATAACATGGATTATACAAAAATTATCAATAAATTCCACAGTTATTACATGTTTTTTTATAGTGAAAGTATCTAATATTTTAGTGATTATTTTTTAATTGATTTATTATTAATGATATTATATAGGGGTATGATTATTCATCTGGTATTTGGCAATTTGAGGGAAATTTATGTGTCAAGTGGTTCATCTGGTATGTCAATAATGTTAAGAATTTATGATGAAAATCTCTATTACTAATATAAAGAAAAAGTTATTGAATCAAATATTTATAATAAATGGTATAGAGTAAAAGCGATTCATGATGTTGGTGCAAGTTAATTAAAAATAATAAGCATAGACATAATATAATAGGTCATTTGAGAAATAAGAATGATTTAAATTTCAAGAGAGACAAATTAATTTGTAACAATCATATAAACTATTTATTTCTTAATGAGGCCTTCAGCAATTTGTGACATTATTACAAGATCGAATTGTTTCCTACTCCTATCTAACATTTCAGGCGTTGTCTTGCTACCAAGTGCATTCTGACAATCACTCACAAATTTGGAACACTTTATAAGGTCATTTTCCAAGCCATTATAATCCTTGTTAACTAATGATTTGGTGGCATCTTGGAGAACGGTTATCAATAATCCATAACTGCTATTACAAATAGCATACAAGTCTTGGGTCTCTTTGTCTTTTGCAGCTGCTTTAGCATCCTCTATGAAAGCACGGTTGTTGTTAGCATTTTGTGATGCTTGAGCGATAGCAGCTTCTGTTACTTCTTCAGGAACATATGGATAAGCTAAAATTTGCCTAAAAGTGATTAAGCAAAACGGAGGATCTTGTACTTGTCTACATATGCCCGCTATTAATGCTTCGTCTGCACTAATGTCACATAAAGAGGTTTGAAAATTGAAAATGTTTGCAACAAATACTAAGGGAAGAATGGATAAAGTAAAAAGAGAAGTCATTTTAATTTCTTCAATAATTGTTACTCTGATTTTTAAAGTGGATACAAGTGAATATATATATAGGGGTGACATTGAAGCAAAATAGGAATAAACATAAATTTTATTTCCTTATTATCTACTTCAAGTATCTATGACATATATAGAAATAGTGTTAAGTTATTTCCTTCTTCAGCTTCCTATCATATTTATAAATTTTGGAATATTTCTTTTATTTTAGGCATATCCCCTTTATTCTATTTTACTTGGCTTATATCACTTAATACTTTATAAAAGTAATAATAGTCAAACTTAAATTTTAACATGAAATTTGGTCAAATATATAATGCATTAGTATCATATGATGTATAAATCTAGTCAAAGGACACATAAAATTTGGGTTATTATCTTGAGAATAAAATTTCTTTTATTTATTGCTTTTAGATATATTTTACTTCCCTAGTTGTGTTTTGAAGTGGGATCAAGCACTTTGGGCTAGCTCACAATGTATATTCAAATGTTTATTCTAATAAAATCCAATCCAATAGGTCTTTGATTAAAAAAAAAAATAATCCAAAGAGACCCGCTATAACTGTGACCCTTTAAGGAAATGGTTTGTCAATGATTGAGAGTTTTTTTTTGGGAAAATTAGTAAACTAGTCAAACTCCCTAACATAATTATTAAAAGCATTTACACTTTAAAATAATTATTGAAAATGTTAATATGTCAATATTTTAGCAAATAAAATGTATCATAATATAATTGATTTTCTTTCCTTTTATTTCTCAAATTAGGCCCCACATTTAACTAATTTTACTCCTTATACGCGAAAAAGAAGAAAAGAAACTCTCATTACCCACTTTTCCCTCTTTCTAGGCTTTTACCCCAATTTCTTCCTTTCTCTCTCTTGAGTTTTTCACCATTGTTCTCTCCTTTTCTTGTCTCTCTCTTGAGTTTTTCACCATTGTTCTCTCATTTCTTGTCTAACAAAATCACCTCTTCTACTTTCCTCCAATTTGTTTAAGAAATCTCACAATTTTTTTTAAAATATTTTTCACTCACTGATAAAGGTAAATACATTGTCACTAAGTATCTTTTGATATTCAAAATTGAGTGTTGAAGATTTCAAAAAACTTGTTGAAGACCAAGTTAAGGAAGAACAATTTCATATTAGTTTGTTTTGTATTTGTAATTTTTTTTTTAGAATTTTGTATCCTTTCTCAATTAAAATTCAAATCTGTATGTATGCTATTAATATTTGTATTCATTCAAAATCTCATGTTGCATATATATGAATCTTGTATTTGTTCCTGATTTGAATTCATCCCAAAGGTATGTCAACTAGATATGTTTTTTATTTATAGGAAGCACAACTTCCTATTGGTTTGTTTTGATAAACTTTTTTAGAATTTTGTATCCTTTCTCAATTTTGTATTCAAAACCGTATGTATGCTATTAATATTTGTATTCATTCAAAAATCATGTTGCATAGTTTATGAATCTGGTATTGTTCCTAATTTGTATTCATTCTAAAGGTATGTCAACTAGTTATGTATTTTATTTAAGAATGATTGCAACAAATATTCACTTATTCCTTTTCAGTTTTATATTTCATTCTCACTTTTACATCATACTATTTTTTGTATTTTATATATTATTATACAAAATACTACATAAAAACGAGAATGAATACAAACACAAATAAAATACATAATATGACTTTAAAAAGGATACAAATTTTTGAAGAAAAAAAAATACATGAATACAAATACGTTTCTCAAATAACTATAGATTCATTTGGCATAACTATTGGAATGAATACAAACTAGTAAAAAAGAAATACAAGTTTCATTATACAAAATACAACATGAAAACTATAATGAATACAAATAATATACATATTGGAATGAATACGATTTAAAAAGGTTACAAAATTCTGGAAAAAAAAACAAAAATACATTGTGAAAAAGGCACATGTTTGAGTTTTCTTTAAAAAATGTAACTGATGAGAAAATTAAGTGATATTTATCTTTTTTATGAAATATTCTCTCCCTTGATTTTCTCCCTTTTGTTATTAAATAATTGCATTCTTTCAAATTAAGAAATACATAAATAAGATATATAACGAACTAAAATATTGACACTTTTAATAAATATTGAAAATGTGGCTAAGGGATCCTATTAAATGCTAAAATATTGACATTTTACAAAAATTTCCTTTTTTTTAGAGTTAATAGTCAAAAAAAACATTAAAAACTTTAATTTATTTATTCTCATACCTGATTATTATTAGGTGTATGAATTTCCTACCTTAACGTAATTATAATTAAATATTTCTCGAAAGACACCTCAATTATCAATTGTTCACTATATTTAACGCCATTGTTAGGTAGGAAAAATGAGCAAGTAATATGTGAGGTGTGTTACAATAAACATTTGGTGATAGTTCAGATAGAGAACTCACACACTTGATAGTTTAGATATAAAACTCAAAATTATAAAATTGTTTAGATGTGTTTTTTACCCTTTACACTTTTCTTACATACAATTCCTGATAATATCATCTCTACAGTTTGGAATTATGAACAGTATTCTTTTAAATAAATAGTTGATGAATGTGATTATTTTGATCAACCAACTACATATGTAACTTGCTTATAAAATATTATTTTTTAAAAAATAATTTATTTGAGGCATGTTTGAATGAAGCAATATAAAATTTAAGTGGAGTAATTTAAACGAGTTCAAACAATATGTATTTATCAATATTATTCATTCTAAAATCTCTTATTTTCAATTTGAGAAAAAACACCTCTAATGATCCGGTTGGTCATTTTTGAAAAGTTTCAGAAATTTATCGTTTTTGCCCCTCCTGATATCGACCATGAATCTTTTATGATTGAGTTTAAAAAGTTGGTTTCGAACTTTGAGTTAAAAGTAAATAATTTGGTAAGTTGGTGATCTTGAAAGGCAAAGTTGCTTAAAAGTGATTTTTGGAGTCTTTTGGAGTTTCGAGTGTTAGAATGGAATTCCGTCGATTTCATTAATCCCAAAATGTTGAATCAGAGTTGTGAGAGTTGTCGGTTTCAAATTCGGAGTCTTTTGGGGATTTGAGGTCCTAAATTGTGAAATTGTGGAAATTTAGCCTTTTGATTAACTTTGGTCAACAAATGGGGTTTAGATGCTCGGATCGAAATTGAGTTTCATTGGATTTGGGGGATGATTTTAGGCCTAGGTGAGGTCTTGGTTGATTTTTGATAGGTCTCGAGCTTGTTTTAGCCTTTTAGGTATTGAGCTAGTTTCTCGTGGTTTTCACGGATGTCGGGTCAAGGAGACCTCGGATTCGTGTTTTGACAGTTTCATTGAGTCTGAAACATCAAGTATAATTGATTTGCGTATATGGTTTGTGTGCACGGGATTGTATAACATCGAGTATAATTGATTTGCGTATTTCTTTCATTTGCATTCGTTTGAGGCTGACTTATCTTGGTGGGAATAGACAAGTGTCATTACGTCCATTTTTGGGTCGTGACACCACATTTCTATAGTTATTTCTTATAACTCATGGAACTAATGTTATTTCGGTAAATTTAGTACAACAATAAGAAAATGTCTCGTGAAATTTTATAAGTAAAGTTTCAAAATGATAGAATATACATACATATATACACGGGTCTTATCCCTACTTCAAGAGTTAAAAATGATGTTTTCAATAGACCCAAAACTTAATTTCGATAAGCATAGTACTTACATCAATTTGATTATTTTCCAAGAAACAATATAATTCTACAAATTTCTCAAAAAATATGTACAATGAAGTTTTAGAGGTGGAATATGGCTATCCACCCTGCTACAATTGAATAACACTTTGTATGTGCTTATCAATTGAGATACTGCATTGTCGGGTGAACATAATTTTAGGAGTCAAATGTCAAAGTTGAGTGATTTTATTAATACAAAATAAAATTTAATGATCGTATGACTTTACGAAATGAGCTACAATTACAGATTTCTTTCATCAATCTTGAAAGAATTTATATTCAAGTGGCTTTAAAATTTGTGCCTTGGAATTTAAATACTTATACATTTAGTTATAAATTTATCAACGCAATAGCTCTTTTTAATATTTAGTTAGTGAAATATACTTATTTTTAAGATTTTAAATTTAAATAATTTTCTTATCTTTTATAATATTGAAAAATTAAAATAATTTCTGAATAAGTTTTGTCTCTAATAACTAAATAAAACGTAATATTAAATTTTATTATGGGTGTATAAAAACCAATGACATTTAATTAATTTTTTTAAATGTCGAAATAAACAAAACTATCATAGTGAAGTTTGCCTATCTATGAAATTTCTTTGGGAGGGATTCAAAATTTTCTTAGTAAAAATCTCACGAGCTAAATCTGAATACCTCATAATAAACGTTTCATATTCAAAATAAAACAACAATATGAAATTTACTTTTTCACTCATTTTCTTGTAAAATTTATCAAAGATGCCCCAACCAAACTTTGGAGCTACATGACTTCAAATCGTGCTTTGCAGTTTTTAATCGAATACCAAAATATTCGAAATATTCAGATCAAATTCAGTTTAATCTGATGATAATAAAGCAAAAATTGTCAAAAAACTCGATTGGTCGAAAGTATTTTCAGCCAAGTAGAATGTCCTTTTGGATTGCTAAGATCTGTGGTTCCAATACTTATTATTAACTTACACCTTACTAAATAAAGCATAAATAGGTACTAGAGATTGAAAAAAAAATAAAAAAATCTAACAAGTAGGCTGAAAAAATATCTCAAGGCTCAAACGAAAATGAAAAGCATAGACATAATATAATAAGCCACTTGAGAAATAAGAATGATTTAATAAAATACCAATCTCCTCCTTAACTTTCAAGAAAGACAAATTAATTTATAACAATCATATAAACTACCTATTTCTTAATGAGGCCTTCAGCAGCTTTTGACATTATTATAAGATCGAATTGTTTTCTACTTCTATCTAACATTTCAGGTGTTGTCTTGCTACCAAGTACATTCTGACAATCACTCACAATTTGGGACACTTTGAAAGGTCATTTTCCAAGTCATTATAATCCTTGTTAGCTAATGATTGGGCAGCATCTTGGAGAACGGTTATCAACAATCCATAACTGCTGTCACAAATAGCATACAAGTCTTGAGTCTCTTTGTCTTTTGCGGCTGCTTTAGCTGCCTCTATGAAAGCATGGTTGTTGTTAGCATTTTGTAATGATTGAGCGATAGCAGCTCGTGTTACTTCTTCAGGAACATATGGATGAGCTAAAATTTGTCTAAAAGTGTTTAAGCAAAACGGAGGATCTTGTACTTGTCTACATATACCTGCTATCAATGCCTCGTCTGCACTAGTGTCACATAAAGAGGTTTGAAAGTTGAAAATGTTTGCAACAAGTACTAAATGAAGAAAGTATGAAGTAAAAAAAGAAGCCATTTTAATTTCTTCAAGAATTGTTACTCTGATTTTTGAAGTGGATGCAAGTGAATATACCTATATATAGGGATGATATTGAAGCAAAATAGGAATAAACATAAAGTTTATTACCTTGTTATCTACTTCAAGTATCTATGACATATATAGAAATAATGTTAAGTTATTTCCTTCTTCAGATTCCAATCATATATAGGAAAAATGTTAAATTTTGGTATATTTTTTCCCAACTAATTAAGTAATTTCCTCATATGTATATTCCCTTATCACCCATTTACCTTATGTGTAGGGAAACAAATTTAGTAAAAGCATAATAAATACTAACAAAATTATTTTGAGTTCTTTTCCAAAAAAAATACTTTTATTTTAGGCATATCCCCTCTATTCTATTTTACTTGGATTTTATTATAAATAAATTATTATTTTTACTGTTCATTTTAGCAAATTAAAAGATATATTTCTCCCAATATTATCTTTATCACTTAACAGTTATATAAATTAATAATAGTCCAACTTAAATTTTTAAAACATAATTAATATAGTCAAAGGGACACATAATTTGGTCAAACATGTAATTTTTTGGTATCATTTGATGTATAAATCTAGTCAAAGGGACACATAAAATTTGGGCTATGAACTTGAGTTCACTAACAAACCATTTTCAAAGAGACCTTCAATTAAATGGTTTATCAAGAGTTGAAATCTGTTTTTTTTTTCCTTTTTAGAGTCAATCGTCAAAAATACATTAAAAGTATTTTTATCTATATTTTTAGTTTCATGTGTATGAGTTTTTACCTGTACTATCACCATATATTTTATCGAATTACATCTCAACTTGTTCACTTTTTGTACTTGCACCATTGTTAGGTTGAAAAAGTGAACGACTAATATTTGAAGTATGTTTCAAAAAATATTTGATAATAGTTCAATTAGAAAACTCTTATATCTAAAAGGTCAAATATAAAATTCAAAAAATTAGAATATTTGAAATGTATTTTTGACCGTTTACTCTCCATTTTTACACACAATTTCTGGTAATATCATCTCTAAATGGATGGTATGTTGCGTTAGAGTTTGGAAATATGAACAATAATTTTATATAATTGACTAGCGAATATAATTATTGCAACAAATTGACACAGTGAAACACCAACTACACTTATATTAATACCCTTTCTCTCAACTTACAAGTAGTAGATATATTGAAGTCCCTAGAATCATAAATACAAGAGGAAATTGCAAGAGTAGCAAAACTAATGATAGAAGAAGAAGGAGGTGAGGGACTTAGAAGAAATTGAGAGAGAAAGAGTGTCCACTGATAACAAAAAGTACTCTGCCCTGCACTGCTCCACTCACGATGCTTTATACCTACTGCTTTGCCAATTTTACCCCTTTTTACGTGAACTTCCCCCTTTCACACGTAATCACCAAGTCTTTTAGGAGGAATGACCTTTCTAGCAGTCTTACGTGGCAGTCCCATGTGCTCATCCTGAGTGGCATCCCAGTCAACAATCGTCTCATTCACAACAATTATTTTGATAGATCAGTCTAATATTTAACTTACCTCTATTATATTAAAAGTACTTTTTTAAAATTAAACTTTTTGATTTGAGACCAGTTTAAATGACGCAATACGAATATCAGGAGGAATAAATCAAATGAGTACAAACATATGTACGTATTTAGCAATATTGTTCATGAAAATCTCTTATTTTCCATTTTAGAATAAACACCGTTTCTATAGTTATATTTTTTAAGCATAATATATAAATGTATTTTATAACTTGACCTTATATTTATACTCTCTAATATGTGAGGTGTGTTATTATAAACATTTGGTAATAGTTTAAGTAGAAAACTCACACATTTGATAGTTTAGATATAAAATTTGAAAATTCAAAATATTTTAAAGAGAAAATACATAGAAACCCCATTAAACTATAACTCTTTTTTGAAAAAGACACTTAAACTTTGCGGGGATCCTAATACACCCCTAAACTAATTTAAAGTGAAATTATTGAACCCTTTTTTGGAATTTAATACAGAGAGTGTATAACACTCACCTATAGAGCGTGAAAACTAAAAAAAAATATGATTAATCTTTTTTTTGCAATATTTTTTATTAAATATATAAATAATCTTTTATTTTAGTGTTAATTTTTTTTTCTTTCTTCTCCTTCCTAAGCTTCACCATTGTCCATTGAAGGAGACAATGGCTTCGAGATTTTTTTTTTCTTTTTCTTTCTCTTTCTCCTTTCGTTTTCCATTCAAATTGAATTTTAATAGAGATTCAGTTCTAACTGAATAACACAATCTTAATCCATCAATAAAATCCCTTTTTAATTCGGTCACCGGCAAAAAAAATCATTGACAACTAGCTGATTTCCTTTGCGATAGCGATGATGAAAGATTTATTGTTTCATCCTTAAATTTCTACACCTCCCCGGTGAGACCGGCGGGGGTGAGAAGCGCCGTAAAAATGATGCAACGTCAAAGAAAAAATCGTATTTCAAGTGACTTCTGATCAATTTCGGGGATAAAATAGTGTTCAAACCAACCAAAAATTATCTCATCTGAGCCTGAAGAGAGAATTTATGGTTTTTTCAAATACAACCCATGTTGATTTAGAGCAAAAATTAATGTTAAAATCACAAAAAGAAATTTTAATTTGAAAAAAATTAATTTGATAGCGGATTTAATTTCTCAATTTCAATTTTGATTTGGTGATAGACAAAATGAAAATGATGTTGTGGCAACAAGATTGTCAGCTAAGAAGACCCAGCGAAGAAGACCAAAGGCTGAGGTTAAGCAGAAATTGAAGAAGGAAATGAAAATATCTAATTAAAACTAAGAAAGAAAGAAAAAAAACATAAATAAAAATAAAGAATATAAAATTATATAAAATTGACATGTGGCAAGCAGTAATTGGTGCGTGCATTCACTTTCTTTCTTATAAGTGGAATTGACCAAAAAATGAGATATTTATATCACTTTTAAAGTGTTCAATGGGGTACTAGGACCTTTGTAAAGTTTGAGTGTCTTTTTAAAAAATGTGCTATAGTTGAATAGGATAATTATGTATTTCCTCTATTTTAAATGTGTTTATGACCTTGCACTCTTTTTTTACATACTATTCACGATAATATCATCTCTGAATGAACGGTAGATCTTTAGTATTAGACGTTATATTAGAGTTTGAAAATAAGAACAATATTCTTTTATATAAATGGCTGGTGAATGTAATTATTTTGATCGACCAATCACATATGTGTTGACACCCAATTTTGACCGTCCCCAATGTAAATTAATCATCGAGCTTCTTTCATTTTAAACGATCTAAAATAATTGGTTTTGTAAATTTCAAAAATAGTTTGCGAGTTATTTTAAATAAATTATGTCACTTATTATAACTTTTAGACCACACTTATATTTTACATGTTTATATATATAATTGATACTCCCTCCGTTTCACAAAGATTGATCTGGTTTGACTTGGCACGGAGTTTAATATTAAGGGAAGACTTTTGCCATATCATCACAAATATATATAAACTACCGATTATGCCCTTCAGTGAAGTAAATGAACTTGTGAAAAGAAGAGAAAGTGAATGGATACATGTTAATACCAAAAAGAAAGTTCAAATACTATACACAATTATGACATCTCTAGCATGCTGTCTCATTTGCATTAAATGTGTGTCCATTTTTAATTTTCTTTAAGTTTGTCATTTCTCTCTCATAAAATCATTCTTCAATTTTCTTTTTTAAATTTAGTGTCTTATCCAATTCTCTCTTTTTCTTGAAGAGCAAAGCTTATCTTAGTGAAGATTAGCAATGTTAAAAAAAAATTCAACAATTACAGGTTGATTTATTTATTTATTTCAACAATTACAGGTTAATTTATTGGTTTTTTTCTTCTTTTATATTCTAGATTATTTCTTTTATATTCTTCTTTATTTTAAAAAAGATTACTTATGATTTCCTAGTCTACATAGCCTCCAACAATGATTAAAGATTTTGGAGGGTAAATTTTCGTTTTCCTCCATGGAGCCAAATAATTTTGCTAAATATTTTAAATTTATTGATAATAAGGTTATGTATTTATAGTGATGCTGAGATTTTTTACCCTTTGTACATACAAAAACAATGAACTCACAATTAAATCCAACTACAGTAAATTCAAGACTATATTGCAAGGATCGTCAAGCTATTGGTGAATGGCTTTTGAAAGAAAGCAAAGCAGGGCGTCTTCGATATGGGTCTGTAAAGCAAGCTGCAGAGTTATTTCACACTTCGGAAAGTACGATCAAACGAATTTGGATGTCACGACCCGAGCCTACACCCTGGACGTGGCCGGCACTCGAAGACCATTGTTGGTCCCCAAGCGAACCCTCATCCTGGCTGACTACAAGCGGAAAACTGATTCAAGCATACAAAGCTTAAAAACTGAAATAAAAGTTCATAAAACTTAAATATAAACTTTAAGTCCAAAGAAAACTCTGTATAATAAAATATATACAACTCGCCATAAAAAGGCAACTTTAGTCTTTAAAACATTTAATAAAATAAATGATACAGACTTCTCAACTGTACTGACTATCTATGAAGCCTCTAACTGATAAAGACGGAAGTCGGGACAAGACCCACGACATCCTAACAATTGATATAACTTAAAGGTAAATGAAATCCTCTGAAACCAAGGAGGCTCACCATAGCTAACTCGAACTCTCGGATGTATCAACGAAGCTCCTGTTGATGATCCTGAATACCTGTGTCTGCATCATGAAAAGATGCAGGCCAAATGGCTCAGTACGTGGAATGTACGAGCATGTAAGGGGAATTCTAAAACATAAACATAAGCTTGAAACTTGATAAAAAGGAAACATACTTGCCTGTTTTCAATCTTACTCAACTCAAGGAATACTCCAAACTACTCAAACTTACTCAACTCAGAAGTACTCAAGGATAAGATACTCAACTCAGAGATTAGATACTCAACTCAAGGATATGATATTCGACTCAAAGATATGATATTCGACTCTGGATACTCAACTCTGGATACTCAACTTTGAATACTCAACTAAATATGACTAAACTCATTTCAATATAAAGCAATTTAAAACAAGTGCAATATAAAGAAACAAACTGTTTAAAAACATGCTGTCAAATCTGTGTGTATGCAAGGATACAACATAACTCTGAAATGTATATAAAAATACAATAAACTGATGTATATAAAAATACAATAAATTCTGTGGGAGTTTCTCTAACCGACAACCATCACATTAGAGCTATAGTGATGATATAACGATCTACCTCACGCTGCCAGCGCATCCTATACCCAGCCAAAGGTATAGGACCTGAACTACTAATGGATCCACTAGTCTATGTGAAAAAGGTTCATCTAAAAAGTATGACCCTTTTCTACCCATGATGGCTACATGGTTTATGGGGGCTGTGAGTTGTCTGAACTCTCCCCCATATCAGTGCTCAATACTACTCCCAAAATATACTAGCTCTTATGTTTTAAAAACATACTTTTTTTCTGCTGATTTGAGATAATTGCTCAAAAACTTAGCTCAAAGGCTATCTTGGAAATCTCAGTTTCCCTGCTTGCTTCATTTAGAAAGCTATTACTCTTTTCTGAAAACTAGCCCGAAAGCCCTTTGGAAATCTCAGTTTCCGTTCTTATTTAAATGTGAAAACATTTATAAACTCTTTGGGAATACTTAGTCCCCATATACTTTTGAAGAAAAAGACTTCAAACTTTACTCTTTACTCTTTACTGAACTCAAAACTTAAGTCTTAAAACAAAGTTAAAACGTTTGTAAAAGACTTCTTAAAATATGGTTCATACCGAATTATGGACATGAACTACTCAATGCAAGATTTTCAATAACCATAGATAGAACTCAAATACTTGGAACTCAAGAACTTCAATGATACTACTCATTTAAAGAATGCTCAACTCAGAGTTCATGCGGAATTATGAGCATGAACAACTCAACTCAATGACTCAAAAATACCTCTCATCTCAAGACTGTTCGACTTATAAGATTCATGCGGAATTATGGGCATGAACAATTCAACTCAAAGACTTTATGGGTAACATGTAATAGTCCCATGCTTAGAAATATAATCTCAAAGGGTATTAGGAACTCAATACTCAAGACTTAGAACTTGAAGATACTACTCCTCTCAAAGATACTCAACTTCTGGAGGTCATGCGGAATTTATGGGCATGAACGACTTGACTCGTAGGTCTACATAACATTATGAAACTCATGTATTTGACTCTTCTCATTCTCTGACTTACTTCCTCAAAACTTAGTTCAAATCGATAATTGATCTCAAAGGATTCACAATTGAACTCAAAGGCTTTCTTGAACTCTACTCTTAACTCTCTCTTGAATTTGAATTATGAATTATCAATTCAAGAGTTATGATTCATGATATGAAGGATCTCAATAACAATATAGCTATTCGATAATTAGGAATATAACTTTTAAAAGAAACGTGAATTCAAGAACTCAAAATCAACTTATCTCAAGAATACTCAAATCTAGGGAAAGTTTCCTAGATTACTCTTTTACTGATCTGAAAGTAGATGTATGGTGTGAGGACGAACTAGTCCAACACTATGATAGCCTTACATACCTAGAAGAACAAGATTCTTGAAGAATCTTGAAGAATCTTTAAGAATCTTGAAGAATCTTGAAGAAGAACTTGATTAGCAGCTTTGAAACCCTAGCTTGAAGGTAAACAATCAAGAAGACCTTTCTTGAGATTCTCGAGTTAGTTTCTTAAAATCTCTATAGCCAAAAATTATGATTTTCATGAGTGAAGATGAAAATCTTATTGTTTTGAGCTTTTTATTAGTCAAGAAATTCGTTGATGGTTTTCTTGGAGGTAAAAAGACAAAAACCGATTATTTTCAATATTTTCCCGTCGGCTAATTCGTAACAGCACTGTATAGGTTACTAAAATAGTCATAACTTTTTACTCAGATATTGGATTGACGTGAAATTGGTGGGGTTGGAAAGTAGATTCAATTACCTTTAATTGGATAAGTTATGGCTCACGTAACTCTTAATATTCTAAGAGATATGGTCATTTAAAGTTGACCTAAGCAGAATCTTATTTCAAAACTTAATAAACTTCAAGAACACTTATTAAGAACTCATCAAGAACTTAAATCCACAAATTTCAAGAACGAAATTACGCTGAATAAATCATGATTGGCGTGTGGGTGAAAGAACCCAATACTATGAAAGCTTACATACCTCTTAGGGATTAAACCCATGGCGAAAATCCGCAACAAGATGCAAGAATCTCGACGAACGCTTTCATCCTTTCTCTTTTCTCCTCTTTTCTCTTCTTCTTTTCTCTTCTTGAATTCTCAACTAAAACCCTACGTGTATTTTAGGATTATAAAACTGAACCTAATAGGATTAGACCCTTAAAATATTACTAAAAACGAATTAAATCTGGTTGGGTAAGGAAAAGACCAAAATACCCCTCTTTATTTTCGGCTAACTTTCCTTAACTGGACAGCCTATTTTCAAAAGGTCATATCTCACTCATCTGACCTCGAAACTTAGCAAACTCAGCGGTGTTGGAAAGATAATTCAAAGATCTCTCCTACGATATCTGGTAGTACACCTAAGTCATCCTGAGCTATAAGTTATGGTCGTTTGAAGTCAACCCAAAACTCATACTTAGCTTAACTTGTAAAATTTCAGATTTAATTCTTTTTGGAACTCAAGGTGCTACATCTAGTGACCTTAACACTTAAGAATTTTTTTTTAATTCCTTGCAAAAATCTCACTCACTACGAAGAAAGGTTCGGATCTTAGTTCAAAAAATTTCTGAAGTGTTACATTGGAGACAAACAAGATTATCTCTTGATAATGGAACTACATTAAATCTTTCACCGAGACTTGTTGGTACAGTTGGGAGAAAACTAATTCAAATCAATTTTAATCGAATAAAAGAAATTCCTCTTTATTGTCGAACAAATATTCGATCTTTAGCATGTGCGGTCAACCTGTCAACATCAACTCTTTTTCGACGTATCAAAGAAGGTGCTATAAGGGCGCACACAAATGCTATAAAGCCTCATCTGACAGAGAATAATAAAAAGGGAAGGGTTCAATTTTGTTTATCAATGCTTGATTCGGATACTCTTCATTCGAATCCAAAATTTTCAGATATGTTCAATTATGTTCACATAGATGAAAAATGATTTCTTCTATCTAAGAAATGTGAACGGTACTATCTCCTTCCAGAAGAACTAGAGTCTAATCCATATAGATCATGTAAAAGTAAGAACTTCATCACCAAAGTTATGTTCATGGCTGTTGTTGCACGTCCTAGATTTGATCAAAATGGAGTTTAATTGTTCTCGGGAAAAATAGGGATCTTTCCTTTTATGGTCAAGGAGGCAGCCAAGCGTTATAGCAAAAATCGAGCTGCAGGAACTTTGGAAAGAAAACTTATTTTATCTGTGACGAAAGATATCACAAGGGATTGCTTGATCGAAAAAATTCTTCAGGCAATTAGATTAAAATGGCCAATTTCAGAGTCAAATACTCTTATTTTCATCCAACAAGATAACGCAAGACCTCATATTGATATAAATGATATGGAATTTAACGAAGCTGCTCGAGAAGGTGGATTTGATATCAGACTTTGCTTTCAGCCTCCTAATAGCCCGAATTTAAATGTTTTAGATCTTGGATTCTTTAGAGCCATTCAATCTCTTCAATATCAAAAGGCTCATTTAACCATTGATGAGTTGATAAATGCAGTTGAAACATCTTTTAACGAAATGAAATGGGAGCGACTCAATCACGTGTTTCTAACTTTGCAAGCTTGCATGATTGAAGTGATGAAAGCTAAAGGAGGGAACAACTATAAAGTGCCACACATGATGAAAGAAAGATTAGAACGAGAAGGAAATCTTCCGATTCAACTTTCTTGTGATATTGACATTGTCAATGAAGCTAATGCTCTGCTTCAAGTGTGATATGAAATATATGTATGTCAATCCTAATAGGAGTTGGTGCGGCCTCTTTTTTGGTATAAGATCATATATGTAGATGATCTTTTTTTTGTATAAGCTCCTACATGGCTGGCCTTTTTTATCTTATTTTATGTAAATTTCTACATCTAAAATTAATGTAATTTTATCTCTCAATTGAAGAGATTAATGTACACAAAGAAATTATTCATATTATGAGTGTTTTTAAATTTGATGGTCTCAACTAAGCCTTTTGATAATTCAATAGTGATATGCACTTGAATATTCCTATGATGGTGTTAATAAGAAAATTTCTTTGTTGAAACATTATGAATTGGTACTATCCTAAGTATTGCACTAGAAAAAAAATGAAAAAGACAAAAAATTAGGAAAGAATAAAATAGAAAGAAGAAGTTAAAAGTGGCAAAGTTAACAATTTAATTGGTTGTACTTTTAAATGATTACCGTATTTTCCATCCAATAAAAAATATTAATCTGACATGTTTTTATATCACTGGGTCCATGCTTAGTGAATTTTTAAATTGATGGTAAGGGTATTATTGGAATCATAAAATTTAGGTGTTGCCATAAAAGGAAATGAGTCATTTATTTTGAAACAGACTAAAAAGGAAAGGAGGTCAATCTTTTTGAAACGGAGGGAGTATAAGTTTAGGAACATTCGAAAATCGTCTCAAAATATATTTAGTTTTACTTAAATATTTGGTTAATTAGTTTAGTTATATAATAATTTATATTTTTGAGATAAGTAGTTTATAATTAAATCGATTATTATATTTCGTTAAGATTGATAAGCTCATAAATTAATTATATTAATTCATCTTATTTTAATTATTAGCCGAACTTGCCCCAATTAACTAAGTTTGGCCATACTTGTAATTTAAATTGGCTAATTTTGCAACTCATTTGACCAAGTCCTAAATTACAAATCTAATCCCTTCCTTACAAATTATTTCAACCCTTTCAGGCCAACTTTGGGACTTAATTTCAGCAAAATAGTTGATCCAACAATACAATATCAATACTAAATACTAAAAGAACCCAGTATATTCCTCTAGCCCTTTTTCCATTTTCTTCAGCCCAATTCCATTACTTCCCGACCCGGCCCACTTTTTTTTTCTTCAAGAACTCAGATGCTCAAGATGCTAACAGCTTCCAAGCCTCACGATTCCAACAGTAAAGCATCGCCTTCAACGTCTCCAAACGACGTCGATTTTTCCGTCAAAACACACGGAGCAGCGAGGGACAGAGATAGAGCACTTCAAATTTTGTCGTCTCCCTCCCGTCCCTGTCCGCATTAACATCGCAGCAGCGAGGGACAGAGATAGAGCACTTCAAATTTTGTCGTCTCCTTCCCGTCCCTGTCCGCATTAGTAGCGCAGTAGCAGGCAACAGGCACGCGATTTCTCCCCTTTCCTCTTCCGAAATGGGTTGAAATCGCAAGAAAAAAGGTGTCTCGCCCAAATCGTGAAAGTTTTGAAGAGTTTCGAATTTTGAATTGGCCCTCTTCTTATCGATTTCTGTCCGTTTTCCCCCCATGGGAGAACCCTAAAAAATCCCTTATATATTCCCTCTTACTCACTACTGAAAGGGGAGGGGATTTTAGTTGTTGAAAAAAAAATACATATATATAAATATAAGAATACATATATAAAATCAGTAGCCATATTCAGGCCAGAATCGACAAGAGATTTGCTTTTGTGCTCGCTGCTTGCAAAGCTCGTTGGAATCTAGTCGTGGTATTGAAGCTGTCGTTCCCCTGCTCGTCTAGTCTCGATTCTGCTGCACTCTAAAAGGTAACATATATCCCTGCTCATTGTCATTCGTCTCCCAATGTGTTGCTTGTTTGATTTCGACGGTAAAATGTAGATTCGTAAGTTCCATAGAGCTCGTAGTAACCTGCTTGGATCGTCTTACTTGCATAATCAATTTGGTCTTCATATACTCTTCAGTATCTTCTTTTTTTCTCTGTTTTTTTCGCTTAAGTCATAGTGAGTTCGAAACCTTGCTTCTGTAGATGTACAAATCTCATGTTCAACACCTCGTATCTCTTCTTTAAGTGATTTGGGTTAAAACTTGACTAGTGATTTCTGACGGATTAAAGAATGGGTTCTCATTTGCTTGCATATTTGAGCATCTACTATTGGGATTCTCTTCACTTTGTTTTGGTCCCATTTTTTATGTGAGCCGGCATCTCTGTTTCCTATATTGTGAGATTGCCCAATGAACTAAGTGATTAGGGATATAGTTAATGTATCTTCTTTATCACTAAGTTAAAAGGGCAAGATTCAGCTTCTTTCTTAAGTCGTTTTTAGATTTTTATAACATGTCGTTTCTTGGTGCTGACAATTTCGAGTTCACTTGGAATATGGGTGTCCTGTTTGAGCAGTATGTTTGCTTTAGTTTGTTCTTTTCCTAAACTGAAATAAAATTGAGAAGTATGTCCATTAATTATTAGGATACGCTGTCACTTCTTTGTTTTTTTTTTCTTTCACGTCTCTCCCTCCTCATCTCGTTTGTTCTTTTCCTTAGTTTGTATGTAGTCATAGCTGAAAACTTGAGCATTCTGTCTTTTATTTACTGTTGTCCAGATCTGCTTAATTTCATGAAGATTAATTTTACTTCGAATCATATTTCATTGTATGATTTTTAAAGTCTCCCTCCTGTGTCAAGACTTGAGTTCTCTAATTTATTCCTAAAAGTTTAAGTGTTTTCTCATATTAGCGGATAATGTTTGAGTTTCAATTTTTCTTTGTGTGCTATATCGTGGCCAGAAGCAGTAATTTAATTAGCTTAACAACTTATTTCTTTTTTTTTAGTAAAACGTTTAAGTTATACTTTTCCTCAATTTGTCGAACAAGAATTCCCTTTTTTTACAGCAACATTGCAATATATTTTTTTTATATATTTTTATTTATTTACTTTTCTTTTAATCCTTTCTTGCTTTGTTCCAAGTTTCTATTGGTGTGAAATTGGTTTGTTCTCTTCTTTGATATGAGTCCCGTAAAGCATGCCAACATGATTTATTTGTTTGTGTCAATTTTTTATTTATGATTCTATGTCTTATTTCCTTGGCTAACACAACTATTTTATGTGTATGTGAATCTACCTTGAGTCCTCACGAACTTCTCCATCCCTCTTTGCATTTCGATTGAGGCCGGAAAGGCCCAAATTTGCTTTTTTTTACTCGAGTCAACTTCGGTATCGGATCAGCAAATCGGCGAACAGGTTATAGACAGATGAGGGCTGGAAATTAAATTTTTCAGGTTCCGAAAAGCCGAAAAACAGGCTGCGTACCTGTTGTTACAGCAGTGTACACTGATATGCATGGCAAAAAAATACCAAATACGGGATTAAAAATGAAATGCAAGTTGCAGGGGGTTAATATAGACTGTATACACTCGGTATACAATTCGATATACACGAAAATGGATCAAAATATGGCATGTATACATCGATATACCTTTGCTGTATACAGGTGTTTGGGAGCGAAAATGGGCCCAAAAAGGTCCAAAAAAATGGCCCGACAACAGAATTTTGATCGAATGGGCCCAAAATCATGTCGGAAATTTTTTTAGAATAGGACAGGTTCAACAAACTCGAGGAATTTGGGCCGTTCAATACTTTCTCCCTTGCTCTTATTTATTTTATTGTACTTGACTAACATTTGATTATTTTATGATTTAACTTAGTTAAATTCCCGAAGATAGCCATTTCACTCTTTTTTTTATGTATTCAATTTAAAATGTTTATATTTTTGTTCTTAGCTTTATTTTTTATTATTCGTCTCGTCACTTAAACTATCCCCCTTTAGAAAATTTCCCTTTAGTTCATTCACCCTTAAGATAAATAAAATGATAAAAATAGTAGTAGTAATAAATAAATAAGTTAAAATAAATGAGCTTTTTTACTTAATTAAAATTTCAAAAATTAGTTAAAATAAATAAGTTCTTTTATTTAGTCAAAATTTCAAATTAGTTAAAATAAGTAAGTTCTCTTATTTAGTTAAATTTTCAAAATAAGTAAAAATAAATGAATTCTTTTACTTAGCTAAAATTTCAAAATTAGTCAAAATCATTTTGGTCAAATCGCCGATCAACAGCGAGTTAGCGGGCATTTCGAGGGCCTAACACCTTCTCGGAATGTACATTGAACTCCGAACCCTTTTATTTTCAATTGATTTTATCTGTTTAAATCTTTTGAAAACCTTTAATTTTTTCTTGATTTTTTAGTAAAAATTAAGTGGCGACTCTGTCATTTTGGAAATTCGATTTCTCTTAAACCATAAGTTTAATCGATTTTTCAAAAACTCAGTCATTTTCCTTTTATATATCTTTTGAAATAAAACAGAAATGGCGACTCTGCTAGAGATTTAATTAAGTTCTAATCATAAAATTTGACTTGTTTGACTAATTGTATTAATTGCTAAATTGTTTATCTGCTCTCAACGTGTTTAAATTGATATAACTGTCATTGCATTTCATGGCATATTCTCTTCTATGTATAGTATATTAAAGGACAGTTTTGCGGAATCGCAACCGGACTTTTTTATACTCAACCCTTTTTCGGAATGATCGGCAATTTATTGATTCGTCATGCGTCCAATGGTTGTCGTGAATTCCAGCCTGAGTTGTCCACTTGGGTTCCTGGTCTCTCAAAAGCCACTCTTAGTCAACTAGCGTAGAGCGAAACCAAATCCCGACTTTTAGCGCATTTTGAACTAAGTTGACCCAACACCCAAGGCGTGTTGGGCCCATTAGAAGCCCACCTTGTGTCTGTTTGGCCCATCTTGCCAATAAAGAGACAATCATATTTATGTGTTAATTGAAGGATGTATATGTATTTTTAAAACAAATCAATTATGTAATGGGGGCGGGGGAAATTTACCTTTGTCTATTTTTTTTTTGTAGAATGAATCCAGTACATGAGCCTCTGAGAACCCGAATGGTGACCATACCTGACCCTTATCTCTAAGTTTGGTGGAAGTTCATGAACAACGGGGACAAGAGAAAAGTTCAAAGACACATAAGCAATCTCCAGTCATTGATGGAAATGGTGGCTTGGCCCGGTTTAATTGGAACAATGGTAAAGTTTTGGGACAGCGACAATATGGTATTTCGGTTCGAGGAAGTGGAAATGACGCCGACTATTGAAGAAGTCCTGGCAAGTTACGAAAGTATTGGCATGTGCAACAAAAGGAGGTTCCAACCCGATACAGATCTCCTTTTCCCAAAAACATGGGATTTTGCTGAAATTAAAGAAAAATTGTCACTCGTCAAAGCTGATTGGATGGACAAGCTGTCCGGGCCAAACATTCCGCTTCGAAAGATTTATTACCGATTCGGACGTGCAAGAGCCTATGAAAAGTTCAAAGAAGAGTTTGTCTCAGAAGAGAAATGGAAGGAGACACGTCCTCTTGCCTTTGCGATATGCCTGCTTGGGACGATGATATTTTCCCAGGGACCAAACTATACTATCCATCCGAGTGTAGTAATGGTCACTCATGCTATCTTTTATGGGCTGGGCTACGGGTCAGCAACTAGGTACTACACTTTGGCACCCATGATTATGGCCGACATTTATAGGGCTTTGGACAAGTGTCAAAGTGGAGAGCGTTTCTTTCAGGGATGCAACCTGATACTTCAGTGGTGGATGATGAGGCACTTGATTAAAGCACATAATCTAGAAGAACCAGATCCGTTGAGACGATCGGACCAGTTTGCAGGTCATGATTGGTGGATGTACCATAATCGTTGTAACAAAACTGGAGGTTTAAAATTCTGGTATCCAAGACTTCAAGGGCTAAGAGAGGAAAATGTGCAGTGGTCGATAGAAAATCTGGTGGTGACAAAGCAAATGGTAATTCGAGCGGAAAAAACCTCTTACTTGACTCATATATATTAAAATAAGTTAGTGGGACTAGTCACTTTTAATAAATAATTAGTTTAGGAAAAAACGTCGCACATCAGGTAGCTATGCCTCCTCTAAAGTGAATTATGGGGGGAATGTATACTAATTTTATTTTTATATTAAGAGGGTTAGATGAATGTTGGATATGTTTGAATCACTGGAAAGTATTAAACTTTCATATAAATGTATGGTATTATTTGAATATCATTAAAGTTACTATAATTGAAGGTATTGGGACTTATCCTTAGGCTTGAACTTTAGGAAATTGATTGTAGATTTGGGTGAGTTTTTGGGTCTAGACTAAACATACAGTAATATAAGTGTCTATAGACTCATATACTTATGAATTATACTTGATAGATTGAAAACGTTCTGAGATATTGAGGAAAGGAAAGGCATTGGAGAATTAGCTTGCTTGACTTCGGCTCTTTGGTGGAGGTAGATTATGGTTTATTTTATGTGATAGAGAGACTCTTAATAGTGATTGATAGTCATTGAATAATACTGTTAAATTTACTATGTACTTAATTGTTGTGGTTTGAATGATTCATGTGTTGTTGTGATTGGTATGTAATTCCAAGACAGCGAAATCCACAATCTTGAACTTGTTCTATTAAAATGATGCCTTGAATAAATAAGGTTTGATGAAATATTGTTAAGGAAGTGAAAAGAGATAATAAAGAATGATGAATTAACTATATTGTTGGATCGGGTGTCACGAGCCATTACAATATATTTGGATCGGGTGCCACGAGTCGGCACAATATTATTGGATCCGGTGTCATATTTCGGTACTATAACAATAAAGGAAAACATATTAAAATAATTTAATGTACTCAATATCAATGAACTCATTTCCCAAAAGAGCGTGTTGTGGAGGCTAGAGTCCTCATGTGTGCTCTTGATATTGTTGACTAATTACGTATTTGCTTCATTATTGTTGTCTCTTGTTCATGTTGTTTGTTGCTTGCCACCTGTTACGTGCTATATTTGATTTCATGTTATTACTGTATGCCTATTAATTTCTATTTTGAGTCGGCCGATGAATCGACTCAGTACATGTTGCTCTGTACTAACCCCTACTTGTATTATTCTTCATTTTCCTTTTGAGTCAGCCGACGATATCTACTCAGTACATGTTGCTCTATACTGACCCTATGATAGTGAAGTTTGCCTGTCTATGAAATTTCTTTGGGAGGGAATCAAAACTTTCATAGTAAAAATCTCACGAGCTAAAACTGAATACCTCATAATAAAAGTTTCATATTTAAAATAACACCACAATATGAAATTAATACTACTCATTATACAAAAGCAAACAATTAGTAGAGGAAGAAAATAATGCCTTTTGTGAGCAATGAATTGATTTTTTTGGGGTAAATAAACAACTTTTATTGATTAGCAATTGCAATATTATAAAGCTAAACAAGATTAGACCCCTGTTTTTCACAACCTCTATAGGCAAATGCAACATCAACGTAGTAAGATAAATTGACTTTATCTTAATGGTGTATATGAGTTTTAATAGAAACTAGCATATGAAAAATACATTGTTTCTTGCTATATACAGATCTCGTAAATAAGTTAAGAGTATATATGTGGCCTGATATACCTCATAATTTTGTAATTAAGAGTTGATTAACTTTTTGTTACAGAACCCTTTGGAGATGATGGGAGTGAAAAAATCAATTTTAAAATTCTATTTTTTTTAAAAAAAAAAAAATTTTTAAATTTATTATTTTGATACTCAAATATATTTTTTCACTCATTTTTCTTGTAAAATTTATAATAGATGCCCCAACCAAACTTTGGAGCTATACGACTCAAAATCGTGCTTTGGCAGTTTTTAATCGAATACCAAGATATTCAAAATATACAAATCAAATTCAGTTTAATATGATAAAAATAAAGCAAAAATCGTCAAAAAAAAAAATCGATTGGTCATTTGTATTTTCAGCCAACTAGAATGTATTTTTGGATTGCTAAGATCTGCACATAAAAAGGTACAAGAGGAAAAAATTCTAACAAGTAGGCTGAAAGAATATCTCAAGGCTCAAACGAAAAGATAAGCATAGAAATAATATAATAAGACACTTGAGAAATAAGAATGATTTGATAAAATACCAATCTCCTCTTTATTAGCTATACTTAACTTTCAAGAAAGACAAATTAATTTATAACAATCATATAAACTACCTATTTCTTAATGAGGCCTTCAGCAGCTTTTGACATTATTATAAGATCGAATTGTTTTCTACTTCTATCTAACATTTCAGGCGTTGTCTTGCTACCAAGTACATTCTGACAATCACTCACAAATTTGGGACACTTTGAAAGGTCATTTTCCAAGCCATTATAATCCTTCTTAGCTAATGATTGGGCAGCATCTTGGAGAACGGTTATCAACAATCCATAACTGCTGTCACAAATAGCATACAAGTCTTGGGTCTCTTTGTCTTTTGCGGCGGTTTTAGCTGCCTCTATGAAAGCACGGTTGTTATTAGCATTTTGTAATGATTGAGCAATGGCAGCTCGTGTTACTTCTTCAGGAACATATGGATGAGCTAAAATTTGTCTAAAAGTGGTTAAGCAAAACGGAGGATCTTGTACTTGTCTACATATACCTGCTATCAATGCCTTGTCTGCACTAGTGTCACATAAGGAGGTTTGAAAGTTGAAAATGTTTGCAACAAGTACTAAAGGAAGAAAATATGAAGTAAAAAAAGAAGCCATTTTAATTTCTTCAATAATTGTTACTTTGATTTTTGAAGTGGATGCAAGTGAATATACATATATATATATATATATATAGGGATGACATTGGAGCAAAATAGGAATAAACATAAAGTTTATTACCTTGTTATTTACTTCAAGTATCTATGACATATATAGAAATAATGTTATGGTATTTCCTTCTTCAGCTTCCAATCATATATAGAAATAATGTTAAATTTTGGTATATTTCTTCCCAACTAATCAAGTTATTTCCTGATATGTACATTCCCTTATTACCCATTTACCTTATGGTAGCGAAACAAATTTAGTAAAAGCATAATAATTACTAACAAAATTATTTTGAGTTCTTTTCCAAAAATATACTTTTATTTTAGGTATATCCCCTCTATACTATTTTAGTTGGATTTTATTATAAATAAATTATTGTTTTTTACTATTCATTTTAGCAAATTAAAAGATATTTTTCTCCCAATATTATCTTTATCACTTAATAGTTATATAAATTAATAATAGTCCAACTTAAATTTTCAAAACATAATTAATCCAGTCAAAGGGACACAGAATTTGGTCAAACATGTAATTCACTGGTATCATTTGATGTATAAATCTAGTCAAAGGGACACATAAAATTTGGGCTATGAACTTGAGTTCACTAGCAAACCATTTTCAAAGAGACCTTCAAGAAAATGGCTTATCAAGAGTTGAAATCTGTTTTCTTTTTCTTTTCAGAGGCAATCGTCAAAAACACATTTAATATATTTTTATCCATATTTTTAGTTTCATGTGTATGAGTTTTTTACCTAAACTATCACCATATATTTTATCAAATGACATCTCAACTTGTTCACTTTTTATACATGCATCATTGTTAGGTTGAGAAAGTGAACAACTAATATTTGAAATATGTTTCGGAAAATATTTGATAATAGTTCAATTAGAAAACTCATATAACTAAAAGGTCAACTATAAAATTCAAAAATTTAGAATATTTTAAATGTATTTTTGACGGTTTACTCTCCATTTTTATACATAATTCCTGGTAATATCATCTTTAAATGGATGGTGTGTTGCGTTAGGGTTTGGAAATATGAACAATAATTTTATATAATTGACTAGCGAATATAATTATTTTGATGGATCAGTCTAATATGTAACTTACCTCTATTATATTAAAAGTACTTATTTTAAAATTAATTTTTTTTTTCATTTGAGACCCGTTTAAATGAACCAATATGAATATCAAGAGGAGTAAATCAAATGAGTACAAACAATATGTACATATTTAGCAATATTGTTCATAAAAAATCTCTTATTTCCATTTTAGAATAAACACAATTTCCTCTTCATCATCATCATAATGGTCATTTCCATTTTCATCTTCACGATTTTCATGATCATTTAACTCATCACTAAACTAAAAAAAATTAGAAGCTAACTTGGAAATCTCTAAAACAGTATTGTTTTAAGAAAATAAAGATAGACCCGATTTAAAGTTATCTCCAATCTCCAATAAATTGCTCTTAATTTCACAAAAAAATTCAGATGAAATGGCTGAGAATATTCCTTAATGCTGGATGAATTGGAAAGGAAGATGAAGAAGTGTTGGGTCTTTGAGATGGGTTTGGGTTAGTGGATAATGAATTATGGTCTAATTAATTACATGTGGATCAATAAAAATAATGTTATATATTTAATTACAAAATTAATTTATACCACGTCAGCTTCTGGTAAAAGAAATGGTAATTTTAAGCTTAAATTTAATTTAAGAGCATTTTTTATCTAAATAGGTGAATGAAAGGGCATTTTTGATCCAATAGGTGAAAGGAGAGCATTTATTAGTCATTTATAATACGTTAAGGACATTTTTAATCCTTTTCCGATCATAAAAAGATACTAGAGAAAAAAAAAATCTAACAAGTAGGCTGAAAAAATATTTCAAAACTCAAAACGAAATGATAAGCATAGACATAATATAATAAGACACTCGAGAAATAAGAATGATTTAATAAAATACCAATCTCCTCTTTATTAGCTACTACTTAACTTTCAAGAAAGACAAATTAATTTATAACAATCATATAAACTACCTATTTCTTAATGAGGCCTTCAGCAGCTTTTGACATTATTATAAGATCGAATTGTTTCCTACTTCTATCTAACATTTCAGGCGTTGTCTTGCTACCAAGTACATTCTGACAATCACTCACAAATTTGGGACACTTTGAAAGGTCATTTTCCAAGCCATTATAATCCTTGTTAGCTAATGATTTGGCAGCATCTTGGAGAACGGTTATCAACAATCCATAACTGCTGTCACAAATAGCATACAAGTCTTGGGTCTCTTTGTCTTTTGCGGCTGCTTTAGCTGCCTCTATGAAAGCACGGTTGTTATTAGCATTTTGTAATGATTGAGCAATGGCAGCTCGTGTTACTTCTTCAGGAACATATGGATGAGCTAAAATTTGTCTAAAAGTGTTTAAGCAAAATGGAGGATCTTGTACTTGTCTACATATACCTGCTATCAATGCCTCGTCTGCACTAGTGTCACATAAAGAGGTTTGAAAGTTGAAAATATTTGCAACAAGTACTAAAGGAAGAAAATATGAAGTAAAAAAAGAAGCCATTTTAATTTCTTCAATAATTGTTACTCTGATTTTTGAAGTGGATGCAAGTGAATATACCTATATATAGGGATGACATTGGAGCAAAATAGGAATAAACATAAAGTTTATTACCTTGTTATTTACCTCAAGTATCTATGACATATATAGAAATAATGTTATGGTATTTCCTTCTTCAGCTTCCAATCATATATAAAAATAATGTTAAATTTTGGTATATTTCTTCCCAACTAATTAAGTTATTTCCTCATATGTACATTCCCTTATTACCCATTTACCTTATGGTAGCGAAACAAATTTAGTAAAAGCATAATAATTATTAATAAAATTATTTTGAGTTCTTTTCCAAAAATATACTTTTATTTTAGGTATATCCCCTCTATACTATTTTAGTTGGATTTTATTATAAATAAACTATTCATTTTAGCAAATTAAAAGATATTTTTCTTCCAATATTATCTTTATCACTTAAAAGTTATATAAATTAATAATAGTCCAACTTAAATTTTCAAAACATATTTAATCTAGTCAAAGGGACACAGAATTTGGTCAAACATGTAATTCATTGGTATCATTTGATGTATAAATCTAGTCAAAGGGACATAAAATTTGGGCTATGAACTTGAGTTCACTAGCAAACCATTTTCAAAGAGACCTTCAAGAAAATGGTTTACCAAGAGTTGAAATCTGTTTTTTTTTTCTAAGTCAATAGTCAAAAATACATTTAATATATTTTTATTTGTATTTTTAGTTTTATGTGTATAAAGTTTTTATCTGAACTATCACCATATATTTTATCGAATAGCATCTCAACTTGTTCATTTTCTGTACTTGCACCATTGTTAGGTTGAAAAAGTGAACGACTAATATTTAAAGTAAGTTTCAAAAAACATTTGATAATAGTTTAATTAGAAAACTCATATATCTAAAAGGTCAAATATAAAATTCAATAGTTTAGAATATTTTAAATATATTTTTTACCGTTTACTGTCCATTTTTACACACTATTCCTAGTAATATCATCTCTAAATGAATGGTATCTTGCATTAGAGTTTGGATGTAATGACCCTAAAGGTCATTTTTGGAAATTTTCAAAAAATGATCATTTTACCCCTCCCGATAGTTGCCCCGAGTCCTAATTGTTGTATTTTCGAAGTTTGGTTTGAAGGAAAATTGATGAAAAGTTGAGTTTTTAAGAGTTAAAGTTTGGTTAAAAGTGTTATTTCGAGTCATTTGGAGTTTCGAGACTTGAATCGGATTTTCGTCGATTCCAGCAGTTTTAGAATGTCGAAATGGGTCTATGAGGATTCACGGAGTCGAATTTGGAGTTAAAACGAAGATTTGAGGTCCTAAGTTGCTAAAATTGTGAAATTTTGATCAAAAGTTGACTTTGGTCAACAAACGAGGTTCCGATGCTCGAAATGGAATTTCGAGGGCACCGTTGGATTCAGGGGGTGATTCTAAGTCTAGAATGAGTCTTGGTTGAATTTTTAGAGGCCCCGAGTGCGTTTCGAGTTTTTGAGCATAAAGTTAGTTTCTTGACGCCTTATCGGATACCGGGTCAAGGAGACCTCGAATTCAAATTCCGACGATTTCATTGAGTCCGAAATGTCATTTTCAAGCTAGTAGCATATTTGGTTTGTGTTCGGAAGTGCCAAATGAGTTTTGGGTGAGTTTTTAAGCTTCTTGGATGCTTTGACACTATTTCAGCAAATTGTGGCAACTAAAGGGTTCATTATTAGTTTTAAAGGTCGAAAAATCTTTCCGAAGGTTCTAAAATTTTGAGCATGAATTATAAGACTTATCTGCAAATTTTGGTGCATTTTCGCTAACCCGAGATTGGACTTTTATCGTAAATAAGAAATAATTGTTTACCGAGTAGAAATGATATTTGACTGGGCAAACGAGCATGAAATTGAGCTCCGATTGAATGAGTAGGTCCGTATCATTATTTAAGACATTTACAAAAAAGAATCGGGTCATTTCACTATCGTATGAGGAAATTACGGCCTTTTTAGTGAAAGATTAACTGCTGTTTTTCTGGTGCATAACAGCCATGTACTGTTATAAAAATCTCAGATTGTGTTCATTTGGTATTTTGAGCATATCGGGAGTTCTAGAGATCGGAATGGAGTGATTCTTACGGGTTTCTTCTTGAATTAATATGAGGGTTAGTATTCAATCTTCAATTCGACATTTTCTCATAATTTCTTTATTTGGTTTTTTTTCCTATCCGTAAATCTCTTGGGAAAAATTGGGGTTTTATCGATTTGGACTCCCTTTTTGATGAAAAAGGTATATTTACGATCCTTATGTTATGGGTAAACTGATTTAAACATAAAATTATTGATTCATCGATTATTTTCATCATATTAACCGCGTACAATTTGAACTTTCCCGGTAAAGTTAAAGTTTGATAAATTGAGAATTTCAAGGTCGATCTTAACTCCGTTTTTGATGAAATTTCATATTTGAACTTATCTAAGCATGGGTAAGATGTTTTTCAAGAGATATTTCATTTTCGAGTCGGGGTTTCGGATCCGAATATTTTAGGCTTCTTCAAGAACGTGAATTTTCTTTCAAATTGAGTTTGTGAATGGATTTCAACTCCGTTTTCAAATTGGTTTTCACCATTAGCTTCCAAATACTTTAAGGATCATTTTACATAAAAATTTCCAGATTTGGGTATCGTTTTCCGGTATGAGACTTTTGGACCGTTTTGCCCTTTTTCCCTAAATTTCTTGATTTTGGTGTCATTGGACTCGAATTGTGATTGTGAATAATTGTTTGAATAGATTATCGTGATCCGGATTATACTCGGAAAGGAAAGGCTCAAGTCAAGTAACTTTTGGAGTTCGTTTTAAGGCAAGTGGCTTCCAAACTTTATAAAACCCTTAGACTACGCATGACTACTTTCCTAATTGTGTTGGGGAGTAATGGGGATTGATGATGGGTTTTATTTGTTGATTGAAATTGTTGTAAATGAAAGATGGGGAATAAAACGAGCTAAATGTGTTATATGTGACTTGAATTTGTTGAATAAGTCATGTGATAACTGATATTGAGGGGATAGAAGAGCATGAGTAGGCTATGATTGATACAGACATTGATGTTGAGACAGATGATGTGTAATACTATGATGCGGTCGTGATATGGTTGTGATTGAGACAGATGATGTGTAATATTATGATGTGGTTGTGATATGGTTATGATTGAGACATGTGATGTGTAATACTATGATGTGGTCGTGATATGGTTGTGATTGAGACAGATGATGTGTAATACTATGATGTGATCGTGATATGATTGTGATTGATGACATGTGCATATTCATTATTCATCCCATGTGTGAACTATCTGTTGCATGAGTTCTGAGACACTGATATGAGGATGGATGGATATGAGACACAGTTGAGACTAGCTCCGGCTAGCGATTTGGATGCCGATGGGATCTGGTTCCGGCGGTGATACATGGTCCATGTGTGGCCTCTATGGGTTCTGATTTGAGTATTCAGTGCGGACTGATTACGTCAACAGATGTGTATCGTAGGACAGACATGCATCACGACTACATGACATCATTATTGCATTTTGCATCGCATTTGCGTTATCTTTGTCTGTGATGTGTGGATTGTATAGGTTTACCTTTTTTATGTGGAATTTGATCTACTTGCTCTTATTTGTTGATCTGAGGTTGATGAGGATATATTGTTGGTTCTGGCTGTTGAATATGATCTGTTTAGTATAGGTTGGTTGGTTTGCTGCTAGATTGAAGTTTCGGTGGTTCGGTTGGGATTGAAAGGAGTTGTTTGTAACTACTAGTTTTGCTTAGTTTAGAGTTACTTGCGAGTACCTGTGGTTTTCGGTACTCACCCTTGCTTCTACACAATTGTGTAGGTTGACAGCTCTCTCTCAGATTCGGCTTAGTATTTTCTTTAGCAGATTGAGCTTCGGGACATACTTGAGAGGTAGCGGTTCATTCCATACGTGCCCTTGAGTTATCTTTACTTTCAGTTTTGTTCTATTCGAGAACTATACTCTGAGACTTGTATTTTTTTTATTCGAATTCTGTATTTAGAGGTTTGTACATGTGACAACCAAATTCTGGGTATTGTTGAGTCTTAATTAAAGTCTTCCGCTTATTTATTATCTTTATTTTCGTATTTCTACTTCTCTATCGTTGTGGTTGGGTTAGGCTGACGTGTCCGGTGGGAAATGGACACGTGCCATCACATTCGGATTTGGGGTGTGACATTGGAATTATGAACAATAATTTTATATAATTAACTAGCGAATATAATTATTTTGATGAATCAATCTAATATGTAACTTACCTCTATTATATTAAAATTACTTTTTTTTTTAAAAAATAAAAATTGATTTGAGACCAGTTTAAATGAAAGCAATATGAATACCAAGTGGGGTAAATCAAATGAGTACAAACAATATGTACGTATTCAATATTGCTCATAAAAAATTTCTTATTTTCCATTTTAGAATAAACACCATTTATATAGTTATATTTTTTTAAGGTATAATATATAAATATATTTTATAACTTGACCTTATAATATTTATACTCTCTAATTTTGGATGTGCACAAGTAAAAATTTAAATTTGTATAAAACTGGACAAAATAGATATATATATTCGTCTTATGTGACATCAAACATGACAATTTGTGTCATACATGATGTCTTATGTATTATGCCACATAGAATACATGTCTCTACTTGTTAAATTTTATAAAAGTTTAAATATTTATTTGTCTACACCCATAGTTGAAAGTCAGTTGAAACCAAGTTAGAAAAATATATTTATGTACAAAATAACAATATGCTCAGTATAATTTTATGATTAGGGACTTGAAAGAGTAAAGCGTAATATTATCCCATCAAAAAATAAAAACATTGTTTTCGATAGATGCTCGACTTAATTTTGGCAAACATATATAGTACTACCACTAAGTCCACTCTGTTAAATCTAATCAGACGGCCACAATCCACCCAAGAAATTGTTTACAAATACACACTCCCACACTTTATAATTTCTCATTCCAATTTTGAAAAACCTCCAAAACTGAAAAACCGTTTTCCGATGGCTAACCGCCTTACTCTCTTTCTCATCCTCTCCATTACCGCCGTCTCCACCGCCGCCGTCGATTCCGCCACCAATACCACCGCCACCGTTGATATCGTCTCCACCGCCGTCCACTCCAGAAAACCGGCGAAAAACACCGCCCGCACGAAATACTCCATTTCCCCATATGAACTGAACAGCCTTCTGAGTGTCTTAAGGTACAGCGGTTACCCTCTTTTTAGCAACGCAATCGACACCTCCGATATCCAATTCCAAATTCTCACCGGTCACACCACACTCGCCGACTCTTCATCGGTGGCGGCGGGATCATTCACTATCTTCGCACCGAGAGATCATTTCCTGTATACTCTCGATATGGCTTCCAATGCTGATGCTTACGTGGCGGCACTCCGATCCCACGTCATCCCTTCTCGCCGACTCACAATCACTGAACTCCGCAACCTTACTTCTCCATACCTCGATACCCTTCTTCCCCATTACAGTATTTTGGTGGAAACGAGTAGGGGCGACGACGATATTGTCACTATTGATGGGGTTCGGGTTTCGGATCCGAATCTTTTTGTCGGGTCGAGATTTGTTGTTCATGGGTTAGATGGGATTCTTCTGACTGGATTTAACATGTATGAGGACACTCTGAGCCAGATGGGAAAAGGGTTTTTTGCACCGGAGAAAGTGGAGCCCTTCGCTCATAAATCTGGCCGGCATTCTGCGTCGGCGGTGAAGAATGGGGGGTTTTCTAGAGTAATGAGGAAGCATCGGAAACTGCAGTATCGCCGGATTTGGAAGAGTAATTACAATGTCCGGCGTAATGGCGGAGAAGATGATTTCTAGGGGCATTACTATAAATCTCAAGTTTCTTCTGGGGTAAAATTGTCTTTTTCCGAGGAATTTCAATATTGAACAGAAATAGAAAATAGTCAGAAATTGTATTTTCTCTTTTACGTGAATATATTCACAAATTGTGAAATATCAATGAAAATGAAAAATAATTGTTCTGTAAATTTCCATTTTGGAGATGAGAAATTACTCTATTCTTTCACTTTATTTTTGTTGTTTCATATAATTTTCCACCATACTTTTTTAAGCATTAATATTAATAAATAATTCTTTAATTTCAACTTATCACAAAATTTTAAAAACACGTTAATACATTATATGACATGTTTTTCATTTAAGTTACACAATTTAAAAATCTTTTTTTAGTGTGTATAATCACGTTAAGAAACATAAAATGAAACGGAGGAATATAGAACTCGGATAAGAAAATTGGATAAATTGTAGTGTGATATTATTTCAATTTATGTGATATACTTTCTTTTTTAGTTCCCTCCATGAAAAATAAAATCATCTTTCTAAAATCTCCTTTTAAGCTTTATGAATTTATTTATTATAGTCACACAAATGGTCATAAATTATTTTGAAATCAAAAAAATCAAGAGTCCTATTTTTTTTTCTTTAACCTTTATGGCAACTTGGCAAGTCGTCACATAAACTTGTCATAAAATAAGTATTTTTCTGTCTCAAATTATTTATCGTGATATTTAAAAATAGTGTGTCTAAAATTATTTATCATTTTATAAATGCACAACAAACTTACTTGTTTTTTATATTTTATTTTTAGTAGTAACTGTTCTTAAAATATAAATGGGGATAAACTTGTCAAATACCCATTCTAAATAATGTTATCCGAAAGAAAATGTAAAAGAGAAACACGACACAGATCAAGGGATTAAATAATTTTACTCTATAAATTATACCATGACCAGATCATAAGGAAATTGTGCACTATAAACTCAAAGCATCAAACATATATGTCAAAGTTTAATATATTCTTCCATAATATTCGTGTTACATAACAACTTTAAAAAACCCTTTTTATTTTTGCAACATTAAAATTAATTAATCTACTTATGGAGCCAAATTAGGAGTTGAAGGAGACTCACTAGCATCACAATATCCATGTAAAATATCACCTTCTTCAGAAGTAAAACCAAGAGAACTAAGCATAGATGGCCAACATTGACGTTCAATAATTCTTATAGCACCACAACAATTTTGACCTAGATAGGTTTCACCATTAACGAAGAAAAGCACGATTTCCCCCGTACATGCTTGGAGCTCGAATAATGAATCCCAACATTCCGATGAGTCTTCTTCTTCATTTTGTAATTTTAAACGTGTCATAAGTGTAGTAGTATGACCAATACTACTAAATGTGGTTAAAGGTCGAGCTTGAAGAATATTAATCCATGAAACTAGGGTAAGTAATAGTACAATTTTGAAGATCATTAGAGTACTATTCATCATGTTGTTAATTAGCAAAAAAAATAGTGGGATTTGTGTGATTAATTGTATAAGAAAAACTATGGAGGACGTGTGGGATTATATAGTGCTATAGGGATTTATGATAGGAAGGTGAAGAGTTAATATTATGTGGGAAATTAATGAAATACATGAGAGGTTTAATTTTTGTATAACCGATATATTATGTGGGAAGTTAATCAAATATATGATTAGTGGTCCAATTAAACGTTAGCATCTCAAGGGTTTTTATAAGTTTCGATAGTACTTCTTCTGTTTTATATTACTTGACTCATGTTGACTTGACACACCCTTTAAGAAATATTTAATTAAAGGTTTATTTTACAAAACTAACTTTATTAATAATGTTTTGAAACTTTAAATTTGACTATTACAATTACTTTATGTAGCTATAATAATCCAAATGTTATAATCAAGTTAAAACTAATCAGTATCCAAATGTTCAAAACGTACACTCAGTACAATGTATGAGCTTAATTACAAGAAACGCCCAAATAATTGAAGGTAAAGCTTGTGGATTTTTTTAAAATTAAATGTGAATTTTACTAAACTAACTTTATTAATGATAATTTGAAACTCTAAATTTGACTATTACTATTTTATGTAGCTATTTAATAATACGGATAAATTGAGAAAAATATAACATAATTCTAATGATTATATAAATTGAACAAGCAAATTGAAATGACTATTTTTAGTATGAATGTCAAGTAATATGAAATGGATGGAGTAAAACATAAGTCCACCCTCATTGTCTTGGGGAGGTCTTATTATTGGACGGATCCAATATTATGATATAGGTTGCATTATTATAACTATATCTCAATCTCAAACTCGTTCGAAATTTTCATTTTGTCTATCCATTAAAATAGCACGTGTCCATTCAACATTACCACTTCGCTACTTCTCAAACATTTCTTACAACTATACATAGTTGGATTTAGAAGAATAAGATCTATACAACCCTTATCTTTATTTTATAAGATAAGTTATCACCAACAACTATGGTCAGATAGTTCTTGCTTATGGGTAGTAAATATTGTAAACTTTATGGATAGGAAAATTGTTTTTATATGTTATTAAATTTTTTTTGTGACTTGATAGATAATTTGACAAGTCAATAAATTTTTGTCTATATTTCTGAATATGATCAACCAACATGTTAACTAATCAATTAAAATAAATTGAATCAAATTTTGTTCTTTTTTCTAAGTTGCTTCGATATGATATGAAGGAAGTTCAGAAATTAACTTTCTCTTTATAAAGATAACTAATAAAAGACGGGACAAACTCATAAGTTTGAATTCGATCTAGAATTGAATTGAAACTCAACTTGTAAAAATGAAAGCCTATATAAAATTTTATTTTTCTAATTCACTAACAAAATATAATTAAAATATTATATATATATATATATGTGTATATATATATTGTCTATTATGTTGATGTGTGAATATACATCATAAATATCCCTCAATTTATGAAAAATTTCTTAGTGTAATTTTGGATTTAAATTTTTTTACTTCCAAGTAAATTATCACCTTAACTAAATAGATTTTTATTTTTTAGGTGATGTTATATAAAAGTGGCAAAATCAATTGAGAGGTGGCCCCAAAATAAAAGAGGCAAGACCTCGGCTGCCATAACCAGAAGGATACTCTTTAGTGGGATAGCGTATTAAAAGTGACAAAGTAGTTTGTTAATTAGGTAGGAGTCCTCCAACTTTTAAATATTAGGTAGAAGTGACAAATATATAATTAACATTAATGAAATTAAAAAATCTTTCCTCAACAGCCCCAAACTTTTAACTTTTACACTTTTACCCTATATTTTTTACCTCAAAATACCTAAAATTTCACTAAAATATATGAGAAGAAATTTTTCTCACCTGCAGCGTCTTCAACACGAGCTTGAAGGACAACTACCAAATCTTCAACGAGGCTGAAGTATGCTTCTCAATTCCCTTCTTCTTCTTCTTTTTCTTCATCTTCATCATTCTTAATTTGTAAGCATATATGTGGTTTATGAGAAGATCTATCAAGAAAATTTTGTGAAAATGGATACCAAAATTTTTTGAACTTTTTGCATTGCATTGGTTCCGTTTTATCTTGAAATTAACTCAAAAGAGAATTATTGATAAGTATAAAAATTACTTTGTGTCCATTCTTCAGCTAGGTTTATTAAATCTAATTTGATTATTTCAGCCAACAACTTTCGTAGTTGTCTAGACAACTGCTGAAGTTGTTTGTAGAAATAAATAAACATCTCTGTCAGATATAGAAATTGTCTAACAACAGTCTGTAGCTATCGGACGATTATAGAAGTTGTCCCAACAACTACTGCAGTTGTTTGACAGTTGTGTTCAGTTGTTGGTCAACGGATTAGTTTTTAGGACAAGTAATATAATTGTGGACAAAGTATTAATTGTTGAAATAAATAATTGAAGAATTATAACAGTCTCCAAAGCTACTAAACTTTTATGCCAATTGTTGATAGTTGTGAGGTAACTAAATAGATGTAAAACAAGCAATCAATGTTCTTTTGCAATTTTGCAGTTCTTTGATGAATGTCTTACCTGTGATGTCTCCAGGTATTGTTTCCCTCTATGGAAGACCATATAATAATAGGAGTTGATTTACATGGTGAATGGGTGGAGAATCCTACTCGTTATACTTGGCGTTCGAAGGGCCGAGAGACAGTACCGATAAAGATAAGCGAGAATGTTACGTACGATGAATTGGTTGACATCATTGTTTCTAGGTTTGAATTAGATTGTGATAAAAATGATCTCTCTATTAGTTACATGCTTGGCTTTATTGAAAAGCAAAAAGGAGCTCCTTCTAGGATAAGAAACGATCTTGATTTGCGATTTTTTTTGGATGATCAAAGTAGGCCAATTTTAAGGATATCTGTGGTTGAGAAGATTATAGAGACTACAAATTCAGTTGTAAATGATGAAGAGCATTCTGTTACAATGGATATTCCTATAAATGAGGAAGCTTCACTACATTCGATATCAACACAAGGTAGCCGCTACACAGATGATGACGGCACAGATTTTTATAAGGGTAAAATTTTCAAGGACAAGCAAGAATTAACTAAATTGTTGAAGCTTGCTTCCGTGAAGAAAGATCAAACATTCAAAGCTGTGAAGAGTTCTAAAGATGTGTATTGTGCTAGATGTGTAGATCAGAATTGTGATTGGTGGTTGCGAGCTACAAAACTTAAAAGTTGTAATAGATTTGAAATTACAAAGTATCGCAACATTCACTCATGTGGGGCACAACACCTTACAAGTCATCATTCACATGCCTCAGCAGATGTCATTGCAGAATACATACAACCTAATTACTTGAATGGAAAAGGTCCCTCCACAAAAGACATAAAAAATATAGTGCAAGCAGATTTGGGCTGCAAGATTAGTTACTGGAAGTGTTGGAAAAGCAGTGAGATAGCAAATGCTATGATAAGAGGGACACCGGAGCACGGATATGCAGTTCTAGATGGTTATCGTCATATGCTTATGACTATAAATGAAGGAAGCAAGACATCGTTAAAGCTTGATGACAAGGGAAGGTTCAAATATTTTTTTGCATCTTATGGAGCTTGGATTAGGGGGTTTGTGCATATGAGAAAAGTTTTAGCCGTTGATGGAACATTCTTAAGAGGTCGTTACGATGGAGTTTTGTTGTCTGCTGTCGCACAGGATACAGAAAATCATGTTTTTCCTGTTGCATTTTGTGTAGTAGATAAGGAATGTGATGCCGCATATGAGTACTTTTTTGAGAAATTGTTGGACATAGTCCCTGATACTTCAGAGTTGTGCATTATTTCTGATAGGCATCCAAGCATAGAAAAAACACTATCAAAATTTTACTCTGAAGCATACCATGGATGTTGCACGAGGCATCTTGGTGAAAATGCCCGTAAAAATTTTCATTGTGGAACTTTTCTTGGACATTATTACCATGCAACAAAAGCATATCGGAGAGATGTGTTCCATGACCATTTTGAACAAATTCGAATTATCAATGCGGAGGTCGCTGATTATCTTGAGAATGTTGGGTTTCACAAATGGAGTAGAGCATATTTTCCAGGAAACAGGTAAACTTTCTTACTAGTTCAAACATAAATATTGCAGGTCTCTAACAATTATTGTAGTTGTTGAAATAATTAGTATAGTTGTTCGAACAATTATTGTAGTTGTTGGGACAATTATTATAATCGTTGGAACAATTATTATAGTTATTGGACAACTTTCATAGTTGTTTCAACAGCTGCAGAAGTTGTGCGACATTAGAAACAGTTCTTTTCAAAACTACAATAGTTATTAAAAATCTGCAATAGTTTGTATTTTAATTTTTGATATTTTTGAATTTTTATATTTCAGATATGATGTATTGACCTCAAATATTGCTGAGTCTGTTAATGCAATGTTCAATGAAGCAAGAGAATATCCCATTATTGCCTTGTTCAATGATATAAGCAAGAAATGGTCGGAAAAATTTCATGAGAGAAGAATGGCATACGCCAAGTTAAAAACCACCTTCGTTCCTTCAGCTGAAACTAAAATAATGGCTAATAAGAATCTGGGAAATAAATTATTGGTCCATCAAATTGATGAAGACACCTTCAGCGTCACCGCGGACAATGGAATCGCAATGGTCCATCTTCGAAGTAAAATATGTTCGTGTCGAGAGTTTGACTTGGATAAGATACCCTGTCAACATGCTATGGCTGCGCTCAGACACAAATTTGGAGATGAATATGGCAAGATGATTTATGAGTACTCTTCTCCGTATTATAAGATAGAGTCATATATACTTGCATATGCAGATCCAATCTATCCAGTGCCAACTGAAGAATTTTGGAATCTTCCTCTGGAAATTTTAGAGAGAGTAATACCTCCACCTGAAAAGAAAACTAAACTGGGAAGGAAGCGGCTGAAACGAGTACCTACTATAGGAGAAGTGGTTTCAAAGAAAAGAAATAAATGCTCTCTATGTAAAAGATTTGGCCACAAAAAAACTTCATGTCCTACGAGATCGAATGAAGTTGCAGGAACAAGTAATGGTGTAGTTTCATGAGTTATTATCGTATGCATAACATGTATTTACAGATGCTATGATTAGTTCAAACAATTATGTAGTTAAGATTTTTATTAGATGTATACCAACAACTTCAAAAGTTGTTGGACAACGGATACAGTTGAAGGGGTCAAGTTTTTCAATTAACTGCACATTATTAAACAACTGCTTTAGTTTTTCCAACAACTTTTTAATTGTCCAACGTCTTCTCACAGTTGTCCAACAACTTCGCATAGTTGTCTAACAACTCTAATAGTTGTTGGGACAATTTTTATAATTATTAAAATTACTTCGCATTGATATTGAAGATCAATAGAGTTATTTTGTGAATTATTAAGTATAAACTAAGTCGTTTAACAATAATTGAAGATCGAACGAGTTATTTTGTGAATTATTAAGTATAAACTAAGTCGTTTAACAATAATTGAAGATCGATCGAGTTGTTTTGTGAATTATTAGTATAAACTAAGTCGTTTAGTAAAAATTAAAGATCAATCGAGTTATTTTGTGAATTATTAAGTATAAACTAAGTAATTTAATAACAATTGAAGATCGATCGAGTTATTTTGTGAATTATTAAGTATAAACTAAGTAATTTAACAATAATTGAAGATCGATCGAGTTATTTTGTGAATTATTAAGTATAAACTAAGTCGTTTAACAATAATTGAAGATCGATTGAGTTATTTTGTGAATTATTAGTATAAACTAAGTCGTTTAGTAAAAATTAAAGATCAATCGAGTTATTTTGTGAATTATTAAGTATAAACTAAGTCGTTTAGTAAAAATTAAAGATCAATCGAGTTATTTTGTGAATTATTAAGTATAAACTAAGTAATTTAACAATAATTGAAGATCGATCGAGTTATTTTGTGAATTATTAAGTATAAACTAAGTCGTTTAACAATAATTAAAGATCGATCGAGTTATTTTATGAATTATTAGTATAAACTAAGTCGTTGAACAATAATTGAAGATCGATCGAGTTATTTTGTGAATTATTAGTATAAACTAAGTCGTTTAGTAAAAATTAAAGATCAACCGAGTTATTTTGTGAATTATTAAGTATAAACTAAGTAATTTAACAATAATTGAAGATCGATTGAGTTATTTTGTGGATTATTAAGTATAAACTAAGTCGTTTAGTAAAAATTAAAAATCGATCGAGTTATTTTGTGGATTATTAAGTATAAACTAAGTCGTTTAGTAAAAATTAAAGATCGATCAAGTTATTTTGTGAATTATTAAGTATAAACTACGTAATTTTGTGCAAAACAACTAAAGAATTAGAGGAACAACTAAACCAGTTGCAGGAACAACTAAACTAGTTGTAGAAACAATTGAACCAGTTGTACGAACAACTGAAGTAGTTGTAGGAACAATTGAACCAGTTGTACGAACAACTGAAGCACTTACAGGGACGATTGAAGCAGTTGTAGAGACAATAAAAGTAGTAATTAATAACAAAAACACAAAATACTGAAATAATTACATAAAAAACTAACACAATAATTTCATTGATCCAAATGTTTTGTCAATGAAGTGCAAAAATCAACTTTGTACACAACTACTCTCTCAAGGAATTAATTCCTTCTCAAGCACAGCAACAACATATTTCATCCTAAAATTATCCACCTCATTGTCATTAAGGCAACTCATATCTATCCCAATAAGCAAGTGATCAATAAAAACACAGGCATATGGTCCACATGCCGCATGAGAATTGTTACTTGGCACATTCTTTAGACGCTCATATGACCATGCATCATTCAAAAAAAATTCAGACAAATGATTGAACATCCCGCTCTGCTTGAGTAGTTTGGGCCACAATTCGAGAATGGGCTGAATCAATGTAAGAAAAGTTGGCTCATCACACATATGAATATTGCAATCATAAACTTGAATCAAGCCCTTCTCCATCAAAAATTCAAGTGCAATAAAGTGTGTATTCTTTATGTTCATCACGGTGTAAATTCTTTTTGCTCCATTCCACTTTCGGCCATATGGATAGGGAATTTCACCCTTACAGTACTTGAGTATGTCACCGTCCATCTCAAACGATGTGAGTGCCTCATGCATTGGTGGAGCACCATCCACTAAACTCTTCTCTCTCAAGTTGTTGTACTGATCATACAAGGTGTTGTAGAAATTTAGATCTAAAATAAGATCTGTTTGGTCATAGTGCTTGGGATACCAAATCTGTCTCTTGCGCATAAGGGACAAGATCTCATCAACATGCTGCCAAAATAAAGTTGAGAGTCAATTCAATATCAATAAATTATTGTATAAATTAAAAATATAGTAGTATTTACCTTGCACTCGAACAAAAAATATGGATCAGTTATGCTCACCAAGTCCTGATAATTAAATCTACCATTCAAATACATTTTTCTTTCCTCTTCCTTTTTGCTAATGAAGACACTAAAAATCTCTCTTTTCTCCACATCAAGAGGTTTGTACAAATTCACTTCCAATCTACTCTTCATTGCATTTTTGGCTTTGGAAATCATGGCCAACCTTCTTTTTAACGCAGGAGTATAAGGAGATTTTCTTGCATAGCTCGGATATATAGTCCTCTTTGATTGCTGCCCATCTAACTTTGTTGACAAAGATTTTACTTCATTCAAAATAGTTTCATACTTATCACAACATGTTTCACATTTACAGCAACAATCAATATTGAAGGCATTCACATTTGTTGTTTTTATCACACCAGGGGTATCTTCTCCCCTACCAAGATTAGCTAAATATGATTCATCTCTTCCTACTCCACCAAAAGATCTACAAGTATCTAAAGCAATCTGGCCATCACCATCTCTCTCAACTCCATAATTTCTCGCAACACTATTCTCTCCACCAGTTATCTCAAGACGTTCTTCAACAACAGTTATATTAAGTTTTATAGCTGTTACAAGTGCCAACTCTTCTTTTAAAGCATCAATTTTTGGATCCGAACTATCTTCATATGACTCAATATCTTGAACATAAATTTGTTCCTTCTCTATGTTTGTTGGAAAAAGAAAAGGGTGAACAACCTGATTTTGCATCTGCATTTAAAAAAAAAAGTTATTCATAATTTAAAAACAACTGAATCAGTTGTCCAATTACAACTTCAGTAATATGTGATTGTGGAAATCACTTTATTGTTGTTGGACAACTAAAGTAGTTGTGGAAACAAGTTTAGTTGTCTTATAATACAGTAGTATTTCAATATTGCATAACACAATTAATATTATATAGATATATAATATTTTTGAAATAACTAATTTAGTTGTACAATAATAGCTAAGTTGTATGTTTACAACTTTTACTGTTGTTGGACAACTTGAATAGTTGACGGAACAACAAGTTCAGTTGTCCAATAATTACACTACTTGTTTAACTTTTGCATAACACAACTACTAATATTATGTAGATATAATCTTACTTGTTCTTTTGTCTGATAAATAGGATCAATATTTGTCTTGTAAGCAGGTGTTCCAGCCATCCATTTAATCATTCTTGGAATTGATTTTTCAGGTGAAGAATCCTTGGCCAATCGTTGAAGTGCCGGAATAGCTTCAAACGCCCAAGCCTACAATATAATATTAAAAATAGCTTAGTATAGATAATAAAGTCAAATAATAATTTAACTAAAAATTATAAAATAAAAACATCAATTTAATTACTTACGGCGAACGCCCACGGACATCCATGAAGATTATACTGAGATTTGGTTGAATCTAGCTCTTTCAAAAGATAGCTAATGATAAGATCAAAGCTAACTCGACCCCATGGATATGAATTGAACACACTTTTTTTGGAAGCCATCTTTAGCCAATGAGTTTCTATCTTCTTTTCTGCACTTTTTGAACACATTACACAATGCAAAAACCAAACCATACTAATAGCAAACTTTTGCTTTTTGGTTAAGCATGGATCACTTATCTTTTCTATGAGTACAGCAGCATTTGCAGATTGACCCACCAGATCAACCAAAATTTCACCTTCTTTTCCAATTTTCGCTAATTGTTGACTTAGAGGAGGTAGGGAATGACACCGAAGTCCAGTCATAATAGCGAATTCATTAATGCCAAAACAAAGAGGCAAACCATTATAATCAATCCAAACCTCTTTCTTCTTTTCAGAAAATATACGACGAAGACAAAGGCCATGTACTAACTTCATTGGAAGTTGTACTGCTACAGATTGATCCAACTTCAAAAAGTGACCAAAACAAGATTTTTTAAAATCATTTTCAATTTTTTGTGCGATTAAAATCTTTCTAAACTCAACAAATTGAGCTCCAAAACCAACTCTTGCATTGATGCTTGAATCATAAGACCCAGACACACTCAAGTGGGTCTTAAACTTATACTTATCATTGGAAATGATTTTAACATAATTTGGAGAGGATTCAATACCTTCTTCTTCTTTTTCATCCGATTGTTCACTTTCACTTTCTTCACTTTGTTCCTCTCTACCTGATTCATTTCCATGACTCTCACCATCTTTTTTCTCTTCACTTGAATTTTCGTTGCTATTTTCATCACTTTTTTCTTCACCTGATAGGTCACTGTTATTCTTACTATTTTTTTCATCACTTTTTTCTTCTCCAGCTGGTTGTCCACCGATACTTTGAAGTGTTGTTGTACCTCTTTTTCTAGCAGCAGTTAAGCTCTCAACATTTTCTTTAGCATTTGGATTGGATGAAGATGTTCCAGTTCTCTTCCTCTTATATTGAAGCATTATAACTACACTAAAATAGTTAAAAGTTAGTAAATAGTAAGAAATTAACTGAATATGATCAACAAAAAAGGAGCAATAGTGGTACATTATAGATCAATAATTAAATTATTTGTCCTACAACTAATCAGTTGACCAACAATTAAACACAATTGTCTAACAACTGCAGTAGTTGTTGGGACAACTTCTGAATCGTCGGACAACTACAGGAAGTTGTTGGACAATTTCTGTATTAACAAAAATATAAAGTTATTTCTATAAACAACTTCAGTAGTTGTCCAAACAACTACTTAAGTTGTTGGCTGAAACAACTAAATTGAATTCACTAAACCCAGCTGAAGAATGGACACAAAATATTTTTTATACTTATCAAAAATGCTCTTTTGAGTTAATTTCAAGTTCAAACGGAATAAATATAATGTAAAAATAAAAAAAACATATAATAGCAAGATGAGGGATGATGATGATTTTCTTCTTTATTAAACCCTAATCTTATCCTTTGAAATAGAAAAGAGAAGAAAATTTACCTTGTATTCTAGCTACTGATTGAAAAGAAAAACACAACAAACTCAAAGAAGATTTGATGATTTTGAAGATGATGAAGAAATTTTTTTTTTGAAAAAAAAAGTCCCGTTCTTGGAGAATCTGTAACTTCAGTTTTGAAAAGAAAATTGAATAAGTTAAAAGGTTTTCTCCATTCTTAATATGCTTCACAATTTAAAATAAAGCCTCCTAAGTTTTAAAAAATACTAATTTGGTCCAATATATTAATTAAGAGTTAATTAAATTGAGGAAGAGATGAAGAGGCCCCACTTGTCCCTTTTTTTTAATTGGAGACTTGTGAGGTATTCTTACCTCATTTTTCCCTCTTTAGGCCTTTTCAAGCTCTGTTTCTCCATAAAGCAACAAACTTTTGCTAAACTTTGAGGTCAGTACATGCTTAGCTTGTTTTTTGTTTTTTTTGAATTTCGGGTTCTTTTTTGCTGCTTATTTCTTTTCCAACCCTAAGCTATTTGTTTTATGTGTGATCACTTGGTGTCTGTTCAATGCTGGTTCAATATTGTGTGTTTTTGTTCTTGGACATGGTTAATCTTTGAAAAGTAGCAAACCCCATTTCGTTTTTCACGTGGGTTTGGGATTTATTGGTCCTTGGTTGGTGATTCTTGAAAAAAATCTGTTCTTTGTAGCTGAGTTGTACTGAGAATTTTTTTGAAGGTTAGTTTAGCTTTGGAGTAAGCAAAATTATGTCTGTGTTTCACTTGGGATTGTGGTTTGATGCTGTTTTTTGAATTGTTTATATGGTCATCAGGAGCTAATTGCTGGAAAAATGTCTTCTTTATGTCTGATGTTCTTAGTTACAGTCATTTCGGTTCGGGTCCTACATTATAACAGAACTTAGGAGGATTATGTTTGCTCATGACTCTTTAGCGTAAAATAATTGTTTCTCTGTGGCATCAGGATGGATACAGATATTCATGTATTTAGTTTGTGGGAAAAGCACGTTGTTTCTCGGGAGAAGGGTCATCGTGTTGTGCACTACTACTTGAAGGATACCTCAGGGGAGTAAGTCCAAGGCACATACTATATGTTGTCTCAGAGGATTATTTGGATGCTTTTGGGCACACAAGTACCATGAATTCCGACACAAAGTGGCGTGCAAGAAAAGAGGTAGTGGAATGGCTGGCGTATTTGATTTCAAAGCATCATTGATCACCATCTATTTCAAGTATGTATAATAATGTTGCAGCCTACGATTTTAGTTACATGAGATTTGCAATATTTATTGGCGTACATGTACATCAAATGCTCTCATTTCTAGTATTTAGCATTTCCCGAAGAAGTTGATCATAGATTATTGGCTACTGGTTACACCCGATCAATCTAGAGATGACAGATGTCTTATGATCATGTCTAAAAGCAACAATGTTCAAGTACTGTGAATGTCCAAACTTTATCAATTTGATAGGTTAATATCAGTCTCACTTTTTGTGAACTATTCATCAGCTACTGTACTTTGCTAATCTAATTTGAAGATGAAAAATCCTTTTTTGATGAGTTTGTAGATGAAAGATCTTATGCTTTGAAAGGAAAGAAACTAAGTTATGTTGCGATTATTCTTTCTATAAAGGAGCCTCCCCCGTGGATTTTTTGGGGAGGGAGCAGTGGAGATGGTGAAAAGTTATTTCCAGTTCCATTTTAATTTTGTGATTTTTGTTCCTCACTTCAGTTTTCCCGGCACAAGCTGAATTTAGTTGTGCATCTGGATTTAAACTAGAGTGCCGAGTGGTGTACTGATGGTCGTTCTTTGAATCCCGGAGATGGATAATCCTTGTTTGAAGAATAAATGGGAACTTATCCTCCTAAGTAATTACTTCAGGATGCTTTGTTTTTGCAAGGAAGTATACTTTGTGTTTCTTGTTCTGACCACAGTCGCATGTATTTTGTTGTACTTGAAAAATGTGCAACACACAAGTTTGTGGTTTAGTATAATATTTTTTGAGAATGAGGCCTTTTTCTTTGGCTGTTTCGAACGTTATGAGTCGGTCAATCCTAAAGCCTAAATCACTATGTGATTCAAACTTCAACTGTTCCATTTAATTGTTGAAGCACATAACAACTTAGTATAGAACAATAGTTATGACCAATCTCATGACGTCTTAGCATTAGTTACCAGTATATATTAAAGTAGACTTTACAAAATCCCAACCAAGCTTAGGCTACTTCTTCATAAGGATCCTAACATATCAACTAGTGATTCAGCCTCCTCAACATAGCTTTCTTTATACCAAAAATGAAACAAAAATATACAATTCATCTTGATTTTCTGCACAAAATCATATTTGTCTTCAAAAGCTCCACAGTTCCTCTACTTCCAAATAGTCCACCATAACAAGTAGGGACAAGTTTGCACCAATTTTTCTGACTAACTGTCCGTCAGATTCCAGCATTTCAGTAAATAAACACTTGTTGCTGGCATCAAGCAACTGATTCCTACCATGTTCAAGAATAGTTGCCATAATTTCCCGGTAACAACACAATGAATGAATAAGTGTCTTTTATTTTCCCTAGCAGCTCCGCACAAAAAGCATCTAGAACATGGTTGAAATTCTCTTCTTTGAAGTTTGTCCCGTGTGACTATAACTTATGATCTGCTTACATATATTGACTGGTCCGTTCTCCCATCACCCTGTTTTCTCATCACATTTGCTTGATTTATAGGAATGGATTCCTTCCTACAAAGTTGCAGTCTCTGATTAATTGGGCATGAGATGCACTAGACGCCTCACAGTTCTGCCCAGCCTCAAGAGGGTTCTTCTGACTATTCTTTTGAACTAGGAGCTGCAGTTGATGCTTGGTGGTCTGACAGGTGGTGGGAAGGTGTTGTTGCTGGATTTGATGTCACTGAAAGTGGTCATCTTCAGGTTTACTTCCCTGGTAAGAAATAACAGTCCCCAAAAACTAAAAAGTTCTAATAGAAATTAAAGGAGAATTCTTGCTTATCGGTTGATGTATAGCAAATTCGCATAAGTATAACTCAGCCAATGGATGCAAAATTGGAGTCTCTAATTATTTTAAATTCTTACTTGAACTCATATGTCTAAGCTCAGCATTGTCATAAATTGACTTTCTAACTCAGCAGTGGAAACAGTTTTAAACAGTAGTCCTAGTTTCTGGCTAATTTGTTGTCTTGGATTTTTAATGATTAATGTTGGACATGCCTGATGCACCAAGGTGTTTTTTTATCTCAATAACAGGCGAGAACATATTATTGGAGATTCAAAGGAAGAACATGAGGACTTCAAGAGACTGGGTCGATGAAAAATGGGTTGAAGTTAAGGGGAAGATAGATATAAAGTCGTTCATAAGCTCTAGTTTAAATGATGTATCCAAGTGCAGTATCAAAGAACCTGACAACTGCAAAAAGCAGATGGCTCTCAAGCTTGTGTCACCTGAAGACAACAAAATGGCGTCAACTTGTAAACACTCAGCGGAGAAGCAAGATACTGATGTCCTTAAACTGAAAAAGCGACGGTGTATTGATTGTATTGCAGGTAACAAGAACTGATTTCAGACAATTCTACAAGTTATAATGCTGGCGTCTAGCAGTCGTTAGTTCATTTCGATAATGGTGAAATCCTTTTGGCACTGTGAGTAAATTTTGACTTGTAAGTAACTTTCAACGGTGCTTGATTTGTCTTTTGTAAATGTATAGGTCTTTGACTGCATAACATGGAAAATAAATCTTTTTTTGATAATGGTAACTGTATATTCGCACCAAAAAGCCCATCAGGTAAAAGCTGACAGGGTGGGATTTACAACCCTAGAGGGTATACTTCAGACCAAAGTCTAGATAGAAACTTTACAATTGTCCTATGAACTCAACTAAGCTATCTATCTCCCTCACTATATCTTGTTTACACCAAAATTACAAAAAACTTGCACTCTTCATCTTGATCTTCTGAAGGCTGCTAGCTTTCCCATCATGGCTTCTTTCGTTTCTTTTGTTCTATAATGTCCACCAAACACTTGCAGGAATACTTCTCCACCAATCTTCTTGTGATCCTCTTCTCCCCACTCCTTCCCAACTTTGCAGCATATCGAATGAGGTCCTTGGCATTACCCAGCTTATCCCAAATATACAGAAGAACATGTTCCATAGATTTGCAGCTGTTTTGCAATGCATGAATAAATGACTATTTGTCTCTGCCTCTTGCTCACACATAAAACACCTTGAGCAAATTTGGATATCTCTTCTCTGTAGTACTTCGTGGGTTAAATAGGCTCTCTTGATTAACAACCAGATGAAGCATGAGACTTTATGTGGTATTTTAACTTTCCAAACCAGTTTCCATGGCCATTTTGTTGTCATCCCCTTGCTATGCAGCTTCCAGATTGGCAAATCAGGGCCTAAAGTTGTCCCTGGAAAGGCATTTAGGGTATGGAGCAAGTCTGCTACTCTGTTGATTTCTCAATCATTTAGTGCCCTCCTAAAAATCAAGTTCCACCCTTGAGGACTCCATACTTGTGCCACCTTATCCATCTGTTGTGAGCTCAAGATGAATAGGTCTAGAAATTTAGTCTTCAGATCCTCTTCCCCAATCCATAGTTCATTCCAAAAACTTGTCTATTCCCCATAACCAATTTTGTACTTCAGTTTGTTAGTGAAAGAGACCCACAATCTTCTAATTGTTTTCCACACAGAGCATCCAAAGGTACCAGTCACCTCCTCAGTAATCCAGCTATTCTGAAGCCCATATTTTTTGAGATGAATCTCCTCCATAGTGCCATATCTTCACAACAAAATCTCCATAACCATTTCTTCAGTAAACTTTCATCCTGTGTACTTAACTTCTTTATGCCAGCCAGCCATGTTGTTTGGAAAAGACATCTTATAGATCCATAAGCAACATTCTTTTTTTTTATCCCTCCCTAGGAGCTCCCACCTTTTCGCTCCCTTCGTGACTCAAACTCGCAACCTCAGGGTTGGAAGTGGAGGGTGCTTACCATCTGAGCGCACTCTTTTGGTTATACTATATGTATAAGTTTTAGAAATTGGCCAAGAAGTTGGCATGCTCTTGTATTGTACACTCTCTTATTGGTTATGCATAATTGTCTTAACTTTATGAAGTTTCCTCTGAGTATGTGTTTGCTATGTTACTCCGACTCTACAAAAATGTTGCCCCACCCGTTTTTCAAACTCTTTTTTCTTGAAAATCTATTACCACTTTTTTAAAAATAAAATAAAAGATGAATAAATTGTTCCAACATTTAATTCAAATAATAGGATCACTCTTTGTTGTCCTTTCTATGTCACGGTTGTCACTTCCCATAGGAAATACTTGTTGATATACTCAGGAAATTACCTGTGCAGACTCTTCTTCATTTCAAATTTGTCACAAGACTTTGGAAATCATTGATCTTCGAGTCTTACTTTAAAAGATGAAGCATCTCAAATATGCTAAGAATGACCAAAATTCCCAAAAATTTCTTATTTCCCAGAAGTGCTACAAGGATTGTATATTTTCATTCTATTGTTGTCTTGTAGTCGGTTCAACTGGTTGATGATGTACAGTAACTTGATTGCCCTTCAAACTCTAAACCAGGGTTTTGCGCAATCAATTATTTTTGCAATGGCTTGACTATTATCACGGTTTGTGATAATAATGTGGATTTCGAGAATTCCAACCTGTTGCTATGTAATCTCTCCTCAAGAGAATCAATAGTACTTCCACATCTACGATTTCTCCAGGAGGAATTTTGGGATTGCCTTATGACTCAACTAGTGGCAACTATAAGATCCTTATTATTCACGATGTCAAATATAGTGGTGAATTAGATGATTACCAACTACCTAATGAAATTCTTGCACTGAAAAGTGGTCTCGGGAGAGAAACTGATAAACATCCTTGTGGCATTAAGAATGTGTTGTCTGGGATGCATTCTTTGGCATTTGCACACAAGGCATTTCAAAACAAATTATTTTGTGTTTTCATTTAGATTTAGTATTTCAAATTAAGTGAACAGAGAATTATTGTTGCCTGATTTTTCCATTATCATGTTAGAACCTCTTGATTCTTATTAGGTTATGTTTTGATCGCACATTTTTTAGGTTTCAATTACTAAAGCTGTCAGATTGCTTTTTTCATGTTCTCAGAGAGAAACAGCACGAGCTTTTTATTTGCTAAGAAAAGAAGTGGTTAAACCCCCTTCTCCTTTTCATACTATTCTTTGTCTAGTTTTTAATACTGATTGCTTCGAGTAATGCACTGTTTATTCTTAGTTCTGTGGAACGACCTCATAGCTGGATTGATAATTAATACTCTGAATCAATCAATTCAAAATTTGCTGATTAGAGCTGTTTATCAGAAAATATGATTAATTTTGTGAACAAATTGAAGTTTCTATTACGAATAGTGATTTGTTTGTCTTTTGTTGAATTTTTTTCACGGCTCTACACATAATTTGATAAGCCAAAGAATTTTTTCATGTTTAAAAATACAAATAACCAACATATTAACTAATCGATTACGATAAATTGAATAGAATTTCGCAGGGTTATTTTTTCTGCACTACCCCAACCTGACATGAGCATGAAACGGGTACAAGATCAGACTTTTTAGTTTAATTTTGGAATACACTTTTGTGACTACTACTGTTGTAACACTAATTTTGTTTAGTGTAAAGGCTAAAACTCAAAAAACTTCAGTTTTGTGTTTCTCCCTTCTTGTTGCTTCCACATGTCACAAAGAAGTTCAAACAAAAACCCAAAGCTCAAACCTTTTGCTTGTGTTGGCAACAATGGCATTTGGCTTTTTCTCCCCCATTCTCTTTCTTCTTTTCTTGTTCTTTTACTCTTTACTCTATCCTTTTCCCTAACTGTCACCGCTTGTAGACAAAAGACCCAACTCAGCATTCTCTGGCTTTTTTCTAAAGCTCAGTTTCTCAATAAAGGAACAAACTTTTGCTATTTTTGAGGTCAGTCAGTACTAGTTACATGCTTAGCTTATTTTTCTTGAATTCCAGGTTCTTTTTTGCTGCTTGTTTTCTTTTCCAATCCTAAGCTATTTGATGTAAGTGTGATCACTTGATGTTTGCTTAATGCTGGTTCAATGTTCTGTATTTTTGTTCTTGTACATGGTTAATCTTTTTGGAAATCAGTAAACCCATTTCTTTTTTAAGTGTTTTTGTTCTAGTCACGTGCTTAGCTTGTTTTTCTTGAATTCTGGGTTCTTTTTAGCTGCTTGTAAGTGTGAGCACTTGATGTCTTCTCAATGCTGGTTCAATGTTGTGTGTTTTTATTCTTGTACATGATTAATCTTTGAAAATCAGCAAACCCTATTTCATTTTTCACTTGGGTTTGGGCTTCATTGTTGTTTTTCATTGTGAATTTGATCCTTGGTTGGTAATTCTTGAAAAAAATTATCTGTTCTTAGTAGCTTAGCTGCTGAGAGTTTTTTAGAATTAAGGTTGGTTTATCTTTGGATAAGCACAATTCTGTCTGTGTTTCATTTTGGGGTTGTGGTTTGATGCTATTTTTTTCATTTTTTATATGACCATTAGGAGCTAATTGTTGGAAAAATCTGTTCTTTGTATCTGATGTTTTTTGTTCCAATCATTTATGTTTGTTTGATCGGGTCCTAAATTGTAACAGAACTTAGGAGGATTATGTTTGCTCATGATTCTTTAGCCTAAACTGATTCTATGTTTCTGGAAGAGGGTATTTAGAACTGGGCAATTTTTCGATTAATCCAAACTGTTTCTCTGTGGCATTAGGATGGATACAGATGGTCATGTATTTAGTTCGTGGGAAGAGCAGGTTGTTTCTCAGGGGAAGGGCCGTCGTGTTGTGCACTACTACTTGGAAGGATACCTCAGGGGAGTTAATCCTTGTTGTAGTGGGTACTGAAGGAAGCTCAAGGAACATGCTATATGTTGTCTCAGAGGATTATTTGGATGCTTTTGGGCATACAAGTACCATAAATTCTGACACAAAGTGGCGTACAAGAAAAGGCGTAGTGGAATGGCTGACAGTTTTGATTTCAAAGCATCACCAATCACCACCTATTTCAAGTATGTATAGTCATGTTGCAGTCTAAGATTTCAGTTACATGTGATTTGCAGTATTTATTGACATACATGTACATCAAATTCTCTCATTTCTAGTATTTAGCATTTCCTGAAGAAGTTGATCATAGAATATTGGCTGCTGGCTACACCCGATCAATCTAGAGATGGCAGATGTCTTGTGATCATGTCTAAAAGCAACTATGTTCAAGTTCTGTGAATGACCAAACTTTATCAAGTTGATGGGTTGATATCAGTCTCACTTTTTGTGAACTATTCATTTGCTACAGTGCTTTGCTAATCTAATTTGAAGATGAAAAATCCCTTTTTGATGAGTTTGTAGATGAAAGAATCTTACGCTTTGACAGGAAAGAAACTAAATTATGTCGTGATTATTGTTTCCATAAAGAAGCCTCCCTCCCATGGGTTTTTTTGGGGATAGAGCAGTGGGAGATGGTGAAAAGTTATTGCCAGTTCCATTTTTATTTTGTGATTTTTGTTCCCGATTTCAGTTTTCCAGGCACAAACTGAATTTTCAATTTAGTTGTGCATCTGGATTTTACCTAGAGTGGTGTACTGATATGGTAGTTCTTTGTATCACAGAAATGGATAATTCTTGTTTGAAGAATAAATGAGAACTTCTCCTCCTAAGTTTTTACTTCAGTATGCTTTGTTTTTGCAAGGAAAGTATACTTTGTGTTCCTTGTTCTAACCACAGTCTCCTGTGTGTTGTTGTACTTGTAAACGTGCAGGCACAAGTTTATGGTTTAGTATAATATTTTGAGTCATTCAGTCCTAAAGCCTAAATTACTATGTGATTCGGACTTCAACTGTTCCGTTTAATAGTTGAAACACATAACTTATGTAGAACAATGGAGGGGGGGGGGCACACAGAGAGGCATCAGTGAAAACATGCTACAGTCAGTTGAATGCAACAAATGGAATGATGATACCTTGGCCCTGGAAGGTGGTCTGGAATACAACCCCCCCCCCCCCCCAAAAAAAAAAAAAGTTAAGAGTTTCCCTTGGACAGCCCTCCATAATGCTATCTTAACCTGAGAAAAAGAGGCATTCCAGTGGTGAACATGTGTTTTATGTGCCAAAACAATTTATTGACGCTAAACCACTTGCTATTGCATTGCCCTGAGGTAGCTGACCTTTGACTATGTTTTTGGCCATTTTTGGAATTAGCTGGACAACCACCCTCAACCTAAAACTAGCAGTTGAAAGTTGGAATTCATGAAAAGTGACAAAACCATCAACAAGATCTGGCAGATGATCCTAGCTTGCATTTTTTGGTGTTTATAGACAGAAAGAAACAAAAAGTGTCATGATGGGACTTCAACTCCCAATTGCTCTCTTAGATCTAAGTGTTTGTTGAATCTTTATAGCTGGAGCAACCTTTTCCTTGTTCAAGAATAGTCGCCATAATTTCCCAGGACAATGAATGAATAAGTGACTGTTATTTTCCCTAGCAGCTCCGCACAAAAAGCATCTAGAACACAATTGAAATTCCCTTCTTTGAGCTTTATCCTGTGAGAGGTAATCATTTCTTTCTACGAGCCAAGAAAAGCACACCACCTTAAAAGGACCTTTCACAATGTATTTTGTCCCGCCCTTGTTGAGAGGCTCTTGTGTACTCTCTTCACCAGGCAATAGACAAATAGTCATACAGATTATGGGTTTCCTCACTATCATTACATAACAAATATGACGTGATTAGTTTTCAAGAGTATGGCCTAGTGGTAGCAATGAATTGTAAGATTTGTAATATTCGATGAATATGAGAAGATTAAGGGTGAACATTGTTCATCTTTTTACGATTAAATTATCCAATTAATTGATATTTGTTAGTCTTTTTAGGTTATACTTCTTACTATCTAACTAAGACAACTGGTCTACTATTCAATCTTTTCAATTTAAATTTTTTCCCTATTATATAAACGGTATTCATCATGTTTGCTTAATTTTTGGTGTCAAAAATAAAGAAATACATTCCCTATTGTCAAGCAAAAATGATGATCGTAAGCTATGTCCTCCATCACGATCTCGGATGAAAATATCCATGGAATTGTGTTCCGTGTAAAATGTATATCATCTCTGTTTTTAACCAAAGACTCATGTTAAGCTCCGTATCGAAACCTTGTGGTATTAGGAGTAAAGCATCCCGAGGTTGGCGCATCTCATTGAGCATGGAGAAGCATTAGGAACCCTAATTTTTTTCTTCAAAGTTGTTTCTTTTTCCGTCCCCCGTCCCGACATAGCGTTTCCCTTCCCCTTCTTCATTGATTTAGGTGATTATCAAAATGTGTAGGGAGACTAGAGAAGAAGATTGCTTAAAGCAAATTTACATTTTGTAAGTGAAACATGTAATAATCAGTTGGATTAGAAGCAATTGCTTATGGATCAAATACACCAATTTTTGAACTTGGAGTGCCAAGATACATTATTACCTATCACATCACACAACATAGGGACCAAGAACCGGATGTACTCACATTACTTAACTGCTTGGACTCTTCATTTTCGGTGTTGCACCCATGTCGACATGGTATGGGTGTGGGCAAAGTTGCACGGACTCTCTACTTCTGATGCTGCACCCGTGTTGGATTCTTCAAAAATACAATGCTTTTGTAGAAACCAACACGCATCCATTGATATTTTTGAAAAGTCCGAGCAACATAGGGTGTGAGTGTGAGACTGGTCAACTAATTTTGGATACTTGACCAAAATAAACGGAGGAATTCGAGATAGATACAATGATTTCTATAATCAAAACAAAAGCTAAGGTGAAATTGAATAAAATGAGTTCCTTGTATATAGAAATTTCTGTTAGTGCTTTTCCTTATATCTCCTTCTAGAAATCTCCTTTTTGATCAATAACTTTTCCTTATAACACCTTGTAAGATTTCCATTTAATGCCTCATAATTTGAAACTAAAACTCTACTTTAGATATTTGAATTACTTAAGCCAAATCCCCGCACCCGTATTTGTACTTAGATCAATGTCCCTAAATTTTAAAATTTAGATCATGAAGGATCCAACCTCTAGATCTGCACCCGTATCGAACAGTTGCACGCAAGTCCAAACCACTTAGATGTTGGAGCGCAATTCTTATCGTCTATTGGTTTTGTTGTTATTCATATATAGCAGCCAACATAAAAATTTGCACATCCTTACATTTTAAGTTTAGAATCATATTTTAATCATTGTGTTAGGAAACTCCTTTTCTTTTGATGTCATTAACATCATGAGAGAAATTCTTTTTTTAGTGAGTTGACATATTTTCTATCTTAAATAACTTAAAGAAAGTTTCACATGAGCTATTTTAAGAAGATCCACGACAATCTTACTTCATGCTTCACAATTTGATTTGTTATCATGATTAAGAAGCTCCTTATGTCTAGGTTTTTTTTTTTTGAGAAGGTAACAACTTGTATTCTATTCCAAAACAAAAAATCAGAACCTGCCACAACAAATTACAGGTTCCTAATTACAATTGTGGAGAGTAGCAGGAAGATCTTCAATCCTATAGCAAAATTTACAAGATTCTGGATCTTCCATGTACTCTTGTTTACACCAAAAAAGAAACAAAACTAAGCAGTTCATCTTAATCTTCTGGATGAAATTACTCTTGTTTTGGAAGCATCTGAGATTTCTTTCTTTCAACACAGACCATCAAGTATAAGCTGAAATCATTTTCCATCTCTCTTTATGCCCAGTAATGCTTGCATAACTGCTCCATATCTTCCGAGTCTGGGTAACTTTCCTAGGCATAACCCATTTCATGCCCTTCAGATTGATAAAAACATTCTACAAATTGTTGGTTATTCTACAGTGAAGGAGAAGATGGTTGACAGTCTCTACTTCTTCTTCACCACATAGGAGGCACCTAGGATTCAGTTGCATATTTCTTTTCATCAGATTTTCCTGGGTCAAAACTGCATGCTTAGTAAGGTGCCAAGTAAAACTAGACACTTTGTAGGGGATTTTAGTTTTCCATATCAGCTTCCATGGCCACCCATTCCTTTGACTGGTACAAGGATTAAACTTATTGTAGGCTTTTCTAACATTGAAATTGTCTTGATCGTGATCATGCCATCCCAAACTATCCTGTGCATCAGTGGTTCCTTTGAACTGCCCCCAAGACCTTGTAAAACTCCACCACCCTTTGGATCTCCCAGTCATTTAGAGGTTTTCTAAAATTGAGATGCCACCCTTGGTTTGACCACATCTCTGCCACAGTGTCCCTTTGTTGTTGGTTTAGGGTGAAGATATCCGGAAACAAGGTTTTTAAAGATCCTTGTTCTAGCCATCTATCTTCCCAAAAAGAGGTTTTCCTACTATTACCCAATTTAATACTGTAGTTTCCTCTGAGCTTTGGCCAATGGTTTCTGATGACTCTCCAAAGGCTTGATCCATAAGTGCTAGTGTCCATTTTAGTTATCCTGAGATCCTTCATTTCATGTTTGGCCTGTATTACATCTTTCCACATAGCTACTTCATCATAAGGCACTGGTTTTGGATTTTTAAATACCATCTCCCAATCCCTCCTTCCTGTTTACTCTCGATCAAAGTATCCCACTTAACCAAGTGGTTACACTATTTCCTTCCCACGGGAAGTTCCTCCTCAAAGCACCAAGTCTGTCAATAACACCATCAGGAATAGAGAAAAGTGACATCATATAGGTAGGCATAGAGTCCAAAACACTGTTGATGAGAGTTAATCTTCCTCCTAAAGAAAGGTATCGACTCTTCCAATTCACCAACCTTTTTCACATTTTTCAATCACCCCATTTCAGATACCTATAGATTTGCTTTTGGCTCCCAAGGGCATCCTTAAGTATGTAGTTAGTAGATCTCTTGTCCTTCCGCCCAAAATCCTAGCCAGAAAGGGTAAATCAGGGACTGCATTTACTAGATAGAAGAAACTCTTGTTCTAATTAATGTGAACCAGAGTTAGCTTCAAAAAGAACAAAGATTACCCTTAAAATCTTGAGTTAAAATCTTGAGTTGGTTCCTGTTTGCATCACATAAGACAGGGGTGTCATCTGCATATTGTAAGTGAGTAATTTCCTAATCAGCCCCCACAATATTGGATACCCTAAAACCTCTCAGCCACAACTTTTCTTGAACAATTTTCAACATATCATTTAGCCCTTCCATAGCGATAATAAAAAGAAAGGGAGATGATGGGTCTCTTTGTCTTAAACCTCTCTGTGAAGAGAGCAAACTTGTAGGAGAGCCATTTATTAGCACTGAGAATTTCACGGTGCTGATACAAAACTTCATCCATCTTAACCATCTACCTCCAAAACCCCTTTTAGAAAGAGTCTCCAACAGGAACTTCCAATTGAGGTGGTCATAAGCTATAGTATAAACGGTGAAGGAGAATCCTAATAGGGAAAAGTTACTATTTTTAATACACAATTTTATGAATGTATTAATATCATATGGGAACTCTGCGTATGTGAGTTGTTCCATACATCTCCGGTTCCAAACCCGGATAAACAAGAAGATCCAACTAGGGTTTTACTAGGTGGAGGACCAGTTAAAAATTCATCCCAAATAAATCCTTTGAATATTGGATTCAGGTCTGTATAGAGGTGAATTGATATATAGCATTCATATAGTTGATTCAACTAGGTCATTTCCTTCTTTTCTTCGAGAAAAAGCATAAAAGAAGGGGGTAAGCTCATAAAACATGGTCTTATCTCTAGTTCATCTTCGAGTTGCCAGTGTCAGTAAGCTTTTATTGTGGGGTGAGAGGGAAACTCCGAGGCAGAGCCAGGATTTTAAGTTTGTGGGTCTGGGATTCTAGTCCTTCTAAGTTATTGGTTTCTGAATTAATAATTTGTACATAGTCAATGAATATTTTAACGCAAATCTAGAGTTTGGACCAAAGGTATTGGGTTCGACCAAACCTGTAACCAAAACTTTAATTCCTCCCTTGGAGGGAGTTTCCATCAATACTTAGATACTAGAAGGGCTTATACTATTTTAGTGAATGTTTTGGACATAAATATGTGAAATTCGTAAAAAAAGAAAGAAGGTAGTATTTGAAAAAAAGTTGAAAAGTGGTAATTGGAAATTTAAGCTATATTTGGACGTCAATACAACTTGGGAAAATGTCGAATTTTTATGAGTGATTTGGAGTGAAAGTGTGAAAACATGTATATTCTAACAATTCTATGTCCAAACATGATTTCGGAATACAATTTCAAGAGAAAGTGAAAATTATTCACGGCCAAACAGGCCCTTAAAAGACTTGGACGGGACAATGTTTGAAAGAATAGCTAAAGGGGAAACTTCAAGCTCTTAATTAGTTTAGGCGCTAACATTGCCTTTTACTTTTTTGATGAATATCTATCTTCCTGCTGCTGATTCTTTCTTAAGTCTGCATGCGATATGATGGAAAATGTTTTCCATTGAAGTATTAGATTACTTGAATATTTACCTGTGCATAGAATCATATCATTTATCATATATATATATATATATATATATATATAAAGAGAACCTTAGGCCCGCCTACATGGCGCCATCACAAACCAGGATTCCCTGTTAATTTATTTATTTCCTAAACAAGCCTTCCCCTTTCATGAAGAGTTACGACTTTTATGAAAAGTTGCGACTTTTATGAAAAGTTGCGACTTTAATGAAGAGTTGAGACTTTAATGAAGAGTTGCGACTTTTATGAAGAGTTGCGACTTTTATGAAAAGTTGCGACTTTTATGAAAAGTTGTGACTTTTATGAAAGGTTGTGACCTTTTCGAAGGGTTGCAACTTTTCAAAATAGTTGTAACCTTTCTGATAAGACAATATAAACATTTGTTCACACTACCCTTTGTTGTCTATAAATAGAGGAATTTCCTCTCATTTTAAAATAACGAAAATTCTGAACCTCCTGTTCTTCTTCTTCTTCTTCTTCTTCTTCTTCACAATTAAATATAAATATTTGTGTACTTTGCTCCTGTTGAGTGGCTCACTGACACCATTGCTTATGTTACAGATCCTGGTATGTATTTTTACAATCATTAATTTATTCTTATATTATTAAGGATAAATGATAAGATGTAATAATTTTCATTTTGCTTTACATTATTAATGTTTGTTACTATGTATCTTGTATGTAAGATAAAATAGTGTTTTAGTTTTAATGCCCGATAGGTTTTAAGTATTATTTTATCAATTCCGTGACATTAAATTCCCGCGCGAAGCACGGGTAATTTTACTAGTTTGAGTATAATTAAGGGTGGGACTTTGTAATACCAGAATGCCCACAGAATTGTGTTATACAAAAATTCCTGTTTCCATGTGTTTTACTGCACTTGTGGTACACACAAAATAAATACAACTGTTACTTAGTATCTTAGTATTCTCAATGTTGTATCTAACCTTCTGAGTCCATCTTTCCTCTATATTCAGTTTAATAGTGTTTGCGGAGGGATCGAGTGAGTCCATCTTTCCTCTATATTCAGTTTAATAGTGTTTGCGGAGGGATCGAGGTAAAAGTTTTAACAATTGAAAAAGAGAAACAAAGAAATCGAGATAAGACTTTCCTACTAACGTATGTCATCCTTGTTTTCTCCTGATAAAAGTCTAGAATGTATATCTTTCTTTTTCCTGATACAGTCGATTTTAGCTCTTTGACATAAAAGGGAAAGGGGGTTTACAGTTCTCGGACTTATGTTTAATCAGTTCTTGCTCTAGTTAATTGGCGAGATAACCGATGACATCTTTCCTTTATATTCAGTTTTCATAGTGTTTGCGGACAGACTGAGGTAAAAGTTTTAACAACTGAAAAGGGAAACAAAGAAATCGAGATAAGAGTTTCCTACTGCACTATGCCATCCTTGTTTTCCCCTGATAAAAGTCTAGAATGTATATCTTTCTTTTTCCTGATACAGTCGATTTTAGCTCTTTGACATAAAAGGGAAAGGGGGTTTACAATTCTCAGCGTTTTGTTTAATCAGTTCTTGCTCTTGTTAATTGGCAAGATAACCGATGAAGAATGTATGGTTTTAATGCTATTCTCCTTTCTTTTTAGTCTTTTCTGTGGGTATCACATAAAAATTGATGGCATCCTTGCTCTAATGTATCTCACCTCTTTTCAACTTCCATTGTGAATGAGAAAGGGGCTAAACGCTAGAAAATGATCCTTGAGGTGCAACTCTTCCTTGGGTAAAGAGAAAGTCAGTTGGCCCTTAAGTTGGGTGGTGGGGGCAAGGGAGTTGAGGGTCTATCAAACACAGTCTATCTATCTTTACAAGGTAGAGTTAAGAACGGTGTGGGATTACACTGGTATGTTGTTGTTGTTGTTGTTGCAATGGGGGTGTTTTATATAGCGTTCAACGAATAATAAAGTCATCCTTCTTAAAAAGGAAATAATAATGAGTCTGCCCTTTGCTTGTTACACCATTTTAGAATTTCATTTGAACAATTTTTATATCTTGATATTGCAAAGATCTATTGTTTAAATGTGCAGTATGCAGTTTGGATCTTCCTCTTATCTTTTTCATTTTCCCCTTATGCGTCTATATGTGATCCTTAATATCATGCATGTTTGGTAATCCTATTAATGTTGATTCATTTTTCGACTTCCTCTGTGTGCTTTGCTTTTAATTGACATTGGTGTATATGTTTTGTGCTGTGCTTTGATGTTCATGTAGATCCCAATTAATTACTAGCTAGTTTTAGAGTAGATTTTCTTTAAAGAACTGTAGGCCAGGTGGCTGAACTTTTTTGAATTAAATCCTCCAATTATAGCTCGGGATCATTTATACTAGCCTTTGGTTTGATGTACTTGGTAAATGTTGTCATAATATTGTTGCCATATTTCAGCAATGAATTCTTTGCTCTTCTTGATGGTTATATGCACATGAAGAATTTAAAGCTTATGTGCTCATAAAGATTAAGATTATAGATGATCTACCCCATAGCCAACTATGAATTTCTAGGCCTTAAACGTCCTTGTTTTAAGTTGAATCCTACTTATGATTTTTGAGTTGTTGATGCTCTATAAATTTGGATCTCTGTAGAAAGAATAATAAGCCTAGTAGTTATAAATTATTTTTATCTTAGCTTAAATATAATTCACATTATAGTAATTAGACTTCCCTTATCTTGTAGATACCCCAAGAAGAGAAACAAGAAGAAGTGCTTTGATGGCTGGTCACATATCTGATGATGTCTCAAAAAAGATAACCCAAGAAGATCCTTCAATGCAAGGACCTAGTGGGAGTAGAAGTGTCGGTGAGAGTGACCATTCTGGTATCAGAAAATCAATTCCAGGTAACCAGATAGCACAAGCCAAACCACCAACTTTCCCAAAGTTAAAAATAAAATATCCAAACATAGAACCAGTAGGAATTCAGCTTGTGGAGCCTCAATATAAGCAGTCTTTTGATGTTGGTGACAGCATAGAGTTTCTTTGCAACGATAGTGGCATGAAAGGCTGCTGGTTCAGGTGTAAAGTATTACAGGTATCACAAAAACGTATGAAAGTTCAATATAATGACATTCAGGATTGTGAAAGTCTTGAAAAGCTCGAGGTACCTTAACCACTGTGACTATAACTTATGATCTACTAGCGCATATTGACTGGTCTCCCTTCACCCTGTTTTCTCATCACCGTTGCTTGATTTATAGGAATGGATTCCTTCCTACAAAGTTGCAGTCTCTGATAAATTGGGCATGAGATGCACAGGACGCCTCACAGTTCGGCCCCTGCCTCTGGAGGATTCTTCTGACTGTTCTTTTGAACTAGGAGCTGCAGTTGATGCTTGGTGGTCTGACGGGTGGTGGGAAGGTGTTGTAACTGGATTTGATGTCTCTGGAAGCGATCATCTTCAGGTTTACTTCCCTGGTAAGAAATAGCAGTCCCCAAAAACTAAAAAGTTGCAATAGAAACAGAAAACAGGAAATAAAAGGAGAATTCTTACTTATTGGTTGATGCATAGCAACTTCTCATAAGGATAACTGAACTGCCAATGGATATAAAATTGGAGTCTCTTATTATTTTCAATTCTTACTTGAATTCATATGTCTAAGCTCAGCATTGTCATAAATTGGGCTTTATAACTCATCAGTTGAAATAGTTCTAAATAGTAGGCCTTGCTTCTAGCTAATTTGTTGTCCGTAAGTTCAAATGATCGATATAGGTCATGGACTGATTTGCCAATGTGTTTTTTCTTATCTGAATAATAGGCGAGAACATATTATTGGAGATCCAGAGGAGGAACGTGCGGACTTCAAGAGACTGGGTTGATGACAAATGGATTGAAGTTGAGTGAAAGAAAGACATAAAGTTGTTCATAGGCTCGAGTTTACCTTATGCATCCAGGTGCAGTATCAATGACCCGGAGAACTGCGAAAATCGGATGGCTCCCAGGCTTATGGCACCTGAAGACAACAAAATGGCTTCAACTTCCAAACACTCAGCAGAGAAGCAAGACACTGATGTGCTTAAACTGAAAAAACGATGGTATATTGATTTTCTTGCAGATAACAAGAACTGATTTCAGACAATTCTACAAGTGATAATGCTATCATCTAGTGCTCGCCAGTTCTTCTCGATAATAGTGAAATACTTTTGGCACTATGGGTATAGTTTGACTTGTAAGTAGCTCTCAATGGTGCTCAATTTGCCTTTGCAAATGTTTAGGTTTTTGACAACAAAATATGGAATAGGCATCTTATAGAACTATAGGGAAGCACTCTTTGCCAAGAAGTTGGCATGTTCTTGTATTGTACACTCTCTCTTATCGGTTATGCATAAAAGTTGTAACTTTATGAAGTTTCCTCTGAGTATGTGTTTGCTATGTTACTCTGACTCTCCAAAAATGTTGCCCCACCCGTTTTTCAGAATCCTTTTTCTTGAAAGTCTAATACCATTTTTTTCATTTTAGAAGATGAGCAAAAAGTTCTAACAGTTTATCAACAGCAGAAACATACTAGTATGATCAGATAGTTGTTTGCTTACATAATTTGGCTTTTATCATACTGATTGAGCTGCACAATTTCCTCTTTGCTTAATAAGGAAATGGGTGCGGATAGATCTTGTCCCTGTTTTCTTACTTCAGCACAGTTATTGTTAACTTGTTACTAAAAGGTGGTGCATACATATGTACGGCGATGTAGCCCGCTTTCATTTCAAGCAACTCCTCAGGCAGAGAAAGCGCAATCTGCTTCCATTCGATCTGGAAGAGATTCACATAGAAATTATTAGTCCAAATGAAATATTATATTCTTCGTTAGCAAAGAAAATATGATTAATTTTGTGAACAAATAGAAGTTTTCTATTACAGATAGTGGATTTTTTGTTGTCTTTTGTTGAATGTTTTTCACGGCTATATATGATTAAGCCAATGATATTTTCCATGTTTCCTAATATAGTTAACCAACATGTTAACTAATCGATTATAATAAATTGGACGTAATTTTGCAGGGTTTTTTTTTCTGTACATCGACCTGACATGAGCATGAAACGGATTCAAGATCCGATTTTTCTGTTTAATTTTGGAATAAAGTATCTGTGACTAATATTGTTGCAACACTAATTTTGTTAGTTTAAGGCCAAACGGATTCACTGCTTCTAAATATAAAAAAAAAAAAACCAACTCAGCATTCTCTGGCTTTTTTGTCAAGCTCAGTTTCTCCATAAAGCAACAAGCTTTTGTTGTTTTTGAAGTCAGTCAGTACTAGTTACCTGCTTACCTTTTTTTCCATCAATTCCAGGTTCTTTTTTGCTGCTTGTTTTTTTTCCAACCCTAAGCTATTTGATGTAAGTGTGATCACTTGGTGTCAGCTCAAGGCTGGTTCAATGTTCTGGTTAATCTGTGGAAATCAGCAAACCCCTTTCGTTTTTCACGGGGTTTGGGTTGCATTGTTGTTTTTCATTGTGAATTTGGTTCTTTGTTTGTAATTCTTGAAAATAAAATATTTGCCCTTTTAGCTGAATTGTATTGAGAGTTTTCTGGAATTATATTTGGATTATGTGAAATTCTGTCTGTGTTTCATTTGGAGTTGTGGTTTGATGCTGTTTTTTCATTGTTTATATGGTCATCAGGAGCTAAAATCTCTTCTTTGTATCTGATGTTCTTAATTACAATCATTTCTGTTTGTTCGACTTTGGAGGATTATGTTTGCTCTTGACTCTTCCTGATTGTTCAAATTAGTAGTCATACTATTGCCCCTGTTGTTTCTTGTCCTTCGATTTTTTTTACTATCTGTTATTTCTTGTACTTTTGTTACTTGTTATTTTTCAAAAAATGATTGTTACCTAAAATGTTTGTTTATGTTTCTGGATGAGGGTGTTTAAGAACTGGGTTGTTTTCGATTAATTCAAACTGTTTTCTCTGTGGCATCAGGATGGATACAGATAATCATGTATTTATATCGTGGGAAGAGCACGTTGTTTCTCAGGAGAAGGGCCGTCGTGTTGTGCAGTACTACTTGAAGGACACCTCAGGGGAGTTAATCCTTGCTGTGGTGGGTACTGAAAGAAGTACAAGGCACATACTACATGTTGTAGGATTATTTGGATGCTTTTGGGCATACAAATACCGTAAATGCTGACACAATGTTGCGTACAAGAAAAGAGGTAGTGGAATGATTGATGTTTTTTATTTCGAAGCATCACCAACACCACCTATTTCAGGTATGTATAAACATGTAGCAGTCTTAAGATTTCAGTTACATGAGATTTGCAGTATTTATTGGCGTACATGTACATCAAATGCTCTCATTTCTAGTATTTAGCATATACTGAAGAAGTTGATCATCATAGATAGACATGATCAATGTCTTATGATCATGTCTATAAGCAACAATGCTCCAAGTTCTGCAAATGTCCTAACTTTATCAATTTGATGGTATAATATCAATCTCACATTTTGTGAACTATCCATAGGCTACAGATCATGTCTTATGCTTTGACATTTTGTGGGTTTTTTTGGGAGAAGGTGAAAAGGTATTCCACTTCCATTTTTATTTTGGGATTTATGGAGAACATATTATTGGAGATTCGAAGGAAGAACGTGAGGACTTCAAGAGATTGGGTTGAAGTTGAGGGAAAGAAAGACATAAAGTCGTTCATAAGCTCGAGTTTAACCTATGTATCCAGGTGTACTATCAAAGAACCAGGGAACTGTGAAAAATCAGATGACTCCCAAGCTTGTGGCACCTGAAGACAACAAAATGGTGTCAACTTCTAAACACTCAGCGGAGAAATGCTTTGGCACTTGGGGTAAATTTTGACTTTTATGTAATTCTCAACGATGCTCGATTCGCCTTTGTAAATGTATAGAGGCCTTTGACAACAAAACATGGAAAATGCATCTCATAGAACTATATACAAGCGGTCTTTTTTCTTATCCCTCACTATGAGCTCCCACATTTTCACTCTCATGGTGATTCGAACTCACAATTTCAGGATTAGAAGTGGCCCGTGGAGTGTGCTTACCATCTTAGCACACTCTTCTAGTCTGTACATGTATGTGTGTTACAAATCGGCTAAGAAGGTGACATGCCCTTGTATTGTACACTTTCTCTTATCGGTTATATATATCGATTTAGAAGTTGAATTAACTATTTTATTTAAAATCTTAATTCACATAAATGTGATTATAACGAAAACTTCAAAATTTCATATTGGAACTTTTTATCAAATTAATTGAAGATTTAACTCTCAAGATCGGTGCCACATAAATTAGGATAGACGGAGTAGAAAAGAAATTGTAATTTGTTTGCAGTATCCACCAAAAGTCAAACTACTTAAGGGAAAAACAAATCAACGGTCACAAACGAATTTAATATGTATTAAAAGTATATGCATATAGAAATATAAATGAAAAAGTGAATGAAAAATCTTGATCCACAATTAAATTGCATAGTAGAATGATCTTGATTTATGACTAAAACGCATCAACATATGGTAATGTCCATGTGATCTTGCACCACTTGATTATCTACCACACCTTGCATTGCACTTGCATGAGAGACACTTTTGTGTGCTATATAGCTGAATATTGGCGAACAATTTTACAATCTAAAACATTTTTCGTTTCATTACTTAGACTAGAACGTCGTCCATAATACATTTACCCTCACATATAAAACTCCCGTTTTCATTTGCCATGAGTAAATCTGGCAAAATCTGACAATAAGAAAATGAAGATTATAAGTGAAACTATACACAATAAACAACAAATTTAATCAAAAAATGAAAATATTGCTAAAAATACCCTTTTAGTTTTGAATAGCCTCTCATGATAATGATAACCTCAAACAAGTCAAACGTCTCTTTAATTATTAATTGCACTAACATCTCCCACAACCTAATCAATACAAAAATTGATTATTTAGAAATCAAAATTGAAGTTCAAAGTCAATTTAAAAGGAAGGCCTAACCGGTCAGTAGGAATTAGGACTTGAACCTTTTTTTTATTTAGTAAATTAGTGAAAAATTAGTTAATTGATTTTCTAAATCTTGTTTTCTTCTATTTGTGAATTTTATGATATTTGATGATTATGGGTTTTGAATTAGTTTTATGTGCACCTCGATTAATTTTATAATTTATTTGCCACAAATATCAAATAACTCTTCACCAAAACAATGACATGATGAAAGAGGATTGTTAGGAATAATTGTGTAGAGAACTTGTAATGATTTTTGCTTGATGGTTTTGCAAGTGAATGTCCCTCTATTTATACTACTAATCTAGAGGCTAACATATAAATAACAATTTCTATGTACGATCTTACACATTTACATTAAGATCTTTTTTATAGAACTCTCTACATACCTAGAATATTCTAGAGACTTCTATATAATTCAATAATCTTCTATAAAAAATATATTTATCTTTCTCTAAAATAATCCACATGGATAAGTCTTCTTCCTATGTAATTCCTCCAAATGGGTAACTTTGTGTCATGTGGAACTTACATGCCACAGTGGCACATCGTCACACTAAGGAGATAATTGTTCTTAGAACATAAATGAAGATAAACTAGTCAAATACCATTCTAAATAATGTTATCATAGAAAAAAATATATATAAAAAAGAAACACGACAAATCATACCAAAGGGGTGGAGATAGTTTTTTTCACTATATAAATTATAACTTGACAAAAAAATAAAAAAATTGTGCATCAAACACATATGTCAAAGATTAATATATTCTTCCATGATATTATTGTTACATAACAATACTTTAAAGTTTAAACCCCCTTTTTTTATTTTTGCAACATTAAAATTAATTAATCTACTTATGGAGCCAAATTAGGAGATAATGGTGTCTCTCTGGGATTGAAGAAGACTCACTAGCATCACAATATCCATGCAAAATATCACCTTCTTCAGAAGTAAAACCAAACATAGATGGCCAACATTGACGTTCAATAATTCTTATAGCATCACAACAATCTTGACCTAGATAGGTTTCACCATTGACAAAGAAAAGCACGATTCCCCATGCATGCTTGGAGCTTGAATAATGAATCCCAACATTGCGATGAACCTTCTTCTTCATCTTGTAATTTTAGACGTGTCATAAGTGTAGTAGAACAACCAGTACTAGATGTGGTTATAGGGCGAGCTTGAAGAATATTAATCCATGAAACTAGGGTAAGTAGTAGAACAATTTTGATGGTCATGAGAGTAATATTCATCATGTCTTTAATTAGCAAAGTGATAGTGGGATTAATTCGAGTGATAATTGCTTAGAAAAAAACATGGAGGACGTGGGATTAGTATTAACAAGGTGCTATAATAGGGATTTATGATACGAAGGTGAAGAGTAAATATAATGTGGGAAATTAATCAAATACGTGAGTTTTTTTATAAATGATATATTGATTAATATTTAATTTTAATGAAATCAAAGAAATAGGATATGATTACTGGTCCAATTAAACGTTGGCATCTCAAGGGTTTTTATTCAATTTCGATAGTACTCCTGTTTTATATTACTTGACTCATGTTGACTTGACACACCCTTTAAGAAATTACTGTAAATGTTTCTTTTACGAAACTACTTTATTAATGATATTTTAGAATTCTAAATTTGACTATTTCTACTTAGTTTAGGTAGCTAGTTAACAAAATAATAAGGACAGTACAAAAAAATCGTAAGTAATAAAACCCTCTTAATTCGCAAAATGGACAAATAAATTGATTATTTTTATTTTTAAAATACAGGGGCCAAGTAAAATGAAAAATGAAAAAGTAAATTGACTACACTATTATTGAAGATGTTCTTCTCAGCTAACTAATTAGAGAATTAATTAGGATGGTGTACGTGCTTGATTAATTTAATTATGATTAATTAGTTGTAGTGGCTATTTAATACATCGTGGTTTTTGCATTATGGATTGGATCGTAATCAAGTTAGACTTACGAGTATCCAAATGCTTAAAACGTACATTTAATACAAATATACAATGTATGAGCTTAATTACATGGAAACACCCAAATAATTGAAGGTAAAAACTTGTGTGGATCTTTTTTTTTTCTTTGGTGAATAATTATGAAAAAGAAGGATATTACTTGAAATAAGTACTCCCTCCGTTTCATATTACCTTACACGTGTGAATGTAATTGATTTATATTTTTCAATTTGGTAAATTTTAATTAAACTAATCCTAAAAATTAAAAGTATAAATTTTCTATGAACATCATAAAATGCATGTTTGACAAAAAGATTAATATTATAAATATAATGTCATGAAATTATAATACATTTGACAAAAAGATAATCTATCAAGTCTAACTTTAAAAAATAGCTTCAATGTAAAATATCAAGTCAATACTCCTAAATGAAATTGAAAATATAGCATAAGTTATAAATTCAAAACGAAAAATTCACAAAGGGGTCCTACTAACTGAAAGGGATTCTGAAGTGCGCGAGTTCCCTGTTGCATATCTCGGTCATCATATCTGCAAGGGCAGCTTCCTCCATTTCTAATTTGCACGTCTTTCTTTCTAAATTGTCCATAACATTAGAAAGTCATGGAGTGCATAAGCCCCTTTAGAGAGAGGGCGACTTTCTTTTTAACATATTATTCTTATGTCAAATTTCAACATAACATACATAAATATGAATTAAAAGAAAAGGAACACGTGAGTCCATAACAACATTATATTAATGATTTTTTTATGAAGAATTTAAAATAATAAAAATAAAAAACATATTAAAACAAAAAATTAAAAATTAAAAAGTAGCTTGTAATTATACCATGTAATTCGAGCAATTCACAGCCCCTCCCTGTGAAATGAAAAGTGTAATTACCCATACCAATTACACCAAAATTACCTGCTGACTGCTACCCAATTACACCAAATTCAATTACGAAAATGACTTTCCAAACATGCCTTAGTTTGAATTAAATTTGTACTTCCAAGTAAATCATCTCCTTAATTAAATAGATTTCTTTTTTAGGTCCCAAATAAAAGAAACAAAACCTTGGCTCCCATGACCAGAAGAATAGTCTTGAGGCATTCTCAAGCTCTATTTTCTCATAAAGCAACAAACTTTGGCTATTTGTTTTTAGTGTGATCACTTGATGTCTGGTTCAATATTGTGTGTTTTTGTTCTTGTACATGCTTAATCTTTGAAAATCAGCAAATCCCATTTCGTTTTTCATGTGGGTTTGGGCTTTATTGGTAATTCTTGAAAAAAAAATGTGTTCTTTGTAGCTGAGTTGTATTGAGCGTTTGTCTTTGGATTAAGCAAAATTTTGTCTGTGTTTCATTTGGGGTTGTGGTTTGATGCTGTTTTTTCATTGTTTATATGGTCATCAGAAGCGAATAGTTGGAAAAATGTCTTCTTTCTGTATGATGTTCTTAGTTACAATCATTTCAGTTCGGGTCCTAAATTTGTAACAGAACTTAGAGGATTATGTTTACTCATGACTCTTTAGCCTAAAATGATTGTTTCTCTGTGGCATCAGGATGGATACAGATAATCATGTATTTAGTTTATGGAAGAGCACGTTGTTTCTCAGGAGAAGGGCCGTCATGTTGTGCAACTACTTGAAGGATACCTCGGGGGAGTTAATTCTTGCTGTTGTGGGTACTGAAAAAAGTTCAAGACACATGCTATATGTTGTCTCAGAGGATTATTTGGATGCTTTTGGGCACACAAGTACCATGAATCCGACACAGAGTGGCGTGCAGGAAAAGAGGTAGTGGAATGGCTGACGTTTTTGGTGTCAAAGCATCACCGATCACCATCTATTTCAAGTATGTATAATCATGTTGCAGTCTAAGATTTTAGTTACGTGAGATTTGCAGTATCTATTGGCGTACATGTACATCAAATGCTCTCATTTCTAGTATTTAGCATTTCCTGAAGAAGTTGATCATAGATTATTGGCTACTGGTTACACCCGATCAATCTAGAGATGATAGATGTCTTATGATCATGTCTACAAGCAACAATGTTCAAGTACTGCGAATGTCCAAACTTTATCAATTTGATGGGTTAATATCAGTCTCACTTTTTGTGAAATATTCATCGGCTACTGTGCTTTGCTAATCTAATTTGAAGATGTGAAATCCTTTTTGATGAGTTTGTAGATGAAAGATCTTATGCTTTGACAGGAAAGAAACTAAATTATGTTGCAATTATTCTTTCCATAAAGAAGCCTTCCCCCGTGGATTTTTTGGGGAGGGAGCAGTGGAGATGGTGAAAAGTTATTTCCAGTTCCATTTTTATTTTGTGATTTTTGTTCCCGATTTCAGTTTTCCAGGCACAAGCTGGAATGTCCTTATGTTAAGCTGAGATCATGAGGACATCTTTTTCATGATCTTCTTGATGCGAGAAAGGGGAAGTAGGTGGTTCTTAAAATCGTTAACCTGCTCCATTTCCTGGATAGGTCCAGAACATCTCCAACTGCTCTTGCTGCTGCTCAAGGAGATGCAGCGCTGGGTACCCAACCACTGACCCACCGATTGCTCAGAGTTATTTTCCATGGCGTTTTGGACGAGGGGCGATATGCAAGTCTATCCTTGTTAGAAGTTTGGTGAGAGTGACCATTCTGGTATCAGAAAGTCAATTCCTGGTAACCAGATAGCAAAAGCCAATCCATCAACTTACGCAAAGTTAAAAATAAAATTTCCAAGCATAGGGTCGGTTGGAATTCAACTTGTTGAGCGTTAATATATGTTGTCTTTTGAAGTTGGTGACAACTTAGAGGTTCTTTGCCACGATAGTGGCATGAGAGGCTGCTGGTTCAGGTGTAAGGTCTTACAGGTATCACAAAAATGTCTGAAAGTTCAATATGATGACATCCAGGATTATGATGGTCCTGAAAAGCTTGAGGTACCTTAACCACTGCTACTATAACTTAAGTTAATATACTAAAACTTATGATCTACTTACATATATTGACTTGTCCGTTGTACCTTCACCCTATTTCCTCAACACCTTTGCTTGATTTTGTAGGAATGGATTCCTTCCTACAGAATTGCAGGGTCTGATAAATTGGGCATGAGATACACAGGATGCATCACAGTTTGTCCACGGCCTCTGGAGGATTCTTCTGACTTTTCTTTTGAACTAGGAGTTGTAGTTGATGCTTGGTGGTCCAATGGATAGGGGGAGGTGTTGTTGCTGGATTTGATGTTTGTGGAAGCGGTTTCTTCAGGTTTACTTCCCTGGTAAGAAATATCAGTCCCAAAAAACTAAAAAGGTAAAATAGAAATAGAAATCAAGGAATAAAAGGAGAATTCTTGCTTATTGGTTGATGCATAGCAACTTCGCGTAAGGATAACTCAACAGCCAATAAATGAAAAATTGGAGTCTCTAATTATTTTCAATTCTTACTTCAAAACATATGTCTAAGCTCAACATTGTCATAAATTGGCTTTTTAACTCAGCAGTGGAAAAACTTTAAACAATAGAGCTTGCTTCTGGCCAATTTGTTGTCTTGGATTTTCAATGATTAATGTTGGTCATGGCCTGATGCCCCAAGGTGTTTTTCTTTATCTCAATAACAGGCGAGAACATATTATTGAAGATTCAAAGGAAGAACATGAGGACTTCAAGAGGTTGGATTGATGACAAATGGCTTGAAGTTAAGGGAAAGAAAGATATAAAGTCGTTCATAAGCTCCAGTTTAACTGATGTATCCAAGTGCAGTATCAAAGAACCTGATAAGTGTGAAAAGCAGATGCTTCCAAGCTTGTGGCACCTGAAGACAACAAAATGGCGTCAACTTCTAAACACTCAGCTGAGAAGCAAGACACTGATGTGCTTAAACTGAAAAAGTGATGGTGTATTGATTTTCTTGCAGGTAACAAGAACTGATTTCAGACAATTCTACAAGTGATAATTCTGGCGTCTAGCAGTTGTTAGTTCTTTTTGATAATGGTGAAATACTTTTGACACTGGGTAAATTTTGACTTGTAAGTAACTTTCAACGGTGCTCGATTTGCCTTTGTAAATGTATAGGTCTTTAACAGAAAAACTTGGAAAAGGCATCTTAAAGAGCTATAAGCAAGCACTCTTTTTTTTTACCCCTCCCTAGGAACTCCCACCTTTTCACTCTTGGTGACTCCAACTCACAACCTCAGGGTTGGAAGTGGAGGGTGCTTACCATTTGAGCGCACTCTTTTGGTACTATATGTATAAGTTTTACAAATTGGCCTAGAAGTTGGTATGCTCTTGTATTGTACACTCTCTCTTATTGGTTATGCATAAAAGTTTTAACTTTATGAAGTTTCCGGCTCTGAGTATGTGTTTGCTATGTTGGCAAAAAGCTCTCACATTTTTACCACTAGCTGAGTTGTTTTGTTAGTAAATTTAGTTGGTTGATCTTTTGGATGCAATGTTATCAATTTCTTTTGACTATGTGGCTTGTAATTCATATTACAGAAAAAAGGGACAAAATTGTTCCTGTACTTTCCACCGGGTTCATCATACAATAAAAAAATGGTCTTATTGAGAAATCAATGTCTTACTCCATATCTTTGACGGAACCATAGCCCGACAAAGGATTCAGTCCAATTTGGACACCCATTTAGGAGGTGTCAACCAGACCTCATCATTGATTTGAGATCTTGATAGGGTGAATATTCGGTCTATTCAATGCTAGACATAATGAGTACAAAGACCTAGAAAAGGTCTTTGGACATATATGATAAAGCTCAACCATTTTTACCAGAATTTCAGTCGCATAAAATTTTAGACACTATGTCTGAAGTTTGATTTTGTCTAGTCTAACTTCAGACATGGCATTTCTGAAATGGTATATGTGCAAAAAATTTTAAAAGATGAGTACAAGTTAAATGACGGTATCAAAACACCCACCCCATGATGTTTTTGCTATTGTGTTAGTGGAGATAGGTACATGGGTAGTTCACGTGCACGCACTCCCTCCACAATATAAAATAACCCTAGCATTCAAATCGAACACAAAAGGCGAATTGCCAACAAAGGAAGAATTCAAAAGCCTTCAAAGTAGATGGATGTTGTTGATGAGGTGAGTTCTTTTGTTAACCACATTTTTGTTGTTTGGCTAAAAGCTGTATAATTTCTATGCTTAATTTAGTTTAATTGTTAAAAATGTGTTGGACCTAGTGGGAAAATTTAAGTGCGCATTGCAATGGTATTTGAGCCAAGGGTCTACCGAAAACCACCTCTCCACTTCTGAGGTATGGGGTAATGTCTGCATACATTGTTCCCTCTGAGACTCCACTTTGTGGGACTACACTGAGTATGTTGTTTGTTGTCATTGCTATAGTATTTGGTTGTAATAGAAAGTCAAATTTGTAGTCCCTTTTATTCAAACACCAGTTGATGTATTCAGCGAGTTATTTTGTCAAACCCCCTTCTCCTTTACCTATTATTCTTTGTCTTGTCTTATATACTGATTGTTTCAAGTAATGCACTGTTTATTTTTAGTTTTACGGAACGGCCTCATAGCTGAATTGATAATTAATACTCTTAATTAATCAATTCAAAATTTGCTGATTAGAGCTGTTTACAATTGCAATATCATAAAGGACTGGTCTTTTGGGGCGTGAGGTGGGCTCAAGTGCAATCCCACAAGTGGGGTCTGAGGAGGGTAAGATGTATGCAACTATTACCCCCTTTTTACTTTTGTGGGATAGAAAGGCTGTTTGGATAGACCCTCGGCTCAAAATTGCATTTCATCGCATGTTTGAAATTTCATACAACTTAACAAGGAACTGCAAGTTATCAGCAGCAGAAACACACTTGTATGATCAGATAGTTCTTGCTTACATAAATACCTTAATCTGCCTTATTCTTGTACTGACTGGGCTGTACAATTTCCTATTTGCTTAAAAAAGAAATTGGGCTGTACAAATGCCCAGAACCACTTTTGAGGTCCTAACACACTGGCAAGGAATCGGAAAGAGAGGATCAAAAGAAGATTGGTGGAAAAATATCCCTGCTTGCATATGGTGGACACTATGGAAGGAAAGGAATGGGAGATGTTTTGAAGGAAAGGTTAGCTGCCCAGAGGAGATCAAGATGAAATGCCTTAGTCTTTTGTATTTTTGGTGTAAGCAAAATTTAGTGGGGGAAGTAGATAGCCTTGTGGAGTTTAAAAGCCAATTGTAAAGTTAGTTTTGTCTTTTTGGATTTGAGTATGATGGCACCCCCTGGGGGTTTGTAAATCCCACCTCATCGATTTTGATGAGGTCTTTTGTGTGAATACAAAGTTACCTATTTCAAAAAAAGAAATTGGTGCTGATAGATCAAAGACCTACAAACCTTGTTGCCACCTAATCGATGAATTTTGTCCCTGTTTTGTGGCTTCAACACACTTGTCATTACCTTGTTGCTAAAAGGTGGAGCATCGATGTTTGCCCGTTTTCATTTCGTGGAAGTCCTCAACAGAGGAAAGGCGCATTCTGCTTCCATTTGGCCTGGACGATCTGGAAGAGATTCACATAGAGATTATTAGTCCAAATGAAATATTATTATACTCCTCGTTGGCACAGAAAATATGATTAATATTGTGAAGAAATTTAAGTTTCTATTACGGAAGTGGATTTGTTTTCGTCTTTTGTTGAATTTTTTTCACAGCTCTACAGATAATTTGATAAGTCAAAGATATTTTTCATGTTTAAAAATGCATTTAACTTACATATTAACTAATCGATTACGATAAAATGAATCGAATTTTGCATGTTTTTTCTTTCTTCACTAACCCCGACCTGACATGAGCATGCAGGTTTTTTCTTTCTTCACTAACCCCGACCTGACATGAGCATGAAACGGGTTCAAGATCGGATTTTTTAGTTTAATTTTGGAATAAATTTTCTGTGACTAATATTGTTGTAACACTAATTTTGTTTAGTGTAAGGCTAAAACTCAAAAGCTTAAGTATTGTGTTTCTCCCTCTTGTTGCTTCCACATGTCACAAAGAAGTTGAAGTGACAACCCAGAGCTCAGCCTTTTGCTTGTGTTGGCAAAAATGGCATTTGGCTTTTTCTACCTCCTTCTCTTTCTTCTTTTCTTGTTCTTTTACTCTTTACTCAATCCTTTTCCCTAACTGTCACTTCTTGTAGACAAAAGACCCAACTCAGCATTCTCTGGCTTTTTTCTCAAACTCAGTTTCTTCATAAAGCAACAAACTTTTGCTATTTTTGAGATCAGTCAGTACTAGTTACGTGCTTAGCTTGTTTTTCTTGAATTCCAGGTTCTTTTTAGCTGCTTGTTTTCTTTTCCAATCCTAAGCTATTTGATGTAAGTGTGATCACTTGATGTCTGCTCAATGCTGGTTCAATGTTCTGTATTTTTGTTCTTGTACATGGTTAATCTTTTTGGAAATCAGCAAACACATTTCTCTTTTAAGTGTTTTTGTTCTAGTCACGTGCTTGGCTTGTTTTTCTTGAATTCTGGGTTCTTTTTTGCTGCTTGTAAGTGTGAGCACTTGATGTCTTCTCAATGCAGGTTCAATATTGTGTGTTTTTATTCTTGTACGTGATTAATCTTTGAAAATCAGCAAACCCTATTTCATTTTTCACTTGGGTTTGGGCTTCATTGTTGTTTTTCATTGTGAATTTGATCCTTGGTTGGTAATTCTTGAAAAAGTTTATCTGTTCTTAGTAGCTGAGCTGTTGAGAGTTTTCTGGAATTAAGGTTGGTTTATCTTTGGATTAAGCAAAATTCTGTCTGTGTTTCATTTTGGGGTTGTGGTTTGATTATGTTTTTTTTTATTTTTTATATGATCATTAGGAGCTAACTGTTGGAAAAATATGTTCTCTGTATCTGATGTTCTTTGTTACAATCATTTATGTTTGTTTGATCGGGTCCTAAATTGTAACAGAACTTAGGAGGATTATGTTTGCTCATGATTCTTTAGCCTAAACTGATTCTATGTTTCTGGAAGAGGGTATTTAGAACTGGGCAATTTTTCGATTAATCCAAACTGTTTCTCTGTGGCATTAGGATGGATACAGATAGTCATGTATTTAGTTCGTGGGAAGAGCACGTTGTTTCTCAGGGGAAGGGTCGTCGTGTTGTGCACTACTACTTGAAGGATACCTCAGGGGAGTTAATCCTTGCTGTAGTGGGTACTGAAGAAAGCTCAAAGAACATGCTATATGTTGTCTCAGAGGATTATTTGGATGCTTTTGGGCATACAAGTACCATAAATTCTGACACAAAGTGGCGTACAAGAAAAGGCGTAGTGGAATGGCTGACAGTTTTGATTTCAAAGCATCACCAATCACCACCTATTTCAAGTATGTATAATCATGTTGCAGTCTAAGATTTCAGTTACATGTGATTTGCAGTATTTATTGACGTACATGTACATCAAATTCTCTCATTTCTAGTATTTAGCATTTCCTGAAGAAGTTGATCATAGAATATTGGCTGTTGGCTACACCCGATCAATCTAGAGATGGCAGATGTCTTGTGATCATGTCTAAAAGCAACTATGTTCAAGTTCTGCGAATGACCAAACTTTATCAAGTTGATGGGTTGATATCAGTCTCACTTTTTTTGAACTATTCATTCGCTACAGTGCTTTGCTAATCTAATATGAAGATGAAAGATCCCTTTTTAATGAGTTTGTAGATGAAAGAATCTTACGCTTTGACAGGAAAGAAACTAAATTATGTCGTGATTATTGTTTCCACAAAGAAACCTCCCTCCCATGGTTTTTTTTGGGGATAGAGCAGTGGGAGATGGTGAAGAGTTATTTCCAGTTCCATTTTTATTTTGTGACTTTTGTTCTCGATTTCAGCTTTCCAGGCACAAGCTGAATTTTCAATTTAGTTGTGCAACTAGATTTTACCTAGAGTGGTGTACTGATATGGTAGTTCTTTGTATCACAGAAATGGATAATCCTTGTTTGAAGAATAAATGAGAGCTTATCCTCCTAAGTTATTACTTCAGTATGCTTTGTTTTTGCAAGGAAAGTATACTTTGTGTTCCTTGTTCTAACCACAGTCTCCTCTGTGTTGTTGTACTTATAAATGTGCAGCACACAGGTTTTTGGTTTAGTATAATATTTTGAGTCATTCAATCCTAAAGCCTAAATTACTATGTGATTTGGACTTCAACTGTTCCGTTTAATTGTTGAAACACATATTAAATATAATAAGCATTTAATGCCATCTTAACCTAGGGGGGAGAGGGGGGCCTAAAGAGAGGCATCTTCACAGTGAAAACATGATACAATCATTTGAATATAAAACCATGGCCAAAAGTTAAGGGTTTCCCTTGGACTGCCCTTCACAATGCCATCTTAACCTAGGGGGGGAGAGGGGGGCCTAAAGAGAGGCATCTTCACAGTGAAAACATGATACAATCATTTGAATATAAAACCATGGCCAAAAGTTAAGGGTTTCCCTTGGACTGCCCTTCACAATGCCATCTTAACCCAGGACAACCTGAGAAAAAGAGTCATTCCAGTGGTGAACATGAGTTTTATGTGCCAAAACAACTTAGAGATTGTAAACCACTTGCTATTGCATTGCCTTGAGGCAGCTGACCTTTGACTATGTTTTTGGAATTTTTTGGAATTAGCTGGACAACCACCCTCAACCTAAAACGAGCATTTGAAAGTTGGAGTTCATGGAAAGTGACATGAACATCAACAAGATCTGGCAGATGATCCCAGCTTGCATTTTTTGGTATTTATGGATGGAAAGAAATAAAAGATGTAATGATGGATTTTAACTCCCAATTGCTCTCTGAGATCTTAGTGTTTGTTGAATCTTTATAGCTGGAGCAACCTTTCCCCTGTAATTGATATCATCCCCCTTCTAAATTTCATCAGTTCCCTCTCAGTGGATTAGCAGCCTTGAACTTTTTGCTTTCGGTTCTTAACCCCCAGCTCTTACTTGTTTTGTTTGCGTTGTTTGGAGTTATAACCATTTGATCTGTTATCTTTCATGCATCCCCTTGATGCCTTTTCAATACAACAACTTATATCATCAAAACAAAAACTTAATATAGAACAATAGTTATGGCTAATCTTGTGACGTCTTAACATTATCTACCAGTATCTATTAAAGTTGCACCATAACAGTGCAAAAAGACTTCACAAAATCCCAACCAAGCTTAGGCTATTTCTTCACAAGGATCCTATCATGTCAACTAGTGATTCAGCCTCCTCAACATAGCTTGCTTTATACCAAAAATGAAACAAAAATACAATTCATCTTGACTTTCTGCACAAAATTGTATTTGTCTTCATCTACTTCCAAATGGTCCACCATATTCAAGTAAGGACAAGTTTCCACCAACTTTTTTTGACTAACTGCCCCGTCATTCTGATTCCAACATTTCAATAAATCAACCCTTGTTGCTGGCATTGACTATCTGATTCCTACCATTTTCAAGAATAGTCACCATAATTTCCCAGTAACAGGACGATGAATGAATAAGTGACTGTTATTTTCCCTAGCAGCACAAAAAGTATCTAGAACACAGTTGAAATTCCCTTCTTTGAACTTTATCCTGTGAGAGGCAAGCATTTCTTTCTATGAGCCAAGAAAAGCAAACCACCTAAAAAGGAACCTTCACAGGGTATTTTGTCCTGCCCTTGTTGAGAGGCTCTTCTGTACTCTCTTCGCCAGGCAATAGACAAATAGTCATACATATTATAGGTTTCCTCACTACTATCAAGTTACAAAAATTACGAGATTAGCTCCACAGAGTATGGCCTAGTGGTAGCAATGAATTGTAAGATTTGTAATATTCAATGAAGATGAGGAGATTAAGGGTAAACGTTGTTCATTATGTTAGGATTAAATTATCCGATTAAATGATATTTGCTAGTTTTTTTCATTCTATACTTCTTACCATCTAACTAAGACAGCTGGACTACTATTCAATCTTTTAAATTTAAATTTATTCTCTATTATATAAACAATATTCATCAAGTTTGCTTTATTTTTGTTATCAAGAATAAAGAAATACATTTCCTATAGTCAAGCAAAAACGATGATCGTAAGGTATATCCTCCATCACGATCTCGGATGAAACTATCCATGGAATCGTGTTCCGTGTAAAAGTTATATCATCTCTGTTCTTAACCAAGACTCATGTTAAGCTCCGTATCAGAACCTTGTGGTATTAGGAGTAAAGCATCCTGAGGTTGGCGCATCTCATTGAACATGGAGAAGCATTGGGAACCCTAATTTTTTTCTTCAAAATTGTTTCTTTTTCCGTCCCCTGTCCCGACATAGCGTTTTGCTTCCCGTTCTTCATTGATGTAGGTGATTATCAACATGTGTATGGAGACTAGAGAGAAAAATTGCTTAAATCAAATATACATTTTGTAAGTGAAATATGTAATAATCAGTTGGATTAGAAGCAATTGCTCATGGATCCAATACATCAATTTTTAAACTTAGAGTGCAGAGATACATTATTACCTAACACATTACACAACATACGGACCAAGAACCGGATGTACTCACATTACTTAATTGCTTGGACTTTTCAATTTCAATGTTGCACCCATGTCGACATGGTATGGGTGTGGGCTAAGTTGCGTGGACTCTCCACTTTTGATGTTGCGCCCGTGTCAGATTCTTCAAAAATGCACAGCTTTTGGAGAAACCAACATGCACCCATTGATATTTTTGAAGAGTCCGAGTAGCATAGGGTGTGAGTGTGAGATCCGAATTGGTCAACTAATTTTGGAGACTTTGAGTCAACAGAGAAATTTGGGATAGATATAATGATTTCTATAATCAAAACAAAAGCTAAGGTGAAATTGAATAAAATGAGTGTTTTGTATATAGAAATATCTATGTTAGTTTCTTTCCTTATATCTCCTTCTAGAATTTTCCTTTTGATCAATAAGTTTTTGTCATAACAACTTGTAAGATTTCCATGTAATGCCTTATAATTTGAATCTAAAACTCTACTTTCAGATATTTGAATTATTTTAGCCAAATTCCTGCACCCGTATCTGTACTTAGACCCATACCCCTAAATTTTAAAATTTAGATCATGAAGGGTCCGATCTCTAGATTCGCACATGTATCGAACAACTGCACACAAGTCCAAACCACTTAGATGTTGGAGCGCAATTCTTATCGTTCTATTGGTGTTGTTATTATTCATATATAGCAGCCAACATAAAATTTTGCGCATCCTTACATTTTAAGTTTTGAATCATATTTTAATCAATATGAAATTGACACCTCACTAGGAAACTCCTTTTCTTTTGATGTCATTAACATCATCAGAGAAATTCTTTTTTTTTTAAGTAAGATGACATATTGTCTATCTTAAATAATTTAAAGAAGATTTATATGTGAGCTATTTTAAGAAGATCCACAGCAATCTTACTTCATGCTTCATAATTTGGTTTGTTCTCATGATTAAGAAGCTCCTAATGTCTAGGTTTTGGGCTGCAATTAATAGAAAGCTATAGTATAAATGGTAAAGGAGAATCCTAATGGTGAAAAGATACTATTTTTAATTCGCAATGTTATGAATCTATTAAAATTGTATGGGAACTCTGCGTATGTGAGTTTTCCCATACATCTCCGGTTCCAAACCCGGATAAACAAGAAGATCCAAAGAGGGTTTTACTAGGTGGAGGACCAGTTTAAAATTCATCTCAAATGAATCCTTTGGATATTGGATTAAGGTCTGTATAAAGGTGAATTGATATATAGTATTCATATAGCTGATTCAACTAGGTCATTTTCTTCGAGAAAAAGCATAAAAGAAGGTGGTAAGCTCATAAAACATGGTCTTATCTATAGTTCATCTTATCTACTTGCCGGTGTCCATAAGCTTTTATTGTGGGGGCAGAGGGAAACTCTGAGGCAGAGCCAGGATTTTAAGTTTGTGGGTTTGGGCTCTAATCTTTCTAAGTTATTGGTTTCTAAATTAATAATTTGTACATATTCAAGGAATATTTAAACGCAAATCTCGGATTTGGACCAAAGCTATTAGTCATGCCAAACCTGTAACCAAAATTTTAATTCTGCCCTTGGAGGGAGTTTCCATCCGTACTTAGATACTAGTAGGGCTAATACTATTTTAGTGGATGTTTTGGACATAAAAATGTGAAATTCGTAAAAAAAAAAGAAGTAGTATTTGATAAAAAGTTTTAAAGTGGTAATTAGAAATTGAGGTTGTATTTGGGATGTGAATACAACTTGGAAAAATGTTGAATTTTTATGAGTGGTTTGGAGTGAAAATGTGAAAACATGTACTCCCTCCGTCCCAATTTATGTGGCACTTTTCAGATTTCGAGATTCAAACAAGTGTATCTTTGACAGTAAATTTTTCATATATCTTTTAATTATTTTGAATTGCCAATTATTGTGACTTATAATACTTTTTACGTAGTTTACAAATATATAAATTTCATTTAAAAAAAACTGACGATTCTATGCACAAAGTTTCAGTCAAACTTAAACTGTTTGACTCTCAAAAAATGAAAAGTGTCACATAAATTGGGACAGAGGGTGTATATTCTAGCAATTCTTTGTCCAAACATGATTCCGGAATACAATTCCAAGAAAAAGTGAAAATTATTCATGGCCAAACAGGCCCTTAAAAGATTTGCACGGGACAATGTTTGAAAGAATTGCTTAAGGGGAAACTTCAAGCTCTTAATTAGTTTTGGCGCTAACATTGCTTTTTACTTTTTTGATGAATATCTATCTTCCTGCAGCTGTTTCTTTCTTAATTCTGTGTGTGGTATGATGGAAAATGTTTTCCATTGAAGTATTAGATTACTAGTAAGGGTGGGACTATGTAATACTAGAATGCCCACCGAATTGTGTTATACAAAAACGCTCGCTTCCACGTGTTTGACTACACTTGTGGTAGACACAAAATAAATACAACCATTACTTAGTATCTTAGTATTCTCAATGGTGTGTCTAACCTTCTGAGTCCATCTTTCCTCTATATTCACTTTTAATAGTGTTTGCGGAGAGATTGAGGTAAAAGTTTTAACAATTGAAAAAGAGAAAAAAAGAAATCAAGATAAGAGTTTCCTACTATACTATGCCATCCTTGTTTTCTCTGATAAAAGTATGGAATGTATATCTTCTTTTTCCTAATACAGTCGATTTTAGCTCTTTGACATAAAAGGGAAAGGGTGTTTACAGTTCTCGGCCTTTGTTTAATCAGTTCTTGCTCTAGTTAATGGGCGAGATAACCGATAAAGAATGTATGGTGTTGATGCTATTCTCCTTTCTTTTTCTTGATAACATGTATATGTCTTTTCTGTGGGTATCACATAAAAGTTGATGGCATCCTTGCTCTAACGTGCAAGGGCTCAATCTCACCTCTTTTCAACTTCCATCCTAAACAAGAAAGGGGTTAAACGCAAGAAAATGATCCATGTGGTGAAACGCTTCCTTGGGTAAATAGAAGGTCAATTGGCCCTTAAGTTGGGTGGTGGGGGAAAGGGAGTTGAGGGTCTACCCAAAACAGTCTCTCTATCTCTGAGAGGTAGAGTTAAGGATGGTGTGGTATTACACTGGTATGTTGTTGTTGTTGCAATGGGGTTGTTTTATATAGCATTCAACGAATAATGAAGTCATCCTTCTTAAAAAGGTAATAATAATGAGTCTTCCCTTTGCTTGTTATCTCATATAGAATTTCACTTGAACAATTTATTTTATATCTCGATATTGCAAAGATCTATTGTGTTGAATGTGTTGTATGCAGTTTAGATCTTCCTCTTTATCTTTTTCTTCCCTTTTTCATTTTCCCCTTATGCATCTATATGTGATCCTTGATATCATTCATGTTCGGTAATCCTATTAATGTTGATGCATTTTTCAACGTCTTCTGTATGCTCTGCTCTTAATTGATGTTGGTGTTTATGTTTTGTGTTGTGCTTTGATGTTCATGTAGATAACAATTAATTACTAGCCAATTATAGATAGGGATCATCTATACTAGACTTTGGTTTGATGTACTTAGTAAATGTTGTCATAATATTGTTGCCATATTTCAGCAATGAATTCCTTGTTCTTCTTGATGGTTATATTTACATGAAGAATGAAGAATTTAAAGCTTATGTGCTCATAAAGATTAAGATTACACCTGATAGATGATCTACCCCATAGCCGACTATGGAATTGTAGGCCCTTGAACGTCCTTGCTTTAAGCTGAATCCCCAGTAAATTGTCCTATAAGCGGCAAAGTTGCTTATGATTTTTGAGTTGTTGATGCTGTATAAAATTGGATCTCTGTAGAAAGAATGTTAAACCTAGTAGTTATAAATTATTTTTATCTAACCTTTAATCTACTTCACCTTTTAGTAAAATAGACTTCCTTTATGTTGTAGATACCCCGAGAAGAGAAACGAGAAGAAGTGCTTTGATGGCTGGTCACATATCTGATGAGGTCTCACAAAATATAACCCGAGAAAATCCTGCAACGCAAGGACCTAGGGGGAGTAGAAGTGTCGGTGAGAGTGACCATTCTGGTATCAGAAAGTCAATTCCTGGTAACCAGATTGCACAAGCCAAACCACCAACATACCCAAGATTAAAAATAAAATATCCAAACATAGAACCGGTAGGAATTCAGCTTGTTGAGCCTCAATATAAGCTGTGTTTTGAAGTTGGTGACAACTTGGAGGTTCTTTGCAATGATAGTGGCATGAAAGGCTGCTGGCTCAGGTGTAAGGTCCTACAAGTCTCACAAAAACGTATGAAAGTCCAATATGACGACATCCGAGATTGTGATAGTCTTGAAAAGCTCGAGGTACCTTAATCAATGCAACTATAACTTAATTTTATATTCTATAACTTATGATCTACTTACGTATATTGACTTGTCCGTTCTCCTTTCATCATGTTTCCTCATCACCTTTGCTTGATTTATAGGAATGGGTTCCTTCCTACAAAGTTGCAGGCTCTGATAAATTCGGCATGAGATGCACAGGACGCCTCACAGTTCGACCCCGGCCTCTGGAGGACTCTTCTGTCAATTATTTTGAACTAGGAGCTGCAGTTGATGCTTGGTGGTCTAACGGATGGTGGGAAGGTGTTGTTACTGGATTTGGTGTCTCTGGAAGCGGTGACCTTCAGGTTTACTTCCCTGGTAAGAAATAAGAGTCTCAAAAACTAAAAAGTTAAAATAGAAACAGCAAACAAGAAATAAAAGGAGAATTCTTGAGAAAATGGCCAAAAGTCCCCCTAATCTATATCCGGATTTCCAACTTATTAGTTGATGCATAGCAACTTCGCGTAAGGATAACTCAACTGCCAATGGATGCAAAATTGGAGTCTCTTATTATTTTAATTTCTTAGTTGAACTCATGTCTAATCTCAGCATTGTCATAAATTGGCTTTCTAGCTCATCAGTGAAAAAAGTTCTGGCTAATTTGTTGTCCGTAAGTTTAAATGATCGATGTTGGTCATGCACTAATGCCCCAATGTGTTTTTTTATCTCAATAATAGGCGAGAACATATTATTGGAGATCCAAAGGAAGAATGTGCGGACTTCAAGAGAGTGGGTTGATGACAAATGGGCTGAAGTTGAGCGAAAGAAAGACATAAATTCGTTCATTAGCTCGAGTTTAACTTGTTTATCCAGCTGCGGTATCAATGAGCCGGGGAACTGCGAAAATCAGATGGCTCCCAGGCTTGTGGTGCCTGAAGACAACAAATTGGCTTCAACTTCCAAACACTCAGCGGAGAAGCAAGACACTAATGTGCTTAAACTGAAAAAAACGATGGTATATTGATTTTCTTGCAGGTAACAAGAACTGATTTCATACAATTGTATAAGCGATAATGCTATCGTGTAGCACTCGTCAGTCCTTCTTGATAATGGTGAAATACTTTTAACACTGTGGGTATAGTTTGACTCATAAGTAACTCTCACTGGTGCTTGATTTGCCTTTGTAAATGTACAGGTCTTTGACAACAAAAAATGGAAAAGGCATCTTATAGAGCTATAGGCAAGCACTCATTTTTTCCCCTCCTTAGGAGCTCCCACCTTTTCGCTCCCTTGGTGACTCGAACTCACAACCTCTTACCAAGTGCACTCTTTTGGCTACCAAGTGCACTCTTTTGGTTAGTATGTACGTGTTTTATAAATTTGCCAAGAAGTTGGCATGTTCTTGTATTGTACACTCTCTCTTATCAGTTATGCATAAAAGTTGTAAGTTTATGAAGTTTCCTCTGAGTATGTGTTTGCTTTGTAACTCTGACTCTCCAAAAATGTTGCCTCACCTGTTTGTTTGACTACTTTTCTTGAAAATCTATTACCACTCTTTTTCATTTTAGAAGATGTGGAAAATGTTCTAACAGTTTATCAGCAGCAGAAACACACTAGTATTATCAGATAGTTCTTTGCTTACGTATGGCTTTATTCTCATACTGATTGAGCTGCACAATTTCCTCTTTGCTTAATAAGGAAATGGGTGCGGATAGATCAAAGATTCACAAATCTTGTTACCTCCTAATCGATGAGTTTTTTCCCTGTTTTGTTGCTTCAGCACAGTTGTTGTTACCTTGTTACTAAAAGGTGGTGCATACGGCGATGTATCCCGTTTTCATTTCATGAAAATCCTCGGCAGAGGAAAGGCGCAATCTGCTTCCGTTCGGTCTTGCCAATCCGGAATAGATTCACATAGCGCGATTAGTAGTCCAAATGAAATATTATTATATTCCTCGTTCACATAGAAAATATGATTAATTTTGTGAACAAATTGAAGTTTTCTATTACAGATAGTGGATTTGTGTGTCTTTTGTTGAATATTTTTCACGGCTCTATAAGTGATTTGATAAGCCAATGATATTTATCTGTGTTTCAGAATATAGTTAACCAACATGTTGTCTAATCAATCATGATAAATTGGATCTAATTTTGCAGGGTTCTTTTTTTCTGTACCTCGACGGGCTCGACCTGATATGAGCGTGAAACGGATTCGAGATCGGACTTTTTAGTTTAATTTCGGAAAAAAGTGTCTGTGACAACTGTTGTAACACTAATTTTGTTAGTGTAAGGCTAAAACTCAAAAAGCTTCAGTTTTGTGTTTCTCCCTCTTGCTGCTCCAACATGTCACAAAGAAGTTCAAACAAAAGCCCAGAGCTCAACAACCTTCTGCTTGTGTTGGCACTTGGCAACAATTGCATTTGGCTCCCCCCCTTTCTTCTTTTCTTGTTCTTTTACTCTTTACTCTATCCTTTTCCCTAACTGCTTGTAGAACAAAAAAAACAACTCAGCATTCTCTGGCTTTTTCTTCAAGCTCAGTTTCTCCATAAAGCAAACAAGCTTTTGATATTTTTGAGGTCACTAGTTACGTGCTTAGCTTTTTTTCTTGAATTCCAGGTTCTCATTTGCTTGTTGTTTTCTTTCCCAACACTAAACTATTTGATGTAAGTGTGATCACTTGATGTCTGCTCAATGCTGGTTCAATGTTCTGTGTTTTTGTTCTTGTTCATGGTTAATCTTTGGAAATCAGCAAAGCGATTTCATTTTTCACTGGGGATTGGGGTTCATTGTTGTTTTTCATTGTGAATTTTGTCCTCTGTTGGTAATTCTTGAAAATAAAATATTTGTTCTTTGTAGCTGTGAGTTATATTGAGGGTTTTCTGGAATTAAGGTAAGTTTATCTTTGGATTTTGCTAAATCCTGTCTGTTTCATTTAAAGTTGTGGTTTGATCTGTTTTTCATTGTTTATATGGTCATCAGAAGCTAATCGTTAGAAAAATCTCTTCTTTATATCTGATGCTCTTAATTACAATTATTTATGTGTGTTCGACCGGGTCCTAAATTGTAGCAGAACTTAGGAGGATTATGTTTGCTCATTACTCTTCCTGTCCGTTCAAATTAGTAGCCATATTATTGCCCCTGTTGTTTCTTGTCCTTTGATTTTTGGATCTATCTATTATTTCTTGTACTTCTTTTACTTCTTGTTATTTTTTCAAAATGATTGTTACCTAAAATGTTTGTTTATGTTTCTGGATGAGGGTGTTAAGAACTGGGCTGTTTTTGATTAATCCAAACTGTTTCTCTGTGGCATCAGGATGGATACGGATAATCATGTGTTTATATCGTGGGAAGAGCACGTTGTTTCTCAGGGGAAGGGCCGTCGTGTTGTGCACTACTACTTGAAGGATACCTCAGGGGAGTTAATCCTTGCTGTGATGGGTACTGAAAGAAGTACAAGGCACATACTATATGTTGTCTCAGAGGATTATTTGGATGCTTTTGGGCATACTAGTACCGTAAATTCTGACACAAAGTGGCGTACAAGAAAAGAGGTAGAGGAATGGCTGACGTTTTTGATTTCAAAGCATCACCAATCACCACCTATTTCAGGTATGTATAAACATGTAGCAGTCTAAGATTTCAGTTACATGAGATTTGCAGTATTTATTGGCGTATATGTACATGAAATGCTCTCATTTCTAGTATTTAGCATTTGTTGAAGAAGTTAATCATAGATTATTGGCTGCTTGTTACACCTGATCAATCTAGAGACAGCAAATGTCTTATAATCATGTCTAAAAGCAACAATGCTCCATGTTCTGCAAATGTCCTAACTTTATCAATTTGATGGTCTAATAACCGTCTCACATTTTGTCAAAGCAACTAATTATGCTTTGACATGAAAGAAACTAATTATGTCGCCATTATTGGTTCTGTAAAGAAGCCTCCCTCCCGTGGGTTTTTTGGGCAGGGAGCAGTGGGAGAAGGTGAAAAGGTATTCCAGTTCCATTTTTATTTTGGGATTTTTATTCCTGACTTCAGTTTTCCAGGCACAAGCTGAATTTTCAATTTAGTTGTACATCTGAATTTAACATCTTATGGTGTGCTGGTGGTAATTCTGTGCATCCCGGAGATGGATAATCCCTGTTTTGAAGAATAAATGAGAACTTAATCTCCTAAGTAATTACTTCACTGTGTTTTTTTTTGCAAGGGAAGTATACTTTTTGCTCCTTGTTCTAACCACAACCTGTGCGTTGTTGTACTTTGGGCACAAGTTTGTATTTATCTCAACTTTCATCTACTTTACATTAAAGTGAATTTGACTTCCGTTATCTTGTAGATACCCCAAGAAGCGAAAAGAGAAGAAGTGCTTTAATGGCTGGGCACATATCTGATGAGGTCTCAAAAAATATAACCCGGGAAGATCCTTCAGCGCAAGGATATAGCGGGAGTAGAAGTGTCGATGAGAGTAGCCATTCTGGTATCAGAAAGTCAATTCCTGGTAACCAGATAGCAAAATCCAAACCACCAACTTGCCCGAAGTTGAAAATAAAATTTCCAAGCGTAAGACCGGCTGGAATTCAGCTTGTTGAGCCTCAAAATAAGTTGTCTTTTGAAATCGATGACAACTTAGAGGTTCTTTGCAACGATAGTGGCATGAGAGGTTGCTGGTTCAGGTGTAAGGTCTTACAGGTATTGCAAAAACGTCTAAAAGTTCAATATGATGACATCCAGGATTGTGATGGTCCTGAAAAGCTTGAGGTACCTTAACCATTGTGACTGTAATTTATGATCTACTTATTTACTTGTCCGTTCTCCCTTCACCCTGCTTCCTAATCACCTCTCCTTGATTTATAGGAATGGATTCCTTTCTACAAAGTCGCAGTCTCTGATAAATTGGGCATGAGATGCACAGGACGCCTCACAGTTCGTCCCCGACCTCTGGTGGATTCTTCTGACTATTCTTTTGAAGTAGGAGCTGCAGTTGATGCTTGGTGGTCTGACGGATGGTGGGAAGGTGTTGTTGCTGGATTTGATGTCTGTGGAAGTGATCAGCTTCAAGTTTACTTCCCTGGTAAGTAATAACAGTCCCAAAAAACTTAAAAAGTTAAACTAGTAATAGAAAACAAGGAATAAAATGAGAATTCTTGCTTCTGTCTAATTTTAAATGATCGATGTTGGTCATCGACTGATGCCACTAGGTGTTTTTTTATCTCAATAATAGGCGAGAACATATTACTGGAGACTCAAAGGGAGAATGTGAGGACTTCAAGAGATTGGGTTGATGACAAATGGGTTGAAGTTGAGGGAAAGAAAGACATAAAGTCGTTCATAAGCTCGAGTTAAACTTATGTATCCACGTGCAGTATCAATGAGCCAGTGAACTGCGAAAATCAGATGCCTCCCAAGCTTGTGTCACCTGAAGACAACAAAATGGCGTCAACTTCTAAACACTCAGTGGAGAAGCAAGACACTGATGTGCTTAAACTGAAAAGGCGATGGTGTATTGATTTTCTTGCAGGTAACAAGAACTGATTTCAGACAATTCTACTAGTGATAACGCTGGCGTCTAGCTTCGATAGTATTGAAATGTTTTGTAAATGTATAGGCCTTTGATAACAAAACATGGAAAAGGCATTTCATAGAGACTTAGACAACCAGTCTTTTTTCTTACCCCTCTTTAGTCGCTCGCACCTTTTCGCTCCCTTGATGACTTGAATTCATAACCTCATCGAGCACACTCTTCTGGTTAGTATATGTATGTATTTTACAAATTCACCAAGAAGTTGGTATGCTCTTGTATTGTACTCTCTCGTATCGATTTAGAAGTTGAATTAGCTATTTAATTTAGTCTTAATTTAGATAAATGTGATTAAAACAAATAGTTATCTAAAATATAATACAGTATACTTTCTATGCTTAACAATTTTTTTGGTACATAAGATAAAATCCCAATAGTCTAACTCTCTACTAGAACTTGTTCTGAATCAATCTAAAAATTCATGTTTCTTGTAATCCCATAGGATCACAAGGTGTTCTCATCTCATTCTAAGTCAAATAAACTAATGGATTTCATAAATGACCAAAAATGCAAGGCGGTAAAATTGGTCTCTACATCTCAAATTATTGATTGTATTTCTCTTTTACACGTCTCTTAAACAGACACTAATTAAAGTGATGCACATGTGCAATGCGCATATTCTAAACTAATTAAAAAATTAAAGTAATTGTCTTGTATATGATCACGTCCAACTCTGGTCTTAAAAAGAATAAACGGTCACTATAAATATATTATGTTTTCGAGGTCAGTATAAATATATTATGTTTTCGAGTTCAGAATCGAGATCCGACGGAGAACTAACAATATTACTATTCAAAATATCACTAAATAGACAAGTTCAAACTAATATTTCAATTATAAAGTTTAAGATTTCTATTTAAAATTATTACCTAACTAATAAATATTAAAGCAGTAAAATTATCAACTAAAACGAACTGTGCACGTTTAGAATTAGTTGGCAACAAAAAGGTAATTAATATTCCGAATCCAAATAGGAATCAAACTTAGGAATTTAAATTTTTGTTCGACGAATAGTAGGAATCCTAAATTATTTAGGATTTGTTATTTTTGGTAATTATTTAACTAATGTCTAGTTAGGATTTGTATGTCCTGGTGGTATCTATTATAAATAGGGATGTTGCTGGTTATTTTCAATCGAAAGAAATAGAGAACTCAAAGATGGAATTTGAAGAAAACTTTGTTGATGATGACTTTTTGAAAGGTAAATGTCTAATGAATAGTGAAGTAGCATTGATTCTTCAACACAAATATGAGAAAATGTGTGATGAACATTCAACTACTCATGTATTTGAAAAGTCATTGCAATATGTGAAGCGTTTCAGTCAGTATAATAACCCTCATGCTGTTACACAAGTTCGTCACATTCTTAGTAGCTATCCTATTTCTGAAGTCGAACTATGTGTTCTTGGTAATATTTGCCCCAAATCCGTTGAAGAAAGTATTGCCATGGTGCAACCTAAAGGACTTGCAAGACTTGACGACGAAGCAATAAAGAAAATACTAACTGAGCTTTCTCTATTAAAGAAATTTGATATGTAGTTTTCATATACTTTGATGCAAATTGGGCTCTAGTAACGTAATGTATGGGGATCTTATATCAAATTAATTTTATGTATTGTTTGAGAATTGATGGCTTGCTTATTGATATAACTTAATTGGTTTGCAAAAAGATAGTCCTTATATCTTTCTAATTTTAGTATGTACTTGTTGAAATTTTACTAAACAACAACGTCTTGGTTTTGTCATTGTTGTTATTACTACATTGCCTAAACAAATATGGTTATTGTCACCATCGAGTCGCAATCGGGGTCAGGTCATGAATCGAAGTCAGGTCTCTAATTGAGTTTTGGGGCTATTTTGTATTTGTTGTTTTATCTTAATAGACACGAAAAGAACTAAAATAACCGTTGAAATAGAACAACAAAAGCATTTTTAATAAGAGAGATACATACATACATATTACATAAACCAAATTTATTGAGAAAAATAAGGTAACACCATATCGATCTTCACAAATTAACAACCATAATTATATTGGAGCTATGGAAAAATACAAGGTTTTCCCAAAACACACTTCAAAAACACTACTTAAAAAGATAAAACTATATATAACTCATGAGTGGCATACTTGGAACCATATAATATTATCACTCATTTATTATATCCAAATTAGGCAGCACCAATGGAGAAGGGGCAGGACCAAAATTATTAGGTGAAACATTATGATGAGTTGCATCACAATAACCTCTCAACATATTAGTTTCTTCAAGGGTGAACCCAAGTGTAGTAAGCATACTAGGCCAACAATGATGTGTGATGACAAAAATGGCTTGACAACAAGGCAAGTCAATATCAATTGTGCCAATTGTGAAGTAAGCAATTATCTCATTTGTGCATGATTTTATCTCAGCAAATGCACTAAAACACTCCATTATACTTCCTTGAGTACTTGATTCATCATGTCTTGCAAGGAATATTGGTATGTCTCTAGATGAATTAACATGGCTTAAATTTGTGATTGTTGAATAAGCTAACATGATTAAGAAGAAAGTGTAACATTTCAAAGCCCAAAGGAAAATTAGGATGAGAAAAGTTGAAAGTTAATTAGGGGATTTTATAGGGTGTTTAGAGGGGGAGAGGAGGGGACTTATTTGAGTAAATGACATTTTTGAAACTTATGTATTTGGTGTTATTGCATGGAACTCAAAAGCCTTTGGGATGATTAAGACGTACAATAATGGGATTGTAAATTTGTAATAAAGTGAACATTGAATGAGAAATTAATCTCATGTAAAGAGAGAGAGAAAGGGGTCACGAATATGTTAGCACTTCATTTTTTTTTATTCTATCACTCGGTGTCTGATATTCACATTAGAGTCTGATTAATTTGGATTTGTGATGCGTAGGGATCTATTCGAGGAAAAGCGCATCCTATCAAAGATTTTTCCATACTTATGACTTGAACTCGAGACCCTTGATTAAGGAAAAAACAGTCTCATCCGCTATACCATACCTTTTAATGTAATATGATAGCTCTTCGTGCAATTTAGTTGTGAAATGATACTATTATCAACGAATTGTATATTATTATTTTTTTCTCATGTGATTAATCTAAACAACCGCTCACTGACCATTTAAATGGCATATAGTTACATTTTTGCGTAGCTCATAAAATTACTTTACATAATTTAGCCACCTCTAAGAACAAATTCTTATTAATTTTTCTTTCATAAAACAACATCAAAAACGCCTTATCTCTATTTCTTTCCATCATGAAAAATTGGATAGACCACCAACTCGATCCACTTTCAATAGGACTGAATTTTTATTCCAAAAATCATTTGAATAATTCACCTTCGATCTCCATTTCAGTCGATTTATCAAAAATAATTATTTTGCTAATATTGTATATCATGTTTTAAAGAAAAATATATGAAAGTTTTGTATATTACTATATACCGAATGAATATTATTATATATCGGATTGAGTTTTGGGTTAAAGATATATGGTATAAGTTTGGGCTGATTTAGGTAATTGTATTTTTGGAAATTTTCTCTGTATAATATATGTATGGTATTTATATAACTATGTATAATAAAGGTATGCATACTGCTGAAAAAAAAGTCAACAATAAATCTATCCGACTATTTGTATAATGATGTCTTATATAATAGTGTATGGGCTTATATCATGTTAGGCCCAAATACCTTTGTGATACAAAGCCCATTATATTTGTTTGATTTGCTCTTACAGAGCACCGTTACCGGCGAAGATGACCGCTGTACAACTGCCGAAGCAGAAGGTACATGTGCTGGAAGGACACGCCGGAGCTGTTTTGGCGGCGAGGTTCAATAGCAACGGCGAGTACGCACTGAGCTGCGGCAAAGATCGTACCATCCGGCTATGGAATCCTCACCGTGGAATTCACATCAAAACTTACAAAGCTCACGGCCGTGAAGTCCGCGATGTCCATGTCGCTCAGTAACATTCTTATCTTTTCCTATTCTTCTTCTCTCAATTTTTTTTTTAGCTGAAGAGTATGAATAATCACATCCTCTTTTACCTGTTCTTCATTGCATAACAATGTAGATGGTGGAAAAAGGAATTTTTGTGTTATTTCCTTTTTGCTTGGTTAAATTGTATTTGGTTTTAGGAAAAGTGAGGGGATGTAAAAGATACGGGGGGAAAAGCTATTGGTTTACTTCTTCCAGGTGATGGTTTAGGATTCTTAGTTATAGCCTGTTTAGGTTGGTTGGAAAGAGAGTAAAAGTTACTCCCTGTTTTAAATTGAATGTCTAATGTTAATTTTTCAGGTTGGTGAAGAAGGTTAAATCTTTCATTGTAAAGTATTTATTGAGAGAATGTGTAGTCGTGTGTAAGCTTTTTGGTTTTGTAGAATAAACTAGAGAAAATTGCTTGGACAATTTTAAAGGGGTTCCCTTGTAGAACCTTTCAAGGAATATGTGTGTGTGTGTGTGTGTGTGTGTGTGTGTGTGTGTGTGTGGGTGGGTGGGTGTGTGTGTGTTTGTGTGTGTATGCATGTATCTCATGTGGTTCTGTAAATAGTTTATTCTAGCTAGAGTTGACAAAATTTTGATACGAACTAAAAGAGAAATGTCGTCATTCAATTTGAAATGAGGGAGTATATATTTCTTCCTCCATATCCACCTTTGGAGGGATTGGAAAAAAGCTGAATATAGAAAAGGTATCTAATCCATCAACATATTCACTTATCCTCCTCTTTTTTACCTACACTAGCAATATAAGAAAAAGAAGATAACTAAGAACCTACACCATAATATGATTATGTACAAAAGCCACACATTCTTATATACAATTAGGGACCTCATGGGTTCTCCATAAAGAAACTAAAGGTACCTTCTCCATCCACCCTTTCTTATTTATTTCAATCAAGCATGGTGTTAATGCATAAGAAGATCCATGGCTGTTTTAGAAAAGCTGGTGAAGAGAACCTGAGACTATGTTTTATTCCTATTTAAACTAAATTTTCTTAGGCAGATGTTGCCAGGTTCAGCATCTGAAGATATAATATGAGTTACTGTTTCATCTTGCAGCCAAACTTGATAAAAGCTTAAAGTTTTGTTTATCAGTAGTAAAAGATATCATTAACAAGAAGAAGAACACTAAGCTAGCGCGTCAAAACATAGTTACAAATTGTGCAAATTCCCAATCATATCTAATATGGCATCCATATCTTTTATAAAGACCAGGTAGCACCAAAAATCTAGCTAAGAAAGAGTTCTAAACTTAAGGCCAAGTATAATAGTATATTTGTTGATTTTCCTTCAAAATGTCTGTAGTTTCTTTCTGTCCAAATTGTCCACCAAATAACAATAGGAATCATGTTCTAGATTCTTTTTGTGTGAATACATAGTCTCTCTCTGATCCAGCTCTTCAAAAACTCCATACACCAAGCTACTCCTAGAATTCCATTGAACAAGCTCCACTGCATGTGAGTTCTTACAATGCAAGAACAAATGACCGAAATCTTCCGGATGCTCTTCGCAAAGGGGGCATCTGCAAAGTTGGAAATCACATCGTGAATGTTTTTTTGAGTGGTTTAGGCTTCTCTAACCACTAACCAAGTGAGACAAGATACTTTCAGGGGCACTAATTGTGCCAAATCTTCTTCCAAGGCCAAAAATCTCTAATGTCAAAAGCGTGATTTGACTGAAAATTTACCATTTTGTTGACCCCTACAGGTTATGGAATCAATCTTTGATTAGTTCAGAAAAGTGTTATTAAGAAAATGTAGAAAGTTGACATGTACTTTGTACTTCCCAATCATTCAAGTTTCTTCTCAGAAAGAGATCCCATCCTTGAGCAGTACTCAGCTCTCTCAGCATTATATTGAGAAGATATGCTGTAAGTCCCGGAAACAAGTCTTTTAAAGGAGAGTGCCCCAACCAAGCAACTTCACAAAAGCTAATTTCTGTTCTTTTTCCAAGTGAAAAACCAGAATATCATTTAACTTGCTCCAAAATGAATGCATGTGCTTCCAGGTTCCTACTCTAAAATAAGCACTTGAACCTTTTGTAACCCAGGGACTTTCAAGGGAAAACTTTTCAACTAGAACCTGTTATAAAGCTTAAACTTCTAAGTACTTAACACTGGTGTTTGTCAACTGGTTATTTAATAATGAATGAAAAGGTTAAAGTCAATATACTGATTTAAAAAAGGAAAAGTCAGTGCGAAGAATTAAACTTTGTAAATAGTAACACATCTTGTGTGCATTTATATGTTTTTGTTGGATATTGTATCCTTCTTTATAATCAATTATTCAAGTCTCTAGAATTTAGATTATACGGTTTGATTTTATCATTCTTTTGGCCTGATTCCAAAGTCTTTTTAATGATGCAAAAATTTTGATGGCTCGTATGCCTCTACTGTTAATATTGTAGGGACAATTCAAAACTTTGTTCGTGTGGTGGCGATCGACAAGTATTTTATTGGGATGTCTCAACAGGTCAAGTAATTCGCAAATTTCGTGGCCATGACAGTGAGGTTGATACAAATTCTTATTCCTAAATTCAAAATGCAAAGAAAGCTTCATTGGAAATTTTTAACGAGTATAATACATGAAGTCTGTTCAAATCAGTTGGTAAATACTATATGGAGGCAGATTTTTTTCAGAAATATATTGTGAGAAAGTATAAGTTATAACCATTGAAACAATATATAGAGAAGTACTGCCACTACCATCACTAAGTATTGCCATGGGCCATCACTAATCGCAGATAGAAATTAATGCAACCTTCTATAGCTAATCCTATCATCATTAATTCACCATCACCACTCCAGCACTGCCTAGTATAGCTTTAGTGCCAACCTCTATTTCCTGAAGCTGCTGCAACCCTACCCATCTACCTTGCATCCAACTGATTCAGCAGTGCATCCACTGCTTATATAACTGTTTCCTCTTTTCTCTGCCAGGTGAATGCTGTGAAGTTTAATGAATATGCTTCTGTTGTAGTATCAGCAGGATATGATAAATCATTGCGTGTTTGGGATTGCAAATCTCGCAGCACTGAACCAATTCAGGTGAATAACTTCCCTTTGATTTGCAAGATCTATCTGGATAAACATCTTCAGTAGCACTAAAAGTTAGGATTAAGCTTCTGCAAAACCAAATAAGTTGGATATGAGGAAATAAATTGGGTGGACCAAGTGTGCAACCTTTCATGTTAAACACCATGTCTAGGCTGAAGGGAATAGAGGTTTGTTTTTGAGTTGTGAATGGTGCTTTGATTTCTGACAGTGTTTCAGATGGAAGGAAGGACTTGTCCCACTATTGAACTCAAAAACACCCATCCATTGCTTCCTTGGGAGAGTATTTTCTCTTCTAATTCAATGCCCCGTAACACTGCAGAGACCAGAAGTTACAAAAATCAGAACGCATCTTCACATTGGATTATGTTAATAATATGTTCCTCAACTGATCTACTTTTTAGCTTAATTTGGAAAGTAAGTTCAAAGGAAGAGAAAAAAAACACTTGATCTTTAACTGGTAGGACTGTACAGGAAAAACTTACAAGGGGAATAAACTCAATATGTAGTATAAGATGCAATCCGTGGACTATTTTTAGTATCAACACTCCACAGGTAATCAAATGAGAACAAGGAAAATGGACTTGGAGGAGAGAGGAGAGGAGAGGAGAGAGAGATTTGGTAACTGAAACACGATCCCATGAGAAATGTTTGGCCAAGACATGCTAGATTCCACCAAATGTACATATGGAACCTAATGAACATGTCATATGATATTAGAAGTTATAGAGGGTGTTTATGCTTGTCTTGCTCTTTGTCTGGACATTCAAGACAGGGGTCCATTTATTTGACACCTACAGACGAGAATTTGACTCAATGAGAAATTTACTATGGACAGTTGAATTAGCCTACTTGGGATGTCGAGCGAAATTTCAATTTTACTCCTTTATTACGAGGCCCTTGGTGCCATCTTTTGTTTTTCCTTTTTGGTCTTTTAATGGATAACGTATTTCAGCTGGTTTGTAAATTTGCAGATCATTGATACCTTTCTAGATAGTGTGATGTCTATTTGTCTCACAAAAACTGAGATAATTGCTGGAAGTGTTGATGGAACAGTTCGAACATTTGACATCAGAGTTGGTAGGTATGTACTACTGCCTATATGCTAACATTGTTAGTTTCCTTTCTCATTTCTGCTCTGGGATGTTATATTCGAAAAGGATTGTTAGTTAATGTAATGTATATGTTCTCTGTAGAGAGATATCTGATAATTTCGGTCAGCCTGTCAACTGTATCTCTCTTTCAAATGATGGCAACTGTATATTAGCAAGTTGCCTGGATTCAACCCTTCGACTTCTGGACAGGTAATTTCTTTTGCAAATCTGTCATCTTGTTTCCTTTGCTTTTGGTTGCCCTTGTTATTCATACCGTCTTGTTTCTAATTGCTTTCAACAGGTCTAGTGGTGAACTATTGCAAGAATATAAGGGCCATATTTGCAAGGTTAGGATGGAAATCTGGTTCTGAGTTGTGGTCTATCGTTCATATAGCAATCATTTTTCTCTGTTACAAAAAGTAAATTAATAAATAGGAACTTTTTTCTAAAGATCCCTGCTTTGGCACTTTGATGGTTCTCCTTTTTCTTTTCTTGATTTTATCTGCTTTCCAGGTAAAGCAGTGTAATAGTCACTAATCATTCTGTTTAACTATTTTCTTCTTGTAGTCTTTCAAAACAGACTGCTGCCTTACAAACAGTGATGCACATGTGGCTGGCGGCTCGGAAGATGGCTATATTTACTTCTGGGATCTGGTCGATGCGTCAGTTGTATCCAGCTTCCGAGCGCATGATTTAGTGGTAAAGTATTTTTATGATGCATCTAGCAGACTAGCTACAAAATATATTCTATTTTCTGTGAAGGATCCCAAATTTGATTAGTTAGGAAATATCATTCTAATCTCTTGATTGGGGCTTATTTTATTCTTTTACACTATTTACTTCTGTTGCTCCAGATATTTTTACTCAAGCTGTTCTTACCAATACAGGTAAAAGTGTTGGCTCAACATCCTAAGGTAGACCACCCACTAAGAAAGAACAGAGAAGAGTTAAAACTGAGAAAGGGAAAAAGGCTTTAGAGATAGACGTTCTGAGTGCATCCAATGTCCTTTATCCAAGATATACTTTCAGATAGGGATCTAAAACTGCTTGCCCTGACATATTGCCCTCAGTTAGCTCCATTTCAAACTGTTAGCATTCATATGAAACAGTATTCAGTTGTAGTATGCTGTGTATTATGAACTGTATTTGACATAAAATACGCTATACTTTGGTTATTCCTCGTCTTCTTAGATTCCTTGTCACCGTGTTCTTACTATTCTTTGGAGTTGTCTTCTCATTGACAAGTGAATAAGTTGTTATCATCTAGAAATGGTACTAGCGCACCTACTGAAGTAGAAAGGAAATCCCTTCTGGCCAATATATGAAATATAATCATGCATTACTGCTCTCTTAACCTTCTCACTAATCAGTATATTCCAGTTCAGTCTGATGATTTCTTGATCCCATTGTGCATAAGATTTTCAGGTGCTACATGTTCAAACCCCTCTATCAAGTGCTCCGACATGCTATAGGAATGATACTAAAACTTGAACTATTTTGGGGTAATTTTAATGTGTGATGCTTCTCCGTTGCAGGTAACTAGCGTAAGTTATCACCCAAAAGAAAGCTGCATGATAACTTCTTCTGTAGATAGCACAGTCCGAGTTTGGAAAGCATGAGATATGGAACCAAAAAGGCATCTGATCTTTGGCTGATAACCGCACATGAAGAAAGTAGTGTACTCGAATCAAACCAGCTGTTTATGAGAGACAACCGCTCACTTAGTCATGCATGAGAATTATCGCAAAGCTAATACCTCAATATCATCACAAAGGTGTCAATCTGGATTTTCATACTTACATATTGGTGAATGGTGAGCTCGACTCTTCCCATTTCAAGTTTGTAACTACTATTTATCTGGTGGCTCTGACGTAATCGTTCATTCATGATATGGTTGTGTTGCAGAATTTATTAGAGAATTTTTATTTTTTGAACCTCTGACTTCACCTCTTCCCCCCCACAGTATGTGATTGGGGAGGGCAGGTGGTTTTCATATAGGGTGATGTAGCTTTTTGAGAGTATCCCTTTTCACTTGATTATGTAAACATGGAAAGTAGTTCCTCTAACTCAATGATAAATATAAAGAAAAACAAAATTTTGGACTACCTAACTATTTCATGCTATTACATTCTTCCTTTAAAGATTTTTCAAATAAAGCGCGAGTACATCGGTGGCGACTGGTGAGAGACGGAGGGGTAGTCTCACACTCCATCGAACCAGACATAGAAGCAAGTGATCTAACAAGACAATGAGCAATCTGATTCACTGATTTCTTAACATACAACATAGAGAAAAACGATAAACTCTTTGAGAAGAGTTTTATCATCAAAAGACTAAAGCATCAAAATAAGAGTAATTCACCAAATTTCCTTCTAGAGCTTTATATGGTATTCATAACTCATTTTCAGTGCATGCCTGTATGATTAAACAAGTTATGACACTATCAGAAAGCATAATTGTGGAATTGAAAGAAATAGAGCTTACTGATCACTTTTGTCCGTTGTCTTTGAGAATAAACACCATCATAAAATTTCAAGTTTCATAGCTAAGGAACTCCACGAACAACCGCCTTGGAGTTTCACCTGTGAAATTGGAAACTCCATGACCCTATTAGAAAGCATAGCTGTTGACCCATGGGCTTCCTTTTCTGGGCCTGTATCATTTTGCACATTACATAATTATGATACAAATATTGGTTACAAAATTATGATTTGACTTTGAAAAGAAACATGAACAAACTTTATTTTATTTTCCTCTTTAAGTGACCTTGCTTGTGTGTGTGAGCTGAAAAAATGCTTATTTTCCTCTCAAAGTACACGGCTAAATTTGATTATTATTTTTCTTTCGTTACATATTCACGTAAAATTATTTAGACAACTTACCTTTATATTCTTCTAAAAATAGTCTAGTTTCAACTCTAGAAACAAAAATTCAGATTTAATATTTATCTGATTTTCTCGAAGTATAAACTAAAAAGAAATAATAAAAATTTATCAAAGTCACCATATATAATAAATATATTATAAGTGTCACCTTTAATTAAATTATAAATTAAAGTTTACTATTGAGCCATATGATTAATCGTGTTTAAATAATATCTATATTACTTAATTTGTTATGTCGTCCAGTAGTAATATTTTATTTTAGTTAAATTCTACCATCCAAAAAAAAGACAAGTACTTTTGTGACATGAATGTGATCTTATATTATTATATTATATTATATTATATTATATTATATTATATCACTTCAAACCATAGTAAGTTAAAGTCAATATTCTAATAAAATCGTACTAGGTAGGCTTGGAATATCTTTAAGATATTTAACTTAACGGTCAGAAAGCCTATATAATATAGCACTAAAATATAAAATGGAGAATTTTGTCAACAGCCAACTGATTCTGCTGCTTCGTTTATTAATTTAAAAAATAATCTTGGACAAATAGAAAGAAAGACTCTTTGCTATTGTTGCTGATCAGATTCGTTGTTATTTTTGGATGTGTATAAGATAAATTTTATTCAATGTAATATGCTTCAAATTACATTAAGCGAACCTTATATAATGACCTTGATCGAGAAAATATCAAGAAGAAAAAAAGTTAAAAGAAAATTTCACATATGAAATATTACTTGTTCAATCAACTCAATCACTATTACGAGTATAATTGAATTGTGCAACATACTTTTCTATAGATGGGGAAAATCTATGAGGTTAGCACATGGAAAAAGAATGGTCAATTTTATCACATGTCAACTTACTAAAAATTGGACCGTTACAGCTGTTTTATTTTTGGCAATATTATATGGTGCCTAAATTTGGCAAATATTATATGGTGCCTAAATTAGCTGACCTTTTTACACTTTTGTTTTCTTTTGGTCTTATAATATTAATATTCCTTCTACTCAATATAACAATGAGCAACTTTTAGCTCTAAAAAAAATATTATTATTGTAATTCCCTTTGCATTAAATAGTAGTGCAGAAGGACCCACCAAATATAGTGATGGATGAAAATTTAAATATTTCGAGTTTTAAATTTAAGGATTGATTATATTTAAGAATTTTGTTAATCTTTACCTTTTGATTATATATTCAAATTTTAGATTTAAGGATTGATTATATTTAAGAATTTTATTAATAAGATTAGTAAATTTCGATTTCGAATATAAACCAAAAGCAAAGGCAAAGGTTGAGTTATTCTGAAGGGAGCTGAAAATACCAAAAAAGCTTTAGCATTGTGGGAATAGACTATTATTATTAGCACTTAGCAGTCACACGTAATATATAATATAAGTATAAGAATAATATATTTAGGAGAAATTATACTCAGCAAGATCTAGAAGGATAAAATATGCGCAGATCTTATCACTATCTCGTGGAGGTAGAATTGTAAAAAGGTTGTTTCCGAAGGACCATCGGCTCAAGTGCATCAACACATATACAGAGAAGGCAACAAATTGGCAGATTACTTAGCTAATCTGGCAATTAACTCTACTAAAAAGAAGACGTTCAGCTCATTCCAACAATTGCCGAGTTTGGGGAGAAAGATTATAAACATGGAAAAAGCGCAAATTCCGTCGTTAAGGTGTTGCACCAAAAGGATATTACAACATCATGCACAGAGATGTTAACACATTTAGTAAAGAGTTAGTACAGAGTTAGTCAGATTTGAAGTTTGTATTTGGGTCTTACTATATTGTTTTTTCTTTATTATGCTAAATAAAATGGCCTAACAGCCAAAAAAAATTCACGCTCAAGTGCATCAAAATCAAGTAAAAGAAGAAGAAAACATAGTCGTTAATAAGAAAAGCAGTGTAAAGTCTACAAGAAAACAAAACACTAACAACAGCAAAACACAATATATAAGTAATGCATGAATAAGTAAATCATGCATAAATAATATATAAATTTCCTTATAACTAATCTATATATTACAAATACGTGCTTAACTTTAACCTAGGGGTGTGCACTATTTGGATTAAAACGAATAACCAAACCAAATCAAACCGATTTTTTATTTGGATTGGTTTTTTGATTTTTCGGATTGGTTTTGGATTAATAAATTACTTTGTTTGGTTTTCTGGTTTGGTTTCGGATTTTAAAAAATAAAAACCAAATTTATATATGTAATGCTTAGGTTTAGAATTAAGTTGGAGTTAACCATTTTTGTCCTTTTTTGGTTATTGTCTTTCATGATGATTACATTTATATTTTATGTTTGAACATCTATAATAAGTATACTTATAAGTATTGTGTTTTAAGTTTTACTTATGATTTATATTAGAAAGTATATTTAAGAGATTCAATATTATTACTTTGGTTATGTTATTAATTATTAACATAACCGAATAACCAAACCGAAAAAAGCCGAACCGAATAGAGGAAAACCAAACCAAACCAAATTTATTTTGGATCGGATTGGGTTACACTTTTACAAAACCAAAAATTGAAATATCCAAATCGAATAGTGCAAAACCAAACCGAATGCACACCCGTACTCTAACCAGCTATCAAACGACTCTTCAAGGGATAATCAAAGTGTTCCAATTGAGTATAAGAATTATTCATTATCTATGAGGAACTCAGCAACAAAGTGGCTGTAGTTTAGTGGTGAGAATTCCACGTTGTGGCCGTGGAGACCTGGGCTCGAATCCCAGCAGCCACACTAAACGATTTTTTTTGAACTTATTTACTTCATTTCATTTTACGTGGCACCTTTTGAGTAGTATTTTCCGACATAATCAACATTAAAATTTGCATGCATATTAATATCTCTTAAGTTATAAAAATTTACTCTTTGCCGCGTTAGAATTTATTTTTGTTCACTTAAGCTCCTCTTATTACAAATTCACCGCACAAATTATGTAACAAAACTATCTATAGAGTTACCTCGTTTATATTCTTTTTCGACTTCAGATTAACGTTCCATAACTTCAAATTTTAAAGCTTACATTGGAGAATTTAAGATTTACACTTTATAAATTCAAATATTGAAGTTTATGTATGTAGATTAGGATTTATATTTCAGGAGTTTATTATTTAAAATTCTTAATTTCGAATTCATTATATTTTTAAATTTATATTTGAATTTGATGTAGTAGTTTTTATGGATTTTTCCACATAATTTTATGTTTCACGTCTAATGTATTAGATTCAGATGAACACAATGCAGCCACCATCGGAAGCATCTTGTTCACAAAAATTTAGCACATATACCATAATAAAAACAATAATAATACTAATAATAGGATAATGAAATAAGAACTTAATACTTACTGATATTTCTCTATTCAAGCCCTTTTTGTGCTAATATTATACAAGAAAAAAAATCTAAGGAAAAAGTATCTAAAAATTCTACAATTTATATTTATATTTGGTATAGAAATCTCCAATTTCTATAACACATGTCATATTAGAATTTTAAAATATGAAGAACAGAATATGTTCGTATGCTAATTTCTGATTTTTTTAAGAATAATATTTTTATATAAAAAATCCTTACATAAAAATATTTTAAATGTTTAAAATTCTCACACCCAAAGGTAACATGCTTTCCTTTGCATTTTATTTTATTTTATTGAGTTTTGTGTGTGTGTGTGTGTGGGGGGGGGGGGGGGGGGGGGTAAAAAAAACACTCAGATAATTTAATTTTGTACGCAAAGATTTCCTTTTTAAATAAAGAATAAAATAACTAAAAGGAAATGGATTCATTTCTTTAATTTAACCAATGGAAATCACTTTCTTAATTAACAAGAGAAAAATAAAGACAAAGAAACAAATTTTTTTTAATGATTTATTTGCATTACTTTCTTATGACTGCTAGTCTGCTACAGTAATCATTTATTTGGTTGGTTGCCCTTGCAAATATATTATAGGATAAATCATGTCAATTGTTGTTATACCTATAGGCAATAGATATATAATGACAGACTAAAATATTATTATCTTATTTTATTTTCCACACCTCCTAATAAAGCTAACTTTCTAGAGGGGTTTTAATTTCGAAATCGTTTATAAATAACAATGAAAAAGATACTATTCATCACTGCACCACAAGTCTATTATTATAGCTTTCACTTTCACAAAAAATTATTCATAATATTCATTTATCTATTTATTGAAAGTAAATTATATGTACTTATAATATTAAAAAATATAATTATTTAATTGATTATGAAGTAAATTACTTGTCATTACTTCAACTTATCATTCAATGATTATCATATAAAATTATCATCCAAATAATCTAAACCCCAAAAAGGGCAAAAGAAAGATTTGTTAGGTCTCAACTAAACCATGACAAGTGTAAGAAATTTATTGGGAACTTTATAAACAATGATTTTCACTTTTTTCCTTACTCAAATTGCACATCAACCCAAGTGTTAGTTTTTGGAAACAATTTACTTTTAAATTCAGCCTTTGGCTTTAAGATTTCAAAAAAGCAAATTTATTAAAAAGGAAGTAGTAAAAATAATGTTTTACAACTTTTTAGAAAAAGCAGTGAAATATGAGCATGTGTGATTCATTAATCATATACATAATCCCCTTTTGTTTGCTTGGTTCTTAAAATTGACAATATCACAAATTTTCCCCTTTTTCCCCACTTTTTAAGGATCTATGGGAACTTTCATGCTTTGATTAAAAGTTGTTAGGTACATTTAATTAAATAACACAAGAAAAGTTTGTAGGTAGTTATGGCAAATTTCTTGTGACTTAACTCTTAAGTTGTGCCTTTGGAAATAATAAATCAACAAAGGAAGGAAAATGATGGAGAAAGTAAGTTCCATTCCGTCAACGGGGTTGTGATAGAGCAGTAAGTATCTTTCATCTTTTACTAGACGTTTTGGATTTGAGTCGACTGGATATATAGTCGCTTTTGTTAGAAAGCAATTTACTTTAATTTAAATATGAGATTTTCTTGCAAATTTAAATTTAATTGGATTCTTTCGCTAATATCGAACACGAAGTGGAAAAAAAGAAATAAGTTTCTTTTCTTTTTCTAGGTAGGCTGTGTGAAGTTTAGAGGCCATTGATTTTTGGCCCTTCTTTTCTTTCCTAAAATGGAAACTAAATAGTATAGTATTACTTTCTTTCCTTTATAGGAGTACAATGTGCTGGCACATAAGAGATTTTTTTTTTTTATCTTTCTTTCTTATTGGAAGTGTAGTATTTATTATCTTTATGTAATGGAAAATATAATTTCAGGAAACTAAACAAATAAAAAGAAAAACAAATTCATTTCTCATTCACACCACTTTCATTTAATAAAATCCCAATAATATTTAACCAAAAATACTAAGTAGTTAGGAGATTTACAATTTTTTCTTCAGTGAAAGCAAACCTGCAACGATCACAACTCATGTAACCAATCATAAAAAATTCTTACAATACAAATGAATTTTCTTTGTACACGACTTGATATACGCTGGAAGATACAAATGAATTTTCTTTGTACACGACCTGATATACTCCGGAAGATGCAATGATATATATTTCTACTTTCTACTTTATTTAATTAACCAACAACTTTATTATAAAGATTGTTATCAATCATATTCATAAGCACTTCTTATTTGTTTAAAACATTTTAGCTTTCTAGTGGAAAGCAACAGGTAGTTAGCTTCCTAGGGGAGAAAAGGGAAAATCAAATTTGGAGCCTCCCTACAATATTTTTCCATTCTTTTTGACCTTATTTTATATACAAAAAAGTTTAGTTTTACATGAACCTAAACACAATCTTTAAATGAAGTTTAATTATTAATGGTTTTGAGGGGTTTCTTTTTTCTTTCTTTTTTAAGAAAAAGAAAACTACTTTTCCACTCATAATACTAACTCATAATTTTTTATAAAGAAAAATTATAACTACAAACTACCAGACACATACTGTTTGCACAAACTTTTAAAAATTTAACAGAACTATAAAATATGTACATAACTTTTAACACTTATAAAAGGCAAAATCCTAGTACTATAGAACAAGTCAAAGAGAAAAGTGACTTTTCGAGTGAAAGTAAGGAAAATACTTTTCAAAAACCACATTTCATATTGATTATGTTTTTTCACCATTCAATACACTTCACTTCACTCCATCCTCGTAATCCCCCATATTATCCTCTACCTCTACTTTTTTTCCTCAATTTTTATATAATTTATTTAAATTATATATGCATATTTTTATAATAATATTTCTTTACTTACGTATCGATTGACACCCTACATGTAAATTTAGTGCCAGCATATGGTACTAGTTAATTTCCAATTAGACAGCTAATTATTAGGTACATGAATTGATATGTATCCTTCACCTTTAACATATAGATAGTCCATAGTGTAGGTCAGCTCAATTGAAAGCAGCCAAAACTAGAAACTAACAAACTCTCATTTGATTGCAATTTGTAGTTGATGACATTTGATTGTAATTTGTTGTTTTTTTGGCTTTGGTCGGTGGTAGTGACATTGAGTTGGACAACAAAATTGTCACAATTCAATTTAAATACTGCTTCTTTCGTTTCAATTTATTAGTCTGATTTTGACTTGGGACAAAAATTAAAAGTGAAAGAAGATTTTTGAATATTGTGATTTTAAGCTAAAGATATGTATAATCTATTAAAATGCTATTTGATCTTGTGGTTTTAAGCATGTCTTGAAGAAAATTCGAATTATAGAGTTGTCAAAATAGTAAAGAGACATTCTCTTTAAAACAGATTGGAAAAAAATAAGATAAATTATTGAGTTTTATCGAACCTGTTATTATCTTTTAGCTCTGACCTTGCCACCAACATGTGTTACCCTTCAAGTGAAATCATGCTAGTGAATTGAGTTGATTTCGATATCAAATTTCAGATTTATAGTATCTGTGAGGTCCCATAATTCTAGAAAACTCAGGTGTTTGATCAACTTTTAAGAGGAAAATTAAGTGTTTTTGAGTAGTTACAAAAAATGTTTTTCAAAAATTAAAACACTTCTAGAATATTGGTCAAACACAAAGTGAACTAAATTATAAGTATCCTTTTGTTTTAGTAGAGTTTATAAGATTCTTAAATTAAAAATCTATATATGCATTTCATAATGGTGTTATACGTACAATTTCCATGTCACATTGACAATCACAACTTTCACATATGAAGTATTGTCTTTTTTAACCCAAAAAGTTTAAGAATCTATCTTTTGAACTCCTTGTCGAACCCAAAATTGTGCTACATAAGTATTGCTCAACATCAATTTTTATTTATAGATATTTCACCTCTAAGTATTTTAAGTATTTTGGAAAGTAGAATCTTTGAATTTCTTATAAGTATAAATTGAATATAAAGTTTATGTAACTAAATATTTAAAGATAAATTTAAATTTTTATATTATAATTATGTGATTAATTATTTACCGTTTAAATAATATAATTAAATTTGTACATATGATTTAATGACACGTGGATTGAATATTTGACCAAATGATAAGATTGTAATGAACTAGTTTGTAAGAAATAAATAGTAAAACAAATAATTAAATGATATGAATCAAAATATAGGTATATAATTGTGTGTCATCAACTTGAGAGCTTAGCAGCCTTGAGAATTATCGCATAATAATAGTGTAAGAATAAAACTCAGATCGATGTCATTCAGTGAAATAAGATAATATTTATAATTGTTTGTCAAATGACGAGATTCATAAAATATGTCCTCTTAAAGCATAATAAAAACCTATTAATTGCTTATTATCGCTATTGAAAATGGTTGGTGATAATTTAATCGTTTTAGTATAACGACAGAACATTTAAATTACTTCAATCTTATCTATATTTTGGTACCGTCTTTACGGAGTTAAATGAGCTCTTTGAATTTCTTGTATGAATATTAAATATAAGATTTATGTAACTAAATATTTAAAGGCGATATAAACCTTTTATATTATAATTACGTGATTACTTATTTACCGTTTAAATAATACAATTGAATTTATACATATGATTTAATGATACGTGGGTTGAATATTTGACCAAATGATAACATTGTAATGAACCAGTTTGTAAGAAATAAATAGTAAAACAAATCAACATATAAGTATACAATTGTGTGTTATCAACTTATTGAGAGCTTAGTAGCCCAAAGAATTATCGCACAATAATAGTGTAAGAATGAAATTCAGATCGATACCATTTAACAGTGAAATAAGATAAAATTTGTAATTGTTTGTCAAATGACGAGATTCATAAAATATGTCCTCTTAAAGCATATTAAAAACCTATTAATTACTCATTATCGCTATTGAATAATGATTTGTTGACAATTTAATCGTCTTTGTGTAACGACAGAACGATTAAATTATTTTAATCTTATCCATATTTTGATACCGCTTCTACAGAGTTAAATAAGCTCTTTGAATTTCTTGTATGTATATTAAATATAAAGTTTATGTAACTAAATTATTTAAAGGCGATTTAAACCTTTTATATTATAATTATGTGATTAATTATTTACCGTTTAAATAATACAATTGAATTTGTACATATAATTTAACGACATGTGGGTTCAGTGTTGTAAAAAACTCTGTTGGGACTCACCTCAAGGCTCGCCCTAGGGCGGGATTTAGCAAAATGCCCCGATACTCAAGTGTGGGGCTTAATTCTGTAAGACTTGCGCCATAAGTGCCCGACTGTACGCCTTATGCACACCCAACACCCAACACTTGAGGCACTCCTAACATATCTTATACAAATTATGTGTTAGAATCTTTAGTTAACATTGTCAACCCTCATAATTCTTGAATAATTGTATGATACTTAATAATTTTTAATCTATAGAGATAAGAAGATTGAGAATAACTCACATAACAAGCTTTGGTACCACATCTTTCCTATTTGGTAACACTGTGAAAGTAGTATATAACATTTCTTTTAAAAATACATCACAAAATTTACTTTTTCACTTATCATTGGTCTTCATGATTCTGTCATATGTCTCAAAATTATTATATTTTATTTAGCTATTTGAAAGTAATTTTATTTTTATTCGTGACGGGGTGATGTTTTTATTATAATACTAGTAACTAGTAGGGTTATTGATTATTTTCTTTTAGGGGGTAAATAGTATAGTATGATAAAAAATATTTTTGAGAAATAATGATTCATTTATTATTAGAAAGTTAAGATATTAAATTATTTATACTTGTATAGTTATGTTAGAACTTTTATTTTCTATTAGTTTATTTAATCATATTTGTAATTATTTCAAACTATTGATTTATTTTTATAATTTTGTATTATTATATTATTATATTATATTATAAATTAAAATTTTAAAGATCTATAATCCCTTACGCCCCACGTCTCGAGGCTTACGCCTCACCTCATTGCGTGGTTGAATATTTGACAGATGACAAGATTGTAATGAACTAGTTTGTAAGAAATAAATAGTAAAAAATATAATTAAGCAATATGAATCAAAATATAGGTATACAATTGTGTGTTATCAACTTGAGAGCTTAGCAGCCTAAAGAATTATCGCATAATAATAGTGTAAGACTAAAACTCAGATCGATGTCATTCAATAGTGAAATAAGATAAAATTTGTAATTGTTTTTCAAATGACGAGATTCATAAAATATGTTCCCTTAAAGCATATTAAAAACCTATTAATTGCTAATTATCGCTATTGAATAATGATTGTTGACAATTTAATCGTCTTTGCGTAACGGTAGAATATTTAAATTACTTTAATCTTATCTGTATTCTGGTATCGCTTCTACGAAATTAAATGAGCTCTTGTTTGAAACACTGAACATTAATAGACCGTGACAAACTTCTTACGAATCAACGCGATTTTCTTTAGTGACCTCTAGAATGTTATTATTCATTGACTCAAATCTGACCTGCCGCTTTTTCACGTGTCATCTTCTGATTCATCCACTTATTGCTTTCAGAATTTACCCTATACTTCAATAAGTAACAATTATTTCGCTTTTCCAATATATAAGTCTTCAAATTTCGAAAGATAATTCTTTTGAATATTTTAATAATTACACAAGAATATTATAATATTAATACATTTTTGACGGATAAATAATGTTGTAGTGGGAAGAAAGTGTCTTTTGTGTAAATTGAAGTCCGTTTTCCTCAACAACAATGCATATTTTAAAATTTACCAATAAAATAATTATTTTTTATATATAGAAAATTGAGGAATTTTTTGGTCGTACATAACATGTAAAATGGAATACTCTTGACCTTTGCAATGAAATAAGGAAAATTGTTGTTAATGTACAATAATTCAACATTAGATATGTTAAGAACTTTTATTTTGATTTTCCTTATTCAAGTTGTATACATGTAAAACGATATATTTGAATTTTTATTATGATTTAAAGACACGCTCGTGAGTTAGATTGATCTTATGATGAAATAATAATGAAATAAATTATTATAAAGAAAAATAAATAAATATAAAAATAGTAGAGCGATTGAGCAATATTATATTAAATCTCAGTGTACTCAAAATATCTAAAAAGCCGAAAAACAAAGAGTTTTTAAGTTGTGAGCCTAAGGCAACCTCTTCCATTAGGTCATGAACTATACAATTATATTGTTTGTTTGTGTGCCTCTAGAGCTAGATGGGTCAAATATGCCATTCGTCTTGGTAGTGCTTATCTCAAAAAAAATTACTAAACCGTGTTGCATTCACCGGCCAAGTTTTAGAAATATTGTTCAATGCTTCTTAACCGAAGTGTTTTGATTACGTGTCAATGCATTATTAATCCACCTGAACAACATCGATTTCACCCATACACTTCTCATATTTTTATTTTTATCTTTTTTTGTATTTTTTATTTTACCCTTTATTTTATTTAAAAAATCTTAATTTATGTACTTGTTTTTATTTATTTTTTCCTGTCCTGTCAAGACAAGACTATTGGACCTGTGAACACGGGTCGTTGGACTTTTTTTTATGACAATAATCGAATAACGAGGACTTAAAATATTACCTCAAATGAAAGAAAAGTTAGCAAAATAAGATATAGGTGCTATATATATGAAAGAATTAATTTTAAGTTTTTTTTGGTCTCAGTGACATATTTAATTTCATGTTTTTTTAGATGTATAACTTGACATATGAGTTATATTTTTGTAAATAACGATTCATTATTTTAGCTTTTGGAAAAAAGAAGAAGAAAAAAGAACTATATTCTACTTGAATTGATTGATCATATCATGTGCAAGAATTATATTTAAGAATAGCTTATTAATGTTATTGTTAGACCAATAAATCTTTGTATTGATTTATTAATAATATATAATCACAAATATTTATTTATATGATTAAAGAATATGAAGATATATAATTTATTAATACGATTAAAATATTACTCCCTTTGTCTCAATTTATGTGACACTTTTCGTTTTCGAGAGTCAAACAATTTAAGTTTGATCGAGAATTTGCACATGAAATCTTCAATTTTTTTGAAATGAAATTTATATATTGATAAACTACGTAAAAAGTACTATAAGTCACAAAAAATAATAATTCAAAATGTTTAAAATATTTATGAAAAATTTATGGTCAAAGATTGACTTGTTTGAATATCGAAATCCAAAAAGTGCCATATAATATGGGACGGAGGGAGTATGTTATATTGATTACAATTTATGAATGATAATTTACTTATTTGATAAAATTATATAAAAATTAGAAAAATTGCATAGTTTTCACAAAATCATATAAGTTTCATACTTACTTCTTAAAAATTTAATATATATATTGAAATAAAACTTCAATTCAAGTCAACCTGATTTTCCGTAAAGCAATATATAATATTAACAATATATAATATTAACAAGTAAAAAGCCAGTGAACTGTGCTTTTATATCTCGTTGTACTCGTACTAGTCAAGTACTATAGTACAAAAATAATAATATTATTACATACATTCACTGTTACAAGTACTATGGTATAAAAAAATAATACTTATATTGCAAATTAAATACATTCACTGCATTGTAACATTCCATATTATTATAGTAAAATAACCTCTCTCTCTTCAGACAATAATAATAATTAAAAAAAAAGCTTTTTTTTTTCTTTTTCAATAAGCAATTTTTTAAAGCTTTATGTAGCTTGAATTCTTGTTACTCAGAGTCTTAATATAAATAACAAACATGGAATAAATAATTTTTAAAAAATAGCTTTTTATCCTTAAACCTAGTAAGTAGGATCTCCAATTGCACGTTTTTTTTAAATTTATTACCAATTATATTTTTATTTTCTCAAATGTACAAACACAAATGTTATTACAATATATACACAAAAGTATAACATATATTCCTACAATACACATTAAAATTGTGACACCCTTTTAAAAGAATTCCCAAAAGAACAGCCAATTGAACTACATAGATTAGTCCTTTCTTAATTGTTTTCTAGTTTTTATTTGTATTGGAGTCTGACTAATAAGGATTAAATTCGGGTCATATAAAATTTATTCGAGCCTAATTCTCCTTACTTAAAAAAATTCATATTCAAAATTAAAACTTCTTAAAGAAAGATTGATTTTATTCACTCACTGCACCATGTCGTTTGGTGATATTATTATTTGAGCGAAAATTCTCTTTACTTAAAAAAATCATATTCAAAATTAAGACTTCTTAAAGAAGGAACAATTTTATTCACTTACTCACTACACCACGTAGATATTATTGTTGTTATTATATATAATACAGACACACAATAGAACTCCAAAGTGTTTAGGGGTCGTTTGGTAGAGTGTATAAGAATAATGCTGAATATGATGTATTAGTAATGCAAGCATTAGTAATGCTTGCATTAGTTATGCTTGCATTATTTCTTATACATTGTTTGGTTTGATGTATTGGAAATAGCAAGCCTTGTATAAAGACTATTAAAAAAATATTTGTTTACAAAAATACCCCCACATTCTTTTACAAAAATAATAATAATAATAATAATAATAATTATAATAATAATAATAATAATAATATAATAATTATTATAATAATTAATTATAATTATAATTATTATTATTATTATTATTATTATTAATAATAGAGGGTAGTTTTGTCATTAGTTAATCTAATGCATGCATTAAAACCATTGTATTGCTAATACCTAGAAATTCATGGTATTAGCAATACACACTTTAATACACAATAGAGTGTATAACTAATGCAAGCATTAGTTATACATAGGTTGGAAAAGAGTACCAAACAAGGTACTAGTAATACACAGTGCTAATGCATGCGTTATTTTTCCTAATACATTCTACCAAACGACCCCTTAGTGAGCAAGAAGATAAAAGGAAAAAAAAGACTACCAAACTTTTTTTCTTTCTCTCTTAGCTGTTTTTTCTTTTTGTTTTGTCAAACACATCATCACTATTGATTTGTTTTTCTTTTCTGAAAATCTCCCAATTTCTCTTCCTTCTTTAATTACTCCATATACTACCAACTCTTTGGGCCCTACACATCTATCTCACTCTTTCTTTACAAAAGAGTGAGTAATTGCTTATATATTTTGCTTACAAGAAGAAAATCACAAATATATATAGATAGATAGATATCCATCCCATCAATCAAAGTTGGTGTTTTTTTTATCTCAAATCTTAGATCAAAATTAACAGGGTGTGGGGGTTGAAAAAGGCTTTCTAGATTGCCTACCTTCACATTCTCTCACTTGGGCTGTTTTGTTTTGGTTTGGTTTGGTTTGATTCTTTCTTGTTTTTGTTGTGTGTACACATTTCAATATTTTTTTCTAAACTTGTGTCATTGTGATAAGAGTGTTTTCACTCTTTTTTTCTTTCTTTTCCCACTTTCAGCCAGATTACAGTCGAGACTTAGCTTGTAAAGAAGAAATTTTGATACAACAAGCATTGCCAGCATCATCTTTTTTTGGGGTTTCCTACTTTATTGTGTGTAACAATATTGTAATATTGTATTTATCCTTGTGGGGCTTCCCAATTTTTTTTTATGTAATGTTGAGTTTATCAATGTTGGGGTTTTTTGGTTTGGGTATTTTCTGATGGGGGGTTACATAGTTTTCCAAGATTTGGTTTTTAGTGCATAAAGGTGGCACCTTTATTGATTTTGGGCACTGAAAGGTTGAGTCTTTGAGTGGGGTTATTGAGGAATTTCAAGATTTTTTTTTTTTAATCTGGGATTTGGATTGTGAGTGATTGTGGAAAATGGCGACGATGGACACTAGTGGAAGGCTTATTGCTGGTTCTCACATTAGAAATGAGTTTGTGCTTATCAAAGCTGATGAATTTGGAAGGGTAAATCTCTATAAAAGTCCTTCATTTTGATTATATTGTGAGTTCTGAAGATTACCCATTTTGGTCTTTGTGGTGGCTTGTTTTGGTTTATGGATAAATCCTCCATTTGATTGGGGTTTCTAGAAAAAAAATTATGCTTTTTCCTTAGTTTCTGTATCTTGATTATTGGTTCATTTTTTTTGAGTTGCAGGAGATTTGTTTCTGAGAATGTATTTTGCCTTTCTACTTTCTTTTTTCCCCTTTTTCTTCATTTCTTTCTGTGATTGGAGGTTTTGTTTCAGCTGTATTTTGTGATTGTTAATTTTCCTTGATATTTTTTGACTTTTTAAAAGTTCTGAGTATTTTTTGGACTATTTATTGAAAATGACTCTTTTAATATATTATTGTAGGGTTTTAGCTACTTCGTCTTGTAATTTGTCAGCTTTTTGTTGGCTAATTTGGTGTATGCAAATACTCTTTAACTATGAAATTATTATGGAGGAATCACAATAGTTCATTCTTTGTTTTTCTAATTGACCTTAAAATTTCTTGTCCTTATGATTTTAACTTTTTACTTGAGGATAATTTGTGAGCTGAGGGTCTATCGGAAAACAAACCTCTCTACCTCCCAAGGTTGGGGTAAGGTCTGCATACACACTACCATCTCTAAACCCCACTTGTTGTTGTTGTTGTTTTTACTTGAGGATAAATTGGAATGCAGCCCCAAAAATGTTGAGCCTTTTCTAACTTTTGATGAGGAATCTCCGCCCTTGATTTTGTCCATTTTACTTCTGTATCAATTGATCTTGAATTTTTTTGTGAATAAAATCAACCTAAGTTTTACATTTTTCCTTCTGGAATATATTGTATTGTATAATCTATGAGGATTATACTTTGTTTTTGGTAATTTGATGCTGACTGCAGTGGAACTTTTGTTCTTGATGACGTTTCTGTTGTCCAGGTAGAGTCTGTGCATGCGCTCAGTGCACGAATGTGCCAGATTTGTGGGGATGAACTTGAGATTACTGATGGAGAGCTGTTTGTTGCCTGCAATGAATGTGCTTTCCCTGTTTGTAGACTTTGCTATGAGTATGAAAGAAGAGAAGGAAACCAAGCTTGCCCTCAGTGCAAAACTAGATACAAGCGGATTAAAGGTATGGAAACTTGCTCTCAGTGCAAAACTAGAAACCTCAAGTGCATTGATCATGGACATTGATGTATGGGTTTTGATTTCAGGTAGTCCGCGTGTTGAGGGTGATGAGGAAGAAGATGATACTGATGACATAGAGCACGAGTTTGATTATGGCGTTGGGATTTTACGCCAAGGTTCTGGTCCAGTTTCCTTTGTTTATGGCGGAAGTGGTCATGCTGGTTCATATGAAAATGGCTCGTCCTCGAGACAAGGTTCATCAACTGATGGTATGGAAATACCTCTTTTGACCTATGGTGAAGAGGTAAATATTCTTGTAAGCCCTTTAATTTGAATAACGAAAGAAGAAAAGCAATCATTCACATAATCTGGAAGATGTACAAGTCTAATGCTTGCAACTTCCTAATCCAGGATTCTCAGATTTCTTCCAATCAGCATGCTCTCATAGTGCCTCCATCGAATGGCTTTGGAAATGGGGTTTATCTAAATCGTCATACTGAGTCATCGGTATCCTGTAAGTTATTAACCCATTCTTATTGTATTTTCTCTAGATTGTTGTATCTGATTACCTGAGAGTGATGCGATGCTTTTTTTTTGATGATGTAGTGCTTCCGAGGCCAATGGTTCCAGAGAAAGACATTGCGCTATATGGCTATGGAAGTGTTTCTTGGAAGGACAGAATGGAAGACTGGAAGAAAAAGCAGAATGAGAATCTCCCGGTGGTCAAGCATCAAGGAGATGGTGGTGGGAGCTTTCATGGGGATTATCCTTATTTGCCTATGTATGTAAATATTTTTGCGTCCTATTTTGTTAGTGGCTCAATTGCTAAACCTGTGCAAATTTTTAAAAATATATGCTGGTTAAAAGTACTATTAATCTTCTTGAAATATAAATACTGTTTCAACAGCTCTAGTTCTGAATGGAAGGCATACTAGATGCACTCAAGGATTAACTTAAATGTTTTTTTTTGGGCAAAGATTGAATGCTAATGATTGCTGATGAAAAAATTATTTGATGCCAACAATTAAGATTTGTATATCATAATCATGAATTTAAGCTCTTTCATTCCCCAGTTTCTGTTAATGAAGTTGTTTTTGTGGGGTTTCTTATGTGTGAGGTTGTCGCTAGTCTTATTCAGCTTACTACAAACTTGAAAGTACTTGTACAGAGATTCTTTAGGCATAACCTGAGAGAAAAAAAGACTTGTTTTTGCTCTCTGTGGTTCTGATTCACTAATGTATTTGTGAATTTTTTAAGCAAGTTTCTTTATAAATGATCATACTCTCAGGATGGATGAAGGAAGGCAGCCACTATCAAGAAAGTTGCCCATATCTTCAAGCAAGATTAACCCGTACAGAATTCTAATCATACTCCGTCTCACAATTCTTGGCCTCTTCTTCCATTATAGAATTCTTCATCCGGTAAATGATGCAATTGGCCTGTGGTTGACATCAGTTGTTTGTGAGATATGGTTTGCTGCTTCATGGATTCTTGATCAGTTCCCAAAGTGGTGCCCTATAGTTAGAGAAACATACCTTGATCGGCTTTCACTCAGGTAGGGTTCTGCTGTTAAAATGTTTTGTGGTCGACTTGAAATTGAGAAGATTTTTGGATTGATTTATCTTGGACTTTTGGATACCCTTAATGGGTTCATTGGTTTCAGAGAAAGAATTGTTGTCGTGTATTCACAAGCTTTATCATTTCAGGTATGAAAAAGAAGGAAAGCCTTCAGAGTTAGCTCCTATTGACATTTTTGTCAGCACAGTCGATCCCTTGAAAGAGCCACCATTAATCACTGCAAACACTGTTCTATCCATTCTTGCTGTGGATTATCCAGTGGACAAAGTTACATGCTATGTGTCAGATGATGGTGCAGCAATGCTTACTTTTGAAGCCCTTTCTGAGACATCTAACTTTGCAAGAAAATGGGTTCCTTTCTGCAAGAAGTATAATATTGAACCTCGTGCTCCAGAATGGTATTTTTCACTAAAGATGGACTATCTGAAAAATAAAGTTCATCCTGCATTTGTAAGGGAACGGCGTGCCATGAAGGTTTGTAGCATAGATTTATCTCTCTGTTTTGTTTTGACATGCATCAGAACCTTTCAGGGCACTTAGATTTGTACCTTCTAGGGCTGTTGATCTGAATATTTTCTTGTGCTTATGGCCTCAGAGAGAATATGAAGAGTTTAAAGTCAGTATAAATAGTCTTGTGGCAACTGCTCAAAAGGTTCCTGAGGACGGTTGGACAATGCAGGATGGCACAGTATGGCCCGGGAACAATGTCCGAGACCATCCTGGTATGATCCAGGTAAGAACAATTTATTGTGATGAATTCACCTCAAACGAGATTCTGTTACCTTCAAAATTTGTATCATAGTCCTTCATATATTCTGCTGGCAAGTTATGCATTACCCATCTAATTTGATTGCCAATCGTATCCTGGATATCTTCTCTTTCCAGGTTTCCCCAGTTGTTAACCATCTCTTCTCTATTTTCCCCGTAATCTCCACCAACAGCATGGTTTCTGCTCTCAGTGTGTTGAAAAGTTCTTTTGGAAGATTTATCTGTCTTGGCCATTGACCGTCAAACTCTTTAGTCAGCTAGGATACTCTGGATGAAGCCCAGGGGCATAGACAGCTTCTGAGCTGCACTGTCCAGTTCATCCAGGACTACTTTTTGGACCTTGCGCAACAGAACTATCTGGATCTTTCATTGTTTTCAACTTCATAAGAATGTGTAACATAAACAAAAAAAGATAAATCTTTTGACTTCTGGTCATCATAAATTCAGTGGAATGCTTTAAATGAGTGTCAAAGGTATTAGGTGCTATCTCTCTTTTTATACCTCAGTTTTTCTGATTAACTCTTCTACAGGTATTAATGGGTCATGATGGTGTCCACGATATTGAAGGAGATGATTTACCTCGCTTGGTTTATGTTTCCCGTGAAAAGAGGCCTGGGTTTGATCACCATAAAAAAGCAGGCGCCATGAATGCTTTGGTAATTCGACTGACCTTATGTTAGTTAAAATATTGGAACAAGAAGAAAATTCTTATGCATGAACATGGAGTTCTGATTTTGTCAATGTTGTCTTTCTTTCTGTATGCAGATGAGGGTTTCAGCTGTCATATCAAATGCTCCTTTCTTGTTAAATGTTGATTGTGATCACTACATCAACAATAGCAAGGCATTAAGGGAAGCCATGTGTTTCTTGATGGACCCCATTTCAGGAAAGAAAATCTGCTATGTGCAGTTTCCACAAAGGTTTGATGGGATTGATCGTCATGACAGATACTCAAACAGAAATGTTGTGTTCTTTGATGTATGTATAGCCTTATTTCATTAACTTGAGTTCAATCCATAATCCATCTGGGAAGAAACTGATTCATGAGGTTGTTTCCAGATTAACATGAAAGGTTTGGATGGTATACAAGGACCAATATATGTTGGTACGGGGTGTGTTTTCAGAAGGCATGCACTTTATGGATATGATGCTCCTGCCAAGAGGAAGCGACCTAGCAAGACCTGCAACTGCTTGCCAAAATTGTGCTCTTGCTGTTGCTGTTTCAGATCGAAAACAAACAAGAAAGGGAAAACAAAGAAAGGGAAGAAGCCAAAGCACTGGGAGGCATCAAGTCAAATACATGCTCTTGAAACCATTGAAGAAGGAGTTGAAGGTTAGATCTTTATGCTTTAAATAATAATTGTTCTAGTCGTTTGTTACAGAAAATGTACAATGAAGTTACTAATTTGATCAATAGAGGTGAAAAGTCTAACTTATGCTGCATTACAGAAGCTAATGTGGATTCACGCTCGACTTCCCAAGTGAAACTAGAGAAAAGATTTGGGCAGTCTTCTGTTTTTGTTGCCTCAACACTTCTAGAAAATGGTGGTGTTCCAAAGGAAGCCAGTGTCTCATCACTTTTGCAGGAAGCCGTTCATGTTATTTGCTGTGGTTACGAAGATAAAACAGAATGGGGGAAGGAGGTAAGACCCATTGATTACTTTTTGTTATGGAAGAATGTAGTAAATTTGGTTTGCTGAGTCGTGAAATTTTTAATCTTCAACCAGGTTGGCTGGATTTATGGCTCTGTCACAGAAGATATCTTGACTGGATTCAAGATGCATTGCCATGGATGGAGGTCCGTGTATTGTATGCCTCAGCTGCCTGCTTTCAAGGGTTCAGCCCCTATAAATCTTTCAGACCGTCTCCATCAGGTTCTAAGATGGGCGCTGGGGTCAGTTGAAATTTTGTTGAGCAAGCATTGCCCTATCTGGTATGGCTATGGTGGTGGATTGAAGTGGCTGGAGCGGCTCTCTTACATAAACTCTGTTGTGTATCCTTTGACGGCCATTCCCTTGATTGTCTACTGTTCCTTGCCGGCTATCTGCCTTATCACTGGAAAATTCATTGTTCCTGAGGTAAATTTCTGATTCCGCTATTGACCTGGTTATATCTAAAAAAAATGTTGTGAAAAAATCAACAATTTATATCATTCAAGTGTTCAGCAGATGAAGTGTTTACTTAGAGTCATGTCAGTCTTCATATAAGCTTGGGTCTTTAACTTAAACTATTTATATATCCGTCCCAGCGGAATAACTGGATCTATATTGAGAAACATCATGCCAGAACCTCTCTGAAATCCTCAGCAAGAAAGAAACATGAGACTCATAGTTAATGACTTTCATTAGCTTAACAATATGTATATAATAGCTTGCCAATATTGATACTTCTAACTACTGAGAATTGTTACTTCTTTCCCATTTAGTCTGATCCTTCACTTCCAATTTTCTAAAAGTTAATTGAGGTTGTCCTCTAATTGTGTATGTTTAAACATTTACAGATCAGTAATTATGCCAGCATTATATTCATCGCGCTCTTCATCTCTATTGCTGCCACCGGTATCCTTGAGATGCAGTGGGGTGGTGTTGTTATAGATGATTGGTGGAGAAATGAGCAGTTTTGGGTTATTGGAGGTGCTTCTGCACACTTTTTTGCTCTCTTTCAAGGATTGTTCAAGGTTTTAGCTGGTGTGGAAACAAGATTCACTGTCACCACCAAAGCAGGTGACGATGGAGAATTTTCGGAGCTCTATATGTTCAAGTGGACATCATTATTGATCCCACCAACGACTTTGCTAATAATGAACATAGTTGGAGTTGTGGTTGGTATCTCGGATGCAATAAACAATGGTTATGACTCTTGGGGACCCTTATTTGGTAGGCTATTCTTTGCCTTGTGGGTTATTATTCATCTCTACCCATTCCTAAAAGGATTGATGGGAAGGCAAGAACGAACCCCAACCATAGTCATCGTATGGTCTATTCTTCTTGCTTCAGTCTTGACATTATTGTGGGTACGAGTCAATCCGTTTGTCTCAAAAGATGGTCCTCTCCTAGAAGTCTGCGGATTGGATTGTGACGATTGAGTCTAAACACTCCAAAGACTTGATTGAATCAAGAATATTTCCAGCAAGACATTGTTGGGATTTCCTTTCGCGGACGAGTCATCGATGTGTAGTACTGTGAGAGGGTTTTTGCAGGAAGAGATAATACTATATAGAAGGCTGTTGGTAGAATAAAAAGGTAGGTAGGTAGGTAGGGAGTATAGGTGAAGAGAGTCATCAATGTAGATATGAAACAGAGAGAGCTGACATATATTCATAATATTTGCATACAATTTGTTCCATTTATTTTTTGGGAGTTCCATCTATTTGTCAGTGAATACTAAATCATTAAAGTTATTAACCCTCTATGAAAGGGCCATTAAATTTGTATATTCTTTAGTTAAAAAGTTGTATGTCCTGGTTTATCTGGACCTTAGAACCAACCAATTTTTGTCTTTGATTATCCAAATTTTGCAGTTTTTGTGTATTTTACAAGTCATTAATTGTTTAGGTGATGTTCTTGTGTGCAACAAGGGATGTTTTATTTTAGGCAATGAGTTGTTTGTGTTCTTTTAGATGTACTACCGTAGTCTTTCAGAAGTAGCCTCTCTACCTCCTTGGGTGGTGGTAAGGTTTGTGCGTACATTCCACCTTTTTCGAACCTTGTGGAAATTCACTGGGTATACTTCTCTATCTCATAAGATAGTGGTGAGGTCTTCACGTACATTCCACCTTTCCTACTTTTGACTTGTGAATTTCAGTGGATATGTTGTTGTTGTAAATATAAATACATTATTTTTGTGAGAAGATGATTAATTAACCGAAGTAAGAAGAAGAAGAAAAAAGGCCAAACACATAAACAACCCCTTTAAACTCCTTTCTAAATTTTGTTTGGATACTTCAACTCAACCTTATTTTATTTTAACCCTCTAAATATATTTTTTATGTACCACTTAAACATAATTTCCTTTTACCCAATATAAATTTTATAAACCAACACTTTCTTGGGTTTGATTTGGTTTTGATTTTAAATTTTTATAAATTAATTTAATTTATATACACTAACTTTATAATTATATACAATCTGGAATATAACATTTCTCATAAATAACTTCAGATATATCTAATTAGTTTGAGTTTGAAATGTTTAATAAAACACATCAAAAAATTGAAGATAATCTTACTATTATTAAAACATGGTTGATTCAGATTGAAGTGAATTATAATTATAATTACAATTACATCAATAATAAAACTTCAAGAATATATGCATAATAATTAGTAAGAGATCGGCAACAAACTATTAAGAAAATCATATGTATATATATAAAGAAAAACCCTAGGACCGCCTACGTGGCGCCATCACAAATTAGAATTTCCTTTTAATCTATTTATTTACAAAATTAGCCTTCCTCTTTCGTGATAGTTGTGACTTTTATGAAAAGTTGTGACTTTAATGAACAATTGCGACTTTAATAAAGAGTTGCGACTTTTATGAAAAATAGTGACTTTTATTAAAAGTTATGACTTTTATGAAAACTGAAAAGTAGCGACTTGAATGAAGAGTTGTGACTTTTATGAAAATTTGTGACTTTTATGAAAGGTTGTGACCTTTCCGAAGAGTTACAACTTTTCCAAATAGTTGTAACATTTCCGATAAGACACAATAAACATTTGTTCACACTACACTTTGTTGTCTATAAATAGAGGGATTTCCTCTCATTTTAAAACAACGAAAATTCCGAACCTCTTCTTCTTCACAATTAAATATTAGTGTACTTTGCTCCTTTTGAGTGGCTCACTGACACCATTGCTTATGTTACAAATCCTGATATGTATTTTTACAGTTATTAATTTATGCTTATGTTATTAAGGATAAATGATAAGATGTAATAATTTTCATTTTCCTTTACATTATTAGTGTTTGTTACTACGTAATCTTGTATGTAAGATAATATAGTGTTTCAATAATGACCGGTAGATTTTAAATATTATTTTATAAATTCCATGATATTGAATTCCCGCACGAAGTGCGGATAATTTTACTAGTCTTCTATATATATATAATAGGAAAGGTGATAGCGCCTACGTGTTAGCACCACATTAATCTCTAATTTTAACTTTTAAATAATCAACTAATTAAATAGAATTAATTCAATAATAATTTAATAAAAGAAAAAAAGTTGCTTTTTTAAAAGAAAAGTTACAGTTTTTTTAGCCAATTGAAATTATTAGATTTTTTTTAAAAAAAGAAAAACGTTACAGTTGTTTTAGCCAAACAAATGTAGATAATAATAAATAATATATAATAATAATAATATATATATATATATATATATAGGAGAGGTGATAGCGCTTACGTGTCAGCGCCACAATTAATCTCTATTTTTAATTTAAAAATTGAAAGTAAGAAACTGTTTTTTCTTAAAAGTAACCGAATTTAGAGGAAAAAACGTATGTGGAGATCATCAGTTTTTACAAAATTTGAATTTTAAATAAATTTGAATAGTAAATCACGTTTTACTCCTTTTTAATAGCAACAGAATGTGAGTTTTTAAAATATTTATTATAATTAACGTGAAATCAGTTTTAAAAATTCTCCTTTCATAATTAAAAATAATGTTCCTAAATCATCTCTATTATATATATTGTATTAACGTGAAATCAGTTTTGAAAAAATAAATTATTATCCCACTAAATATGGAGTTTTAAAACTTCCTATTACACTCTTACTTCTAAACAAATTGAAAAACTTTTAAACTAAAATTATTTTTTAAATTATTTATTTTTAAAAAACGCATTGTAGGGAAGTTTCTTTTAAATTTATTATTTAACTATCATTTAAAGTTTTAAGTTTTATATCAGATCTTTTTCCTTATTTGCATTTTAAATAATTATATTTTAATAAAATACAACCTATAATCTACATGTTCTATCTTTACTGATAAAAATACTTGAACTAATAATAATAATAATAATAATAACAATAATTTTTTTTGTTTAACTTAGCTTAAAATTTTAAATATCTGTAAACTTTTAAATTAAAATTATTCATTTAAGTAAATATACTAACAAAACAATCTGTTTAATTTGAATTAAATTAATATAAAACACGACAGTTTAGCACTTTCCCTTTAAGCTTATCCCATTTCTCCACTGCCCTTGAAACACGGATGCACAGTTTAAAATTTTAAAAATTAAAATTTTAAAATTTCAATAAATAACGATTTTGTCCTCCTTTTTTTTAGAAAAAAAATATTTTTCAACTAATAGAAAACGGTTACAAAATTCAAACGCTTTATATAGACTACTGATGAAGAAAATTATTGTTTACAAGTTGTTCTCTCAACTTTTTTGTATTTCTCTTTTTTATTTTTTTATAAATTCTTGAATTCAAGTGCTAATTTCTATATTCTTTTTCGGGCTTATGTTGTCGAATTCAAAAGGTGATATTTTAATGTTTTGACGATCCTTGAAGTTGAAAAGCAACACCAAAATTACTTCAAAGTATAGCCAGAGGTTTGCTTCTATAATATTTTTTTAATATTGATAAATTTGTTCATTATATTAATTCATATCTCTTATTTTTTTATTTTTTTATTTTTGCAGATTTTCAATCTTAGCACAAGATAAATGAGAAATTGTCATAGCAAAATACATAAACTGATAAAACTATCACTATCAAAAACACAGAAGACATTAAATTGTTTATCGTAATATTATACTTTGATTAGAATGATGTGCTAATTTCTATATTCTTTGTCGGGTTTATGTTGTCGAATTCAAAAGGAGATATTTTAATGTTTTGAAGATCCTTGAAGTTGAAAAGCAACACCAAAATTACTTCAAAGTATTGCCAGAGGTTTGTTTCTATAATATTTGATAAATTTGTTCATTATATTAATTCATATCTCTTTTTTTTTTATATTTTTTTTTTGCAAATTCTCAAGCGTAGCACAAGATAATGAGAAATTGTCATAGCAAAATTTATAAACTGATAATACTATCACTATCAAAAACACAGAATACATTAAATTGTTTATCATAATATTATACTTTGATTAGAATGATGAGTTCTAGAAAAAGAAAAAAAAAGATAAATAAATAAATAAATATATATATAATTATTGTGCTTATTTTTTGTTAATTCAAGTGCTAATCTTTATATTTCTTTCGTGTTTATGTTGTCAAATTCAAACGTTATATATACGTGCTACTGATAAATAAAATCATTGTTTACAAGTTGTTCTCTCAACTTTTTTGTAGTTATGCTTAATTTTTGTTAATAAATTCTTGAATTTAAGTGCTAATTTCTATCTTCTTTTTCGGGTTTATGTTGTCGAATTCAAAAGGTAAGATTTTAATGTTTTGAAGATCCTTGAAGTAGAAAAGCAACACCAAAATTACTTCAAAGTAATTGCTAGAGGTTTGTTTCTATAATATTTTTTTAGAATTTAATAATTTATTCATTATATTAATTCATATCTCTTATTTGTTTTTGTTTTTTTTTTTGTTTTTGTTTTTTTTTGCAGAATTTCAACCTTAGCACAAGATAAATGAGAAATTGTCATACCAAATTTTATAAGCTGATAACACCTATCTTTATCATAAACATAGAAGACATTAAATTATGTTTATTATAAATTTGATAGTACCTATCACTATCACAAACATAGAAGGCAATAAATTATGTTTATCATAATATTACTTTAAGCAATATCACAATTATAAGTCATTTAACAAATTTAAGAGTATATCAATTATATAAAAGGAATTCGTAAAGAATTGAATTTTTACGAATTTATTATAGTAGTGAATTTTTTTATTAATAATAATATTAATTATTATTATTTTTACATTTATGTCAAATTTTTAATTATATTTTTACACAAAATTAATACAATAAATAATATTTTGAATAAAACATATATAAAATGTATCAAGATTACTTAATCGATATCAAATATTTCATATGGAATGTTAGAATTAATAAATTATTAAAATAGTTATTTATTCAAATGACATAAAAAGAATAAAGTACAGACACGTAAATTTATTCGAAGTATTTGATGTTTGATTATCCTTAAAAAAATTCAACATAATATATATATGTATATAAAGAATAAAGTACAAACACGTAAATTTATTCGAAGTATTTGATGTTTGATTATCCTTAAAAAAATTCAACATAATATATATATATATTTATTTGTTTTTTTAATTTTATTTTATTAGTTATTTTTAATTATAAAATTATTACATTTTAAATTATCCGCGCAACGCGCGGGCACGTATACTAGTTTTAATTAATAGGAGTAACAATAAATACATTTTTTTAAAATTATATTTAGGGTCTGGTTGTATTTCTTCATCTTTTGTCTGCGTGCTTTTGCTTCTTCGTTTAATCTTTGCCTCTTGCTCGAATTCTGCATCTTCCGGTATGTTTTCGTATTTGAGCTTACTGAATTTGGGGTTTTTCGCTTCTTTGGAAGCCCTTATTTTTTGGGGGTTTTTAGTGGCTTTAGGGTTGAGCCGCCATGCTGTCACCTCCCATTACTCTGTCCATCAAAATCTGTAAGCATTGTTAGAGATTCTTGAAGTGAAACAACAAAAGAAATTGTTAGATACACATTAAGAGCAAAATCTGATGAAAGCCCATGGCAAGAATATGAAAAACATGTATTGCGTCCTCTATTGTTTTTTTAATCATTGAATGCAAGTATGCAACTATGTGATTATTTGTGTGATTTGTGAACTGTAATGTACTGCGTCTTTCTGTAATTAAGTTATTTATAGGCAACTCTATTGACATTTGTGCTAAATAAGTATTCATGAAGTAGTGTTGAGTCATGAGTGTCTAATATCTATCATCTTTTAGAGTTTTAGTTACTATTAGTGTACATCTGTAACCATGCTTGTGGCTATTTTCCGGTGCATTTGTATGTAGAGGACATCAAAGCATTTGATCCTAATGAGGCTTACGGTAAATTAGTGACTACTATCCATCCTTGATAAGTATAAATAAATTAACTTTCTTTAATTTTTGCCACTGTTAATTAAATTTGGTTAAACCGAAATAAACCGAACCGAACCGACCAAGCGCCCAGCCCTAATTGCATATGTTGATGTAATTTTGATAGTTGATGTAAATTGAAATATAAATTATTATTGTATTGGAATCAACTCAAACTTAGATTATTGTGTTATATGTTGTATTGTTTTTCAATGTAGCTGTATTTTCTATGCTATACATGCTTGATTTTTTATGTGCTTACTTGAGCTGAGGGTCTTATCACAAACAACATCTCTATCTTTACAAGGTACGGGTAAGGGTGTATACACATTACCCTCTGAAGGATCCCACTTGTGGGAATTTACTGGGCATGTTATTGTTGTAAATCTTTGTAGTAATCAACTCTTTTATAGTGGATACTAGGATGTGTTTAACACGTCTAATTGTTTTTTCCAGCTTGAGCACTTTTATCTAAAAGTATAACTGCTTATTTATAAAGTCAGCTCCAAACTTGAAAATTTCTTTTCAGCAGTTGCTGCTTAAAAGCTACTTAAATTCAGCTAATCCAAACGGGCTCTAATTTTGCATTCTTTATTTGTATCTAAGTGATAAACGGTGTCTGATTGTTTTACTTGTAGATTCTGAAGGGAACAACGGAAAAATAAGAACACCCAAGATTTGGCCAAATATGGACATGAAGGAACAAAGGATGGATTTTAAGTCGATAATGAAGGAGGCTGAATTTCTGGGTAAGTAGTAGTTTTTTTTTTGTCTTCTCTTGATTAAGGGTACTATTTTTGTACTCCAACTTGATCGAAATCTTAATTCATGTGTAGTTTTGGTTCAGTAGAGCATGTTTCATGTTATTTGGGTTTTTGGGTTTTGAATAAAGAAAAAAGAAAAAAGAAAAGAACCCTCTGTCTAAGGAGTAGGGCTGTACAAAATTTGTGTCATTAATTTTGTGTCAATGATATGTTATGTAAGCCATATTGTTCATGAACCAATTAGGATTTTGTTCTTATGACAGTGCAATAATCTAGCATTAATGATTCAATCATCATTCGAAGCAGTTAACCAATATCTTTTTCTTGCCTGAATGTTGGGAAACATTGTATTCGTGATTCATATATAATTATGTTCAAGAATTTGAGACCTTCATGATAGTGGTGGGTTGTACTCTCACTACATCTCTAGAACAAAAAGCAGAACAAACATCTCGAGAAAAAAGTTACCTCTTTGACAATGGATTGCTTTTTGTTTTCAATTAACTTACTGATAGAGACTTTCCAAATTTTGTGCATTAGCTTATTTCACTAATTTCAAACTTCGAGGACAGGCATAGTCGGAAACGTATAAGAGGATATCCTTCTCTTTTGATTAGTGAAGTGACATCCTATTGATACTATGAAGTTGTAAACTGGCTAACAAAATTTCTGTGATTGTTCAATTAAAGCATTTGATTGGTTCACTATACGCTCTTGTTCATATTGAAACTTTAGATTCAACTAAGTTTTATGCATGTATGACAATGTCCTGCATGAATTGTTACTCTAATGTGGTTCAGTTTACAAGTCTTTGTGATACACTGGGCATGATATTGTGGAGGAACTGAATGGTAGAAAGTGTTTGCGAAAGTCAAGATTTCTGAAATGTGCTTGAAATCTGAAACTAGTGAATGGCTAGCAAACTTGAGGAGGATTTTAGTGCAGAGGAACACTTCAATTCGGGATTTAAGCTGAGGACAAGACTGGTTCATAGCTTTTCCTTTTCTCCATAACAACAATATCCTTAAATGTTGACATGAATGAGTTTAATTAGTACAAACATCTCAAAATCCATCTCTAGGACTGAAGCAGCGCTCGGTGATTAAATGCTTTTACTAACTGTTACCATTTAAAAAAAAGAAAGAAGAGAAATGCCTTTACTTAATCTGGTAAGCCATATGAAGGGAACTTTACATTCCTTTACCCTAGATAATGGTAGCTACTTTATCGTGGATAGAGTGTCGTCCACTTTTTCTTGTAGAGGTAGTGCTGAAGACCATTTTCTTCATCCCAAATCATGTTCATTTGGAAGTGGAGAATTGAATGCATGACAAAAGCATAAAAGGAAAATACTGGTGCTAACCAGTTAGGGAATCAAAAACTATATGGGCCATCAGTCAATATTGATCAATCATTACAAGAAATAGGCCAAAATAGATACTCAACCCTGATTTATGTGAGTCAGTTGTCCTTGCCTAAGTGTAGCCAACAATGGACTCTTTGGTTGATGATCCCATGAAGCTGGGATCTCAGGGCACCAAAACTGTCTACCTGAAACTGTAAAGTGAAAGAGATTTTTCAACAGGTAAAGTGAAAGTTGGCACATTAATTAGGCTGACCAGCTATTTTGTTTGCCTGTTGGTGACTGGGTTAGGCATCCATGCACTTGATGTTGGGTGGTGGTAGGTCATTATGATGTAGGCTCATGTTTATAAAGGTGAGGTAGAAGCAGGCGATGGCTGCTCCTATCATAAGTGGCCAATAGATGACAAGATAGTGGTTCTCAGTTCTTTATCAGAGAAAGATAATGGTTCTCAGCTATCTACTGATTTTTATACCATCTTTCTTGATTTCATATTGGGGTTCTTTCGTAATCGTAGAGAAATTGTTATCACCACTTAAAAAAAAGAAAAAAAGAGGGGTGGTTTGTAAGATGGATTTGGAAAGGGCTTATGACCATGTTAATTGGTCTTGTCTTTTGAATGTGCTACAGTTGATGAATTTTGGAAGGAAATGGATAAGGTGGATCAATACCTGTATTTCTACTGCTAGGTTTTTCATTCTAATCAATGTCAGTCCAAAAGACTTCTTCAATTCCCAAAGGGGCCATAGGCAGGGAGATCCTCTTTCTCCATATTCGGTTATCATTGTTATGGAAATATTAAGCTTGATATTCAAAAGAGCTGAAAGTTTGGGATGGATTAAAGGCTTTAAAATTGAAGTAGCTTGCTTTGGCTGGGATGTATTAGTTATGCGGGTTTCTAAGTTGCAAACTAAACATCGTATTAATTTTATACATGAATAATTTACCTCCCAAGTATTTATAACTTATACAGAAATCAGTACATGGATAAGTTACCTCTTTACTAGCTACCAAACAACCCCCTTACGGTATGTCTTTCTTAACATGTGCGGTATGCCTTTGATCACACAATGAAAGTAATGCATAATAAACATCTCGTACACAACAACTAATAGTATAAAATTTTTCCTTCAAAGACAAAGCAACTGAAATTATACGCATTTTTCGTTGTGAAGAATGATATCCACAGTCTTGCATGAAAAAGGTAGCCCGTGCAACTTATTTAGGAAAAGGTTCCAGTGCACACAGTATTGAAGTTGGTAACTTTCATTTTTGTGTCACTCTTCCTTTTATATCATCCCGAAGGCATTCAAGTGCATATCAATCAAAATTACTTTCCGCTACACATTTTCTTTTTCTTGTGACTTTGGCAGCTTCCCTATCCAGGTGTCTGTCTTAGCCACCTTATCCTAATTAACTTCAACAGGTTCATCGCATTTAGATTTCCGGTTGCACTAGGTGTACTTGACAAGTCTCGTATAGCAGTTTTTCCTATCAAAGAGCTTTCTTAGCATAGCTAAAATCGAAACTTGGCTGTTTGATTTTCCCCCTAATTATTCTGTTTTGACTTTTATGCTAGTCCTATCCAGGTTTAACAGTGTGCTGATGGGAGGAGCTTATGTAGAATATGGCACTGACTAGGTTCTCTGTCCTATTTTCAGGCTCCGCGCATATGACATGGAAGGAAAAAAAGGAGCTGGAGAACAGGAAAGTAGTTGCGCTTGGTGGGAAGGTGAGGCACAACCTTTAATTTATGAATAATAACGTTGGCTGTTGTAGTATGTTCTGCAATTTTTTTGACAAATACTAAAATATTTTGTGCATCTGTTGATAATGTTTCTGTTAATTGTGGCAGCCTCAGAAGAAACAGAGATTACCACTTAGTGTAGCACGAGTAATGATGAAGAAACAGAAGGAAAGGGAGGAGAAAATGCAAGAAGAGGTTGAAAACTCAGCTTTCTTTGGAGTTGCTTACTGAAAATTCCACTTAACATAAGTTGCTAACTTATTTGGTTTTTGCAGAATTTGGTACTTGGACGATTCGGGGGAGCTAGTAGTTCAAGAAAAGCAGCAGGAAGGCGCAGACCAGAGGATAGGGTGCTGAAATCAACTGAAGGTAACTTCAGAAACGGTGTGCTTGATGTTAAACAGTTACTAAAACCTTCTGCACCTAAAGCATCATTTGATGATGGGAAGAAGTCTTTTTCTTCGGGTAAAGGGAAGAAGAAGAAAAAAGGCGGTAAAAAGAACAAGGGCAAGAAGAACAAAGGTGGTGGTCCTGGTAAGAAGCGCCATTGAACGTGGGCATACATTGAAACAGTGATTAACACAGCGTGTGGGATGCCAACTTGCGTTATAGAACAAGTAGTTCCATATTTTGGTCGTTGGTATCTTAAAAAGGGATGAAACTAAGGATATTACGTAGCTATCATGCACCAAGGAGGCCAGCTTTTGTAAAATTCTAGTGGATTGTGACGAGTATAGTTTCTAATGTTGGAAGGATGTACTATTTATTTATGTTGAGAGAGAAAATGAAACAGAATCTGCCATTGATTTCAAGTTAAATACTTTATCTAAATACAATACTAAGTTTCAAATACTTTATTACAACTTAATTTCAAATATCAGCATTTTTTTTCAAATACCAAAATTTTAACGCCCAACCTATTTAGTTTTAAAAAGAGCAATTTTCACATATAGCAAACACAAAATTCATATTTGTATGCCATAGCAAACTTTGCATAATTGCGCTCCATAGCAAACATAAATATGTATATTTCGTTATACATATACAAAAGAAAGCAGTTGTATAATCTGCTTTGGTATACATATACAAAAAGATCAATTGTATAAAGTGAGAGAGACGAGTGAGCGAGCGAGATCTGGGAGAGTGGCGAGTGAGATCTGGGAGAGGGGAGAGAGGAGAACGAAAATATATGTATATATACAATTTTCACGCATTTTATACATTTGCGTTTTTGTATAAAGTGAGCGAGGGAAGTGAGAGAGTGAGATCTGGGAGAGTGGCGAGCGAGATCTAGGAGAGGGGAGAGAGAGGAACGAAAATATATGTATATATACAATTTTCTCTCACTTTATATAAACACAAACGCATTTTATACAATTTGCGGTTTTTGTATAAAGTGAGAGAGACAAGTGAGAGAGCGAGATCTGAAAGAGGGGAGAGAGGGGAACGAAAATATATGTATATATACAATTTTTTCTCTCTTTATACAAACACAAACGCACTTTATACACTTGCGTTTGTATAAAAAACGAGAGAGGCGAGGGAGAGAACGAGGTGGCGAGCGAGATTCACCAGGAGAGAGGTTTAATAGCAATAGTTTGCTATGGGTACAATTAAATCAAACTATATTTATAGCATTTAATTTAAATTAATAGTTTGTTATTATATACAATTTTCCCTTAAATATATTTACTATAAAAAAATGGTAATCCCACAATTCTAGCAGGAGCTTTGGCTGATAATTATCATCAGTTCTCCTTACTTCTATACCTTAAATCACGTTGAACATAATTAAGTTGAGGACAAGGAGGGAGCTTTTTAGATGAGATTGTTCATGCAATTCATCAGAGTAGAATAATCAAATATTTAGGATTCGAGTTTTGTCATTATTTATTAAATGAAAATAAAAGATAGAGTAAACTCATTATCAAAGCTTTTGCTAAAGGAAATAGTGATTCCTAACTTGAGATTCAAACTTCAAAAATTGTTTTTTTTTTGTTGATAATTTTCTCGAAAGATCATTGGACATAATAAAATAAAATAAAAGATATTGTACTCCCTCTATTTTCCAATTTATGTAACATCATAATATTTTTTTGAAAGTTAATAATTTATTGTTTAATTATAAATATGAGCATGAAATTTAAAATGTAACAAAAAATCGTGATAAAAAAGTTTCTTTGAATCTCGAAATTCAATAATAAGTAAAAATCAATTGATCCCTTTGAAATCTAGTTAAATGGAGTACTATTAATTTTAGTTAAAAGAATTATCCTGTTCCACAATGGCGAGGGTTGTTCGGAATCTTCTCTTACGCTCATCCGCCGTTCCGACACCGCTCAAATTCCACGACCTCCGTCTTCCCGGCAGCTTTAGTTTCTCCACTTCTGCTTCAATTCGCAGTAAAGCTCGCAAAAACAAAGGCAAAAACTTGGAGAAGAGCAGCAATATTAGTGTAATTAACCAAAGCAAGCTTTCACAAGTGAAGCGACGGACTCGGTCGGAGAAAGAGCTGGATGAGGAGGCGTTCCTGAAGAACTATGGAAATGACAATTCTGCCCATGTCCCTGTCTTGCTCGGTGAAGTTTTGGATGTATTCACCTCCGTTACTCTCCGCTCTTTCCTTGATTGTACTCTCGGTGCCGCCGGCCATTCCTCTGCGGTTAGTGTTTCCCTTGCTTTTACAGTTGTACCTCCTTCCTTCTACAATTATTGTCCTTTTTGAAGTATATGGATATGTGATTAGACGAGACATAAAAGTTGTTTCAACTTACTGAGTTCATGGCCTTAGATGGTAAATTGAAGAGGACACGGATTAGAGTCATATGTTAGCAGGTAGTAGAACATTGTCTAGCTAATTCTTCCATACTATTGGTCGAAATATTTACTCTTGTAGTTTATTGTACTTTTTTTTGTTAGTATCCATTGTTTGTTGTACTTCGATTAACACTTATCGAGTTCATGGCCTTAGATGGTAAATTGAGGAGGATACGGATTAGGATAGTATGTTAGCAGGTAGTAGAACATTGTCTAGCTAATCCTTCGACACAATTAGTCGAAATATTTACTCTTGTAGTCTCTTGTACTTAGTTTTTTGTTGGTATCCATTGCTTCTTGTATTACAATTATCATATTATTTTGTTGTAGCAACTGATTGTTATGGTTTCACATCCGTTACTTCTTTGAGCTGATGGTCTATCGGAAACAACCTATACCTATATACTTCTGAGGTAGGGTAAGGTTTGCATGCACACTACCTTCCCCAGACCCCACTTTGAGAGATTACACTGGGTGTGTTGTTTTTGTTTTTGCCTCCTTTTCTGATAAATGTATTATCTTGTCATTTTTAAACGAGAAAAAAATCTAGAAAGTTGTTAATGTTTTAAGTTTTCTAAATATTAAGCTTTTTATTGGAATAGTAAAAGAATTAAGTCGTATCATGTTATGCCTAGTTAAGTTCATGTTCTTTCATGAAATATCACTTTGTAATGAATTTGTTGTCTAATGTATACTTAGTTGCATTAAGTTACTTGCATAATTTTTTTTGAGGTAGTGATATGGGATCATTTGTCTTCCATGTTGAAAATTTTAAAAGTTATATGCTTGTACATACAGATAATTCGAGCTCATCCCGAAATGCAAGTATATGTTGGGCTTGATGTTGATCCCATTGCGCATCAAAAGGCTCAATCTCAGCTGAAGAGTATTATAGATAGGGACTCTTTTGATACGGCTTCCGCCTTGAAAGTGCATACCTTTTTGAAAAATTTTAAGGACGTCAAGTCTGTGCTTGGTGAAGTTGCAGATGACTTATTGATTGGTGGAGTTAATGGGATCTTGATGGACTTGGGTATGTCATCTATGCAGGTCTGTACTCGAATCTCATCAAACTACTGTAAAACTTCAAGTTGTTTGCTCGATAATCTGGTTTCCGCCGCCTTACCTTTCTTTCTTTTCCCGTGTGTCTACTGTGTGAGTTGGCTGTTTATGAGAAGAAAAGCTAGTCACAGTGTCACACTGATTTCTTTAAAACCGTAAAAGACTATTTCCCCCTGGCTAAAATTGATGCATTTGATAACTGACTTCTACTCTCACGCTGGGGTCAGAGAAATGTATTTCTTCCTGTTAACCATCTATTGGAGAAATATTTAGAGACTATCAGGATACAGATTTCTGAGAATAATATTAATGTCTTGAATTTTTTCCATATTTTATTCAGGTAAATGATGCTGGAAGAGGTTTTAGCGTGCTGAAGAATGGACCTCTTGACATGAGAATGAATCCAAAGGTAATTTCTTTCCAGATCGTGTGTAAATTTCGACAGTCATTCTGATTTGTCTAGCTCTCAAATGCTACTAGTATCTTATGCTGCATTGCACATTGGCTTATGTTTCTAAGAGTTCCAGTATCCACCCTTTGGAAAATTATGTTGATTTTGTGATTTTATTCCTTTGCTTTAATGCTAAAATTCTATGAGATTCATGGTTACTAGTTTGTACTATGCTGATTTTGGGATTGTATTCCTCTGGTTTAATGGGTGGTCAATTTCTACATCAAATATACTTTAAAAAAGTCATCTTTTTTTGTATATGTCATCCATCCTTCTAATTTGTTATTGGTTGACAATTATATGATGCGTTGCACATTTGTGAAACTTGTGGGTAATAATCATAAAGGTGGGTTCTAAGTCTTTAGACAACTTTAAAAGCAGTTCAACAAAGAAAGGTAGCTTGGATATCATTTTAGTAGCAGATATACTGTACTGAACAACAGGAAGTGGGGAGTACTCAATGGTAAAATTGTCAGCTAATGATTAATGGGAGATTACTGGTTTTCTGGAACTGAATTATAAAATGAATGGGGTGAATGAAATAATTCTTTTTCACAAAAATAATTTGTGGAAAGGATTAAAAGGGAGTCCGGAGCCTAAAGGACAACTCTTTTTTTTCTTCAAAATTCCAAAGGGGTAACTAAAAATACAAACGAACCAAAAAGGCAAAGGCGAGTACTGCCCCACGCCTTACTATAAACGTTAACGGGGCCATTTTGTCATTGCTAAGGTGTGAAGGGCATCACACCTTGTAAGGTGGTACAAGCTTCACGCCTTAGCTGGCACTGATTTTTTTTCTTCTTATAAGGCGTGAATGTGTGAATGCCTACACGCCTTGCATCAATTCATTTTGATACAAGGCATGTACGGCACCACACTTTATAAGAAGAAAAAATCTGCACATCTGTTCATTTCACATTGACATGACAAGACAAGGAAATTTATTCCCTTTCATTATTTAAGTCGTGCAACTTCCCACGACTTGGTTGTCATCTTCACGAGATTTATAACATTTGAATTGCATGGCGTTTTGGACGACATATGCGTCTATCTCCAAATTATGTGCTTTTGCAACACGGTAGTTCCATTCTCTCCTCATGAAACGGGTGTATTCGTCGATATAGGGATCTGCCGGATTGAGTGAGTACTCAAATTCGCATTCCAATAACCATATTTTTCCCATCGATTAAAAAATGTCACCTGGCTGATATGTAATCGGACCTCTTTTCCAGAAAAATGGATTCGAAGATGACATTTTAAGACTTATTTTCTAAATGTAGGGATATGTTTGAATACAACTAGTCACTACACACACTAACTATTTATAAGGAAGCTTTATAGCAATTATCAGTTATCACGATCGCATCCTATTAAGTTTTCGATGTTGATGTCACTATTTGTCTAATGTCCAGACATCTGATTCAGTAAACACTTCTCATTCTATATTTTCTTATATATCTTTCATAGATGTGGAGAAAATGTTCATAGAGGTTTCCTTGATTAACTGACACAGGACTGTGACAGGCAACTCTAAAAGCTGAAGACATATTGAATTCTTGGCCAGCTGATGAAGTAGGGCGAGTTCTGCGAGAATATGGAGAAGAAAGCAATTGGTACTCTCTTCAAAACAGAATTGTTAAGGCTCGTCTACATGGAGGGTTACATTCTACCAATGAGCTGGTAGACCTTATTCAGAATTCAACTTCTAGGACGAAAGGTGATTTTCAGTTCTAGGTGGCTTTGTCGTTATTCATATTTTAAATTTGTCTAAAATTTTATAAATTTCTTAACCATTACTAGCGGGAATTGGTGTAGTAGGTACTTCTTCATACTTAATAATCTTCTGCACATTCTTGTCTGTGGAAATGAGAAATGTGATTATACTTTGGATACTTGCTTAAGCAGGAAGGCAAGGTTGGATTAAGACCGCGACAAGAGTTTTTCAGGCTTTGCGGATAGCTGTTAATGATGAACTCAAGACTTTGGAGGATTCCATCTGTGCTTGTTTTGAGTCTCTCAGTTCTGGTGGTAGGCTTGCCGTAATTTCATTCCACAGTTTGGAGGACAGAATAGTAAAGCAGGCATTTCTCAATATTATGAACTGCAGTGAAGTTGATGGAGGTGGGGTTGAAGATGAAGAAGTGAAGCGCTTACGTGAGCTGAGGAAAATTAATCTGGATACTGTTAAAGAGGAAGCATGGATTAAACAGGTGATACAAGGACAAAATGGAACTATCCTTACAAAAAGACCCATAACACCATCTGAAAAGGAGGAAACACTGAATCCTCGAAGCCGGAGTGCTAAACTAAGAGTAATTCAAAAAGCCTGAAGAAAGGTGGTTTCATAGACGTATTGGACCTTGAGGAGATCTTTCTCTCGAAGATGAGGAGCTTTACCAATTGTTCAACATCTAAAGTTAAGTAATCACAACTTTTTCTTGATCGTCCTTCAACTTTATTCGTCTTGAATAGTTTTCCTCACAAGTAATTAAGCCTTATGAAGCTCTAGCTCCTCTGGACTTGTCATACATTTCAATGATTCACCAATTTGGTACCACATTCCAATCAGCTTATCATCACATTGTTCGATCAAGGAAATGGTGGTCCTGTATGTAAACTATAAAAGATTATTGTCCTTACTGTGAAATTAAAGCTTGAAGGTTCAAGCTTGCACCTTGATATGCTGCATTCCAGAAACACCAATCTGTAGGTTACTGGTGATCCTCGACGTGATACTTATTGAGTAGGAAATTTATGATTGAGGAAAGTTTCAACCCGATGCAAGGAAGGAACTTGACCGTCATTCCAAGCTCTTAAATATGTTTTGATTCCGAGTAGTTCAGATTATCCCGAGCGTTTGAACATTTGAAATCAGCGTTCTGGATATGCGATTTCGTAGCATGAGGTTTTGATCGATGATTTACTTGGTTATACTTGAAACAAGTACCTCATTTAGAGCTTTGTATTTTTACAAATTTTCACTATTGGCACATGGTTTCATTTCTGTACTACGTTTCTCTAACCTGTATTTCTTTCAATTGTTATGTTTAATGTGCTTTACATAATTACATTAAATATGAATTTGTCATTTCATTATTTAAGCTCATATTACATTATTATGTATCTTTTTTTTCCCCACGATATCATATCATTAGCTACATATGCATTAATTCCAAGCAATTACGTGCCTTTTTGAGACCACTTCCATTCATTTAATTTTAAGTCTACCCAGTTCCGTTTGAGAAAAGACTCATTTATGCTACTATTTGTTAACTGAAAATAATTTTGGTTTTGCAAAACATTTTTTATATGTGGCTAATTATGATTAGGCCACGTCATTAATTAAATTATTTTTTAAAAGTAAAATGCTCAAATATGTCATTAAACTTTGAAAAAAAGGCTCATCTATGTTATTTTAGACTTTTAGTTAACACTAATGGCATGGATAAACTTTTTCTCAAACAAAAATTGCATAGATGAGCCAACGGAGGACATAGTGAGCCTTTTCCCTTCCTAAAATTTGAAAATTTAAATACTATTTGGTTGGTGTGATGTATAAATGGAGATAATTTTGAAATAAATTTTTAATATACCTTAAAAATGTTAATTTGGCAAAAATACTCCCTCAAATCCTTTTATTACATCAGTTTTTACAAATTTTACATTTATGGAAAATATTTTTGTAAAACAATTTATTCGTAGAAATTATGCGATCTATATTATTTTAAATTCAATAAACCAAACCTTTCGTCAGAAATAATATCACCATAACTTAACTTCATATATATAAAACTCGTTAGAATCAGGTTTCTCTCTCATAAAACTCGTCGGAATCAGGTTTCTCTCTCCTCATTCTTAAGACTCCTTCTTCTTCACTACTTTGTGTAGTCTTCTCTTACCAGAATTGGGGGTTTAGAAAAACTCCTTATTGTATATAAAAAAAAAACTTTTTTCAATTCATCTCATCTTTTGCAATGGTTTACACAATGCTGAGTGTAGACGATTTTTCGAGCATGGAGTGTACGTCTAGCATGACTCGAATGGACTATTTGCTTGCTGTATGTGAAGTGTTCTTGTTAAAATCCATGTTAATGAATCAACAACATCATCATCAAGAAGAAAAATCAATTCTTGATTTCGTCTTCTCAAGGAGGAAACGATCAATGTCAAAAACACGGCCAAGAAAAGTTACTGAAAAATTCATCTGCAATAATAATGGCTGCGAAAAATCAATAATCAAGAAAGCTGTGGAAAACAGAGTGATCCTCGAAAACAGAGGAAGCTCAATAATGAACAGAGAATTGGATATTGAATTCAAGAATCTGATTATATGCAATGGGGGTTCACTTGAATCAGTTAAATTGGTTATCGAAAAAACACTATTCAAGACTGATGTTAAACCAGAAGAAGGGAGGTTTTCAATTCCGCAAAAACAGATGAGTAATAGCTTTCTTGAACCAGAAGAAGACGCGCATTTAAACACGCGTAATGAGGGGAAAATGTGTGAGATGAAGGTAATGTTGATTGAGCCTTCACGTCGAATAAGTGAAATTAATCTGAGAAAATGGTTTATGAACAAAGATAATGGGAAAGTAAGTTTGAGCTATGTGTTGGTGACATACTGGAATGAAGTTGTAAGAAGGAATAAATTGGAATGTGATACTAAGGTGCAATTGTGGGCATTTAGAAAGGGTGTTGATTTGTGTTTTGCATTGGTTAAACTTCAAGATTGAAGCTAAGTTACATGTTTGAAGGTATTTTTATTTGTTCATGTTTTTGGTTATGTTGCTCCTGCTCTTTAAAAATGTCAATGGGTACGTGTTAGATTCTCCAAAAATACAAAAAATAGTATATATTTTTGGAGAATCTGACATAGATACGGCAAAGAAAGTGAAGAGTCGCAACTTAAGTATTTGGAATGATATATCACATGAGTCTTCGACTATATTTGCTTTACCTACTTGATTTTTTGTTATAAAATAACCATTTGGTATTTCTCACTCTTAATTTTCTATTACCGGTTGTCTTATGTCTCTATTTTCTTATTATCGTACTATTACTTATGTGCCGAAAAATCTTTCCCAAACAATTTCTATTGTTCTCCAGATAATACTTGTAGGGCTAAACTTTCTATTGACAAGGTAGGATTATAATACTTGTAGGCTAAATTGGATAGTTATTGACTTATTGTTGTTGTAATAGTGAAAAAATATGAAATATGAAATATTCTTAAGTCATAACCTAAACATTTGCCAAGTAAAGTATTAATAAGATGTTAAAACAGTTTTGAACTCTATCATGAATTAATTTTCTCTTAATTAAACCAATAACTGTGAAATATCATCAAAACAAGCACTATCAAAACATTAGGGAAAAAGAATCGATGTTGGAGCCTTGGTATGAAAAAAATCATGTTGAAAGCACTATTTTCAAACGAGGGCTATGTATTGGTCGATCCGAATTTAGTCAGCTCCTGTATGAATTTTGAATACCGGATAGAAAAACAAACAAAAAAAAACCGACATATGAAAATTGTCTTGACATTCATTATTTACTTTTTAAAATAAAGAAGTCTCAACTAACTTTTACCATTATATATATTTTTTTTATTTTTTTTAATATGAATAAACTTTCCATAAATTATATTTATAATAAACTCAAGTATATTGCATAAACTAATGTTACACTTTTCAAATATGGTGTACATACTTTTCTTAATGAAGCATTTTTTTTTCGCACATATTATTTAATATTTAATATAATAATATCAATTTCTTTACTTATATAGGTAAGTACTAATTTAAGTTTATATGATGTTTAGTGATATCTTTTTAATATGTTATCTGGGATATTATTATATAAAAAAATATTTATTAATATGAACATTGTAGCAGTTAATTTTAAAATTCTAAAACACTTCTAATATTAAAAGTAGGTGGACCCTTTTTCCTTTTAAAAAAAATTTGAACTTTTTTCTTTTCTATAAATTTCAATATTGTCTAAGTGAAAATAAATACATAAATTAAACTATTAAAAAAAACAAAAAAAAACTTGAGATTCAAAATTTTGGGGTCTAAAATGAACAGCTTTATTAGGAGTCCGGAGCTAAAAGAATAAAAAAAATTGAGTAAAATTTCCAAAAGACCAATAAAAATTGAGGATTAAATTAAAAGGGAAATATTTGGATGGAAGGATGGATGTTTTTAAACGGTATATAAAAAATTGGACAATATTTCCCAAAGGGGAAAAAAATTGAGGATTAAACTAAAAGGACAATATTTGAATGAAATGATGGATGTCGTTAAATGGTATGTGGTAAGAAGGCTCATGTTACAACATAAAAAAACCTTCTCCTATGAGATGAGTTTGAATCAGAGGCAGCTCAATGCCTTTAAAAATTAGGCATAGGCCTTGGGCCCTATTTTTTTTAAAGTATTAATAAATTTATTATAAGCTTTTTTTAACAAAAAAAATATACTATATTTTTTAATTTATTTGTCTTTTTTTAGTTTGTTTGGAAACATTAAAAAATGTTTCTTTTTGGGATCAATTTTTAAATTTAAACTTCCACAATAGGTTTAAGACCACAAGATTAAACAATGTGTGTGTGTATATATATATATATATAGATATAGAGTTTAAAATCATAGAAAAAATAAAGTTTTATTATTAAAAAGAAAGAAATAACTTTGAATCTCATATATAAAAATTAAAAGTTCGAATCCGATTTAATTTTGATATTAGGCCATTAATTAGCTTGAGCCGTCACTAATGTGAACTATCAAATAGATTCATGTTATAACAATTTCTTGGGAATAAGGTACTTCTCAAAATAAAGGAGTACTTATTTACACAAATTATTCTCTAAATAAAGGAGTCCTAGTTTATTTTTAATTTATTAATTAAATAAATTATTTTTTATAGTGTATGCTAATATGAAGAAATTAATATAAAGAAGGGTAAAATTTTCAAATCGTAATTAATTTATATTTATTTTATATAGATTTAAACAATAGTTACAAAAAAATCAAAATAAGGGAGGTAAACGTATCATCTTAAACCATGGAGGAGATAAGTTGTATAGAGCCCTAAACATGTTGTTATTATCTATAATTAAGCAAATTATAACTATGGAGTCCTATTTAATACTAAATGTTTGTTGTTTTGATAAATTTCTCTATTTATAGACATGATGTCTTAACCTAATACGCTTCCTCGTAATTGATTTTATTAGGTATCCAATATAACCTACACTATTGTCAGTCCATACCAATATATAAGTAATTCATGTCTAACAAGTAATCTAACAAATTAGAGGGCCAAATCATATTTATACGAACTATATTTATTTAGCCTATTTTATAAAACCAAATAATTAAATGTTGGTCAATGTTTAATTTTAAAATACAATTAACAAACTATCACTTGGACAACATTAACTTAATCTTGAGTTTATTTAAAAAACTTGAAAGAATTTTCTTATTTATAAAATTATTTTTAGCCTAAACAGATAGTGATCACAAACACATAGTAATAGAACATAACTTTGAACATAGTCTAATCAAACAAGATTATCAATGTCAAAATGAAACAATATTATTGTGAATCACAAACTTTGAAGTTTTGTCAATAACCTAAGTATAGTAAAAAAATAGCCAACATAAATATCAAAATAAGCTATTCTCTTGTTCGCCCTCAATAATTTCTAAATTTATAGATATTGAACATCAATTTGGAGAAAACATCTATATCTAAAATAACATGTTGACACGTGTATATCATATGTGTATCACTTGTATCATGTATATATAATACTAATTCACTTAATATACATATGCATATGCAAGATATACACATGACATACTGTTATACAATAAGGATACATAAATATATATAGATAAATCGCATGTTGCCATTGGATATTTGCCCAAAACTACCTCTAATCTACACCAAATCACCCCAAATTTGTACGTAACATTCTTAGTATTTACCCAAACTTTTGAAACAACACTTAACCGGAAACAATTCCAAAAACTCATATTCAAAAACTCATGTTTGAAACTTTGAATATCTCACGATTCAACTCTCAAATCAGTAGTGGAATGCATCACTCAATTTCAAACAACAACAATCAAAATGTTCAAAAAAACCTACAACTTAAGTGATTTGAATTTTAGGCAACAAAGCAAAGTTTAATTACTTTTTTCAATTTAATTACGTTAGTGGCTGAGTTTGAAAAAGAGAGACAAATCAATTGAAGGAAAAGGACAAATTGGTAAAGATAAATTTTACCAAGATCAATATTAAGGAATAGAACAGTTGTCTTAAATTTGTATAAAATGAGACGTATTATTAGTTGGTTAATTATTTGGAAGTGTTTATAAGAATTTAGGGATTTTTAATTGGGTAAGCTAAAACTTTCATTGTTGGGAGTGGTACTGTGAAAGAAAACCATCACGCCCTTATCCTTGGATTCTCTTTTATATGTTTCATTTTTTAATCTCTTGTCTGTGAGTTTCTCTCCTTACCGTCAAGTGGCTTTCACTCCTTAACAATCGTCTCTAATCGGTGTCTTTTTCAGGACCCGAGAACGGGGATCCTTGGGAGTGGACGTAAGGACAATGGGCTCTACAAAACATCCTTGAGACTTTTGGTCTTATATTATTCCCTCCACGCAAACCTTGTACGAATAATCGGATAAATTTACCATTTACTTTCCTAGCATGTATACATAGATTATAGACGATCAAACACATATTATATGTGAATTTATACATATATTATACATCCATGGTATAATCTTTGAGAATTTTTTTGAAATAACAAAGATAATTGACATAATAAGGCTCTATAACTATAATTTTAGTAATTGCGCTCTATAGCTATAGTTCTGTTTGCTATGAAGGCTGCATATTGTATATTTCGGTTGTCGATTTGTATATTCGCTTGTAAATATACAAACAGGGTAAGCATATACAGATGGAGGTTGCGGTTTGTATATTTCTCTTGCAAATATACAAATTATGTATTTATACATTTAGAAATTTTCCAGAACTCCATTTGCATATTTTGCTTGCCAATATACAAACGGGATAATTTATTATGAATTTTCATAAATCCTATACAAATATAGGTAGGGTGAGCGTATACAAATTCTGTATTCATACAATTAGGAACTGAATTATATAAATTTTGGATTTATATAATCAGAGACCAATTTATACAAATCCTGAATTTATACAATTAGGAAATCAAATAGCAAAAATTCGTGAAAATGTAGCCACGAATTAAAAATTTACATATTATACTCTAGATGTTTGTCATTTTGCGTAATTTTCCCATAATCTTTTAGGTGGACCACTATTTAAGTTAAATTCTTCAAACAAAAATAAATAGCTATCCAAAAAGACTATGATACCCTTGATTGGGCTTTGATTTGATGCTATTCAAGTCCAATTTCAAGCCCAACAATGGATGAAGACTGAAGAAGAGCATTGTCGGGTCTTCTTCATCATCAAAATCATCCTTTCTTGTTCAGATTTCAGAAGAAAAAAAAACCCAAATTGAATGGAGGAACAGAAGCGGAAATGGAGGCGAATCTCTAAGAATTCCACTGATTTTTCTCTTATCAACAGACTTGATGATGGCTGCCTCATGCATATCTTCAGTTTTCTCTCCCCAATTCCAGGTATTAAACAAATTTCTCTATCAGTTCCTTTGCTTTTGAAACACTTTTCAAGTTTCAGCTAAATTTACTGTTTCTTTGGTTCAAAATTTGCAAAACCCAGTTCTTAATTTCCATCATTTCAAGGTAACAAAAGATCGATTTTGTTTTTCTTTTTTGGGTCTCTCAGCTCTATTCGTATTTAGTATCTTAATAGATAATTCCCCTAATTGTTCTCATCATAGTTGATTTACAATACCCAACTCAATAAAAAGTTGCAAAGATTGGATTTTTCTGTGCATTGAGACCTGATGGACTTTATCCTAGTTAATTTTGAGCTTAGTTGGTAGTTTAGTTGCTTAAAAAATGTAAAACCTATATAATAAGGCAACAATTCGCACCGAAATGATTTACCTCTTCAATCAAAAACTAATTTCAAAATCATTGTTATAAAGTTAAGGCTTCAAAGGATTGAAAATGGCTGCCAAAAATTCGACTTCACATGGCCAACAAAGAGCAGTTTTGGGGATCTAATTTCACTTCTCACATACCGTTAAGGGTGTACATTCAACCTTGTTGACAGCTGATCAACTGAGGTGGTTATTAATTCCATTCTAAAATTGTTGAACCTGCACAAATAAAGTGCGCAACTGAAAATCCGACTATAGGTTAAGGAGGTATTTATGCCTTTCCCCCATTTCCGTCCAAAATAGCTGAATTTTAGGCTTTGAAGCACTTAAACAAGAGAACAACTTGATTTTTCCTGTAAGTTTGTTGCTCAACTTCTCGTTTTCTATTGGTTCTTTGAGAAAGATAACTATAGATTTCTGTATTTTTATTCACCAGCTGCCGCAATAACCTGAATGTATACTCATCTTTCATTTACTTTTTTTCTCCATTCTCTATATTCTTTGTGTGAAATATCCTTGTTGCTTTATAAGCTCAGGCAATTGATCAGGTAAGGTTAACCTTAATCTGTTAGCTTAATGTTGGTGTAGGAGCATATAATTGAACAGTTCACCATATGCATCTACTTCTGTTTCGAGGTTTGAATAGTGCAAGTAGTCTTATTGTGGCCAATGAATTTTAAGAGCTCTTATCATTACTTGTTTAAAAGGAGGAAATAATAGAAAAGCTTGTGCACTCATATCCCTAAAAGGCAGTGAGTACTGAGTAGTGGTTTTTAAGCACCAGTGCCACTGTTAAAGTTGTCTTAATTTATTGGATTAGCAGAAACTAGATCAATCTCATTCTTAGTTTTAGAACTTCTTGTGGGTGTCGGTGGCCATTTGTGTTTTGTTACTTTTTAATTTTTGTTTATTTGGGCTGGGGGATTCATTTAGATTTGCACTGTGCTTCATTTTTTCTACCATGCTCCTACCAGCTGTTTTTAGATTTTACTATAGACCACATTTATAGTGCTATGTGATTCTTTTCTGTCACAACTTGCTGTTGAGTTGCAGATCGGTATAACACCGCCCTCGTTTGCCACAGATGGCGATTCTTGGCATGCCATCCTCGGCTTTGGTTGCGAGTAGACCGTGCTGTGAAGGATTTATCTCAGCCTGGAGTCTATCCGAACATTGAGATGGCCGTCTCTGCTGCAAGGTTAGCATTTTTATTTTATTTTATTTTCTCTGTTCTGATCTTCGTCTTACAAGCTGGCTTTATATATGGATGCTGTTCAGGCCTGGGGACACTATACTGATTGCTGCAGGAGGCAGCCATCATGTGTCAAATATTCAGATTGAAAAGCCACTTTGCTTGGTAACTTCAAAATGTTAACCTCAGATTACTTTACATACTTAATGCGTACAAGATGTTGGGTCTTTTGATGTTTCTGAGTCTTGTGAGATTTCTGATAGTTATTTCAAAGCTATATATTTATGTGAAGTCACAGTGTAGCTATTTCCTCTCATAAAGCTCTTATTTAGTTTGTGGATGAAACGTTGATCACATGAATACATAATAGTTTTGTAAACCCATTTGATCTAGCGGGGGTGGGGGGTGGGGGATCATTAGGACTACTGTTGTGTCATCTGGTCTATTTTTTCATGACCTCATTTGCTACTAAAAAGAACCAAAAGAAGGATAGAACTGTAGGGGAAAAAAGGTGGTGATCGGAGGTGGACTCACCTATAGAGGTTGAGGTGCACCGGAACCTGTGAGCTCGGCAAAGAATCTTTCTATATGTAGAAATTGTCAAAATTTTGGATGTATAAATAACATGGCACCCACAGTCACAATAATGATTATGGGGACCACTGGTTGACACTAAGCCGTATGAGGGCGTCATCTTTGACAACGGAGTTTGAATTCCACTTTGATGGAAGTGTTCAGTTTTCTTCTTTAGGGTGCCAACATTCCTTATTTCTTTCTTCTTGGGATCTTGTCTTTGTCATTTCTATTTCTCCTTTGACGAAGAATCCCATATAAAAGAAACATCCACTGCTTTATCTCAAAAAAAAACATCCACTGTCATTTAAGCTGCTAGTCTTTCACTTCTTTTTTTTCCTTCTATTCTTCTATTGTATTTTTCAATTCGTTTTTGTGCAACAAGGCGGTGTAATATAGGGATCCTACCCTACACAAGCATCCATGATTGATTTCATGGCCATGACCTATAGACCACACGTAAACAACTTTAATTGCTCCATGGCTCCCTTTTGATATTTTTGAACCAAGTGAACCCAAAATTGCCCGAACTGACCCAATCTACACTCCTATTTAGTTTCTGTTTCAAGTAATTGTGCCAGCAGTCTTTAAATCCTAGGTCCTCCTTTGGTGGAGATGGTGGATCAACGTTAGACCGTTCAGAATTCAGATATGATGCACTTGAGTTGAAAATTTTCTCCCTTGCCATAAAGGCATATACCTTGCAAGAGTAAAGTAAATGCATGCAAATTATATAAGATAGCACTAGCCTTTCGCTGCCTCAACTTCCTTTTTACAGATTGGCGCAGGTGAGAGTCCTGATGATACAACCCTTATTTGCTCCCGCAGCTCAGACAGGTTTGTGAGACCTTCATCACTTTTTACTTCTTTTTCTCCTTAATCAACTTGACGTTGTGCCTTGAACTAGAGCATCAGATTCTTTTTGCAATTCTGATCAAATACTAAACGAACAACAACAATATTGCATTACTTGATCTTCAATTCCGTCTATGCAATGCTTTTTTAAAGATGTCTACTATTGTCAAGTTTGTACTCGAACAGTTGACCCAAATTTGGATTTGCTCTCTGATATTTTGAACTGTTTTCACTTGCCATTGTATGCATGTTTGTTCTTTGTTTCTGAACAGTGCATTGGAGTTCATGTCCACTTGTAAGCTGGCTAATTTGACTGTGAGGACAGAGCTTGGTTGCTGCTTGCTTCATAGAAGCGGGAAGCTCACAATTGATGGGTGCATTCTTCAGTGCGAGTCGAACCCTCTTGACCATCTCTCCTATGCAATTATCAGTACTGCTGGTGCGGCTGAGGTCATCCCATCAGCACTCAAGACTTGTAGTAATGGTGTTTCGGTTCTGAAAACTCGAATTGAAGGAGGTGCCAAAGCTGTCCTAACCAGTGGGACACTTTCATTGCAACGAGTACGAGTCATTTATACTCGTACATCACTCTTCTTCTGGTTTGAGGTAGAAAGCAGTGACAAAAATACTGTACAATCTGCATCTGTTGAATTGCCAATTAGTTAGTCAATCTGCCGTTCCATTCCATTGTTGTATCCTTTCTGTCACCTATCTTGAAAAGAGGAAAGGGGCTGAGAGAGGGTTGGTTGTAACATATTGTTCAAATTATGTACTCAGTTTTAATGTATGTGCAGAAGTTCTTGGTTCTTTAATAACAGTTGTAGCTCTTTCAGCAATTCACTGTGCATGCATTACAGAATGCCCGTATCTCTGTTCACTTGTCTAGCAAATCTGCCAATTAGGCCTTCTTTGAATTTCTCCGATGAATAATGGTGTTTTATGAACCATCATATCTTTCAAGGATTCGACATTTTATTTCTTTGTTGTTCAATTGAATTTGGTTTGATGATCAATTTCTCTCTATGAGAGAACTGTTTAAATCAATGAAAAGTTAGATCTTACTTCTGTTTACTCAGACGCCTCTTTCTTATCAACTCTTGACAATTGCAACCTAGGCACATTGGCAGAACCTTGTACCATTGTGACCTAGGCACTTGGGGCCTTGGAGTTTATTTGTTAGTCCACCATTATCACAATCCTCTACTTACAAAGGGAAGAAACTTCGTTCATTTCCAAGTCGATGATTGTTAGAGGATGGAACCTAGTAATGGAGCATCAGCTTATCAATTCCTTCATAAGGATTTATTCTTGCATTTTACAAGTAACAAGCTATTCTCATATGGAGTCCGCCCGAGGGAGAAATCCAATCCAATGGGTTAGTGGAGCTAGGCTTGACATTAAAGACTGGGATTGGGTTCGACATCAAAGACAGAAAAGTGTTACAAGTGCAGAAAAAGTATTGGGCTTGACATCAAAGACAGAAAAGGGGAAGCTTCTTGCTAGTGTTTTGCCCCACCACTAAACATTGTGTTATTCTAGTCAATAAACAGCCTTAAAGTGGCATCAGATGACCTTGAGGAGGCCCTGGGGAACGAACGAACGTCCCACTACGAATTCCTATCCCAATATTTGGATATAAACTCCTTGTGTGTAAGCCTCTATTCAAACAACCAACCAACCAAACAAACAAAAAAACTACATACTGAGTGCAAATCTCATCCTTTCTCTCACGGAAACAAAATCTCATCACAACACCGTTTTAATTGTTGATAACCCAAATGAATGAACCAATGGACAAAACTTTTCAGTCATCAAATAGCACGACAATATCACAAAGGAAAACTACGCCAAGCTCATAAAAAAGTGTCATATATAATCCCAAAGCACAAAATTTAAGCACAAATCTAATCTCCAGAATCAATCTACACTCCAAGATTGGTAGTTCTCTTCATCTGTTTATTGCAGTCAGTACAATGTAAGTGTAGCCTCTTGGACAATGACCACTGAACCTGTGCTATTGACTATAACGTCAGTTGTTCAAGGTGTCTTTACAGGAACATCTGGGTAGACGTTTGATAGAAGAATATGGTTGTATCATGTACTTGTAATAAATCCAGGAAAGCACTCCTGCAGCTTGTTTAAGGTTCAGCTGAATGAGTTACCTGAACATCAATCAACTATAGGATTAGTTCATACTGAAACCTAAAGTGTTCGGATGCAATACCTAACAAGACTTTCTTTGAGCTGAAACTACTAAATATTCACAGATTTTCTTGGAGTTCAAGTTCTTTGCTTTTTCTTATTTCAGCAGTTTTTACCGCTCAAACTACTTTGCAATACTAGCTAGAACGTTGAACAAGGTTAATAGCATATTTCATTCAGGTGGAAGACAGGTTAACCATAGGCAATTCAAGGCTGCAGTATCACAGTGCTATGAGCAAATAAAAGAGGAAAAATAGATGTTTTAAGTGTGAGTCCAATTAATTGGAAGAAATGAATAAAGAAAAAGAAAATGCCTTCCATGCAACGATTCCACACTCGTGTCTTGTTTCTACATCACAGACCTACTACAGAGTCAAATTTTTGGACACTGTAACTTATCTGACAAATGCATTGATGCTAAGAAGATTAACCAAAAAAGTAAAGATACCTCACTAATATTTATAGAACAGCTGAAGCTTGATACTATTTCAAGAGATCGATTTCTGTTTCACCACAATATCATCAGCAGAATAATAGTCAGCTATGAGCCGGTACATGAATGAAGCATTATGTCCACCCCTGAAACAGCAAAAGAGAATAAGCGCAGAGTTTTAAAATAGAAAGGGAACAGAAAGCAATAATATAATAAAAGATCATGTAGTCAAATCAGAGAACCGATATTGCAAACAATCATCTGATTCCGTATTGCCAAACAGGAAACATGTTAAAATATAAGAAAATAAAATATTTCACACTTATTAGTTTGTACTGTCAATATTGATCAGACAGATTTCCCATGGATATTTCTTCTTGCTTTTAAGTAGATTGAGTTATAAATTCATCTCATGCATCTTAAGGTCGGGTTACATCATCGTCAATTAGCATTCACCAAGGAGTAACATTACATGAAGAAATATATTCTCAAAAATACTAATAGTAAGGGGAACTCACGTGTCTGTTATAAACAAACTAACAAGATTTGGTGGCACATAATCAAATGCGGGATTAACAACATGAAGTAGAGGGGAACCAGAGCTGCTCCCAAAATCCAGGCAATCTGAGAATTCTCCAAAGTCCAGTAGCTCAGCTGGTGATTTCAATTCATTCAGCAAGACTTCTGGATTGTGTGGATACAAAGGACATAACTGTTGCACAAACAAGTAGTTACACAAATGATTCTCAGTTGAAGCAGATGTAGTAAGAAAAGATATTTGACCTGAGAAAAATAGTTCACCACTTCTTATCGTTTTTCCTCGACTCAACCACGAGAATACCAAGAAATAACAAGTAGCATTTTAAAATAACACATGTCCTACAATGGTAGTGCGACTTGTTTAGCTGTCTTCTTCATTCTCTATGCGCTCAGGTTCCAGTTTATAAGTAGGTGTTTGGCCATGCGATACCATATCACGATATGGAATCGTGAGATGGAATCAGCGTTTGGACATGCAATTTCACGCTGATTCCATTTCATGATTTCATATCATGAGATGGAATACCATATTCTCCAAAAATCATGATTTGGGAATTCCATATCATGCTTTGGAATTTTTTATATATAAAAGTTGACCCACAAGTTTATATTTTGTTAGAACAACCCCACATTTATATCTACTAACCATTTATTTCATATGTAAATAAAATTAATAATCACATCATTACTTTTTAAAATTTATTATTCTCACCAACATAAAAATTTGTTATTGCTTTAAATTTGGTGAATATAAATGATAAAGTAGGAATTGATTTTTGGTGAATATAAATAAGAACGGAGGGAGTAATACTTTTTTGGTTTTTTCATAATAAAAAAACTATTGTTTCGGCTACATATGAAAATGTTTAAAGCAATTTAATATGAAAAAGGACAAAAATGGTGATGTATGTTTGATAATCACTACTTCCAATATGTTTGATTTTAGCACGAAACTAATGCACTGAAAATGTGTAATTGCACACAAGTGAAACAAGGCATGAACCATATGATATTGACACACAAGTGAAAATTGTCATAACTTTTACATTGTTACATAATTATTTGCGAGAATACCAAAGGAGTTGACCAACAAATGGCTCAAAGTAACAATGTTGGTTCGTCTTCTCGATCATATGATCTAGAAATGCAAGCTCAACATGAGAAGATTGTCCATACTATGTGAGAGGATTATATTAAATACTTAACTGGAATTAAGTGGAGAATAAATAACTTTGTAATAATTTATTATGCGATTTTATTATTTTTTGTTTATTTGATAAGATTGAATAAATAACTGGGGCTATTTTAATAGTTTTACAACTTATGGGATTCTTATGTTTATGAGAAAATATACAACACAAAAATTTCATATCGCATGTCCAAACAAAACTTCAACTTCATCTCATGATTTCATATTCTGATTCCATATCATGATTCCATATCGCATGGCCAACGGGCCCTAAGAGTCTTGTTTATCTTATCCATCTCAATAGGTATGTAATTTTCTTCAAATCTAACTACCATAGTATGATGCTTAAAATGTACAATATATTTCTTTCGAGATGGAAAATTTATAGTTCTGTATTTAGAATTCTTTATGTGTCCAGGTCGATTAGAGGTTCGGCTTCCTTCTCCCCCACCTTTTAGCCTTCTGGACTAAGGTTTCAGTTAGCATTATTAAAATCTATGGCTCTTAGTGGTAGTAGAGTACAAAACCAGTTTCCTTTCCCCATAAAGTTTCATGTTTCTGGTTTCATTTTAAACTTATTAATATGACTTGTGAGATATAATCATTACCTTTCTGTAGTGGCCTATCATAATCAATTAATCCTCCCATCGAACAATACCCTAGAGCAATGCAACTTCAACCATGAAATATATAGAATAGTTCTTTAGGCATCACTGCTAATCGAGCTATCGGCAAGAGACTAATAGTGGCATGACAAGAAGATTAGATGCATTTATATGTGTTTGTTGTGGTTCTAAGATAGTAAGGATAGAGGAGCCAAGATGTGGCATGGTAGTTCTGTAGTTGTCAGCTTCAGTGTTGATACTAGGTGGGAAAGAAAACCGGATGGATGTCACCAAAATGCAACATTGCATTCACTGATTGCTTATTGACATCCTTTTGCATAGACAACACTATTGAATAGCGAACATTAACCTTTTATTAGGTCACTCCAGCTGCCGAAATGATCTCTTCAAAGCTTTTAAGAAATGCTCTTGACCTTTCATGGATACAAAATCAAAGCAAGACAGACCTCTCTTTATACCTTAGTCTAATTAGAGCACTTCATGTTCTCCATGATGTTTTGACCAGTGAAGGAACCTCTCATGCTTATTTCCAAGTAAACTTCTACTTAAACTCAAATAGTTCTTTTATCCATAGGTGCTAATACTGCAGCAACAAAAACAGATTCTAGGCTACAAGACTATATTTCAGTCAGCAGCAGAAAATTCCAATATTTACATAATCTATTTTATGGAATTAGTTCTTTAATTTTTAATAGAACTAGAAGTAGGAGTAAAATATATTAATTTCCTGAAGGATCAACCCAATGCCTTAGTGATGCTAAAATACCTTGTGAGTGCCTGCAAGAACAACAAAGGGAACAGCGTGCCTCTGAGCTGCTAGAGCCACCATGTTCATTCCAACAGGCGCAATAACCCCACCATTGGCCATGACAGTGTGAGCTCCAACAACCACCTTTTCATAGGAAATATCAGAATTCAGGTAAAAGACTATGGCCTCATAATTAAATGCTAGAAGTTACAGCACCAACATACCATGTTCACTCTTGAGATGATTGCAAAAACAGCAGAATCAGTGATCACTGTGGTCTGCAGACCCCTTGCAACCAATTCTTTTGCAAGGGCATGCCCCTGATACCTTAAATAAAACCAAGGAGGGACAATCAAACTAGCAGAAGAAACAGATAATTATAAAAGAAGGAAATTACAGTAACCATACAGTATTACAACACTTAATGATCAAAGGTAAGCCACTTCTCCAACCTTGGGGCACCCTCAGCCACAAAAACCCGGAAAGATCTCTTCTTTTCCTTTGCAGCACATAGAAATTCCATCACAGTCCTTGAATTGCCTAAAGTTAAGATTACCTCACTGAAAAGAACGTAGGAACAGACAACAATTAAAAGGTGAAGAAAGAGTTGGAATACATATAACTGGATTAGAGAGGAAAGCGTCAACCTCCCATACTTTTCAATCCGTCAACAGCTACTAGAAATTGCAAGAATTTTATATGAAAAACTAAATAATGCATTTGAAAATAATTTTGAACTGACACTGTGACAATAAGCTCCCTTTATGTGTCAGTCCAACTTACCTAGTTGAGTGCACATCTGTTTGACTTCACTGAACATATAGGTCAACCAAACTGAATTTCTTATTCTTTTAGTTTGCAGGCATGCTGTATAGGGGCTACCATAGACCATCATTTTCTAGATAACCACTACTAATACGATCCCCGGGTAGCAGAGGAGACCCTGGGTTGAAATTGTTGTCATTTTCATGATAAACAGAAAATATTGTTATTAAAGCAGATCTCACCAATAGATTTCTGACAATTCCACTGGCAATCCCTTACCAGAATAGTTTTATACTCTATGAAATAGCAGCTCTACGAGGCAGGCTTAACATAAGACTCTTGCAAAGCTCTATTAGAAGGCTATTTATTAAAAAAGAATCAGTAGAAGGTTATGTTACATTGTAATTGGATAGTAATTTTTGAGAAATTTATTTATACTTGTACCATCACTCTAATGCCCCCACTTGGGTAACAAAGCCCATGCTATGCAATTGGATAAGTAATAATAAATTTGACAGATCAAAAGAACAAGAAAGGAAGAGAACTACACAAAAATACTAGTGCTGCCCCAACTAATGGTGATTGTTTCTTGCTGTAACCAAATGTTGGCAAAAGTCCAAGAATACTGAATGATGGAAGACTTCATATATTGAAATGCCTTGCTGATTTTGCTTGTGTTCCTATAGGTCAATACCCATAGATAACCGACAAGAATGTGGCAGTTATCTTTGAACTTGACCTCAAAGGCTCAAACAAAGAAATAAGTCCTATTACTTGATGCTTTATAACAACCAGTTTTAAGTAAACTATAGTTCCCAGATTCTAGGCGTTATTATATATACCCTTTGAATGGAAGGACAGCCTTCAAGTTCTGTGACCTGCAAAGCACTTTATGCTGATTTTATTGTGTGTTGATTCCATATAGCCCGACCCCAATTAGCTTGGTAGGTGACACCAAATATCAGAAATATGAATGGGGTAAAAACTGACAGCCAAATCACAAAGAGGGAGAAAGAAGATACTTGTGATGAATATGCTCAACTGCTTGTTCAGCAATCTGTTCATGGCAAGTAGCAATATCTTGAATAAGTTCATTAACAGCCTCAATGACATTATGTTTTAGTTTCTTGCTCGTTGAATTCTTATCAGCAGCTGTAAAGAAAATGTGAAACAAGTCACAACCTGACAAGACTCATTTCTTGTAATCCCAGTACAACTATTTACAATTTCTGGAGTGACATGAAGTGTTTAAATGCATTCACAGCACTAATCCAATCACAACAGCTGGTGGCCTCATGGTAATTTGCTAACTCACTTATTAGAAAAACATCTTAAAGATCCTCAAAATAGTTTAATGTCATGATCTAACTTATCCCCTAAAAACAATGATTTATATCATGATCTATAGACTGCTTACATTTGCTTTTTCCTTCAGAATCACCACCAGAAGAAGATGTTCGAGGTACAGCTGTTGATTGTGGGATGTCTTCAAGGAGGGTCTGCAAGGAAGGTGGTCTCAAGGTGTTTCTAGCAGCAGCAGCCACAGCTGCGGCAGATAAACCTTGATGATCATCTTGCTTGACATCATCTTCATCATCACTTCCAGCCGATATACCCAACCCACCAACAGCAGCAGCTGTCAAAGATACATCCTCCTCCCTTATAATGTTAAGAACTCGCCTAACAATGTTACCGACGGCAAGCTCTGTTATGTTCATGCAATATCATCAAAAGTTAAATTAGCAAAAGAGAGGAGATCTAGAAGAAGGAACACAAAAAATAAACTCCTCCAGCATAAGAAATTGAAACTAGCAGAATATCATAAGCCCTTCAGTCAAAATATTAGCAGATTCATTCAACAAAATCCTTGTTTTATTCAGTCTTTGGATAGGAGACACACACTCTAACCATTGGTAATAACTAAAGTCAAGGTATCAGTTGCTGTCGTAAGAGTTCTAGTGTCCAGAGCAAGTACCGCCTGGAATTTTTGACTTATCAAATATGTTTACTCCCTCACTTCACCTGAAAATATTAGTTGGCCTGGGTCTGGGTTTTATATATTGGCAAAAGATGTTTAGATAATAAATTTTGTAATCATTTTCTAACATATTAATTACAGAATATTGAGCAAAAGTTGATGAATGCAGATTGTTTTGTATAAAAATAACAATAAATTAAAGAAACAGGTGAGATTACTTTACACCCTTAACTTCGTGCTAGGTTGATAAAACTACTGCTTGAGAAAAACATTTTTTTGTACATGGAATATGTAAGCATACAACCAAAATTAGGTGCTGAAAGAAGCTCGAACATGGAAAAATAATTTGGACATCAAAATAACAAAATACAACCTCGTTATCAGTAATCAGCTATGGCTAGTTGGATACTGCACTAAGAATAGATCATGGCCCAAACAAGCTCTATATTTAAGCCTTAAGCAAAGAAGACCAACAGAGTCTCAGAAGAAATAGTTAAACCTCAGTATCTGTAGAAGAATTAACTGGAACGATACTAGCAAAATGCAAAAAAAAATGTATTCTTTCAATCTTGGTTAAGCTACTATAGGGAAAACATAGGATTTTGGTTTGATCTTTGTACTGAGTCATTCTGAGAGGTCATCAACTCCATCTGCACCACATGTTCAGTCCAACCAAAAGGGTACTCATTTGTTAAATTGAATTTGAGCATCTGGATGCAATCTATGTCGTCTTCAAATTGGACCGTTGATCTATTCTCATTTACATATCCTATCTTGACTAACACATAAACTAAAGAGAGCATTTTCCTTTGGATAGGTAAGTGAGAGTTATATGCTTATTGAATTAAATCTTAGTGCTCTAAAAGCAGAACTGAAAGTGACTTTTCCAGAAACTTCAAAGTTCATTAATGAATTTTTTTCTCTTCCCTACAGTTTTGATCATAAAAGATGATAGGAGTCAGGAGAGGTAGTAATTGATAAGAGAAGAAGCTTGCACTTGATAATTGACATGTTCATTAATGAATTTTTTTCTCTTCCCTACACTTTATTTTTTCTTTTTGAATTACGACAATTGAAAATACACTTCCATACGTACATAAGGAAAATGGCAATGTGAAAAGAGGGAAAGAGAGTTTTTCCTAACATATTTAAGCGGAAAAGGCCCATTGTCTCGTTACCAATTATTCATACAGCTTAAGAATAAAACATATGCAAACACAGTAACCTATTAAATATTATCTTCCATCAGAATTACATCCACATGTAAGTTTCCAACTTCTTTTACTTCAGCTAATAATTAGCATAGAACTCCAATTCATTTGATCAACTAACACCAAATAACTGGTAAGAGGAAGTTGTGATATGGTTTTCGCAATATAATTCAGACTTCATAACACAACCAAAACCATGCAAAGGTTTTTTTGATAAGGTAAAGAATTTTATTAACAATTAGGGAACAATACCGTATGTCAAAAAAACCGTCAAAATATGACTTTCTAAAGAAGATCCCTATCTTCTATACAAGGTCTAAGGGTAACACCAAAATGAAACTAGAAACAAATATTTTGCATCTTTACAGAATCTTGTTCAACCCCTTCAAATGCTCTCTTATTTCTCTTTCCAAATAATCCACATAATTGCTAATGATGCAACACCTCCATGCCCTAGGACTTCCCTTCCCCCTCTTGATGCCCCAGCAATGCGTGCCTCCTTCATTGTGCTCGGCAACACCCATTGCGCCCCAAACCAATTAAGAACCACCATCCACAGTGGATTAGCCATTGTCCATTTGACAATGCAGTAGGAGATGATCTACATCTTCACCTGAACTTCTGCACATGAAACACCGGCTAACATAAGTGATCTTCTTTCTCAGATTGTCTGTTGTCAATATCATACCCCTCGTTGACAACCACGTAAAAGCTTTCGCACAGCTGATACACCCTTGCGTGTTTCCCCTTATTTCAAACTCAAGAAAGCCTTGATCGATAGAAAAATACCTTCCTCAGGGCATTAGGTACCCATACAGCACAATGAGGGAAAATTTATTCAACTCTACTTAATAACTGCTCATGAAAAGATATAAAGGTGAGCAATCCAGCTCTAGCCATCTCCATGCATCTGGTGCCTAGAAACTAACCCTGCTACCATTCCCAGTCCTGAAAGAAACATGTTTACTAAAGTCTTCCCACCCCTTCATAATGCTCCTCTATAAGCCACACCCAAATGGCGTTAAGATGTTTCTAGTCCTCCACCCACCTTTCATGATACCATACTTCTTTGCTACCACACCCCTCCAAAGCGCATTCACCTCCAACCCAAATCTCCATACAACTTCCCTAACAAGGCTTTTCAAAGACCGAGAGATCTTTCTAACCAAGTCCTTCTCATTTCTTTGGAGATGTGAAAACTCTCCAATTCACTAACTGAAACTTTCTAATTTTTTCGTTGTATCCCATAGAAAATACGCTGATATCTCTTCAACTTCTCTGTCACTTTACCAGGAGCCTGAAAAAGCGGCGTGAAATAAGTGGGGATACTAGACAAGAGTAATTTGAATCAATACCTCATTCCTTTCGACAAGCATCTCTTTTTACATACGACTAGACTCTTCTCTACTATCTCAATCACCAAATTCCACATTGTATGCCATCATTGGCACCGAGCATGAATGGAGCTCAGAGGAACATCCTATGAGATGCAAGATATGGGACTAGGAAGCACCAACTTGTGAGCTGGGAGAATGTCATTTCCCTGAAGAAGTGGGGAGGACTTGGTGTGAAGAACCTCAAAGCGTTTGAAAAGACTGCTGGGTAAATTGGGTATGGAGATTCGGGACAAAAAAGCAAGGTTATATGTGGGAAAGTAATAGTGGACAAGTATGGAACTGCAACTAGGGGATGGAGAAGTAGGAACACCACACTACCATTTGGTTTTGGTCTATGAAAAATATCACAAAGTAGAAAAAAAAACAAGTGGCAACAGTAGGTTAGAAGATGAGGACAACAACAAGATAAGCTTCTTGAGCCACGGGTGATTTAGATAAAATGAGCAGAGGATCAACTTCCCTAGCATCTAAAATAAGCCAGAGATGACAGCACAATATATCCATGGTTCACAAGAAGGGTAACTCTCTGGGATCAGAGGTTCAGGAGGAACTTGATGCAGCATTGAGAGGTAGCTAAATTCTACAGTAGCTTGCTTTGTTTGTTTGGTGGTCAAGGAGGCTTGCTAAACAGAAGAAGATATAATGAAGAGAGGCATTCAGCTATGCTCTAGATGCCATCTTTGTGGCAAGAAACCTGAGACTAATGGTCATCTATATTTGCATTTTGAGGTGACTTCAAAATCTGGAATTTTTTTCAGTGCATGAGAGGTCTCACATGGGTAACGCCAAAAAGTTCTTTGGACTTACTGAAATGCTGGAAAAGGGGAGGAGGTTTGCCTAGGCAGAAAAAGCAAATAGAAGATGATACCAGCCTGCATTTGGTGGACTGATGGGAGGGAAAGGAACCTGAGATGCTTTGAAGACATGGGTAGGTTAATTCGGAAGATTAAGATAAACCCCCTTGTGTTATTTCATTTTTGGTGTAAAGTAGAATTTCCATTAAATACTGATCCTAGAGATTTTACAATCTTTGTAAGTTGATAGGATAGCATTTTGTCAGTTTCCTTCTCTATAAATATTTATTTTGCACAACCTTTGTGCATTAATACATAAAATTTGTTAAGAGTACCATTTAAAAAAGAAAAAAAAACGAAACTCTAAGTCAACTGGAAATACTATAGAACAAAACCTACAACAAACTAGCCAAGAATGAAGGAGATGAGAGACAAGGAGAGATAGAACATGCTACTAGTTTCAACAGTTAACCAGTACCTGGTCTTCTTACTATATACCATATTCTTATTGTTTAGATTATCTCCAATTAGCACCCAAGGGTGTGGCCTAGTGGCCAATGAAGTGGGTTAAGAACCATAAGGTCTCCGGTTCAAATTCCAGCAAGGCAAAAAATACTAGGTGATTTCTTCCCATCTATCCCAACCTTGGTGGACAAAGTTGGTTACCCATGGAATTAGTTGAGGTGTGCCCAAGTTGCCCAAGTTGGCGCGGACACCACGGTTATAAAAAAACGATTATGTCTGATTATTTTTTTTCCAGTTATTAATACATTTTCAACTTATCCCCCACAAAAAAGAAAATTATTAAAATGTGGAACCAAATAAAGCAAAATGGCTGTTAATGATTCATATAGTTGATCTCAGAAAGCTAGGTTGAGGCTTAAATGTAGATATAACAAAAAGGACCTGGTGCACGAAGCATCCCAACATTCACGCAGGGTCCTAGGTGGGCTGCGCCCCTAGGGAATGTAGTGTAGGTAACCTACCCTGATACAAGCATCAATGGCTAATTCCAGGACTTGAATCTATGACTTATAGGTCATACAGAGATATAAACTAAAAACCACAGCACACGCTCAACATTAATTGTGTGTACTGCCTCAAGTAAAACATTAATTTGTTAGAAAGATGACACTTTTATGTATTTTTTTTTCTTCAACAGACATTGTGAACAACAACAACAACAACATACCCAATGTAATCCCACAAGTGGACTACCCCAAGGTTGTTTCCGATAGACCCCCGGCTCAAGTAAAAGCAGTATACAGCAGTTTGAAAAAAGAGAACAGCACGAGTGAAGAAGACAAGACAGAATACTAAAGAAAGCAAGACAGAGCATACAAAAAAGGAATAGTAACTACAACAAAAGACAATCGAACCACAAGAAACATTAATAGTTACAGAAGTGAAACGGAAAGGATAAAAGAAGAAACAGAAGCTTATACCTACTGGATTAGCAGCAATCAACTTTTCCCCAATACCTCTGATTGCATCAATAAGAGCAGCAGCCTGGTTAGTTTGAGGAAGTCTCTGCTGCGATATGCATGAGCGTAACACTTCCGCTGTCAATTTCGCTGTTGTCTTCGACCCCTCAATTTTCCTACCCGCAACATTCAATACATACAGCAAACAAAAAAAATCATCGCTCCGTAGATTATCACACACACATAGAGATAAAGAGCGGGAATTACCGTTTCTTCAGCTTGATTATGAATTCATTCACTAGGGCATTCATGTCTGGCGTATTTGTTGAATTTACACCTAAAATTACACCAAAAAGGCTAAGAAATTCGTAAATTTTGGATAATCAGAGTAACTGCAGAAGAAACTTACCGTTTAATACTGTGCTTCAAGCTCGGGGATCGTGCTCAACAATGGCGTAAGAGGGGTAATCCGTTTTGGTTTATAGAGTGAAGCAGAGAATTTTGTGTTGCCTTTATGGCCTTAGCAATTTGGACCCGGGTTTAGGACAAATTCGATGTACAAGCAATGAAGCACATTATACAATAGCTTAGTTGCGTGTAGCCTCTTTTGCTTTTACTTTTTTAAAAAAAAAACAGATACGGGGACTCTGAATCTCTCACCAACAAGACAAGAGTTTAGATACGTAATCAACTCAGCTATTAAAATGTTGCGTGTATTATTATCTCTTCTTCTTTTTTAGGTTGCAACAATATACACACAAGATTTGATTTCCTAATCCTTTACGAATTTGCTTCTACTTTTATGTTATTTTTACGAATGATACTTATTTTTTACACAAAAAAAATCTTTATTGTTTCACGTATCAAATTTTAAAAGATCGATTTCTTCTTACACCCATTAGTATGGAGACTGCGTATATATATTAACACAAAGGTTATATATACACTCATATATTCCATAGAAATTGAACCTCAAAGTTTATGATTTAGAAATGACGCTATTTACGGGGTCAAATGAATTAATTGGACTGGATCATAATGTTTTTTTATTAAAGGAAAAAAAGACAAATCGTAAATGGTATGCAGATACCCTCTGTTATATTTTTGGGACATTGGTGCCCTTGTCGTCCAAAAACTAGAGCATATATACCCTTTATAATAACGGACATACATGTGTCGCAATCCTATCCACTGACCCGACATTTATTAAATATCAGATCGACGGACAAGATTGTGTCACGTGTCCATATATAGTCTTCTGTTAGAGTGAAGAGCATATATGCTCTAGTTTTTTGACGGTAGGGGCACCAATGTCCCAAAAGTATGATGGAAGATACATACCATTTACGATAGTTCGGGGGTATATTTGTCTTTTTTTCCCTTTATTAAAACTAATAAGGCCAACTAGGCAAGTACATAAGTAAACATCTTACACTCTGTTTGGATCATTGTTATCCATTGTTTCATAATGTATTGTATTGTATTGTACTGTAATGTATGGTAGATACAATGTTTGGATAGACTGTATTGTTTGTTGTTGTTTAATAACATTTTAGTTGTTTGGTTTGATTGTATCGTACTGTATTGTAATTTATAAATGTACTAAAATATCCTTAATTATTCTAGGGTAGGAGGTTAGACTAGAATTAAATAATATAAGGTAAAGGGTAAAATAGTATTTTGAAATGTTATGTAAAGATATAATTAGAAAAAGAAATTAAGTAGCAATGGGAACACACCAAATTGATTGTTTCATAAAATAGGGGTTTTCATTGTTACGTAACAACGAAATTTAACAATACAATACAATGCATTTTAAGTAACAATCAAAATAAACATTGTAGGTATAGTAACAATACAATACAATACAATGCAATACAATGGTTAACAATGATTCAAACAGAGTGTTAGTAAAATATTTACAGTCAGATGGCCATATTAAATCAAAAGACATATTGTAGCTAAAATATATGTTATACACTATATATACATTTTAAAAATATTTTATGTATAACATTGCTTATACACTTCAAATACACAGTACTCAATATATACATTTATTATATTCTTCATATACACAGTACCTAATACTAATGTCGAGGGAAGTTTCAATTCACCAAATCTGATGATTTTAATAATGTCCATTCATGGAGTTGGTAACAATAGGCTACGTGAAAAATCACGAAAAATGTATGTAATTAACGTATACTAATTGTATGATATGTGTAGAATTTATGTGTATACATTAGAACCTGACTATATATGCTGGTTATACATTTGTTATACAGATTAATTAGTGTGAAGGATTACATGACTACGACGGGTATTAGAAATAATGTATATAATATGAATGATAATTATATTATAATGCATACACATTAGTGTTCGTATAATTTATATACACTATATTTATGCACTATACATAGTGTATAATGCATTATGCAGTACGTATACAATTTATATCATATGTATATAAAGTGAATAATTAGAATATCTTGTATATATAAATTATAATCTATTTTTAAGATGTGTGGTTGAAACAGTGAGGTGGTGGAGTTGTGGAGGTGCGGTGGCGGTAGTTTGGAGGTGGAGTTGTGACGACGATCAAATGGTGGCACCGGAGGTTTTCTTTTTGTGTACGTAGCATAATAGGATGACATATAGTCAAAGAGGAAATTGTGGATGAGATATATACGATATTGTTGAGTTCGGAGCCAAAAGGGCAAGAAAATTAGCTAAAAATTTCAAAAGGGCAACATTTAGACGGTCTAACAAACGCCGTGTAAATTAGGTAAAAAGGAGCAAGGCGCAAAGTTCTATGCGCCTTATAAGGGGCACGGCTGCACAACCTTACAAGGCGCAAGGCCCCTGCGTCTCTTTCCTTTTTTTTTTTTGTATTTAGTTTATGTTTTAATTTTTTGTTTTTTAGTTAGTTTTTCCTTTTAATTTTGTTTTTTATTTTGAAGTTGTTCCTATTTATTTTGCATGTGATTATTATATTGCTAAATCACATTTTTATTTTGAAGTTGTTCCTATTTTTATTTTTGTGATTGCTAAAAAAAATATAAAAATCACATGCAAAATAAATAGCAAATTATTGCCTTTTTTATATTTTTTTAGCAAAATATAAAATGATATGTTTCAAACTTGAATTAATAAAATCTTACCTAAAAAATCGGAATGAATAATTTGCTAAAAAAATATCATAAGGGCAATAATTTGCTATTTATTTTAAAATCTCACTATAAAACATATTTTTTAGTTTTTCCTTTTAATTTTAATTTTTTTATTTTGAAGTTGTTCCTATTTATTTTGCATGTGATTTTTATATTATTTTTAGCAACTTATAAAAAAAAAGGAAAAACTATATATTCTTTTTTGGTAATATAATAATTTCTTATCTTTATATAAATCAAATCTCTAAGATTACCATCTACCAATAGTAAGTCTAAAGATTTTGATCAAATACCTTCAATACTTATAGTGCACTATTTATGATAAAGATCCATAGGAATATATATATTTCCATCTTTAAGAGATTTTTCTTATTTATATTTATATGAAGTGTGATTGAACTTAGGACCGGATATTAAAAGTCCTATGTCCATAGCAACATTAAATAATTTTGTTACTTTTTAATAAGAATGAAAAATAAAAATTATGCATCTATTCTTGTCTACCACAATCAAATGCTATTTAAATGCCAAATGTTATTTCCTCCTCTTTTTCGTTTTTTTGCTTTAATAATTTAAAAAATTATAAACATTCTAAATTTATATAGTCCACTCGTTGATTCATTGTCTGAATACTTTCAAATTTAACTTAATTCATGTCAATTAATTCAAATTAAAGAATGAAAATTGAATATTTAAAATTTCATAAAGAATCCTATTTAAAACAATGACAAATATCCTCAAAATCATGGTCAAAGTAATACATTAGACCAGATTTATAGCCTTTGATAAATCGAGTTTACCCTGCAAGAATCAATTTATTTACTAATAATTATTGACCAAATTGGCTAACTAATTATATTTTTCCTTAGTCAACAAAAAATTAATTGCTTATAATCTATTCTTATATCTATACAAGGCAAGTAATTAATTACTTAAACATATATAAATAATTGTTCATTGGTCATAAATTTACTTAACAACAATCTTTCTTTTTACAATACTAGCACTTATAGCATAAGAGAGGAATATTTTTCTTTGTTTTAAGATAATGGGAATTAGGAAGGGAAATGATATTTTTTATTCCATGATAATATCATTTATAATGATTTTAATGTTTTCTTCTTTGAAAACAATAAATTGTGTTAATACAAATGATGATTGTTTTATGAATTGTGTTAAGGGTTGTGCTCCTCAAGATTATCAATGTTATGATCGTTGTGGATGGAATTGTCCACATGATATTATTTCTAATTCTGATTATTGCAATATTGGATGCTCACTTCGTCATTGCTCAAAATTTTATATACGTTAGTATCTAGTCCTTTTAAATATAACGTTTTAATTTTTTTTATTTTTTGGACTGACTAATTTGCATTTGTATGGAAAGATTTATTTAGACAAATTACTAATTGAGAATGTTATTGTTGCAGAACCAGACGAATGGCGAATTTGTAGAGCTAAGTGCGCCACCAATATTTGTAACGTTAAGGAGAATTAATAGTTGAGGCGAACCTAAATGTCCCTGTTATTATTGTTATCATTTGAATAATATTTCTCTATTGAAACTTTTGTTATTTTTACTTTTTGTTTTTGGGTTCTTAGTCTTTGTTATTTTTAATGTGTGTTTATGCTCATTATGACAAAGGGTAATGGTCCATTTATTAAAAGAGGGATTTTGATAAATAATTATAGTTTGGATCATAATTATAAATGATGGCTATAATATTTTGCCCAATTATAATTCATAATAACAGTTTTAGAGAGGAAAGATATGTGCGAGATCGAGAGAGATAAGTAGTCTATATCTCAAATACAACATGTATCTCAATGAAAAATTGAGATATTCATTAAGATGCACATATTCACAATCTTCTCCCTCTTCGAAATCTGAATCTCGCTCATCTCTCTTCTCTCTCCCAATCTCATACACAGATACACATATACATAAATTAACTTTGAACTGAAACTCAAATATATATATCCAACATTTTGGACTATTTCAGTTAATTAGTAATTCTTGAGTGAGTCAATAATCCGTCATTCATTAACTCAGTCTATTTTAACGTGCCTAAATTCAATTCAACCCTTCTATTTGACACATGTTTCAATAATAAGGTCAAATTTGTCAACTTGTAGTACAAATGGTGAATCAACTTACTTCAAAATGGAAAGGCCAAAGTCATCGGTGCCCTCCTAAAAATGGAAAGGCCAAAGTCATTGGTGTCCTCCTAAAGTTGACAATAAGTTTCACTTAGACATCTCAATTAAGCGATGTTCATTTTAGACACCTCATGTAGGGTCCCGTTATATTATTTTGACATTTTTCTGACAATAAACAAAAAACTGAAGGAGAGTGTAATACACTTGTTGATGACGTGACAAACAATCAATTAAATAATTACATGTGTTATTTTCAGTTAATAATTATTTTAAAATATATTTAGTAAATAAAATAAAAATATTATTCTAAGAAACTCTTTCTTTTTCATTACACTCAAAATCTCTTTTGTGCTTTTTATATATTTTTTATTTTTTTCTTTTACTATTTTTCATATTTATTCTTTTTCTTTTTCTTTTTCTTTTTAGTGTTGTGTTTTTGGAAGAAAAGAGAGAGGAAGAAAGAAAGAGAGAATAAATATGAAATATGGGTGTTGGTATCCATTTTTCCGGCAAAAAATGGCAAAAAATGGAGAGAGGTGATGGTGATGAAGAAGAAGAAAAATGACTTAAAAACAAATTTGAATAAAGAAATTCGACCTCCATTGAATAAGTTTAAGCTTGAAAAAATGGTGGGGGATGGTGGCTTGAAAAATGGAGAAGAAGAAGAGAAAATAAAATAAAAAATGGCTAAATTAATCTTTTCACACGCTATTGTTGAGTGTATCACACTCACTTTGACATGTCAGCAAAATGTGTCAAAATGACACAACAAAACTCTACATGAGGTGTCTAAAATGAACATCGCCTAGTTGAAGTATCTAAGTGAAACTTGGTGCCAACTTTAGGAGGTCACCGATGGATTTGGCCAAACGGAAATAACCACTTTGGACATATAATAGTGAAATTATTTTCTTAATTTAGAAATTACTATTTATTTAAATAAGTATCTTTTTCGTTTTATCATTTATATTTCCTCATTGTGAGTTCAAAGTTTTCTAAAAATAATTCATCAAATGGCCAATTTTGGTGTTCTGACCTCAAAGAGCATGCCTAGACAAAATGGGTTTGGTACTTAATTCTCCAATTAATAAATTGTGATGATGACATGCTAATTACGATGTACTTATGTTAATGCATGAACTTTAATTAATCATGCTAGAATAGTCCAAAATGTTAAACATAATACTGGAAAAACAAAACAAAAAGGGTGGGGCTCTAATTATGATTCTTTACATGATTGAGTCCTCGGCATTTTATTGCCACGGATCATGGTAGAGTGATAAGTATTTTTTTTATTCATAATTAAGAAAATTGAATTCAAATTTTAAATATGAAGTCGTCTTTGATACAAAATGTTTTACTCTCAATATGTCACTTTCAAAGACTAATTCAAAGTAATCGTGTTTTAAAATAAATACTAAACACCAAATGAAAAGAAAATAGAAAGTTCCTCGCCATCTAGTGTTGGAAAAGGCAACTTATTGTCCTCTCTATCGTATTCTTCTTAGAATTAAATATATCTTGAAATTAATTTCTTCCAGTAATACTCCCTCTGTCTTAAGTTATCTATCTTGATTTTTATAATAATATTTTAAAATTATTTATCGTTTTAAATATTTGGGACAAAATTAATTATTTTTTCCATTTCACCTTTGAAAGATATTTCTTTCGTCTCAAAATATTTTGTCGTCTTTAGACCCTTTACTAAAATTATGTCTCAGAATAGTTATCATTTTAGAAGTTCACAGAGTAATTATTCAATGAAGAGAGTAAAACATAAATAAGGATGAACTAAACTCTTTTTTATTAATGTTTTCTTAAAAGGTATGTAAATGGAAACACTACAAGTATTTTGAGATGAAAATATTATTGTTGAAGAGCACAAATACCTTAATTATAGAATAATATATTATGATTATTCAACTAGCCATGAAAGATAAAATGATAAAAAAAAAAACTCTTCCTAATGAATGTATCTCAAGGGGCGTGTAAATGAGAATCAGGATAAATACTTTCCCGGTCTTATATTAGTTGATCATTTTTCTTTTTACACGTATATTAATTAAGAAATCATAAATAAGAAAATATTTTTACTAATTCAATTCTTGAAAAACTTTTTGAAAATTTTACAAACAAACGTGAATACTTTCAAAAAAGGATTAATTGCTAGGGTAATATAGAAAAAATTTAACTTTTTTGATTTAGTAAGATCGACAACTAATATGGGATAACTATTTTTAGTAAGATAATCTCAACTAAGGTGGACAACTAATACAAAATGGGGGAGTAATTTGAAACGGAGAGAACACTTTTTTTAAATTGTGCATAAATTCAATTTATGAAAAATATTTAATTGAAACTAGTTTTTTTTTCCTGGAGATTTATAGTTTTGAATACTTAATTAAAATATTTACATGTTTATAAGACTTTTGAATATTGTGATTTTAAATATATCGTAATGGATGTGATTATAAAAAACTATTGCATGATGCTCAAATTAGTGTCAAAAGAGACAAAACAAATTTCTTTTTTTAGAAAAATAATAACAATGCATCAAATAATTCTGAGTTCTGTCATAATATTAAACGTTTTAAATCAAATGTTTTTTTGTCACAAAAGATTCCCATAAAGTTACTAATTAAAAATTAAGTAAAGGTAAGCAAAGGAACATAAGAAGAAACAAATCAAAAACTAATTATATTAAGGTTGGGTATCATATTATAATGTGTGCAGAGAATATACGAAGCATATTATGAATTTTGGATTAGTATCGATCCTCACTGGAATTTATAATTAATTAGACATGTATAATTTAATTAAGCTGACTTTTGATGAGACACTAAAAAGTTATGACGTAGTCATGAAGGTACATATCATCATTCACTTAATACAAATATTAAATGAAAAATGATTTAAAATATTTCTAGTGTGAAAAATCCTTTAGGCCGGAAAATTTGGCCAGAATGGTAAAATAACTGTAACGACCTAATTCCGTAGTTAGGGAAAAGCCAATGGGGAAAGAATTGGGGTCAGAAAACTTTTTGGCAGTAACTTGGGATTTCATGTGAGTCTAGGGAAATCTGGTAATGATTGGGCGATTTAATTATGATTTTAATTACATGAGAAGTTAGCTAAGACGTTAAGGAATCCGTACGACTTTACGGAATTGAATTCGGGTGAGTAGAACTTCTGAAACTGATCTTGGCGTGAACAGGTAGTTTTTGAGTGTCGTTGGTTGAATGTGTGTTGTGAAATGGGGGTATTGGAATTATTAATTTTGCTCATTGTTCCGTTCAAGCTGCTATAGTGATATTTTCTGCCACTAGGGCTGGGACGCTGTAGCGGGGTGAGGTTGTTGTGGCGGGACAGACGCGACTTAAAGTCAGAAATAAACCCTAAAAATATTTTATTCTGTAATTTTCGAACTTGAGAGCTAAGGAACGAACCCAGGGATTTTCTTGACAGTTTTCCACCATTCTTGAGGCTAAATGTAAGATTTTCACTACCCGAATCCGTTTTCGATCCGTAGAATGTAAATTCATAGGTAATTATTGTTGGGGAAGGGTTTTGATCTGAAACTAGTGGTGGAAAAAGCCCTAAATTGGGTATTAGGTTCTTGGGTTTGGTCTAGGGTTATTGTGTTTGTTATAATCCGGATAATAAGACCTTTGATTATTGATCCTTGCGTTAATTGTATATTTTTAGACCACGAACAAACGAGAAGAATCCGGAAAGAAAGATTCAAGTGCCTTAGGGGATTCAAGCTTGGATTCGAGGTAGGTTATGGTTGTGATTCCATGTTGGTGTGATATAGGTTTGTAATTGCTCATTATAATGCATGTATGTATGCGAATGTTGCAATATTGATCACCCTAATCGTAACTGAGGATAATTGACTAATTGTATGCCATGAATCACCTCTTGTTGTATGATTGTGAGAATATACACTGTGATTGTGGTTTGTTGATTGGATCGATTGCCACATTCCGGCATAAACATGGGATCGGTTGCCACGTTCCGACATAAACATTGGATCAGTTGCCACGTTTCGACATAAACATGGGATCGATTGCCACATTTCGATATAAACATTGGATCGGGTACCACGTTCCGATATGCTAACAGTTTGGGTGTGGGTTCCATGAGAGGACCATTGAATTGAGTTCCGTGAGAGGACCATTGAATTGTGTTGTGTATCTACTTGTGATGATTATGTTCATATCTAATGATAGTTGATATTGGTAGACTGTATGTTGCTCTAAATTGATAACCAATGTGTATTATTGAGAATGTGGATGCTATATTGATCCTGAAAAGGTGACTAATATTGTATATGTTCGGTATATGCTTGTTTTATAATGTTGTGGTTACTTGTATGTGTTTCACTTATTGGGATAGCCGCGTGATCCTACAAGTACACTATGGTTGTGTACTGATATTGCACTTGCTTGTTCTTTGTTGAGTACAAGGCATCTTAAGGCGGCTATTAATAGACCTCAGCTAAGTGACTATTGAGCGTGACCGGATTCAAGGGTGAGCCAGTTCTTTCAGGCTGCCATGGATCTTTCTTGTTTAAGTCCACTCTTTTCGGACTCAGACTATTTGTTTAAGGTGTTGTTTAGTTTTGGAGTTGTACCCCTTGTTCTTAGACTTGTCGTTAGTAGAGTTTTGGTACATTGACTTTCAGGTTCTAGGGGTCGTTCTTCCACATTAGTTTGATTAAGTTATTTGTTTAAACCTTTGGAGTTTATGAGAACTCCGTATATTTATAGTCATATAAACCTTCTTTTGAATCTTTAAATGCCTTAGTTTTCATAAAATTTGTTTGTTTGGGTTGTAGTAATGGTTCTACCACCTGAGGGTTAGTGTGAGTGTCAATCACGACGGTTAGGGGTCGTGATAATAACATATTTCACACTATGCTATTTTACCTTTTTGAACATTTTTACCTTTTTAACTTTAATACTTTTTAATTAAAAATGGAAAAAAGAACAGTTTATTTTAAAATAAAAAGGATATTATAGACTTTTTAAATTTCTGGCCAAATTATGACCAAATTTTCTGGCTATTTAGCATTACCCAATTTTTATTTATTTAAAATCGTCTTCGTCCATTTATTGGAACATAATTGATCTTATTCTTGGTTTTTGGACTAGAAGTGTCCCTTCCTCCCTCTAGGGATAGACATAGTTTGTACCAATTCGAAATTCAAAAACAGTGATAAATAATGATTAGTGAATATGTAAAATTTGATTAAATATATTATTATTTTTATGACAAGGGAAATTCGCAGTTGCTTGCTGCTCCTATGCAATAGCTTGCAAACTACACAAAAGAGGTGCGACGAGCTCGATCCAAAAGGCAAACTCCTTGCTTTCGCTGGCAAGGGATTTCGAACTTGAGACCATCAACATGGAAGTCCCAATCTCAACCCACAAGGTCACCCCGAAGGGTAATTTGATTAAATATTTTAAAAAGAAATTTAAATGATATTCAAACCACACGATATTCTCAAATAATAAATATGCAATACTATGACTTATTATTTGAGTTACGTTCATCTTTTTTTATAGATGGAATTTTTTTTAAATCAAAATATCTTTCATTTACGAAGAATTATGAGGGTCAATATAGTAAACTAAGAAATTTATATAAAAATTGTTAGACGTGTTTAAGACATACAATCGAACACTTACAGGCTACAACATAAACCTCATAAAACTAAACCCCACATATAAGCCTCGATGTATACCTTTTGCCAGTGTCTTGCCCCGACGCGAATTCCAAAACAGCCATTTAAAATACTTTATATAACATCAAATAAATAAATAAAAATTAATAATATTTTAATAATATTACTCATAGATCATTTTGTTCTAGATGTCAGCCCAAATTTCAGTGGCGGAAATGGATTAAACTAAGCTACACATATCGAATATTCAACCTAAATTAAAACGATTATAATTTCACAAGCTAATTTTACACATCTATTCAAAATCTTTCATCCGTGGACTTATGGCCGGCAAACTTAATTAATTTTTGAGTATAAGACAAAAATCACCTTTTGGAGTTTCTCTTCATTTGGTGTCATTTTCCCATGGAAGTAATTTAATTTGTTATTAGTAAATTAATAATCTGGTTGTTTTCTTGACGTAAAGTGTTAAAAGGCGTAATTATGAACCATTCAATAATCAATTAGTTGTGAGGGTCACATCTAACCTACGTTTAAACTTTTTTGATTAAATAAAAAGAATAGATTTGTTGCATTATCAAGAAGCATGCAATATTATTCCATTTACTAATGGCTAATATAATACAACCAGTCATTTTCACTTTTAAGCAAAATGTACATCTCTTTGACCCAAAAATAATATATGAAATAAAAAGAAATTGCTTTAATATAATATTCAAATCGAAAAGAGTCTCAACTTTTCGTAAAATAATCTCATAATATATATTTATCTTATTTTAAAAGTATTTATTAAATGAATAATTTTTTAATAATATGAATTAATCTGAAGAAACTAATATAAAGAGGGACACAATTATCAAATTATAATTAATCTATATTTATTTTAAATAGATTTAAAGAATATTGGTTATAAAAAGAATCAAAATAAGGGAAATAGACGTAATATCGTAAACCATAGGGATGTGAAAGTTAAGAAACCTCGAGGGAGGTGTTGAAATTATTCCTTTATTAAAAAAAAGACTCACCACTTTAATTTATTTATTATTTTAAAAAAATCACGTTCCACATGAAGAAATTGTTTGTACCATATGAAAAAATTACATTAAAGAATAACTAATTACTACTACTTGTTGATTTAATGGATTATAAGAATATGTATATTTAAAAAGTTGTACAAGCATGTAATCACAAGCATTTATTTATAAAAAAAATTCTGAAGATATGTGATTATCAATACGTTGCCTTAATATGTTCCGACACCTTATTTTATGAACTATATTGTTTATTTGATAAGATTGTATAAGAACTTTGAAAGTTTTGATAGTTTTCCCAATCGATAAATAATCCATATTGCATGTCCCAATAAAATTTCTATTTCAAATCAACCTGATTTCTGATTATGTTTAAACCGATCTAATATTCCTTTCCTCTAAGACGAGCAAATAAGACAAAAACTACCTTTTGAGAACCTTTCCCATGAGGTTGTCCTTTTCTTAAACGACATATATTAATTTTAGTATATATATATATCCAATTGGTACAAAATTAAGAAGACGAATTAAATACTTTATTTAGGCTGTGCTTTCTAATTCATACACCATTAAAAGCTCTCTTCATGTTTAGTTTACTTCCATGACTCATATATATATATGGAGGTGGTGTGGTTTGTTGTTACATTATCTCAACTTTGAGAACAAATGTTGCATTTGAGGTTCATGTCATGATTATAACTTTGTTAGATTTAATTTCTACTTCTTATATCTTTCTTTTCATCTCATTTAAATGATATTTACCTTTCTAATTATATTTATATTAGTTGCTTGAGAGTTTAGAAATCACTTCACTAATTGCATATATTTCCCTTCTTGCAAATGTGATGCAATATGGTCATACTTGTTGCACTCAAAGCATTATGGTCCGAACTTTTGAGATGAACTCCGAAGACAAAATTTATATATAGATACCTTTAGATATATGTATAGTTGTTCAACTGTGTGTTAGGGTTTTGCTCTGATTTTCTCACCTTATTTGAAGTTTATTTTTTCCTAAAAGAAAAGACAAAACATTACCATAAATGGTTTTACTTTTCCTGAAAGGAGAATATAATTTTCTTTCATATTTGGGTTATTCCTTCCTTAGAGGAAGTGTTTGGAATCCTATAAATTGAAGACCCCCTTCTCATATCAAAAACACATATAACTTCCACATGTAGACATTTAAGAGTTTTGTTTGTGGGAAGATTTAATCTCTCTACAGTTATAATATTTTACTTTATATTAGTTTTTATATATTAATATTATGTTTTTAGTATAAGTTTTTGTCATCCAATTTATCAACTCTATGATTTGCAATTGTAAGCTTCCGCATGACGCCCTAATCACTTTCGAACCCAACACTGTGCCGTATGAATCCATGATGACTTGCTAGAGTATTGATGTGTGTCACGAATCAGTTCTTTGACATGAGCATTGTCAATGTGTCAAACTTGTTTTTCTTTGGCTTCGTTTGGCTCAACGAAATACAAAGATGTTTTTTCCACCATATCTTGCTCAATATTGATAGTGTAAATAATTTTGCATAGTTAAAAGAGAATACTCTGCTAAATCTTTGAAATGATAACGTAAATATGAGGTCAAACATGGGATAAAACAAAGAGTATTAAATAAAACCTGTAACAATTACTGACTATGATTTTCATTTGACATATGGAGTAAAGACGACCTAATTGAGAAGTAACTTTCAATTTTATTATAATTATTAAATTATTATTATAATTGTCATCGCATTGAAGTAATAATAAAGTTACCTCTATGTATAGGGGCAGATCCACCCTTGGGTAAGGGGTGTTAAGCGATACCCCATCGTCGGAAAATTACATTATGTACTGATTTAATAAATGTATATACAATTATTGACACCTCTTGATACAAGTTAAAAAATTAATATATTGGTTAAGTTGTTATAAAAATTCCTTGAGATTTTTTTTTTCTTTTTTCAAACCATCTTTTTTTGAATCTGGCTAATACGGATTATTTTATACATCAAATTGTCATTTTCTTTTCTTTATAATTGTTAAGCCGGCGAAATAACACAAGAAAAGCCTTTTAGAATCTTTCCCTATCAACTATCATTAATAATAATAATAAATCAATATTTATACAAAAGAAAAAGAATGAAAAATACAGCAAGCTTATGTCTTCTTCCCATGATCTCGAGTTTCTACTAATATAGCAAATTATTTATTCTCACTAATCAGCAAATTTCTCAAGAGAAGTGAAGAAACTTATTTGTTTTGTTGATATAATCATTTATTATTCGAAATTTCTAACTCAACTAATTCAGATTTGATCCGCATAAAACTATATTTAAGAAGGAAATATTTTCTACTAATTGAGAATTTTTTTTCAAACCTTTTTATATAATCATCTAATATCTGAAATTTTTAATATAATTAATTTAAATTTACATTGTATAAAGCTATATTTAACTTATTTAAAAAGATAGCACACTCTACTAACTAATGAAACTAAATTATGGGTTAATATTGCGGATTAATCATCCAATTTTTATTTATCACATCAAAATCACTAAATTATATTTTATAAAATAGAGAGAACATTTCACTTTGTCTAAGTATCCCAAAAAGTCAATAAACTATTTCTTTTAAAATAAAAAGTTACCAATTTTATCTTAATATCACATTTGATCATTAAATCATTGAACTCACAAGATCTACACTTTATGCTAACAGTGTCATTCGCTATTATTATATATAGAGAACAAAATATTGTATTTAAGTAAATAAATGATATTGTTAAGGAGAATTTCAGTAGCTTAGTAGGTCGATTTATAGTTTTAGACTGAATTTCAATTTTAGTTCATTATACAAAATTTGTACAATTATACACATATTTATCAACTCTTATTGGGACTTGCTCTTCAAAGTCATTTTCGATTACAAGTTGTAATAGTAGTTTTTCATATATCAATCAATGTTATTTTCCTTTTGTTTCTTCCTTTTTTTCAGATTCATATTAATTGTGTTTGTTATCATGATTTTTCACGACACATGCTCATTTTAAAATTATAATATCAACTTATGAGTACTTTTAATAGTTTCAAAATTTATAGGTATAAATCATATTTTATCAAAAGTTAAATATTTCTCCCAAAATCTATATATGGTCAAATGATTGGGAAAGCTTCACCCAAAAAAATTAGTCAAAAAAATTTGAAAATCTATGATCAAACGCTAGCTAAATCTATGGTCAAATGCCAACTGAATCTATCAACAATTTTAGTCACTTTTAACGGTTTCTACACTAGATTTAAGTCCATCTTCTGCTAATACGTGATGAAAGTCATTTTTCCTTTGTCATGAAAAAACATTTTCCTTCGAAAATATTTTTTGATTATCATCAAATATCAAAATTAAAATGATTTCCTTCCCAAAAAAAAATTTCTCGTATGATTTCAATCATTTAACATACACACGCGGTCTTTCAACAATAAATTTCTCAATTTATCCTATGCTCATGTTCCACCATCTTGCTCTCTCTTTTAAAGCTTTTCAATAAAGCCTTACGATATTGACCTTCACCTTATTATGCTTAGCATTTGGCTTGGGTTTGGTGAAGTATGAGGTTAATAAGATCAACCTTGATTAGTACAGTTTGATAGTTAGAATTAGTGATTTCTTTAATAATCCAAAAACAGTTGCTCTTAGAGTTATAGAGCGAGCGGAATAAACAAGTTCAATATGCTAGATAAAAAAAACTTAGTATATGAAGCAATCACTAGAGTGAATGAGTGTAATAGACAAAAAAAGACTACTATAGAACATGATCTCCAAATCCAATACTATAGGTTCAGACCCTACAAAGCATTATATTTTTCATCTTAGATCAAATTAGAACAATATAGGTTCATTCAATTAACTTTCATAATAATTGAAATTTGACCTCCTATTCTTGTGAGTTAAATAAAGAAGAAGGTCAATAAAAATAATGTTAATCAATCAAAGATCTAACTTATCACCAAACCTCTATTGTATATATGCAATTAGAAGTAATTCCTGTCGAATTAGACTCTCCATAAAAAAATAAAGAAATTAAATACCGAAAAAAGAGAAAGTAATGCTACCTATTAATCGAATCTTTTTTCTCATTTTGTTTGAATCGAGCCAAATAAAAAATAAAATGCATTAAAAATAGAAAAAGGGTTCCAACCTTTTTTTGGTTTAAGAGCTATACTCGCCTAACGACAAATCTAGGAGGGATAAAGGTGTTCATCCGAACCCCCTCAACTTTGTATATAGATGTTATGTCCTCGAAAGCCATGACTAAAAATTGATTGAGTGGTTTAGGAGGTTCAAAATTTACCTTGAGATTGTAAATTCAGATCTCACATATTATATTTTTATTTTTTAAATCTCCTTAGTGAAATCTTGAAGTTGACGTTTATTTTTCATCTGATCATTGCTATATATTTAAATGCATCAAACTAGATAAGCACATAAAATAGAGCTCAAATACCCCTACCCAAGTTGATGCTTACTTGTAAACTTAAAATAGAAAAATGATAAAATTATTCCTACAAGGAAAATATACTCCTAAATTGTCGAGTAGTTTATGTAAATTCAAACTAAACACTAGATAACATATATAAATGAATTAAATTGTTGAATAATTAAAATAGAAGTCCCATGTGTCTTTCAAGATTGCAACGAGATCGATTATGCACTTTATATATCATTTCACAATTATGTAAAGCACCTCTTAGAAATAGGAAAGGCCATTTGTTGAATAAAGCACCTTTTCAATGACAATGTTCCTAGAAAATATAGAGAAAATGAACGAATTAACACTAATAAAAAATTATTATTTTTTAATTGAAATTTTCCATTGGAAATGTTTAGCGACTATTTTCATAGATAATTTGATTGAATCAGTGAGAAAATAAAAAATGAGTGCTATTCTCAGTATTTCAATGAGAATTTATTTTCCATCATGTGTTTTTTCCAGTGAGCTGGGATTGAAAAATCATATTTTATAACACAAATTTCTCATTGATTCATAGGAAAAAAAATCTTTATTTTTAGTAGTGATTTTGTTTTTATATAAAAATATTTTCTTGAAAAATAATATTTCTTACTTATCCTTTAGTGTCCGTTAAATCAACTAGAAAATATTATTCTAAGAATATTTATATGTAATCTAGCAAAATACTATATGGACGAGATGGAGTTACGATTGGGGTTAATAGGTGACGAGGGCTGGGACAATCAAGTAGTGAGGGTTGATTAGGATGTTGGTTGGGTGGGGAAAAGACAATGAATTGAACTTGAAATGTCATGTATGAAGCATGTTTTTCTTAGAAAGTCATATTTTTCATTTTAAAAAAAACTTATTTTTCTAGAAAAAATATTTTCCATAAATGTGAGATTCACTTAGTAAAATTGAACGTGAAGTTCTTCCTCTATCATCCAAGGTTGCAACTTGCACGTGGAATGACTTTGATATCACGATCTATATCAATCCAATCCATTAGTAATATTATTTACTTTAGATTTAGACCTTAAAACGCGTCACGTTCGAGACTTATTTTCTTATATACCTAACCCTAGGGTGTTACAAAATTATATTGATAATATAAATTATTTAAAACTAATAATGAAAAATAAAACAATGAGAAATCAAAACTGGGCGGCTACCCTCCGACGCGTGCATTTAATTTGGGCTAGAAAACATTTTTTTAAATGTAAATATTTCCATAAAAAGAAAAATATATATATAAAAAAATAAAGACTTACATTTTGGACTTGTTTCATGTGTTTTTTTTCTAAATTAAAATATTTTTATGAAGTGAACTAGTACGTCAAAACTTTTTGGTGTCTCATAAAAAGTCAATTAAATTAATTATACGTCTAATTAATTAAAAATTTCAGTGAGGATACTAATCCGAATTTTCATAATATGCTTCGTATGTTCTCAGCACACATGTACTATGATAATTAAACTTAATAAAATTTAGTTTTTGAATTGTTTCTAGTTATGTCCTTTTCTAACCTTACTTAATTTTTAATTAGTAATTTGATGGGAATATTCTTGTGTGAACAAAAAAAAAAAAAAAAAACATTAGAATTATTTGAGATAAAGCTTTTGCTATTTTTGGTTAGTTTATTACTCTTTTCACACTAATTTGGGCATCTAATCTTAATTAATGAGTTAATCCACGTGAAATTTGGGAATTTCTGGCAATAATTTCCACACTATTGTCTCATTGAGAACTTTAAAATATAATATTTTTATTATGAATTCAAGCTGATGTTATTTTTCATCAATTTTTGAAATTGTTCTTTCCAAGGGTTTATTGGAAATAAGCTCTCTACCTCTAAGATAGTACTAAAGTTTGCGTACACTTTGTTCTACGATGGATATGTTATTGTTTTATGTGTTTGGTTAACAAGAAAATGGTATATTAGTGATCTACCATTGAAAATAAAATGCACCACTTCCAACTTTAAATTTGTTGTATTAAGATCAAAGTTAATTTAATATGAGTCATTAGAAGAATTTTTTTTTTATATGAGCCACTAATTGTATTAAGATCAAAGTTAATTTTAAAATAAAAATTATTTTTGCTTAGTTAAATTAGTGTGAATCAGCCATCAGGTTGTTGAGAATGATTAATGGGTTTTTAGGCTAAAAAATTATTGAAGACGGAGTAAATATAATATTGACAAATTTTATATTTGAAAGGAAGGATAGAAATTAAAAAATAAAATTTTTATATAAGACAACTAACAAGTTCATATGTTACTCGTACTTTTGAACTTAGACTATGATGAATATGATATCAAAGCTGACTCAAAGTAGTACGATTGTGGATAAACTTCGGAGTTGAGTCACTAAGGTATTATGACGTCCACGACAATGGAGGGAGGTGGAAGACAGTAAAAAAATTTTTGACAAACTTCTAGATTGACAATTATTTTTAAAAGGGGTGCACATGAAGTAATGTTTTTTTTGTACTAGTAGTTTACCATCTGTGTATAATTTCCACTCTAAAACTCGATTAATTAAATTCACATTGAATTCATAAGACGATTTTATTTGTAATGTTCAACTTCGATATGAAGTAGAGTTGCGATGGTTAGAAATGTGTAACTAAAATAGACCTTCCCTGCAACTACATGGTATAATTAAGTGGAAATTAATAATCATATAGGTTTATATCTTAATTTTTTAATGTGCAGCATCCATTAAGAATAAAGTTGAAGTTTGACAGAAAAGATAGAATTAAGATAATATTTTTCTCATTATACCTACCAAACTAGTGATTTGGAACATAATAGAATGAAAACTATCTCTAAGATTTAATTCCCACCCTTCAACAAATATACGTTTAATTTGCTTGTTACAAAAATAATTTAAAGTTGTAGACAATGATTTTTTTAAGAATGAAAAATATTTTCTATTTTTTTTAATTTATGTTTTGATAAGAATATTTTTGTACAACTCTCTGTCCAAATTTATATTTTAAAAAATTTAACCTTAATCACAGTTAATGTATTTTTTTCAAGTGAATTTAAGTCCAATATTATATTTGACTTTCCCTAAGTTTACTTAATTTGTGAACATACCCGTTTGGATTAACATATTGTAGATAATTGTTAAGTTTTAAGGTGCTGAAAAATATTATTTAAGTGTTAAAACTAATTTTATTAATAAGTAGTTACGTATAAAGATGGAAGTATTGAAATCGATAATAAGTACTAGCTGACATGTTTGGTAAAAGTGTTTATAAGCTAATTTTAAATATTCTTAAACTTTTTACAAACAAATACAAATTTAATAGCATCTTTGTAAAGAAAATAAGTAATGACGGATATGAAATGAATATAATCAAACACGCAAATAATAAAAAAAATACATAAGTTAATTTAATCAACTTATACGCTTAGCTAAACAACTTAGTAGTCCATAATTTTTAGAGTGGTTGACCTTACGAAAAGATGCTCCTTGCTATTGGTTGAAACCTTGAGATATTATTTTGCAAATGTTTTTACTATTTCAGATGAAAAAGTCCAAAAAGATAAAAGAATATATTAACAAATTAAATGTTAGACCAATGAAGAAAATTAATTATAGTGAAAAATGTTAAAGATGGGAAAGATTATTTTTTATCTCCTAGCTAGTTACTGTTATTGGCTTGGCATGGCTGAAATAATTAGTTAAGTGGACAAGGATCAACAATTCCCATTGGTGCACAAGTAAATTTAAAACTCTTAACAACTTATAATAATTGTTAATTTAATAACCTCATGTCCCTGTGTAATTTGACCATCAAGAAGTGAGCAATGGAATCAATCAAGTTAATTTCTTGACTAATTATGGAATCAATTAATCCAAAAATAAATAAATAATGATACTAACTAGGGTTTCAATGGAGCGGTAAATATATTTTTGTTTTTAATGAGAATTCAGAGGACTCAGTTTCAAGTTCCACCGGATACAGAGTCATTTTGCATGTTAGGAGGCTCTTCACCCCTCTAATATAAGACTTTCTGACGGAAATTCAGATTTAGTCGGGTCCAATATAAATATCAAGCACCAAATAAGAAAGTAAACTAGTGATGTCTTTTTCTTTTCACCTCCCAATTAAACTTCATTTTCATGTTCTTGTTAAGGAGCAATTAAGAAATATTCAACATTTCTTAGTTTTGTCAGAAATACTCAAACCAAAGAAAAAAGGAATCTTTCTTCTTGTTTTTTTATGGAAAATATTGTGCTCCAATAAAAGCAAAAGTGGTGTGAATTATTCAAGAATTGAAATCCATTTGCTTTATAAAAAAGAAAATTAATAAATTTTATAAAATGGTTTTTTGGGATCTAGCCAATTATCTTAAATCATAGAATATCATTGAAAAATAGAAATCTTGGATTATCAAAAAGATTCCTTGCACAAACCAAAAACTAGGGAACTTGAGTATAGACACTAAAGATCCAAACTTTTGAGTTTATTCATAAATATTGAATGAATTTCTTAACATAAATACAAGATCTTGCCAAAGTTATGCTCGGGAAAGAGAAGAAAAGAACTAATGACATCATCCAATCCAATTGCTTTTCTCGAGATAGTAGTAAGAAAGCAAAATCTTTTGTCAAATCTGTAGCTAGAACTCTAACTTCCCTTTAAGTGCGAGTCTTTTGTTGAAATGAAATGACTTTTTTTTTAATCTCGCAATATATGTATGTTATATATTGAGCTAGGTTAATCCTAAAAATAAATCTAGTATAATTACTTACTTATCTATAAAATGTCTTAAAACGAAGGTGTTGTGGGTGTCAATGTTGGAGGGTGGGGGAAAAGGGGATTTAAGCCTTGAACATATTATTAATTTGTGCTTATTCAAAGTTCTTTTTTTAATTATATATATTTTATATTCCTCTATATTTTGTTACTATTATATCATGTGATGTCAATTTTTTGCAATTAAGAATTTTGAAAACCAAATAGGAAAAAAAATAATTTGAAAACTTCTTTGATGAATGTACCCTCGACACATCACATTAGGCAAAAGATTCCTTTATTATTGGCATTGAGCAATCATTTTTTTAAAAATTAATTGTTTAAAAGTGTCTACTAGGTCAAGTTGCATCTACTCCTACTTTGAAACCCTATTTTTTTAATTCCTATTAATATTAGTTTTGTGTATATATAAATCATGTTCCCTAACACTTGGAAATAGAGCTAACAAGCAACAAAAACTGTCCTAGACCTTTAGACAAAATCTCCAATTATATTCCCTCTTTTTTAAAAAAAAAATTATGGAGTGTGAAAATTTCCAACCAAATTACATTAATCCATATATTGAGTATAGCAACTTAGAGACCACATTTTCTTGGAATAATCCTAGTATTATTAACCCTCAATGTTCAATCCAAGATTTTGTAACTATTGTTAATGATGTTGACATACTAGACTATTTCCAAAATGACTTCGATTTCATCGATGGAGATGTAGACATCCCCCTTCAAAACACGCAACAAGAAATTATTCAGGGAGATACTGAACTCTCGAGAGAGAGTCAAAAATCACGTGTATGCAATCCACGTCTTGAATTCCTTCAAGATCACCTCATGGAGGAAACAAGTGTAACTGATCTTCTTCTTATGGGAGCTGAGGCTATTGAAGCTAGAAATCTTGATCTTGCTTCTATAGTTGTTTTGAGGCTTAATACAATACTTTCTAATCAAGAAAACAGAGAAAATTCCCCTGTTGAAAGATTGGCTTTGTATTTTACTCAAGCCTTGTTATGCAAGACCTTGAATAATTCATCACATGAATTGTTGAATCAAAATCAATATCAATATCAATCTGAGTTTACGTCTTCAATGACCGCGTTCCAAATGCTTCAAGAAATCTCCCCTTATGTTAAGTTTGCTCATTTCACCGCGAATCAAGCGATCCTTGAAGCAACAAAAGGGAGTCAACAAGTTCATATATTGGATTTTGACATCATGGAAGGCATTCAATGGCCTCCTTTGATGGTTGATTTGGTTGAAAGAGGAAACACAAATTCTTCTCTAAGGATCACATCACTTGTTAGTGATCATTCAAACTCATGTCATGTACAAAAGACAGGCAAAAGACTTCAAGAATTTGCTAATTCTATCAATCTTCCTTTCATGTTTGATCAAATCCTCTTAGAGGACTTGGAAAAAATACAAGTTGTTGTTGAGGGTCATAACAACTTAATAGCTAATGTTATGATCCACCAACTTCACATGCCACAAAGGGGAAGTTCACTAGTCAAGACATTTTTCAATGGACTAAGAAAATTGTCCCCTAAACTTGTTGTCTTAGTTGAAGAAGAGCTCTTCAATTTATCAAAAATCTCATCTATGTCATTTGTTGAGTTCTTTTGTGAGGCTTTACATCATTACACAACAATATATGATTCAATTCTTGGAGGTTTTGGTGGAGGATACAAGTTAGCATTAAGGGTCATTGAGAAAGAATTTTTAAGAGTTAGAATTTTGGACTCATTAAGACAATTCCCTAGTGAGAAATTAGAAAGGGAAAAATGGAGTAAAGGGCTTTATTCATTAAAAGGTTTTAGACAAATTCCAATGAGTTCAAGTAATGTGAGACAAGCTAAGCATTTGGTGAGTTTGTTTAGTGGAGGGTATTGGGTGCAAAATGAACAAAACAAATTGGCTTTGTGTTGGAAATCAAGGCCTTTGACAAGTGCTTCCATTTGGGTTCCTACATCATCAAGTTCTAGTCCTTCAAGTTCAATATCTTTTTAAAATTTTTGTAGTATAAATTTTGGAACATTAAATTTCATGGGAATTAGTTAGATTTGGAGGTTATTGAAATATTACAATGTAAATATAGTGAAGTTAGTTTTGGGAAATATTGAGTTAATGAGATTGTATTTCTTGATTATCATTCTAATTTCTAAGTGGGTTGTTAGCTTGCAATCTAGTGATATATTATGGTGTTTTTGCTACGAAGAAACATATTTTTCTCGAAAATAAACAGATCGCCTAAGGGTATGGAGTAGGGGGACAACGGCTATGGGATCCGAGTGTGTACTTGGAAAAAATAACAACAATAACAAAAATAAATCTTGTGTAGTTCACGAGTTGGAATTGAGATATATACACAATCTTAGCCTTGCCTTTGTGGAGCAGAAAGAATGTTTTCGATTGATAATCCCTCGACTCAAAAGAGGAATATTCGAAGTATGGTTGCAAGAAAATAAACAACAAATGGAGAAAGTATTTTTAATTTCTTTTTACTAATTAAACATGAGAAAATTATAAAATATTTTTCTCTGTACCGAACACACCCTTAATACTAATGTCTATTCCCTAACATTTATTTAGCATTCATGAGGTGTGTTACGAAGATCCGACTCCTCTTCATTGTAATTGTCATTTTCTCATGTACAACTGAGCAACAGTTGTCATATTAAAATTTAAAGGTCTAAATAAAATTAATTTAACAAGAACTTGGATGTTTCCATTAAATCAATAAATACAAAAAAAAATGTATTTTGAATATAGACATTTACCACTTAATCATGATTAACATGCTTTGTTTGGTGATCATGGTTAACAAGATTTCCTTGATCAACATTGGGCTAAAATTAATGGGCTTAGTTTATTTAAAACATGGGCTGGGCCAATAGGATCCTCACCTTAGAGAAAGCTAATCGGGCGAACTGCGAAGTGCACAAATATATACATACATATACATATATAAAAGAGCAAATTTTAGGAATAGCGAACATAAAATTATATTAGAGCTCTATAACTACAGTTTTGTTATTTGCGATATTTGATTTGTATAAAATCACAGCGATTGTATATGTATATCGGTTAGATAATTGTATATATGTAACTACTATGTATATGTATCAATGATTGTGTTTGTATATCTGCATAAAATTTGAATTTGTGTACAATTGAATCGAGTTAAAATATTTGTAGTTGTATACCAAATCTCTCTCTCTCGCTTTATACAAACACAAATTATATATTGTATTTTGTTTAATTTGTGTTTGTATAAAGCGAGAAAGAGAGAAAGACAAAAGAGAACTGGGCAGGGGGAAGATTTATATTTGTATAATTAGCTAGCGTTTGGTCATAGATTTCCAAATATTCTTGGCAAATATTATTTGGTGAAATTTCACTATGTGTTTGACCATAGTATTTGTGAAATATATTTCACTTTTTAGAAAAATATGATTTATACCCATAAGTTTTAAAAACTATCAAAACTAACCATAAGCTTGTATTACAAGTCAATTGGATCTTCGTTGCAACAAATAACAAGTAGTGTCCATGCCACTAGAGCAATGTGATAGTTTGGAGTGAGTGCAACAAGCATCATTCCATACATCGTGAAGTAGACAAAGCACATGACTTTGCTACCTTGAGTCGATTGTTCATCATTTTCATCAACAACCATATCATCACTTTCATATTCACTGAATATTTCATCACTACTTTGGTATTCACGTAAAAAATTATGTAATACAACGCAAACAACTACTATAGAGGGTGTTTTTGTAAAAGATAAAAGTTTGGTATAAAATTTCAATTTTCAAAAGATCCCAAATAATGAGATTTGGCCCAAATACTAGTATTTGGAAATTTGGGATATTTGCCAAATAATGACAAATTGTATGGACAAACACTATTTGCCAAATTTTGCCCCAAATATTATTTGGGAAATCTATGGCCAAATGTTAAATAAGTGTGTAGGATGAACAAATATATATTTGTATTTGTATATACAGTTCTCTTTCGCTTTATACAAACACAATTTATATATTTGTGTTTGTATAAAGTGAAAGAGGCGAGCCAAAGAGTGACGAGCGAGATTCAGGAGAGAGACGAATGACAAAAAGTTGATTTACCATTTTTCTCATATTATTTGTGTACCTTGGTGGTCGATGAAGAAACAAAACTAGCTTGGATCTTATACATATATTTTCTAGATAGTGATTGCCCGCTTATAGTCAAAGTTCATTAAAATGTACTAGTCGTGAAATTTATCTCTTGGGAGTCATCAGTTAGGTGGAGATTTGGTGTTTATTCGTAGTCATTTATCACATTATTATTTCTCATTTGCTATATATGCCATATTTTTTGTTTAGTAGATATTAGTATAAAATAGAAAAATATTGAACAACCTTTAAACATGAAGGACTATTTTGTATATAAATATTTTTCCCACATGATTCTCATTTATCTCTTCCTTTACTTTTTCTAATAATTTTATGCACCACCTACTTCTACGAATAGTATAAACAGCGGTAGAATCTGTCTATCGGAGAAGAGAAAATTGAGCTCCCGGCCGCCTCCTCTCTCACCGCCGCACACACAGTGTTTCCAGGTACATTAACCCTATAATTGTCTTCTTCTTCGGAAATTTATTTTTAGGGATTTGCGCCTAATCGTTAAATAAAGGTATGCGGATTTCAGTGTATTTGAACTGATTATTGTATGTTGTTGGTAGTTATATGTTCAGTTTTAATTGTATGAAATGTCTCTGATTCTACTGCTATTACCTGTTTGATGAAATGCCAATTAGAGACCGATTTAGACAGTATATGCTAAGTTTTGTTGTGGATTTTGAATTACATATATTAGGTTAGTAGCTCATTCGTTCGAGTCTTGAGGACAATAATCTTGAAAAAACATAATCAGTTATGGTATAGATAGCTTGGGCAGTAGAGGTAGGTGAAGGGGATTTGCTCAAGAGTTACCTTCTTTTGTCATTCTTGTGCACTATTGTTTCAACAAATATGCCCACTATTGCAATTTGGAAAGAAATGAAGCCAAAAGCTGCTTTCAGTCCCAAAATTCGATGAGCTCGACACTTGTAGATAAGAAACATGCTTGGACGCATTTGTGGGTTGTAACAAGCTGTTTGGTAGATGAGTTGAGGTGCACCCAAACTGGCATGAACACCACTCTCAAACCAAGAGTTTGAAAGAAGAGCAATGTAATACTCTAACTCATAACTTCCCCCACGTTGTTTTCTGAAAAGAGAATGATCTCCTTTCCTACTATCTTGTTTACTTCTTTTAACCAGCCAATAAACAAAAAAATTTCTCTTTTACGTCTTTCCCAAATCCCCCTCTTTAAATTACTTTCTCCATTACATATCTTCCATTCAACTATCCCTTCTCTTTTCCCGTCTTCCTTCCCTATTTCACAACAATGCATAAGGTGTAAGAAATGAAGATTAAACTAAATGGTTAAAATGCATATCACCCAAGAATTCAACATTTTAACTACTTTGATAAGAAACTTTGATTCACATAACTCATAAGATAGCACCAACATCCTTAAGACATGCTAATGCATAACAAAATACTTTTGTCCAGGCAACTGACTTATAGTACTTCTAAACTCCTTTCACTGATCATACACAAAAAATGACAAATGACACCGACACTAGTTGTACGAATTTTTCAAAAATGTTATTATATCTATGTCGCATCTTCTAAGATAACATTACCATTGAAGGATCAAACACTTACCCATCGACAATTTTAAAAAATCCGAAGAATACATGATTCTAGTAATTGTTAGTGAGATCCCTTTTAGATTTGGTTCAAACTTAATTAGCCCAGGCTTTTAGGTTTCGTTTGAATTGAAGACAAGTTATGTTATTAGTTATGATGGGTTTAGTTATCTGGGTACTAAGGATTTGATTTATTGTATTAAAAATAACTTTTACTTACATGATTTCTAAGAAGCAATTATTTATTTATAAAAATACAATTTACCGTGAAAAAAAGATTTGAGGGACCTCAAGTTATTTTTATCATTTCATTATTTTATTTCATGATAATTTATTTCAAGATCAATAACCAAGCAAGAGTTAAAGACAATTCTAAATTTTTATTTCAAGACCATTTATAATTTAAAATTTTGAATAATGTGCTTATTTTAATTTACATTCAAATAAAAATAAATCAAACCCATCATAACATCTCAGAGTGTTCACCCGAACCTCCTTGGACAACCTTTAAACATGAAGGACTATTTTGTATATATTTTTCCCACATGAATCTCATTTATCTCTTCTTTTACTTTGTCTAATAATTTAGGCACCACCTACTACTACTACTAAACACAAATGATATAAACAACGGATTTTTTTTTAGAATCTGTCTATCGGAGAAGAGAAAATTGAGCTCGCATTTCTAGACAGCCACCTCCTCTCTTTCATGGTCGCGCACACACAGACACACTGTTTCCAGGTACATTAACCCTTTAAATGTCTTCTTCTTCTGGAATTTATTTTTAGGGATTTGCGCCTAATCGCGAAATATAGATATGCAGATTTCAATGTATTTGAACAGATTATTGTATGATGTTTAAGTTTCTGATTGACAAGTTATATGTTCAGTTTTAATTGTATGAAATGGCTCTGATTCTACTGCTATTACCTATTTGATGAAATGCCAATTAGAGACCGATTTAGCCAGTATATGCTGAGTCTTGTTGTGAATTTTGAATTACATATGAGTTGTTTTAATCTATTGGTTTAGTAGCTTACTTTTGCTCCCTCTGCTTTAATTTGTTTGTGTTACTTTCCTTTTTATAACTTTGTGACAATTAAGAAACTTTGCTCTTATTGATGAACCTAGAGGGTTTCATTGGTATTTTTTGAATTTTATTAGAGTATCTTATGTATCTAATTTGATTGATTTCTTCCCAATTATGTTTTGAGGCTTTCTCAAATATGCTGGTTTTCAAGTATATTTTTCTTATGTGGGATATTTTTGAGGTTCAAGTGCTAACTGATGGCTTGTTTTGGTTGCTGGTTTCTTTGACGCATTGACCCCATTAAACGAACGGTCTTTAAGAACTTGTAGTGTTACACTTCCGCTGCTATTTAGACTCAATAGAGAAGGGGAGGAAGTAAAGGAATAGAGGATGTTGGCTGCTAAAACCCTCCCACTCTCTTCCCCAGTCACCAAAGTATCCAACTTTCCAGATTCCAGTCTCATTTTTCCGAAATCCATTCCAGCTATCAAAGCCAATCGAAACATTCTTAGCAACCCTTTTCAGGCCTCATGCCTCAAAACTTCCTTGGAATCCGTCATTGCACCTGATACTCAATCTTATCCTGGAGCAACCCGAGTGAAAATCCTTTCTGAAGCACTACCATTTATTCAAAAATTTCGAGGCAAGACTATTGTAGTGAAATATGGAGGAGCTGCGATGAAATCTGAGGCACTTCAGGCCTCTGTTATTGCTGATCTTGTCCTTCTTTCCTGTGTTGGTATGCGCATTGTCTTTGTCCATGGGGGTGGTCCTGAAATCAACCAATGGCTTGGTAAATTGGGTATCAAACCCAACTTTTTGAATGGCCTTCGTGTCACTGATGCCTCAACCATGGAGATTGTATCAATGGTCTTGGTGGGTAAAGTCAACAAACATTTGGTTTCCTTGATTAACAAGGCTGGGGCAACTGCAGTGGGGTTATCAGGAATTGATGGCCACCTTTTAACTGCACGTCCTTCCCCCAACTCTGAACAACTTGGTTTTGTTGGTGACATTGCTAGTGTGGACCCTAGTGTACTGCGTCCTCTCATTGACAATTACCATATCCCAGTGATTGCGTCTGTTGCAGCTGATAAGAGGGGTCAATCCTACAATATTAATGCAGACACAGCAGCAGGTGAGTTGGCAGCCGCTCTTGGAGCTGAAAAGCTACTCTTGTTGACAGATGTGGCTGGAATTCTGGAAGACCGTAATGATCCTGGGAGTTTGGTGAAGCAGATTGACATAAAAGGAGTGAAGAAGATGACAGATGATGGCAAGATTGCCGGTGGGATGATCCCCAAGGTGAATTGTTGTGTGAGGTCTTTGGCTCAAGGGGTGAAGACTGCAAGTATTATCGATGGAAGGCTGCAACATTCCTTACTTCTTGAGATTCTCACTGATGAAGGTGCTGGAACAATGATCACTGGCTAGATAAAAACTATTGTGAGTTGATCAACTATTTTATTAAGTTTCAAATGGTTTAGCAAGATAAGCTTTCTCAAAGCTCTAGAACCTTAATGGTTCTCTCTTATCAATATGTTGTCACTCTGCTACAAAATTTTGGTAGACAGACTGAATTCTGTTGTATTCTGTATGATAATGGTCCCATCCTAATGGTTTTTCTTGTATGAATAAAGATCAAGTGGGTATTACTAGCACAGTCACTTTGTGAAAATTTTCCAATTCCTGATAAATGTGAAAACTGATGTTTGAATGTATATACTCTTCCTGAAGGCATTATTTTCTTCAACATTCCACTCAGATAGGACTTTCAATGGAACTGCAGAACTAGACATGCTTAGGATTGATGGTGAACTTTGCCCTCTTGGAGCATATTTACTAATCCTTTTCTCTCTTCAGCTTTGGATGACTTAATTCTTCCTGGTGTGTACAATGATACAGGCCAAACTACTTTAGAAAGTTTGGAATATCTAACTAGTTGTGGATTGTTAGAAATGAAGATATCCGGGACTAGGTAGGAGTGACTTCAATGGAGGACAAAATGCGAGAGGCAAGATTGAAATAGTTTGGGCATGTGAAGAGGAGATGCCTGGAGGTGTGAGAGGTTGGCTATGGATGGTTATGAGGGAGAAGTAGACTGAATAAGTATTAGGGAGAGATGATTATACATGATATGACACAATTTCAACTTTTTGTTTAACTTTCTTAAAAACACAATATCTTTGTCTTCTTACGAGTAATTCTCATGTCTATGTTTATCCGAATACATGAATCGAAATATCTAGCTGATCTAATAGCTTATATAGCGTTACACCCGCCCTTACAGATCCCTCCGCTTGTGGTTTGTAACAAGTTGTTTCGTAAATGAGTCGAGGTGCACCCAAACTGGCATATGAGCACCCAAGCTGTAACAAGCTATCTTATTTAGTACTCCTCCGTCCCAATTTATATGACTTCCTTTCTTTTTTAGTCAGTTTCAAAAAAAGTTACACATTTTTATATTAACAAGTTAATATTTATTTTACCTTTATTGAAATGATTTGTAGTCACACAAATTTTTATCATTTATTTTAAACCACAAATTTTAAAAGTCTTTTTTTCTGTTTCGAGTCAAACTATTTCACATAAAATGGGACGGAATGAGTACCTCTTTGAACCAAACAAGAAACAAATAGTTTTTCCTTCCCAAATCCCCTACTATATACTTTCTCCATCACGTATCTTGATCCATTCAACTTTCCCTTCTCCTTTTCACCGTCTTCCTTCCCCTATTTCACAACAAAGCATTAGGTGTAAGACACTAGAATGAAGATTAAACTAAATGGTTAAAATTCAACATTTAAATACTTTGATAAGAAGCTTTGATTCATTTTGTTTTCACACTAATACCATTTGTTTATCTTTCTTTTCCTCTATTTTTTTTTCCAACTAACTAATCTGGATCGGGAAGTCCTATTTTAATAAAGGATAAACCAACTCCACACCAAAGGCACCTCCATATCCGAGACTGATTAAAAATGAAGGAATACTAATATACTTTTTTTTTACCTTGCAAATTTTACTTTGAAGCATATTTTTTCTTTTCATCAATACCAAATTCGATTTAAAAAAAAAAAAGCTTATTGATTTTAACCTAAGCTACTAAATTCAATCAAATATGCACTATTAGAAATAAAGATTTTTCTCACCATAAATTAATTAAAAAATTTCCACTATAGAACGTGATTTCTTAATCATGAAAAGTAAGAAAGACGTAGACTAAGTCAATGCATACAATTCCTATTGACCGAAAAGTAAGAAGACTTGAAAGGCTCCAAAAATTGCACAATTAATTTCTACCAAAATTTTTGTCCACATTAACTCCTGTCAATTTAAAGATATCCAACTGTAAAAATTTTAAAACTTTTTTTTTTTTAATCTTCCTTTTTACAAATTTATGCTACTAGATAGTAAATGTAGTGTTTTTATTAATTAGTCTCTAAGAATGTGCGTAGCACATTTGTTCAAGAAATCACATAAAATATTTAAGTTATAAATCACATATGAGTTGATTTTTCATATATAAATAGGAGATGGTTTATAAAGTAACTATATAGTAAGGATGATAATTTTTAAAAACTAACATATTATATGATGTGATTAAATATATGCTTCTCTGTACAAATAAAACATGTATCATTAAAAAACTATAATTTCTTTTATATAATTACGTATAAGAAGTTGTAGGGGAATGAAATTTATTTTATGTATAAGTAGTATAGAAATTTGAACAACATATGCCTTCTTATGATGTTTAGTGAATCATTATTAATTTAATGGAATATATCTATATATTATAGTATCACGATTAGTTCAGTCATTTAATAAAATCACTTTATAAGCAAATAAGAAGAACAATTTCAAATTCATGTTCCATATTACATAAAATTTGCTAAAAAAAAATTAATAAATGCTAAAACTTCTTTTTCCAGACATAATACCAAAAATAAGAAATTTTAAAATTTCACAGAGAAAGAAAATTTTAGTTATAAAATATAACAAAAATACAAAATACATCAGTAATATTTAATATCGTGTTTTTCCTTCTTTTTACTTCAACTTTTTCTTCAATTCTTCCTCTTCCGCATTGAGAATAGTTAGTTACAAATCACATATGAATTGATCTTCATTTCATATATAAATAAGAGATGGTTTATAAAGTAACTGTAGTAAGAATAATAATTTTTAAAAATGAACAAAACATTCACAAATTATCAATTATTCAATTACTACGGTCCTACCAATTTGTTGTAAAGAATAAAAATCTTAAATTTCTAAAAAAAAAATTACATGACAAACACGTAGATGAATGTCATCTCAAATAGAAAATTGCTCTTTCTTCTTTATATCGATTATCCAAGAAAGAATTGGTACATCGATCATCAAAGAGAATCAAGTTGGGATGAATACACTTAGTAGAAATATTAAAAAACATATGTATCTTTATATATGAAATTTGTATGTATTATTTTTTTTTAATGGCACCTTTTCAAATTATTTACTTCAATATTAAACAATAGTCTGTTTAGAAGGGAAAATGTAGTTATTTTAGAGGAAAAAATCCGGTTACATTATTTTATCAATCAAAACTTTTCAAATTCTTCCATTATGAGATTTATGATAATGATTAAAAGCAATATTAATGTACTCATTTATCAATAAAATAATAATTTAATTATTAAAGGACTTCAAATTCTCCTACTACGTAAATAAAATATTAGTATTTGATTAGATATTTAATTTAGTAGAGGGACAAATGATAATCCAACTTTTCACTTTGAAGCTTATCACTTTTAATAATATATGATGATGATATGATAATAAAATAAAATCCTTATTGTGAATAAGTCCAAGCAAAGGGGCTAGGCTAACGAAAATAAGAGGTAAAGAAAACAAAGTATTCTATGATCATCACAAAGTTTATAATACACTCTATAAGATGATATTACAAATGAGGATGCTTAAATAATGTAAAAAACATAAACATCAAGAAGAAGGTTGAGTTATCTTACCTCAAACATCCTTATTATATACCGTGGCGGAGCCAGAATTTTCAATAAGGCGGTGCAAAATCTAAAAAAATAGACACACGAAGTAGCCGAAGGAGATTTGACATCTACTATATATACCTAAAAAATTATTTTAACCATGTATAAATGATATAATTTTCCGCCGAAGATAAACTCGTAACTGTAAGGTGACTCCGCCCCTGATTATATATGTATGAATTAAAAAAGATAATTTATCCGTCTTTTAGACGAGTACCTCAAAATTGACAGGACTGAATAATTTCCAAGTCTCCTATGTAACGCGTCTTTTACTTAATTGCCATGAATTGACTTGTCCTACAGTAGCTCAAGTCTTTGGATCCTTCCAAGTTGTTATTATAAACTGAATTGTGTATCAATTTTGTGACAAATCAAAGTAAAAAAAAAAAGAGAAGAAAAGCTAAAATCTATGGCTGTTTTGCTATGGTTATTAATATTATCTGCATTTCATGCGGTAGCACTAGCACAACAAAGGCAGTTCAATATAACTCTTGGCTCTTCTCTAACACCTACTACCAATTCATCATGGTTTTCGCCGTCCAGGCGCTTTGCCTTTGGGTTTTATGAACAAAACAATGGCTATGCTGTTGGAATCTTAATTGCCGGTATGCCTAAGAAGACAGCAGTGTGGACAGCAAATAGGAACAGTCCTGTTGTCCCGAGCAATGCTGTCTTGCTCTTAACTAATGATGGAAGGCTCATTGTACAAGTAGGAGACCAAGAAATCACTGTCGTAAATCTCTCTGGTCAAGTCATTGCTTCAGCTTCCATGCTGGATACTGGCAACTTTGTGCTCTATAATTCTGATCACAGTATCATATGGCGAAGCTTTGACAATCCAACAAACACCCTTTTACCAGGTCAGCATATATCAGCTGGACAAGAGCTGTTCTCGAGTGCCTCGGAAGCAGATGACTCATTAGGGATTTTCCGTCTCAAAATGCAAGATGATGGGAACCTCGTTCAGTACCCTGTCAATACACCAGATAGTGCCCCATATTCTTACTACTCAACAGGCACTAATGGAGTAGGGAATAATGTTACACTGAATCTTGATGATGACGGCCTCCTCTACTTGCTCAATTCCACTAATAGTCTAAGAAATCTAACCAGAGGAGGCTACCCTAGAGAAAGGACCATTATCTATATGCTGAAAATTGATGCTGATGGTATACTTAGAGTTTATTCACATTCTCTGAACCAACAGAACAGCTCCGTGATATGGTCATCAACAGATGATAGGTGTAATCCAAAAGGCCTTTGTGGGCTTAATGGTTTTTGCACCAATATAGATGATCAAGCTAAATGTTTGTGTCTTCCGGGATTTGATTTTGTAATGCCAGGAAATTGGAGCGCAGGCTGTGTAAGGAATTTCACCGCAGAAACCTGTCTGTTAAAGGAGAGCACTTCCAAATACTATGCCATGAGAACAGTTGAAAACACAGGATGGGAAGATAGCACTTATGTTGTTTTGGCCGGATCGACCAAGGAAGATTGTGAACAAGCCTGTCTACAGGATTGTAACTGTGAGGCTGCTCTGTTCAAAGACAGAGAGTGTAGAAAGCAAAGGCTGCCTCTGAGGTATGGAAGGAGAGACTTGGGTAATTCTAATTTAGTATTGGTCAAGGTGGGCACTAATTTCATACCCAACGAAGGGGTACCTTATCAGACGATTGAAGAAACAAAAGGCAAAAAGCTAAGGATAGACATCCTAATTGCCGGCATTACATTGGCTGTTTTTGCTTTGTTGGTGTTAGGCATCTCCGGATTCCTCATTCACAGAAATCATGTCTGGACTTACAGAAAAATCCAGGAGAGTAGAAGTGTTCAGTTATGTGAGGATGTTGCTCCACGAGCATTTTCCTATGCAGAACTAGAGCAGGCAACCAGTGGTTTCAAAGAAGCGTTAGGGAGGGGAGCATTTGGAACAGTATTTAAAGGAATTTTGGCAGAAGACCAGAAAGTGATAGCTGTTAAGAGACTAGACAAAGAATTAGTAGAAGGGGAAACAGAGTTCCAAACTGAAATAAAAATCATTGGAAGGACACATCACCGAAATCTCGTCCGCCTCCTTGGTTATTGCCTGGAGGGATCAATAAGGCTTCTGGTGTATGAGTACATGACCAATGGGTCACTTGCGGACATACTTTTTACAACAGAAAAACAGCCCACGTGGGAGGAAAGCTGTGGCATCGCTCGAGATATTGCAAGGGGTCTCCTATATTTGCATGACGAGTGTGACACACAAATCATCCATTGTGATATAAAGCCTCAGAACATACTCATGGATGATCAATACAGTGCAAAAATATCTGACTTTGGAATGGCCAAGCTCTTAAAGAAAGACCAAACAAGAACCTACACAGGGATAAGAGGGACCAGAGGCTATGTTGCACCAGAATGGCACCGGAAACTACCAGTGACAGTGAAAGCAGACGTTTACAGTTTTGGTGTCGTCCTATTGGAATTGATCTGTAGGCGGAAGTGTGTTGATATGAGCCTTGATGAAAATGAGTCAATTCTTGAATACTGGGTCTACGATTGCTTTGGTGCAGGAGAGCTAGATAAACTAGTCGGGGACGAGGAGGTTGATAGAAGACAATTCGAGAGAATGGTGAAAATAAGCATCTGGTGCATTCAAGACGAACCATCACTTCGCCCTTCAATGAAGAAAGTTCTACTGATGCTGGAAGGGACAGTAGAAATTCCAGTGCCTCCTAGTCCTACTTCTTTTTTAAGTGCCATATAGTTTTGAACTTCTTCACTTTATGGTTTTTGTACTTCAAGTTTCAAGTATTCCAACTTCCCCATAGAGAGCAGAGTACTTTATCATCCATACTTGAGCTAAATAAAATATAGTTCTATCAAATTTCTACATCATTCTCTGCCTCTTGTAGCCACCAGTTAACAGAACTGCATGGATTTATCTTCTGCTGTAGTGAACGAAGGCTTATTCCCATTTTGAGTGTTGTCCATATTAGCACTCCTCTTCAAATTTACATGTAGTACAATGAAACTATATTTTGTAAATACTAATTTAGGAGACTTACGGGTTTCTCCATAGTGGAAGCAAATCTGCAACAATCACAAGTCGTGTCACCTATAGTCGGGAGTCCTCACAAAGCAGATGAACTCCTTTGTCTATAGTCTAGATAACCTTCACAGATGGAGAGAGTGTTCTCTTTTGTCCATTCTTTAAACAAACAAAAAAACTGTTGGAAGCAATTTAGTGAACCGATTAAAATAAGGTGCTTAAGTCCACCTTTAAATAAAAGAAACATATTACAAAATAAATAAGACTGCGTAGATCAAAGGTAGAACTCATCACTATTAACGGAATTTTACCAAATCACCACCATAATACTGATTTTTTGCCAAAAGAACTATTGGGTTGTCAAACTGTCAAACATGCCTTCTTTTTTCCCTGTACCTGCATAGCAGGGTGTGTTTGTGAGTGCGTGTGTGTGTGTGTTGAGTTAACAATGTATCTGGAGGAGTGAGGATCACCAACACATTTATCAGCTAATATTTATTTATTTAGTTTGCAGCAAAAACAATAGAATATAACACATCGCGAGGTCTCTAACAGAGGTAAAACTATAACAAAAACACTAGAAGTCTTGAAATAAAACAAAGCAAACGTTGATACAGCCATCAAGAAATCAGCATTAGAACGCATGAAGTTCAGAAGTTTCCACCACGAAGCCTGAGGACAAGATGAAGAGTAGACTCTTTGTGGATATTGTAGTCTGCAAGGGTGCGGCCATCCTCAAGCTGCTTACCAGCAAAGATGAGCCTCTGTTGATCTGGTGGAATCCCTCGTTGTCCTGTATCTTTGCTTTCACATTGTCAATAGTATCAGAGCTCTCCACCTCCATTGTGATTGTCTTCCCAATCAGAGTCTTCACAAAGATCTGCATCCCTCCTCTCAAACGCAACACCAAATGGAGAGTTAACTCCTTCTGGATGTTATAGTCTGCAAGGTTCCTCCCATCCTCAAGTTATTTACCAGCAAAAATCAAATGCTACTGGTCAGGGGGGAATACCCTCCTCCTTGTCTTGAATCTTTGCTTTGACGTTGTCATTGGTATCTGAACTCTCAACCTCCAACGTAATTGTCATCCCAGTCTAAGTCTACACAAAAATTTGCATACCACCTGTAAGACGAAGAACAAGGTGCAGGGTTGATTCTTTCTGAATGTTGTAATCTGCCAAGGTCCTTCCATCTTCAAGTTGCTCTCCAGCAAAGATCAATCTCTGCTGGTTTGGAGGAATACCCTCCTTGTCTTGGATCTTTGCTTTAACATTGTTGATAGTATCTGAACTCTCAACCTCCAAAGTAATTGTCTTCCCTGTCAATGTCTTGACAAATATTTGCATGCCACCCCTCAGACAAAGAACAATATGTAACATCGACTCTTTCTGAATATTGTTGTCGGCCAGGGTCCTTCCATCCTCAAGTTGCTCACCGGAAAAGATCAGTCTCTGCTGGTCTGGAGGAATCCCTTCCTTATCCTGAATTTTCGCTTTCACATTGTCAATTTTATCTGAACTTTCAACTTCAAGGGTGATAGTCTTTCCAGTAAGTGTCTTGACAAATAACTGCATAGCACCACGAAGGGGGAGGGCAAGGTGAAGGAGTCCGTGGACTCCTTTTGAATGTAGAAGTCAGCAAGAGTTCTACCATCTTCAAGTTGTTTTCCGGCAAAGATCAGCCTCTGCTGGTCAGGGGGGATGCTTCCTTTTCTTGAATTTTAGCTTTAACATTATCAGTGGTGTCTGAGCTCTCGACCTCAAGATTATAGACTTTCCTGTCAGAGTTTTAACGAAGATTTGCATTCCACCACGGAGGTGGAGGACAAGATGGAGGGTGGACTCCTTTTGGATGTTGTAGTCAGCAAGTGTTCGGCCATCTTCAAGCTGTTTCCCAGCAAAGATCAGCCTCTGCTGATCAGGAGGAATGCCTTGTCTTGAATCTTAGCTTTGACATTATCAATGGTGTCAGAACTCTCAACCTCAAGAGTGATGGTCTTTCCAGTGAGCGTCTTAACAAAGATCTGCATCTGAAATATATTGAAGAACACTGTCAAACTAGCAGCTTTGAAAGTCCAAATAGAAAAGAAAAGAAAGGTTTTGCAAGTTCTCCTCCTACAGCAGCGAACTACCGACATAATATGAACTCTCATAGCTTGCACACGAATCCTAGAACTTGTTTAATTCGGAACCAGGTCATCCCAAGAAACAAATTGAAGCTAAAATCAAATATATCAAACCAAACGCAACTTAAGAGATTATAAGATAAGAAAATCCTAATTGATTAGAAACCATAGAAAAAGCAAAAGCAACATATCCAAAGTCAAGTAAATACACTATCAGAGAGCCACCAGAAGACGAGAACAACCAAATGAAGAAGATTAATAGATCTAACATCAACCGAATAAAAAAAAATATCATCTCATTTCAGAATTCTTTAATAAAAATTCAAAATCCAATGCACCAGCACATTTTTACAAACAAATCAATGAACCCCTAGAAGCATCCAAATCTACATAAAACAAACTATATTTTTCATTTAGAGTGATGCATGTGCAGAGAAACCCACAATTGGATACATCGCAAATCAAATCAAGTTCACAATCCAGAATAATCGGAAAGAATTACAAATTGCCCACACAAAAATAAAAAAAATTCAAAAAAAGATCACCCTACAGATCAATAAGAGTTGACAAACAAAAGAATTGAATCAAGAAAAAACTGATAGCTATGTAGCATAGCTGAGTACAGTCAATTAGTGCAAGCCATTTTTGATGTGCCCAAGTTACTCTCCTTGGCTTTCTCTGTTCCATATAGACTACCGTCTTTATCATTTGATCAGTTCATACACTTACGGAGATCTCTAATAGAGTTGAATTATTTGTCTGTAGACTTGATATAGCGTATTCCATCTTTCAAAATCCAGCATATCACTAAATACTTTCAAGCAGCAAGTGGAGTTGATCGTCTTCCCATACCTGAAGTCGAGAATTTGATATTATCTGATAATGTCTACTCATCAGATTTGTCATGTCCCACTTACTTTGATGACATTTTCTGGACTTGTTCGCCCAAGAGTTTAACAGTACGACAATGCGATAGAAGATATAGAAAGTTTCAAACTGTCATTGGAGACTACTTATCAAATGTACTTGGAAAGAGTATCTCATAAATGCGCAGATTGAGTACAAGAAAGAGATAGGAGACGATTGGGTGACTGTTGATAGGAAAATGTTGGAGGTTAACCCGGGTATTATTGAAGAGATACATACAATTCACCTAACTAGATGGTTTTGGAGACAAATGACACCGACACTAATTGTTCTGAAGAAATCCCCCCAGCTCGATATGATCAATTTGAAGAATTTGGAGAAAACCATTCATTTGTCCTTCAATTCTGATGGCCAAAGATGAAAGGCTTGAAGCAGGAGAGTGCAAGCAGTTTAGGAGTCAATGCTACTGAAGCTAGTTATTAGAAGGGTAAAAGTTAACTGAATCATCAGTGAAAAAAGAACTAGGATGTACAATTGTTATCAGGTTGTATATATGACAATTTACAGACATATGAAGCATACGGGATGATGATGATTTCTAATGAAACCTTTACATGAATTCGGAACTGATCGACTGGTGACTAGCCTAGAGTAAATCAGCAGGAAAAAAAGAGCTGACCCCACTAAGGTGATAACTGAAAAACAGAATCCACATTTGTACATTGATGATTAAACTGGTGGGCACTTCTGCTCAGTGGGATATCCGGATGTTTTTGACCTCTAACAGAACCTCTTATCTCCCCCTTCGTCTATCTTCAAAAAGTCGTGTCCACAAAACTCTTTAAAAGAGATCCGTTTCTCTGCAGATATAAGGTGATTTATCAAACTTTAATGAGGTAGGAAGACAATACAAATGATATTGTGTACAGAAATCTGCAAACCTGGATCGATAGACAATAGTCTTGAGCAAAAGTCAACACAACCCGGGTGCAACTGAGGAAGAATCGGCTCAAAGAAAGGAAGACGTAGAGATGCCTTGATATTCCGCAGTATCTATTTTAAAAAAAAATATAATTGAAGACGGTGAACTAACAAACAGAGGAAGGGCCTTTGCAATTTGCATTAAAGAAATGCTATTACCTGAACACTAGTTCTACCACGAAAGGGAGGGTAACCATTAAGTAGTTCAAAAAAAATTGCTCCGAGACTCCACATATCAACCTATTCAAGAGAATACATATCAGTTTGTCCAATCTGTGTAACATAGTTGTACAGTAAATAGTTCTTACCTTATCATCATACTTTTTAAATTCTAGAATTTCTGGAGCCATGTAAAAAGGGGACCCACAAACTGTTTCTGCAAGGTCATTCGGATTTAACATTCTGTTCCAAGAATAAAAAGATACAGAGATTGTTAATGATGCCAAGGCATTTGACATTCCCTGTTTAATAATTCATACTCCCTCTGTCCCAATTTATGTGACACATTTTGCTTTTCGAGAGTCAAACAGTTTAAGTTTGACCGAGAATTTGCTCATGGAATCTTCAAATTTTTTAAAATGAAATTTATATATTTGTAAACTACATTAAAAGTACTATAAGTCCCAATAATTGATAATTGAAAATATTTAAAAGATATATGAAAAAATTACGGTCAAAGATAAACTTGTCTGAATCTCGAAATTCGAAATGTGTCACATAAATTAGGACAGAGGGAGTATCATTTTTCTTTACCTTTGTTTTTTTTTTTTTTTTTGAAAAGGTAACTTGTATCATTTTTTTTTCTTTACCTTGAGAGACCAAAATCAGCAATCTTAAGAATTGGGTCAGTCTCCATCGTAGATAAAAGAATGTTCTGAACCATAAATGACCTAAATTAGAACATTATTAAAGGCAAAAAAAGAAGAAGATAAACATCATGTATTTTGAGCATAAGTATTCAAAGATAAGCAAAATTCAACAAGAAAAAGAAGAGAATAATGATGAAAAGAAGAAACTTTTTTATAAAGCAGCGTCAAATAAAAACTTGCCAAACCAAAAACAAAAAGAGTACCATTTTTTTTTTTATTATGTAGCCCACTTGTAGATTATTATGCTGGTGTACTAAATTTTTGTAGGTTGTGTGTTAGGAGACTCTTTACTCACTTCTTCTCATAGATATCTATTGCTATTTTTTCTTCTCTTTTGGACACAATTTCTCCCACTTTATGCACTTTCATGCTTCCTCATTCCCTTCTTCACCATATCTCAAGAATTAGGCCTACTTTTATTTCTCAAACTTCCTTTCCCCTTTTCAAAAACCTTTTCCTAAGTTGAGTTTTTTTTTGTTCTAAATTCCAAAACTGAAGTACACCTAGCATTTGTATCATACACATTCAACTCCTCAGCCAACGAAAGGGATTGGGATATCAGCTCAAGACAATAATAGGAGCATGAAATGTTAGTTGGAGAAAACAGCATTTTAGACAATTGATTTATGCAAAATGAAGGGGAAAAAAAGAAACTAAACCTAGAGATTTCAACAACCTAAACGAAGCTTGGTTCATTTGGAAAAATTGTTGATGCACCAGGTTTTACCCACCTTCACATGCAACTAAGCAATACGAAACTGCATAATGATATAGTGCAATAGCAAATTAAATCAAAGATGTATTATAGCTTGGGAGAAAAATAGTGAGTATACTTCTATTTCAAGGGGTCGTTTGGTAGGATGTATTATAGAAAATAATACATGTATTAGCCATGATATTATTTAATCCTTTGTTTGGTAAGATTTTTAGTATTATAGGGTGTATAACTAATACATAGCAAATCATGGTATAAGTCATACAAAGGTTATTAATACATGAAGAAGAATGGTTAAAGACAAAAATTGTCCTTAATACACCAAATCAAACAGTGGATAAGAAATAATCCCAGCACTACTAACACATCTATTCAATACTATTCTTGTACACTCTACCAAACGACCCCTTAAAGTTTTAGTAGTTTAAAGTTTGTTTATTTTATGCATGTTCACAAGTATTACCCATGTTTCATTAGCAACAGTCCCTGGATTTTGTTGCATACGACCAAACCTATAAAGGCCTCTGCTGGAAGAAGTTAAACATACTTTATAGATCTAGAATGTGTGTATTGTATTCAATTTAACATCATAAGAAAAAAAAAAACTTATACCTCTGGCTTCAAGTCACGGTGGAGGATATGGTGCATGCTCAGTACCTCTAGGCCAGCTCCTACTATATCGCAACCAGAATGGCATCAATTGTACAAGAATTGAGCAAGGACAACATGATAAGAAAAGAAATAGTGACGAAGAGCTCTAAACAAAAAGTTACCAATCTGTTTCATAAATTTTCTAGCTACGCATTCTTGAACTCTGCCATGATCCCGAATATAAGCAGCCAGATCCCCTCCAGCACAAAACTCCAAGACAAGGAAAATAGAGTTTTCAGCCTAAGGGATAAAGCAGTTTTTTCAAATTAAGAAATCATACAATGATTATATTTTTGCACTAAATCTTCTTCCTAATGAATCAACCTTTGCAAGTCAAACATAAACAAGCCATGCACTGATGCATGTCAACAAGAACTTCAAAACCACACCTCCAAAACCCAGAGAATAAATTTTATAGGGTCACAACTTTTGCAGTATCTAGTGCATAAACTATGAAGTACTAAATTGCCGTCCAACCAAAAGCTACGATAATATATTTTACTGCTTAATCACATGCTCGGAGTAGAATATCATACACAATCGAAAGTAGGAAAGATTAAAGTCTTTCCTCCTGGTAAATTTTGCTTAGATATTATGCACCCAAATAACTTTTCTACTTTCCTACTAGCACCTTCAAGTCATGGGTGACTTTCAGAAACCTTATCTTTTTTATAAAAAAAAACTCAAAAGAGAAGTGGAGTGATACCACCACTTTTAGACTGGGTTTATCTCTTTTTTTTTCCACAAAATATTAGCCAACCACTATTGCTCATTATAAGATTGTAAAGATACATAATTCGTTTATCTTTTCTTTGAAAAGTAGAAGGAAAAACGAAAGGAAGAAAATAAACATAATTCCGACAAATTAAGCCAATGAGTTTGCAGGAATCTCTAGTGAATTTTCTTGCTTCTTAGCAGTTAACCCTTGCTCCCCAGTATCAATATTTGATCTTACATGCTCAATTCGTCAGAATTATAAAGTGCAACAATTGTTCAATAGAGCATCAGGATATGTGAGCCATTTGTATAACGGTAAGGATATTTATGAGCTATTTCCATAACGATGGGTATATCAGCTCTAAATAGCAAAGTTGAGGGGTATATCAGGCCATTTTCCCTATTTTGTATAATGTTGGCCTGATGAAATTTAAATGAGGTTATTCTTAAGGCCTGTTTGGCCAAGCGATATGAAATCATGATATAAAATCATAATATGAAATCATGAGATGAAGTTGAAGTTTTGTTTGAACATGCGATGTGAACTCTTTCTCATAAACATAAGAATCTCATAAGTTGCAAAACTATTAATATAGCCCCAATTATTTATTCAATCTTACCAAATAAACAAAAAATTATAAAATCGCATAATAAATTATTACAAAGCTATTTGTTCTCCACTTAAGTTAAGAAAAAAGTTTTGTAGCACTGTAAAAAGTAGTAAAAGTCTATTTCATCTAACTCTTCCTATTCTAACTACGATTATTTTGTTGAGAAGGTCATCTTCATTTGGCTTCTTCTGTCCTCTGAAGAGAGGTGATTATGTGTACATGTATATGGTTCAATTATAAGAAAAAACTTACTTCCACCGTCTCAGAATAAATGGCGGAGTACGAGTAACAGTATCAAGGCACTACCTTCCATTTTGGACTCGAACATGAGTTCCCAAACTCTTTCAAATAATAATCTATGTTTAAGAAAGTACACTCTCTATGATTCAGAAAATACAATAATCTTTGGTCTGAGTAATGATAAAGTGGCTAGTATATGTTATGATTGTCAATTGTGAAATAAATGTTGAAGTTGTTAGCAGCTAATAAAAATATTTTTCAATTAATGGCACTTTTGGCAATTACACATTTTCAGTGCATTAATTTTGTGCTAAAATCAAACATATTAAAAGTAGTGCTTATCAAACATACATCACCAATTTTGTCCTTTTTCATATTAAATTGCTTTGAACTTTTTCATATGTAGCCGAAAGAGAAATTTTTTTATTATGAAAAACCAAAAAAAAATATTACTCCCTCCATTCTAATTTATATACACCAAATCAATTTCTATTATATCATTTATATTCGTCAAATTAAAAGTAATAATAAATTTTATGTTGGTGAGAATAACGAATTTTGAAAAGTAATGATATGATTATAAATATTATTTACATATGAAATAAATAGTTAGTAGATATAAATGTGGGGTTGTTTTAACAAAATATAATCTTGTGGATCAATTTTTGTATTTGAAAAATCCTAAATCATGATATGGAATTCCCAAATCATAATTTTTGGAGAAGGGATTTCATCTCATGATACCAGCGTGAAATTGCATGTCCAAATGCTATTTCATCTTATGATTTCATATCGTGATATGATATCGCATGGCCAAATGCCTACTTAATTTATCCTACCTAGAGTCCCAGACTGTTGGCTGGGACAACTTTCATCCTCCATTTGTTAATGGAAAAATATAAGCTCCACAATGAAGAGGAAAAAGTAGGTTACCGTTGCTCCAACAGAATCCAGTAGTGCAAAAGGGTTAACATTTGCTAAACGAACTTGTATTTCTTGTGCAAAGAAAGAAAACAATGCTGTATAGATAGCAAGACAAACTTCCAAAATGACTGTGGGTGGTTACACGGTATAAACAGCTTGTACATACTATTGACACTATTTGGTATTTACAAATGAAATATTTTTGACTTGTCAAAGAAAAACATTGTGAAAAGATGGGTTCATACAACTCTCAAGTTTCTTTAGGCAAGAGAAAGACCAATAATCAAGACTATTTTAATATAACAAAAGGAATGCAAAAATTTCCCCAAGACAAAAGGATCACCTAAGATTTTAAGAATTTGATTTGAAGAAAATCTAGTTCCTTTTTTAAGACACCAGTTACTACATAAAACTACACAATCTCCTAATTAGTGAAACTTTGCAAGATCTGAACTCAAGTAGCTACTGGATTTAATTTAAAACAAGGCAACCTTCAAGAAGGACAGCTACATAGCTAAAAGAAATAAGCATAGCAAGGACTCTCGGTACTGTAACATATGTACCTTCATACTGAAATGCGAGAGCAATAGCCTACACATAAAGAGAACAGTCTAAACATGAGAAACAAACACTTTGAATTATTAATCTGCTAATTCAACTCTCTGCACAGAAACTTCAAGCCAAACATGTACAGAGAAATCAGGCACACACACTACCAATAACCCAAAGATAGAATGAAAACCTACATATAACTGGCACTTTGGCACTGGCATGCCAGCTAGTCTATTTCTACTTGCATTCGATTAGAGAATGCACTTGTCCATTATGGGCTGCGTACGAGTTTTCGAAGGAGTTTATAATGTTCTGGGCTACTCCACCTATTGCCTTAAGGTTCTGTGTTAGATGCTCATAATCTTTTCAAATGGTAGCAAAGCCAAACTTTGGTAAGTTTATTTGGCACAACTTCTTCTCTCTACCTACCATAATGATCTAGGCTTCCTCAACTCAGCACATCGAGTCTCTCTGTGCATCGCTCCCAATTCAGCATATCGAGCCACAAACTTCACTTCAGGCCCACTCCTTAGCCCGGAGAGTCTACTCTCCTCTCAGTTTCAAGCCCACTCCTCAGCCTGTTGAGCTTGATCACTTCTCTCTTTCAAGCAGGTCCACTCCAATCTTCTCCAAGAAAAGAGACAATAAAAAAAAATAAAAATCAATCCACGCATAAAACCCAAGAACATGTGCTTTTCTCTCGACTCATCCCACCGAGCCTCTCTGTGTTTCTTCTCTCTCAATTCAGCCCATTGAGCCGCAAACTTTTCTCCAAGCTTCTCAGATCCAAGACCACTCTTTGGCTTGTTGATCTTGATCTCTCTCTAGTAGGTCCAATCTTCAAACTTCTCCAAAAAACAAAAGATGAAAATATGTAATCCCCGTGTAGGCCCAAGCACCAGGTTTTACTCATTAATTGTGTAAGGGTTTCCAAAGGCGTTTATAATGTCCTGGACTACTCCGCCCATTGCCTATTTGTGTTGGATACTTGAATTCTTTTCACAACAACATCTAAAGTTTGAACAAGATGCATCATGCATTTGCCAATCTGTTCGGTTTTGGGAATTTCTGAACATATTCTGATTATTTTTTTTGTTTCATTTTTGATAAGCTGCAGAGACATTGATAATTTTGATAAGAAGCTTCTAGATAACTGATCAAAGTCACCTTTTACTAAATCAAAGTTGGTGATTTCGCTCGTGACTAGTTTATCCACTAACTACACTCTGGTTCCATTTAACAAACCACACACTTATTCCAATTACAGAACACTGATTTAACCTAAACAAATCACACATTTGGGACACGATGAGAATTGAAATATAAACCCCTAATGCAGTTAGTTTCCATTTCATCACACAAGAACTACGTATCCTTTGGGGAAAAAATTGCATAATTGCAGAAAAGGATAGACCTATAAACTTCTAAACCTTTGGACCATAGCTGACAAAAGAAAAGCACACAAAAAACACTAGGTGTTTGCTGCCCATATGTCCTAGCCTTGTGCAGTGGGAGGTAGCAAGTAGCCCGGACACCTAGGTAAAGCAATTGTATAATTTTGTTGATATTAAAGAGAGAGACACCACTAACCTGAAATACATCGAAAAGGCGAATGATATTTGGGTGTTCAACAGAAGATAAAAAGCTGAGTTCACAGTCCAAGCAATTCTTGAGTTGGCGAGTGAGCTTGAGGAGGTCGATTTGCTTCAGCGCCACCACTTTTCCGGTGGTCCGGTGCTCGGCTTTCCATACCGTCGACGATGAGCCGCCACCGAGCTTACACGTCAGCGTGTATTCTCCGATCGTTGGATGATCAGCATCCATTTGTATATTCTCTATGCGCTTTTTCGTTGGGAAATAATATTAAGAGCCAATATTTCGTCGAAGCTCCTCGTCAGTTCTTTTATGGACATTTTCATCCATTTTATTTCATGTGACATAGTTTGATATATATATATATTAGATATGGGATCCCGTGTCAGCACGGGGCTCAATATATGTTACTGTTTCTGTTTTAATTTATGTGGTACATATGAACTTTGAAGTTAATCAATTTTTTAGTATGTTTTTATATATTTTAAGTTGCTAATTATTTTTATTTAGAATATGTTTTACGTAAATATATTATAAATCACAATAAATAACAAGTTAATTTTAAAAAAAACTTACAAAAAATTCATTGACTTTGGAAATTTCATTTGTATCACATAAATCAGGACAAAGCGAGTAATATATGAAAATGACATAAAACGTACTATAACTCACAATCATTAGCAACTTAAAATATCTATATATCTATATTTCTCCCAATTTATGTGGTATAGATGAAATTTTGAAAGTTAACAAAAACTTTTTATATGTTTTCAAATATTTTAAGCTATTAATTATTATGATTTATAATACTTTTTCAATAAAAAATTTATTTATATAAAGTATAAAAGAAAAAAAAATTAAAAAGGAAACATAAATGTTAGCAGGAGTCCAATCTATGTTAATTTCTATGTTTTAATTATTGTAATACCAATTGAATTTGGAAAGCCAACTAAATTTTTTTAAAGGATTTTTTTTATAAATTTTAAGTTGTTAATTATTATAATTTATAATACTTTTATTAATTTTAAACCAATATATGTTTTTCTCTGTCTCAATTACATGAGACATATGGAATTTGGAGAGTCAATTAAAATTTTAAAATATGTTAAGTTGTTAATTATTATACCTTATAGTACTATTACGTGATTTTCAAATAAAATATGTAATTTTTTTATTTCAATTTATATGTCATTGATATAATTACATATATTAAGTAATGAAGAATTAATGTCTAAATTATGTGACACCTATGAATTTTGGAGTGTAAATCAAATTAGTTATATGATTTTAAAAAAATAAAGTGGTTAATTATTACAATTTATAATACTTTTTATATATTTTTTAAATGATATATATATATATATATATATATATATTTATGATATTGATATTAGTATTATAATAAATTAAATTTTATTATTTTTAAATTTATGATCTCAATTGTCAGCCTATGCCACATTATAAAATGTTCTAAAATAGATATCAGATTTACAAAAATGTCGATGCCAGCTAAGTAATAAAATAACATCTAAGAGCATGAACCTATATATGTATATATAAAGCTGAATATAGACAATCTGATGTGGCATCTCTCTATGACCAGTATTTTTATTCATCTTTTTTCTCCTTGTTTTGACATTTTATCTTTGTTTTGTATTTCTTATTTGTATTTTTTTTAAAAAAGTATTTATATCATACCCGATTAATTATGTCATTTATAACATCCAATACACTAATATAAATTTAAGTAAATGAAAATGGAAGATGAAAAGATAAAAACTATTCATTTTTCATAACTGTTTATAATTATTTAGCTTATAAAAAAAATAGTTGACCATTTGTAGCAAATAAGAACAAATTTCTTCACTTTGGCTCTTCTTCTTCTGACGATGATGATCAATATATGGTATCAACTTCTGTCGCTAAGATGTCCATCAAATTTCTCGGTCATGTGACTTTTTTAACAAAAGAGAAAGAGAGAATATCTCATGATTCTTGTGAAGACATTGATGTAAAGAAAGAGATTATGTAACAAAAAGTTCTTTTCAAAATAAAAGACTTTTTGAAAAAATGTTTATTCCTCCTACAATGAGAGAAAATTCATTGTGGTTGACAAATTTATAAGAAGGATGATTAGTGTTTCAAAGGGTAAGAAAAATTATTTGGAGAAAAAATCATTCTATTTATGGAATTCGTATCAAATTAGGAGGAGAACAAGCAAAAATTTATTTTGTGATTTGAAAAGAGAGAAAATTAGATATTATTTCTTTCAACCTCATTATTCTTCTAATTTCTTTCTTCTTTTATTTTGTCTTGATTTTTTGTATCTTTAAAGTTTTTTTTTCTTATTTATCTTTAATTAAAGTTTATATATATTTTCTTAAAAAAGTATTTAAAAAGATGATCATATTTAGTTCCTTTCCTCATCAATGCTATTAATCTCATAATTAGTGTTATTTATATTATTTTCTTAATTACTTTTTTTTCTTTCATTTAATTATTCATTTGAAGAAATTAGTTATTATAACTTTATAAGAATTACACATGTATTTTTACATAATTGATTTGTTATTTTAAAATTTTTTGGATCATTCTTCATCTTAAAGTTTCTATCTATATGTAATAATAAAGCTAAAATAGAAAATGTGGGGTGACACCTTCTTAGCAATAGATACTTATTTATTCTTATCAATGTTTCTGACATTTTTTGTTATTTTTTCCTTAAAATAATTGTTGCCTCGATTTTTAGTTTTAGTTTTATTTTTTTAGCATTTTCTAATTTTAAAAGACTGAAAAATATATATTGAAAATTTACAAAAAAATAAAAAATGATTTATTTAACTCCTATCATCATCAATATTATTATTAATTTGTTTTACTTCTTTTCTTAATCTTCATTTCATCATTAATTTAATTTATATCATTTTCTTAGATATATATATATATATATATTTGGGATTATTATTTATTGAATTTTTTTAAATTTTGAATTCTTTTGTCATACTAAATACAACATGTTTTATTATAATTACATTTAATATATTAATGAATATGTTGTACGAATGAAAATAAAATTATCATTTCACAAAAACAAAGGTTAAAATATAATTTATTATGATTAAGGAAAGATAAAATTATTATTCCAATATCCATAACCATATATAATACATTAAAAATTAATTGAAAAGCTGTAAATGGAAAAGGAATCACCATTTAAGAAATCATTATTTTTAAATTTTTGAATCATTTCTTCTTCTAAAAGTTTCTATCCATATGTAACAATAAAGTTAAAATAGAAAATGTAGTGACACCATTCTTAGTAATAGATACTTATTTATTTTTATCAATTTTTTCTGACAATTTTGGTTATATTTTTCTTTAAAATAATTATTGCCTCGATTTTTATTTTATTTTTAATTTTAAAAGATTGGAAATTTTATGTTAAAAATTTAAATAATAGAAAAAATGATTTATTTAACTTTTATCATCATCAATACTACTAATTTATTTGACGTTTTTTCTTAATCTTCATCTGATCACTAATGTTATTTATAGAATTTTCTTAAATCACTTATTTTTTCTTTTTTAACTCTTTTTTTTATATATATAAAGTTGGATATGTAAATGATGATGTGACATTTCGTAGAAGTTAAGATTACTATTTATCTAATTTCTCCAATTTTTGAGTTCTTTTGTCATACTAAATACAATATGTTTTATTATAATTACATTCAATATAGTAAACAATATGTTCTAGGAATTAAAACAAAATTATCATTTCAGAAAAATAAATATTAAATTATAATTTTATTATGATTAAGGAAAGATAAAAATATTATTTCAATATCCCATAACCACATTCAATACATTAGAAATTAATTGGATATAATTGTAAATGAAAAATGAATCACCATTTAAGAAAAATAAATGTTTCCAATACCATAATAATTAAGGAGAGAGTAAGATATTATTTTAATATCCTAATTCGGAACTTTTAATCTACTACTAAATTAAAAAGAAAATGCATTTAATAACATTAAAAAGTTATTAGTTTAATATTTTTTCTCATTGCACTAATTCAATTCAATCAAACTTAATTTTAAAGATAAAATAACAGCTTTATTTTAATTGTTATCAATATATTTTAAAAAATTATCGTGAAAAGGCTTTTCTTGCACCTTATTTTAATTTTCATATACTATTATTATTTTTTCTGTCATTTTTCAATGATTTTTTATTTCGATTTAAAATTTAATGTTTATTCTTAAAACTCTGATGGTACAATTAAGGTGGAGTAGAATATAATAAATGATGATTCTTCTACTAAATATGAAGATATAATGAAATTGAAAGGTTGAAGTTTTTTTTTTTAAATGGATAAGAAATTCTATTAAGGTATCATTACGTCATCATTCAATATATTTTTAATATAAATTTCATTTGCTGATGCATTTGTTTAGTACTCCCTCTGTCCCTAATTACTTGTTCACTTTTCCTTTTATAGTTGTCTCTAATTACTTGTCCATTTTGACAAATCAAGAAAGAACATTTTTTTTACCTATTATACCCTCAATTAAATGGCTAATTACTTTGAAAATTGCAGAACTTTTCATCTACTTCATAATTAATAGGGGTAAAATGATAAACTCACTATGTCATTAATTGATTTCTTAATAAATGTGTCAATTTAAAAGTGGACAAGTAATTAGGGACATAGGGAGTATTACAGTGTTATTTGACATTATGAGATATTTCTTAGACATTTAAGGAGAATGGTACACTGGATTATATATTATATATTAAAGGATCAACTTCAGAATTTGTTATTAGCAAATATATTTTAACTTATTTGATAAAAAATATATTCTTCCTCATTTAATAGATGTAAAATTTGTGAAGCTTTATTTTTTTTCACAATCTTCATATTATTAAAACAAATAATAATATTACGATTAAACAACAGAGTAAATATAAAATTAATCAAAAATATTTAATTTTAATGATCGTGCGAAGTGCGGCCAAGTTCTCTAATTTAAAACAAAAAAGTCAAATTTAAATGGGTCTACTATAGAATTCCTAGAAATCCAATTTCAAAAATTATGTTAAAAATGGAAACTAAAAAGTGAAATAAATTTAATTGAGAGTTATCCTTCGTCTGTCCCATTTTATGTGACACTTTTTATTTCTCAAGAATCAAATAGTTTAAGTTTGACCATAAATTTGCGTATGATATCTTCAATTTTTTAAAAATGAAATTTATATATTTGTAAACTACGTAAAAATCAAAACATTATAATTCATAATAATTAATAATTCAAAATATTTTAAAGAACTATGAAAAATTTAAGATGAAAGATAAACTAAAGAGAGTAAAAGGGGAGAATGGAAAGTAGAAAAAAAGAATAGTTCATCTTTTTGGTGGGCCTCAATGTATAATTTCTATAGCTTTTAGTCCAACTCTTTAGTGCAATGTTGGTCCTCCCAAACTCCCATTTCTAAATAGGAGTAACTAGATGGGCATAGTCCGTGCTGTGCACAGGCCCAACAATGTCAAATGTACTTTAAAATTTGTATAAGATAGAGAAATTTCATACATTTTGAAGGCTAATTACATTATCTCAAAAGTTTCCCTAATTATAAAAATTTTGAATTTTTCATTGTCCTCGGATATATTTCTTAGTTGTTCGATACATTGCAAATGATACATTACTGAAGATTTTGTTGTGTCAGAACTAAGATATATTCCTCTACTGTCAAATACATTGGTCTCTACTCTGTTGTTGCGTCAGATACATTCATTTGTTGTCGGATACATTGGTCTATATATTGATTTTGTTATGTCGGATACATTCCTCTATTGTTGGATACATTGGTCTCAACTCTGTTGTTGCGTCGGATACATTTCTCTATTGTCGGTTACATAACTATGGACATGATTCATAGTGGGAGGGATGTATCAGAGAGATGATTTTTGTACGTAATTTTTTAAATGATAGAAAAATTTAGAGATTATGATATCTTAAGTTGTATAGTTATATATTTTTTTCTTAAAATTTTGTGGTACTAAACTAAAACTATGTAAAATATACTAAATACACTTTAATTTTATTATCTTAATATAGTACATGTAAAGATAAAATAAAATAAACTAACCAACAAATTCAAAATGGATGGAGCAGTAAAGATGGATATTGATTGAATAACTATAATCCACCTTTGTTTTCTACATGTGTATATCATAGTTTTTTTCCTTTACAATATGTGCAGAAAAACACAAAGATTTAGTTACTACATTTTTTTCCAGCTATTGCTTTACTCAAAAATGATTGTTTTGGCATATAAATGAGAAATAGTATGATTTACATACAAGCAAAATAAGACGTCGTGAATAGTAGAGGAACAAATTCTCAAGAGGTAATAAAATAGTGAAAAATAAATATTAGACAAATATAGTACAAATTCTGAAGAGTGGAAAATAATTTTTAGACAAATATAGTACTCCCTACATGATATTCCCTCTGTTCCCAATTTAGGTGGGATTCTTGAAATTTTGAGAGTGTTTTTTTTTAAGAATAATTTTAGTAAATCAATTTTCTTTTGTTAGCATTTTTATGTATTTTAAATATTTTAAGTTGTTTATTATTATAATTTAATATAATTTTTAAATATATAAATTTTATTTCAAAAAATTTAAAGTTATATATTCAAATTCAATAGAAGTTTGAAATTTCAAAATTCCCACTATTATCACATGACACAAATTAGACTGATATGCTTCATCTTTCCAATGCCCAAATGGCAATAACTATTAGTATTTGTGTCCATTTTTAATTGTCATAGTTTCTTTTTTAGAATCAAACTATAAAAACTTTGATTAACATTTTATGATGTATTTTTTCATTATATTGAAATGCAAAAAAATTGCAATTTATAGTATTTTTCGTATAGTTTTTGAATGTCTAAATTTTTTGTTTAAAATATTAAATTAATGTAATCTAACTTAACTTTGAAAATAGTCAAATTGACTTTCGAAAAACGTAACATGACAAATAAAAGTGGACAGAGGGAGTAAAAAAGAGAGGATATTAGTGGTAAGAGTATTTCAAGAACACGAAAAGAGGACTTAGAAAATGGTAAGTTGTTAAACTAATGGAAATGGAAACAATTAAACGTCAAGAAAATCTAGAGTTTGAGTTGAGCATCATAATACGACACGTATACAATTGCACAGTGCAAATTTTAATCCAAAAAGGGTATGTATGCACTTTAGCAATAGTCAGTTATCATTTAGCCAATAAGATTATAGAATTCTTATTATTTGTCACATTTTTAATATACAACTTTTTTAACTTTTGGTGCAATTTATAATGCGGTGTTCGTACCTCAACTTCCGTTTCTAAATAAGAGTAATATATATATATGCCTTAAAAGTTTTTTTTAAATTTTTTTTATCGAATAAATGAGACTTAATAGGAATAAAATGCTGATATTATTATTATTCAAAAAAAATAAAAATTAAAAAGGAAAGTATATATAATTAATAGGCTATATAAATTGGAGAGTAATTTGTTGGAGACCATTTGATAGCAACTTTTAGGAAATTTTCTTTTAAATGTAATTTACAGATTTTTTTTATTTTTGGAAAAGTTATTGTTGAGGATGTGTTTGGGACTTTCTAGAGAAGTTTGTGTAGTCATCTTACAAAGGCATAATACATAAACACAACCCTTAACTTGGCGTTAGTTGACAACTATGACCTTTAACTTTGAATGTGCACAATTAGACACTTAAACTTGAATAAAATTGAACAAATAGACACATCCGTCCTACATGGCACCCTACTTGAAAATTTTGTGTCCTACGTGGCGTCCTACATGTATTATGCCATGTAGGACACTTTGTGTCTATTTATTCAATTTTATACAAGTTTAAGTGTCTACTTGTGCATATTCAAAGTTGGAGGGCATAGTTGTCTGAGGGTCATGTTTATGTATTACAAAATACAAAAGATCTATGAATTTAAACTTTTACGTTGTTTGTTTTTTCTAATAATGACACTAGTGAAGACTAAGGGTGTGTTTGGTATGAATGGAAAATGTTTTTTAATTTTCTCATGTTTGGTTGGGTTAAACATTTTTCAAATCAACTCATTTTCCTCAAGTTTAAGGAAAATGATCTCCCTTAAAAAATTAAGGAGAACATTTTCTTAAACTCTCTTCCAACTTCAAATTACAATTTTTTTAATTGAAAAAATCAATTTATTTTGTCTCTACCCTCAAACCAAGCCCCCACCCCTCCCAAAAAAAATATATTTAAAGCTTGTGTTTCAAAAAATATTTTTAACTTCAATTTTTTTTTTACCCCACCCTCATCCCTACCCCACCCCCTTCCCACCCACCCCCCCAAAAAAAATTGTTTTTAAAAGATATTTTCAATTTCAATTTTTTTACCCCCTACCCCCTTTAGCTCCCACCCCCCTCCAAAAAAATTAAGTTTGTTTTTAAAAAATATTTTCAACTTCAAATTTTTATTTTTTCACCCCTATTTTTAACTTCAATTTTTATTTTATTTTTACCCCACCCTCACCCCTACCCCAGCCCCCTACCACCACCATCCCCCCCCCCCCCCCCCCCCCAAAAAAAAATTGTTTTTAAAAGATATTTTCAATTTCATTTTTTTACCCCACCCTACCCCCTACCCTTGACCCCTAGGGGTGTGCATTCGGTTTTTCGGTTTGGTTTTCTACTATTCGGTTTGGATTTTCGGTTTTTGGTTTTGAAAAAGTGTAACCCAATCCGAACCAAAATAAATATGGTTTGGTTTGGTTTGGTTTTTCTCTTTCCGGTTTGTTTTTTTGGGTTTGGTTATTCGATTATACCAATAATTAGAAACAATATTCGGTTAATTCGGTAATGTCAATATATATATATATATATATGTGAGAAGTAATAATATTAAATCTCTTAAATATACTTTCTAATAATCACAAGTAAAACGTAAAATACAATACTTAAAAGTATATCAATTATAGATGTCCAAACATAAAATATAACAAAAACATAAAAAAAGACAATAACTAAAAAGTGATAAAACTGGTTTATATATATAATTCGGTTTTTTCGGTTTTTTCGGTTTTTTTGGTTTTATTTTTCTAAATCCGAAATCAAACCAAAAAACCAAACAAAGTAAATTATAAATCCAAAACCAAACCAAAAAAACAATCCAAATTAGAATTCGGTTCGATTGGTTTGGTTTTTCGGTTAAATCCAAATAGTGCACACCCCTATTGACCCCCCATCTGCTCCCCTACCAGCCCCCCACCCCCTTTCAAAAAAAATTAAGTTTGTTTTTAAAAAATATTTTCAACTTCAAATTTTTATTTTCACCCCTACCCTCAACCCCCCCCCCCCCCGCACCTGCCAGCCCCTCCACCCCCCAAAAAAAATTAAGTTTGTTTTTAAAAAATATATTTCAAAAATTATTTTCTACTCTCTAGTAAAAATAAAAGATATTTTCTGAAAAACATATTTCATTCATAAATTAAACACTAAAGAATATTTTCTGGAAAATATTTTCTACTCATCAACCAAACATGAAAAAATAAGTCAAAAATCTACTTATTTTCTAGGAAAACATTTTCCTTCATACCAAACATACCCTAATTCATTTTGGTTAATGAAGATATTATTTCAGTATTTTTTTCAATAGAATTATTTTTGTTGTTACACTTGATACTAATAAAGGTAATTGCCATATTATTAATAAATCAAAACTTTACTATAATTTTAAAGAAAAGGAAAAAGATATTAGGTGACTCAAACTTATTTTATTTAAATATTCGCAACACTTGGGTGTTGTAAGTAATATGAAAAGAAATTATCATCACGCTAGTAATGAACGCAATTTGAACCTAAATAAAGAGAGTAATATAGTTATTAGACAAAGTTTAAGCATATAATTGAAATTATGAGAAAATTTGAGGGGAATCAATATAATATTTTCAAAATTTATTTAAAATATTGAATCTTAGATTAATTGTATTATATTTTAATACTTATTCAGTCTTTTCCTCAAATACGGATACAGATACTTATGCTGGATGGAATGCCCTTAGCTTCAAGAAGCTACCATTGATCAACCGTATTCATGCACATCAATCAAAGATCTTGCTTACAAAATAACTTTTTCGGTGTAGGAGAGAAAGTTGGACATCTAAGAAAGTCTCATTGAAAGCTGGAACTCTGACTGTGACGACTATTTTCACTAGTTTCAAAGGCTTGATTGACTTTGCACATCCCTCTATTCCAATAGAAAATGTTAGCTCATATTAACTTGTTCCGACCTAGGATAATAAGCTCATAAGCTTGGACTTACTTCATCGTCGAGAAAAGAAAGAAGACTTCTATCTCCAAGTTTAACTCAGACGTAGCTCCTTTATTTTTTTGGGGTGTGAGCAGTGTCAAACCAAAATATCCTTTCTAAACAATTATCGTTTGTGAATGTAGGTTGTGTCCTTTCTCATTCGGAAGACCCAGTCCCACACCCTAACTGCACTGATGAGAACAACCTCCGCACTCTGGGCTGTTTAAATCCCCGGTCGAAATCATCCAACCGAACTCTCTTTATTTTGGGATCGAAAAGGTCGATCAATTATGATCAAAGATGACTGCATAGTGGCGACGAGCCCACTAGGAAGACCTTTGGTTACAAAGGTTACCGCAGTCTAGGTTTATGATGGAATCAATTAATCAAAGTGCCTCCAACTCAATCAAAGCTCATTTTCCTATCCGGAGAAAACAACGCATAAAAAAGAGATGGCCCATCAAAAAGCCGACCCTCCGATCCAAAAGCGTTCAACTTCCCACCTACGTCAGCTCGACTTGCTTGTTCGCTCTGATGAGGATCATCAGAACATCTTGAAAGATTCTCTTGAAAAGCTTAACTTGCAAGCGGAGAATGATGAGTCTCACCCGCTTTTTGAGCTTGCGAAATAGCTAGTATGAAATTTCTTGAGCACTTATGCGCAGTACTTGAGATCAGAACTGCTTACAACAACCTTGACTTGGTTCAATGGAAAGAGAAAGCTTAAAGAGCTCCCTCTATATGTGACTCATCCAATGAGATCTTAGGGTGCATGTCAAAACCCGTTAAGTTAGGAATATATATAAAATTTTGGCCGATAATAAGGATTCATATAACCACAGGGCCGACTCAACAACATTGGAGGCCTAAAGCGAAACTTAAGAGAGGGGCCCTAGTTTTTTTCCCATCATATGTACTTTTATTTAAAATATACTTTCTCTAGCTATTTTAGATGCAACGTCATTAATTACTGTTTTATAATCAGTTTGTTTTAATAATTCCTTTTAAAATGATAATATAATTAATTCATTCAATCTATGCTGAGACATTGTTGTTCTTAAAGAAGATTTAATCAATTTTAATTTCGAACAAAGAAAAATTTGGTTGAGGCAACGATTACGGGAACTGTTAACATTATCTTATAAGCAATATGTGTATTTGGAAAAGAATCAAATCTTTTTAGTTGATTGAGTATTTTCATTACTTCATTATCTTCTACTTGTATTATTTATCTTTAACACTTTTAATTCAAAAAATAAATCTAAACCATCAATTCAGAATAACTAGTATGTGTTAAAGAAAGTACAAGGTTAAGACAATATTATTTAAAAAATTTCATCATCTAGTAATCTTAATATTTTACCACTAAATAAGAAATCAATTTTTTTTTTATATGCTTCAATTGGTTCAAATCTATTTTAAAGTGAAAAAATAGTTTGATCTACTCTACATATATAACGTAATCAACTCTAAAGATTCTTCAAGGGACTTAGTGATTTCGTTATCCATATTTTCATCAAATTGTTTCTGACGAAAATCATGTTTATATTCATGTCATATGCAATTTATTTAGTAGAAATCATAGCACTCATGTACATATAATTTGTTTTTTTTTAAAATAATATATATAAGTAATTGTTTTTTTTTAAATGGGGGCTCCAAAAATATGGGGCTCCAAGCGATGTCTTTAGTGGCCTAGGGGTTAAGACGGCCCTGTAAAACTAAATAATATAACGGAAATAAATTTAAACAATAAAAATAATAAAGAGATGTATCCAATCTTTTTCAGTCAAATTGTATAAAATTTATTTTTAGAAATTATAGTCAAATTTACTATCAAAATTTTTAAAAATATTTTTTAAAATTATACATGCCATGAATTTGAAATTTGAAAAAGGGAAAAAGAGGAGAAGCATCTAGTCTGGTAAAAGGCTCTAATTAATTGCGTAACCGTGTCTTCTAAAATATCCGAAGAAATTGCGTAAGCGCTGAGCCACAGGCCCATACGTTCCCTCTCTGTGACGGCAAAGTGGTTACTATAAATACAGATCTCCCCCTTTTCAACCAAATCCCCAAATCATCGTTCTTCTCTAGCGCAGCTTCTCTCAGAAAAACGCATCTCCTCCTCCTCTCGTTCTCTCGATAATCTCCTTGCGCACTGTTTCTTCTTCTCAAGGTAATGGTCTTTTCTTCTCTCGATTCAATCGTTTGTTGAAGTGATTTAGATTTATGCAGGTTTTCGTATTATAAATGTATGAACAGAATTATATGAGCGGAGTTTACCTTTGTTTTCTTATTTATCGATCAGATCTGCACGTAATTAGTCGATTTGAGAACTTTTTATAATGGATGATGTATGTTTTTTCTGTTGATGATGTTATAGCGTTAATTTCGTTTGATTTGCTCGAGTTTTGGTTTCCATATGGTAGAATTGTTGAAGTTTCGTAGTTTGATTAGTTGTGTCCTATCTAGGGTTTTTTGTGATCACAATTAATCAATTTGAAATGGTGATGCTTGCCTTTTCTGTTGATGATGTTATAGCCTTGAATTTCGTTGATTTTTTGGTCACTGTTTAATAGAAATTGTTCAAGTTTCCAGGTTTGATTAATTGTGTCCTGTGTAGGGATATTTATGATCAAAATTAATCAATTTGAAGAAAAACTATCTTTAATGGATAATATATGCTTTTTTATTTTTTTTGTTGATGATGTTATAATCTTGAATATTCTCGTGCTGTTCCATTTTTCTGTTTTCTATTTGATTGAAATTGTTCAAGTTTCCAGGTTTGATTATTTGTGTGCTATCTAGGGATTTTTGTGATCAAAATTGCAAAACTAGGTTAAATGGATGATGCATGCATTTGCTGCTGATGATTTATAGCCTTTTTTGTCGATTTGCTTCATTTCTGGTCTCTATTTAATGAAGTTGAAGTTTCTTGGTTTGATTAATTGTGTCTTGTCTAGGGTTTGCTAACAAATTGAACTAGATTTAAATAAATTTAGGAGTCTTCAATTTTTTTGTTTGTTAACTCTTGATCTGTTTTTTAATGTATTTATTCTTGTGTGGGCACATTGTTATTCTCTTCTGATTATGCTAGATCGTGAACTTGATTTGATTTACAATACATCCAAATGTGGGTTTGCATCCCTCTAAAATGAGAAGTATAGTTTGTTCTAGGTAGAATTGGATGCCTCTAGGAGCCTACTGATTTGTTTGTAAAAATGGTTGTTCATTGGATTGAATTTTTATTAAAGAAAATCTGAAATTCTTATAGTTCTTTTAAATTCGGTTGATGTTGGATCAATGTATTTTCTTCTTTGTTTGTTTGACTGGCCTTCTGGTGGCTCTCTGATTAGTGTAATTAGTTGACTTTGGATACGTTGCTTTTGCTCTTTGTATAGTTACTAATCAATTGGGATTCTTTTCTTAGACTCTCCTGATTTGCCTCTGGTTTGATATATTCAATTTTAACTTCAATTGTTTCGTGGGATGACTTGTTCCAAATTAAACAAGTTCTAGGATTTGTGTGCAAGCTGTGCTATGGGTGTTCATATTATGTACTAGTTCGCTGCTGTAGGAGGGAAATTGCAGAACCTTTATTTTATTTTCTTTTCTTTTTGGACTTCCAAAGCTTGCTAGTTTGTCATCTCTGCCTGATCTTGAATAGAAGTTTTGACAGTTGTGTGCTTCAATATATTTCAGATGCAGATCTTTGTTAAGACACTCACCGGAAAGACCATCACTCTTGAGGTCGAGAGTTCTGACACCATTGATAATGTCAAAGCTAAGATTCAAGACAAGGAAGGCATTCCTCCAGATCAGCAGAGGCTGATCTTTGCTGGGAAACAGCTTGAAGATGGCCGAACACTTGCTGATTACAACATCCAAAAAGAGTCTACCCTCCATCTTGTCCTCCGTCTACGTGGTGGAATGCAAATCTTTGTTAAAACTCTGACCGGAAAGACTATAACTCTTGAGGTCGAGAGCTCAGACACCATTGATAATGTCAAAGCTAAAATTCAAGACAAAGAAGGTATTCCCCCAGACCAGCAGAGGCTGATCTTTGCTGGGAAACAGCTTGAAGATGGCCGAACACTTGCTGATTACAACATCCAAAAGGAGTCCACCCTTCACCTTGTCCTTCGCCTTCGTGGTGGTATGCAGATCTTTGTAAAGACACTTACTGGAAAGACCATCACCCTTGAAGTTGAAAGTTCAGATACAATTGACAACGTGAAAGCCAAAATTCAGGATAAGGAAGGGATTCCTCCAGACCAGCAGAGACTGATCTTTGCCGGCAAGCAACTTGAGGATGGAAGGACCCTGGCTGATTACAATATTCAGAAAGAGTCTACCTTACATCTTGTTCTTCGTCTGAGGGGTGGCATGCAAATATTTGTTAAGACATTGACAGGGAAGACAATTACTTTGGAGGTTGAGAGTTCAGATACTATCGACAATGTTAAAGCAAAGATCCAAGACAAGGAGGGTATTCCTCCAGACCAGCAGAGATTGATCTTTGCTGGAAAGCAACTTGAGGATGGAAGGACCTTGGCGGATTACAACATTCAGAAAGAATCAACCCTGCACCTTGTTCTTCGCCTTAGAGGTGGCATGCAAATTTTTGTCAAGACTTTGACGGGGAAGACAATTACTTTGGAGGTTGAGAGTTCAGATACCATTGACAACGTCAAAGCAAAGATTCAAGACAAGGAGGGTATTCCCCCAGACCAGCAGAGATTGATCTTTGCTGGAAAGCAACTTGAGGATGGAAGGACCTTGGCGGATTACAACATTCAGAAAGAATCAACCCTGCACCTTGTTCTTCGCCTTAGAGGTGGTATGCAAATTTTTGTCAAGACTTTGACTGGGAAGACAATTACTTTGGAGGTTGAGAGTTCAGATACCATTGACAACGTCAAAGCAAAGATTCAAGACAAGGAGGGTATTCCCCCAGACCAGCAGCGTTTGATCTTTGCTGGTAAACAACTTGAGGACGGGAGGACTCTTGCAGACTATAACATCCAGAAGGAGTCAACTCTCCATTTGGTGCTGCGTTTGAGAGGAGGGATGCAGATCTTTGTGAAGACTCTGACTGGGAAGACAATCACATTGGAGGTGGAGAGCTCTGATACTATTGACAATGTGAAAGCAAAGATACAGGACAAGGAAGGGATCCCACCAGATCAACAGAGGCTTATCTTTGCTGGTAAGCAGCTTGAGGATGGCCGCACCCTTGCAGACTACAATATCCAGAAAGAGTCTACTCTTCATCTTGTCCTCAGGCTCCGCGGTGGGGACTACTGAATGTCCTGTGTGCTGCTCTGATTTCATGATGGCTGTGTGCTTTGTTGTTTTATTTCAAGACTTTTTAGCGTTTTTCGTTATAGTTCTTTCTTTTAAGAGACCTTGTAATGTGTTATGTTCTGTTGTTTTTGCTGCAACCTAAATAAATAAAGATTAGCCGATAAATGTGTTAGTGACCCTGACTCCTCAGATGCATTGTGAACTTAACACATACTTACTCACCGCTCCCCTCTCCCCCTCCCCCCCCCCCCCCCCACCCACCCACACACACACGCGCATGACTTTGCAGGCACAGGAAAAAAATAAGACATTTTTAACAGTTTGAGAACCCAGTAGTTATTTTGGCAACAGACAGTATTATGGTGGTGGTTTGGTAATACTCTGCTAATAGTGAAGAGTTCTATCCTTGATCTAAGCCGTCCTTTTATTTTGTAACATATTTCTTTTATTAAAAGGTGGATGTAAGGACCTCATTTTAATCGGTTCACTAATTAATACTTCCCAACAGATTTTTTCTTTGTTAAAATAAAGCGCCAAAGGAGAAACTCTCTGCATCTCTAGAGGATATCTAGACTATGGACAAAACCTTTGTGAGGACTCCCGACCATCGGCGGCACCTGTCGTGGTTGTTGCAGATTTGCTTTTGCTATGGAGAAACCTGTGAGTCTTCTAAATTAGTATTTACTATTCAAATGCTACAACAATGGTTGCCAGTCACTTGGCACAAAATATAGTTTCATTGTACTAAATGTAAATTTGAAGCGAAGTGTTGATATGGACAAATTTCAAAATGGAAACAGATTCACTCCGGCAGAAGATAAATCCATGTAGTTCTGTCAGCTGATGGCTACAAGAGGTGGAGAATGATGTAGAAATTTGATACAATTATGATAAAGTACTCTGCTCTCTATGGGAAAGTTGGGATACTTGAAACTTAACAAGTACAAGAAACAATAAGTGAAGAAGTTTAGAACTATATGGCACTTAAAAAAGTAGGACTAGGAGGCAGTGGAATATCTACTGTCCCTTCCAGCATCAGTAGAACTTTCTTCTGTGAATGAGGAATCCGGAGATGCCTAACACCAATATAGCAAAAACAGTCAATGTAATTCCGGCAATTAGGATTTCTATCCTTAGCTTTTGGCCTTTTGTTTCTTCAACCGTCTGATTAGGTAGCCCTTCGTTGGGTATGAAATTAATGCCCACCTTGACCAATGCGAGATTAGAATTACCCAAGTCTCTCCTTCCATACCTCAGAGGCAGCCTTTGCTTTCTACATTCTCTGTCTTTGAACAGAGCAGCCTCACAGTTACAATCCTGTAGACAGGGTTGTTCACAATCTTCCTTGGTCGTTCCGCCCAAAACAACATAAGTACTATCTTCCGATACTGTGTTTTCAACTGTTCTCATGTCATAGTTCTCCTTTAACTGACAGGTTTCTGTGGGGAAATTCCTTTCACAGCCTGCGCTCCAATTTCCTGGCATTACAAAATCAAATCCCGGAAGACACAAACATTTAGCTTGATCATCTATATTGGTGCAAAAACCATTATGCCCACAAAGGCCTTTTGGAATACACCTATCATCTGTTGATGACCATATCACGGAGCTGTTCTGTTGGTTCAGAGAATGTGAATAAACTCTAAGTATACCATCAGCATCAATTTTCATCATATAGATGATGGTCCTTTCTCTACGGTAGCCTCCTCTGGTTAGATTTCTTAGCCTATTAGTGGAATTGTGCAAGTAGAGGAGGCCGTCATCATCAAGATTCAGTGAAACATTATTCCCTGCTCTATAGGTGCCTGTTGCGTAGTAAGCATATGGGGCACTATCTTCTGTACCGACAGGCGACAGGGTACTGAACAAGGTTCCCATCATGTTGCATTTCGAGACGGAAAATCCCGAAAGAATCATCTGCTTCTGAGGCACTCGAGAACAGCTCTTGGCCAGCTGATATATGCTGACCAGGTAAAAGTGTGTTTGTTGGATTGTCAAAACTTTGCCAAATGACATTGCGATCTGAATCATAGAGCACAAAGTTTCCCATGTCCAGCATGGAAGCTGAAGCAATGGCTCGAGAGGGATTGATGACAGAGATTTCCTGGCTTCCTACTTGCACAATGAGCCTTCCATCACTAGTTAAGAGCAACACGGCGTTGCTCGGGACAACAGGACTGCTCCTGTTTGCTGTCCATACTGCTGTCTTCTTAGGCATACCAACAATTGAGATTCCAACAGCATAGCCATTGGTTTTTTCATAAAACCCAAAGGCAAAGTGCCTGGATGGCGAAAACCATGATGAACTGATAATAGGTGTTAGAGAAGACCCATGTGTTATATTGAACTGCCTTTGCTGTGCTAGTGCTACTGCATGAATTGCAAATAAGATTAATAACCATAGCAAAATGGTCATAGATTTTAGCTTTTTTTTTTCTTCCTTTACTCTGATTTATCACAAAATTGTGATGTTTATATGTTTTTCAGTTTATCATATATCATATCATATCATATCATATATTACTATAAGTGGGAACAAAAAAAGTTAAAAGTTGAATTACGATTTTATCCCTATTATAAATTAAAATATTATAAAACATTTAATTATTTAATTTAAATATTAAATTGTATCATTTTAATTAATATGTTAATGACTTTTGCACTTCCTTAGATTAATTCCTAATTAAAATATCTAATTTAATACATATTTATCATCTATAATTTATATGTATATAATAATAAATTAATAATAATAATAATAATAATAATAATAATAATCCAAAAATCTCTTCATAAAATGTATAATTAATTAAATATTAAATTATTAAACAATAAACTGACCGTAGTATACTAATTAATACTAATGATATTATCATCCTATGAAAAGACAATGCTGTCTTTGTAATTACTACCAGTTTAAAACTGAAAGAAGAGGAAGGTTTGATATTAATTTATTCATTGATTCATTCATATGATAATATCATTCATTTTTGGTCTTTTCAAATTCCTTGGATTAATGGTGAAAAAATATTCTCTTTATAGAATTTATATAAAAAGGCTTAAGTTCGTGACATTACTATTAATGTTATATTCATAGATGATTCACCCTTGACTTTAGCCTTTTTCATATTTTTTGTAAGCTGTGCACTAAATTTTTTTTTCCATGATGCAATCATTGCTCTTTTGATTTGGTTTACTTGGTCAGCCAGCAACATTTGGAGCATATAGGTAAGGATCATACTTCATTTATCTAGAGATAGTATGAAAAATATTTATGTCACTACTTTTATTTATTGATTTGGATGAACATAATTCAAAACTTTTTATTGCTGTTTTTTTTTCCTTACTCGACGAAAATGTTAAAATACAGTAGCTATGATCTTTTGAATTACTATAAGTTGCATCTACTAGCTTTAAGTTATAATTTATTATACAGTCTACCTACTAACTATATTTAGATGCTCAAATTTACAGGTTTGGACAATCATTTTCCATATATGCAATAATCAAGTCATTCAAATAGGTCCATTGTCAATCAATTTCAACTTGCACTTTAAATGGCTATACTAAATTCTACAAATATTTATAACACCTTAAATCTCTTCAATCACCCCACATTTGTTGTATTATTTCAACCATATCAAATTATATATATGCTCTTAAATTTGACAATTTAAGGTTGAGTGAGTTCAAGGCACAAGAAGTGTACTTTGAACTATAGAACAAAAGACGTTGGCAAAAGATGGCATGAAGATGGTTTATTTCCGATATTATATTACACTGCATAAGACACAATTTTCACTAATTTCTAATATTTTTTTTGCAGGAATTAACTCAACAAGTCAATAACGTTCTATAGGTTTTAACCTTTGGTCAGTAATATCCCTATTTGAAGTGAGAAGATAGAACACTACATGCTTCTTCCTTGTAAGAATTCACTGCTTAGTGTATTATTTATCTTTTTTTTCAATAAAAATACACTAATTTATGTTATTTTCTTCACTTACATTATCTATCATAATCTTCCTTTGAGAAGTCTATGAATTTTGAGATGCAACAACAAACTAAAAGATAAAAAAACATAGATCCAAAAATGGTAGATGGACTGCATGGGGAAGAAGAAGTCGAGATGGTGATATCTAGGTGCACTTGAATTTGAGAAGGCTTGATTTGAAATATGAATTTATTATTTATATGGTGTTTCATGCTCACACAAAATACATTGATGTTGACTTATTGTCATATTATATTTTATGATACAATATACATCATATTCAACTAATATTTTCTACCAAATTTTTAGTTGAAATGACTCATATAAGTAAATCAAATAAAGGATACTTATACATGCACTTATGATTTATATATATTAAATTAATTCTCTTAAGTTGATACAACTTCAACAAACACTACTTTCATCTGACAATAACTACTTGATGGGCCTGAAGTATTTGTAACCATTAATGGTGTTGCTCATATCCACACTATTTGTCGTTGAAATATCATTTAGGTCGAATATTTTTTGATAGAGTAAAAGCACTATACAAGAAAGCGTTATACAATTTGTTGACTGTATACAACTGCTAACTATAGTAGTAGTTATCAAAGTAATAGAATACAATGCTAAAGGAACTTTCTTTCTTTCTTAAAACTAAGGGGATCATTTCAACTTCATTTGATATTAACTTTTGGTGTGATGTACTTTGTGATGATAGTGAATATCGGTTGAACTATTCATCAATTGAGCATGTATCCTTCACTTTCAGTTTTGGTGTTATTTCTAATGTTTTAAGAAGTTTAAACTATTAGCATCGAATACACGTGCAACGCACGTGCTCAAAACTAGTATTATTAAAAGTGAGAAGCACCAAAGTGCAAAGTTGGATTACCTTTTTGCCCCTACACTAAATTAAAATGTTGTAAACTATTTATATTAATTAATTATTAAAGTTATTTTTTATTCATTAGTTATGAGTTACACCTCCTCCAATATGGCTTTTAAGCATTTTTAGTTTTCTAAGCATCAAGATAAGTTTTTTAAGCATCAAGATATTTTTCAATTTTCTAGACGTATACTTAATTAAATTAAATTGAATGGTACAACAGATGCATGGAATCTCTTTAGTTAGGGCATCTCCAACCCTAAACTCTATTTTACTCTCCAAATATACAGTTCTTTATTTTTTCAGACAACCAACTCAAACTCAATTCTCTATTTTACTCTCTAAAAAAGAATATTTTTCTCTCTTCAATATTATATTATTATTTCTATTTCATTCTTATTTTCTTATTTCATAATATAAATCATTTCTTTCTTTTTCCCAAATAATTACTTTATATAATTTTCATGTGATAAAAAATTTTATTTTTTCAATTTTTTATTTAATATAAAATTATATTTTATTTTAAATTTCTAAATAACATAAATTGCAAGAAAATATTATATAATATACAAATTAATGAATAAATTCAAATCAAAGTGAAATACAATTACACAAACACTCAACTTTCAAAATTATTACGTTTCTCCCATAAATATTCTATTAATGCATTACGAAGTTCAAAATGAGTATTTTTGTCCTTAATTTTTTATGTCTAGCTAAAAATTGTTCAAACCGGAGACTTTCATCTACCATCATACCCTAATTTTTTTTTGAATAGTGATATGTATGACATTTTTTAGTAGTATAAATGATATAGACTTTAGATTCATACAAAATTATTATTTCTTTGAGTGGATGTTTTTTTGAAGATGTACACGCAATATGTTTAAATAAGATGTTTTAAATATTTCAACCATTTATATCAAGTTTCATATTCGTGAGCATAGATCGATTATATTATATTCCGTAATATGATTATATCTAAATAATTTAATTAATATTTTCCTGTCAAATTTACATATGAAGGACTCGTAATCTTGAATCAAACAAAGAAAGTTGTACGTGCAATTGAATTTTTTTATATCGATTAAATTTTCTAATGCCACTAATTATTAGCTATCTCTATCACAAATAAACACTATTTTTTAAGTGTATCCCATGAAATTGACAATGATGCATTATCCACCTTAAAAAAACATATGTTGATAGTATTTGTACTAACATAAGGAATATGGAAAATGATCTTAAGCAGATCTCAATGGCTATGATGTTTGGTATCACGGGTCTCATGACAAACTACTTGGGTGTTAGTCCCCGGGCAAGCAAGACAACTTGATGGAATTGTTTCAGGCACAAAACTCATTTATAAGAACATGTGGATGTCGTCCCGAAATATTTGCATTCTTTTGATGATTCTTAGCTAAATGAAGTTGTAGAATAGGTTTTTGTTTTTATAGTTTGAGCTCTTTTTACAGGACTATTCTGTCCAAAGTTCTAATGACTCTAATCTTAGCAAACACTGTCAAAATTATTATTTTGGTCATATAACATTTTGCTAGTGAATTCAGATTTCTATATCTTAACTAATGTCTTGTAATGTTGGAAGCAGCTAAAGATTGGCTCCTCTTCAATATTCTACCTCCATTTCTACATTTCTCTATTAGATTTCATGCAAAGGTTAAAGAATGAAAAAGATCAAAAAGTTGTTGAAATGGTCGATAATTAGAATTGCTTGATAATAATTATATGAGACAAACGTGCGTTGCACGTTTTCGAGAACTAGTTATTATAACTATAACTTGGAAGCATCCAAAAACTTTAGCTACTGTAGGACAAGCCAATTTATGCCAATTACATAGGAGACTTTGAAATTATTCAGTCCTGTCAATTTTGAGAAAAAATTGTACTAGTCTTTAGTCAAGCAATAATATTTTTAAAATTTTATAGTTGGATATATCAAATTCACAGGAGATAATGTGGACAAGTTTTTTTGGTAGAAAATGAATTGTGCAATTTTTGTAGACTAAGAATTGACATCTCCCACAACTTTCAAGTCTCCTTACTTTTCTGTAAATGTTGACTTGTTGGTCTAGTCCGTCTAGACTAGAGTACCTTTAGGTCCGGGGGGAAGAGCTAGAGTGTAGACTACGTTGCTTCTAAAAATTCACTATTTTCCCACTGAAATGTTTAGTGGTTATTTCCATTTTCATAATGAAAATTTCCTCAGGGAAATCATGTTCTATATCACAAATTTTCCATTGATTCACGGTGGGAAAAACCTTTGTTTCTAGCACTGCGAATTCAATTAAATTCAGTTGCTTAGGTTTAGTTTTTATTTTTAGTAAAAATTCATTGAATATGTATAGATTATTAATTTAGAACTCCATAACTTGAAAATATTAGAATTCAAAACTCATTAACTTCAAATTTAGCTTTGGCTTTCCTTAGATCTTTATATTGTTCCAACTATAAACGGAATGTAGAGCATTACAATCCTGTGATAAAACTGATGAATTTTTTTAAAATCGAATTTGTTATTGATGAAAAGAGGAAATATGCTTCAAAAGTAAAATTTGCATGGTAAAAGAAGGTATGTGAACTAAACAGTAAACAGATGGTATAACCAATGAAAGTTGTGGTGGAGTGGTAAGTACTCTTTCATCTTTAATCGGTCTTGGGTACGGAGGCGCCTTTGGTGAGGAGTGGTTTATCCTTTATTAAAGTAGGACTCTCCGGCACAAATCCAGAAGATTAGTTAGCCGGAAAAACATAGTACCAAAGGCGAAAAAAGAAGGCATGTTTGACAGTTTGAGAACCCAGTAGTTCTTTTGGTAAAAAAACAGTGCTATGCTGGTGGTTTGGTAAAATCCTGCTAATAGTGAAGAGTTCTACCCTTGATCTATGCAGTCCTTTTATTTTGTAATATGTTTCTTTTAATAAAAGGTGAATGTAAGGACCTTATTTTAATCGGTTCACTAAATATTTTCCAACAGATTTTTTTTTGTTTAAACACAAGCGTCAGAGGAGAAAAACTCTCTGCATCTCTAGAGGATATCTAGACTATGGACAAAGGGAGTTAATGTGCTTTGTGAGGACTCCCCATCGGCGACACGAGTCGTGGTTGTTGCAGATCCGCTTCTGGTATGGAGAAACTTGTAAGTCTCCTAAATTAGAATTTACAATTCTATACAACAACAATGGTTGCCAGTCACTTAGCAAAAAATATAGTTGCATTGTACTACATGTAAATTTGAAGAGAAGTGTTAATATGGACAAATCTCAAAATGGGAACATAAGCCTTGAGATTCATTACAGCAGAAGATAAATCCATGTAGTTCTGTTAACTGGTGCCTCCCTCCCGTCCCCGGCGTGCGCCCGCGCGCTTGTCGGGCGACCAACGAACCCCGGCGCGGAAAGCGCCAAGGAATACTAAAATTGACAGCCGCATGCTTCACTGATTAACATAGAAATGAAAGTTAAGGATCAACGTGTGATGGCCATGGCTGATACAGGGGCTACTCATACGTTTGTGGATGTTAAGATTGTTGCAAAATTGGGGATTAAATTGACTAGAAGTCCCTACAAGAGATGGAGAATGATGTAGAAATTTGATACAATTATGAAAAGTACTCTGCTCTCTTTGGGAAAGTTGGGATACTTGAAACTTTAAGTACAAGAAACAAAAAGTGAAGAAGTTTAAAACTATATGGCACTTAGAAAAGAAGAAGGACTAGGAGGCACTGGAATTTCTACTGTTCCTTCCAGCATCAGTAGAACTTTCTTCATTGAAGGGCGAAGTGATGGTTCCTCTTGAATGCACCAGATGCTTATTTTCACCATTCTCTAGAATTGTCTTCTATCAACCTCCTCGTCCCTGACTAGTTTATCTAGCTCTCCTGCATCAAAGCAATTGTAAACCCAGTATTCAAGAATTGCCTCATTTTCATCGAGGCTCATATCAACACACTTCCGCCTGCAAATCAATTCCAATAGGACAACACCAAAACTGTAAACGTCTGCTTTCACAGTGACTGGCAGATTTCGGTGCCATTCTGGTGCAACATAGCCTCTGGTCCCTCTTATCCCTGTGTAGGTTCTTGTTTGGTTTTCTTTAAGAGCTTGGCCATTCCAAAGTCAGATATTTTTGCACAGAACTGATCATTCATGAGTATGTTCTGAGGCTTAATATCACAATGGATGATTTATGTTTCACACTCGTCATGCAAATATAGGAGGCCCCTTGCAATATCTCGAGCAAAGACACACCTTTCCTCCCATGTTGGCTGTTTTTCTGGTGTAAAAAGTATGTCCACAAGTGACCCATTGGTCATGTACTCATACACCAGAAGCCTTCTGGATCTGTCCAGGCAATAACCAAGGAGGCGGACTAGATTTCGGTGATGTGTCCTTCCAATGATTTTTATTTCAGTTTGGAACTCTGTTTCCCCTTCTACCAATTCTTTGTCTAGTCTCTTAACAGCTACCACTTTCTGACCTTCTGCCAATATCCCTTTAAATACTGTTCCAAATGCCCCCCTCCCTAACGCTTCTTTGAAACCACTGGTTGCCTGCTCTAGTTCTGCATAGGAAAATGCTCGTGGAGCAACATCCTCGCTCAACTGAACACTTCTACTCTCCTGGATTTTTCTGTAAGTCCAGACATGAATTCTGTGAATGAGAAATCTAGAGATGCCCAACACCAATGCGTCCACTATCAGTCAACGGACCAGGTCCCTTGACTCAGTATGAACAATAAATGAGGCGTAAACAATAAAGAAAACAACACAAGTAGTTTACGTGGAAACCCCCTTGCTCAAGGGCGGTGAAAACCACGACCTGTCCTCACAGGCTTTCAATCCAACTCCATTTCACTCAAACGGAGCAACAGTTTAGATTACAGCAGCTGCAACCTAGGAATTTACCTCTAAATCCCTTCCCCCTATATGTAGTAACTCTACTACAAAGAAAACAACTAAGCAGATACAACACTACCCACTAAGCTACCTAACTCTAGATAACTTAGACTTCAACTAAGTAGATACAACACTGCCCACTAAACCACCTAACTCTAGATGACTTAGAATTTGTCTAAGCAGATACAACACTGCCCACTAAGCCAGTTACACTTAATTGGCTTAGACTTTTAGATGAACAAAACAACTATCTAATTCCTTTATAGATTAGGAATAGATTTACAATATTAGCACGGAAGATATAATCCTAAGACAACTAAGCAGCAAGCAGCTCTATCAGGTCCCTGTTGCTCTTGAGGATAATACTTCTTGATAGGAGTGGTTTTTGCTTGTGTTCTTGAGAATTTCAGGAGTGCAAAAACTAAAAATGTGTCTATTGATTAAAGCCTTTTATCTAATAGACACACACAAGGAAGCCATGCTATTGTCTGAGGATTCTGGCACGCTTGGAAGCCGTGCACCAACCTCACCAACTTTCTGTACTTTTTCCAGCTGGCAATTTCAACAAATTGTCACAAGGTATCAGGTACCATTATAGGATCCCTTTGTTTGTCAAATCATCAAAACTAAAATAACATCAACCAACAAAGCAAAAACAGTCAATGTAATGCTGGCAATTAGGATGTCTATCCTTAGCTTTTTGCCTTTTATTTCTTCAATCTTCTGATCAGGCAGCTCTTTGTTAGGTACATTAATGCCCACCTTGACCAATGCAAGATTAGAATTACGCTGGTCTCTCCTTCCATCCCTCAAAGGCAGCCTTTGCTTTCTACACACTTTGTCTTTGAACGAAGCAGCCTCACAGTTACAATCCTGTAGACAGGCTTGTTCACAATCTTCCTTGGTCGTTACGGCCAAAACAACATAAGTACTATCTTCCCATCCTGTGTTTTCAACTGTTCTCATATCATAGTATTTGGAAGTGTTCTCCTTTAACTGACAGGTTTCTGTGGTGAAATTCCTTTCACAGCCTGCACTCCAATTTCCTGGCATTACAAAATTAAATCCAGGAAGACAAACATTTAGCTTGAGCATCTATAGTGGTGCAAAAACCATTAAGCCCACAAAGGCCTTTTGGATCACACCCATCATTTGTTGATGACCATATCGTGGAGCTGTTCTGTTGGTTCAGAGAATGTGAATAAACTCGAAAAATACCATCAGCATCAATTTTCATCATATAAATGATGGTCCTTTCTCTACGGTAGCCTCCTTTGGTTAGATTTTTTAGACCATTGGTGGAATTGAACAAGTAGAGGAGGCCGTCATCATCAAGATTCAGTGAAACATTATTCCCTAATCCAGCGGTGTAGGATGCGTAGTAAGCATATGGGGCACTATCTGCTGTATTGACAGGGTACTGAACAAGGTTCCCATCATCTTGCATTTTGAGACGGAAAATCCCTAATGAGTCATCTGTTTCCGAGGCACTCGAGAACAGCTCTTGTCCAACTGATATATGCTGACCAGGTAAAAGTGTGTTTGTTGGATTGTCAAAACTTTGCCAAATGACATTGCGATCAGAATCATAGAGCGCAAAGTTTCCCGTGTCCATCAGGGAAGCTGAAGCAATGGCTCGAGAGGGATTGATGACAGAGATTTCCTGGTTTCCTACTTTCACAATGAGCCTTCCATCATTAGTTAAGAGCAAGACAGTGTTGCTCGGGACAACAGGACTGTTCCTATTTGCTGTCCACACTGCTGTCTTGTTAGGCATACCGACGATGTAGATTCCAACAGCATAGCCATTGGTTTGTTCATAAAACCCAAAGGCAAAGCGCCTGGATGGTGAAAACCATGATGAATTGGTAGTAGGTGTTAGAGAAGAGCCAAGAGTTATATTAAACTGCCTTTGTTGTGCTAGTGTTACTGCATGAAATGCAGATAAGATTAATAACCATAGCAAAACAGCCATATATTTTAGTTTTTTTTTCTGATTTATCACAAAATGGTGATGCTAATATGTTATAAATTCAGTTTATTAATAACGTCCAAAGACTTTAGCTACTGTAGGACAAGTCAATTTACGCTAATGAAGTAAAAGACGCGTTACATAGGAGACTTGGAAATTATTGAGTCAAGCAATGATGTTTTTAAAAATTGACGGCTTCCACTAACTTTCAAGTTTCCCATTATAAATGGTCTAGTCCGTCTAGAGTAAATTTAGATTCGGAAAAAGAGCTAGAGTGTCAACTATGTCACTACTAAGAAATCACTATATTTCTATTGAAATGTTCAGTGGTTAAGAAATCATGTTCTATAGCACAAATTTTCTACCGATTGAAGGAGGGAAAACCTTTGTTTCCAGTAGTGTGTATTTGATTGAATTCTGCAGCTTAGGTTAAAACTTTATATTTTTAGTAAAAATTCATTGAAAATGTATAGATTATTAATTTTGAACTCAATAACTTAGAAAATGTTAGAATTTAAAACTCATTAAGTTTAAGTCTTAGCTTTGGCTTTCCTTACATCTTTATATTGTAATTCCAACTATAAATGGAATTTAGAGAATTACAATTTTGTGATAAAACCGATGAATTTTTTTTAAATAGAATTTGGTATTGATGGAAAGAGGAAATATGCTTCAAAGTAAGATTTGCAAGGTAAAAGAAAAAAGTACCATATGAACTTAACAGTAAACAGAAGGTATAACCATAGAAAGTTGGAGTGGAGTGCTAAGTACTCCTTCATCTTTAATCAATCTCGTGTATGGAGGTGCCCTTGGTTAAGATATGGAGAAAATGGAATTATTTGAATTGACATAAACCACAAACCACTAAGCAAGTATATAATCCTTCTAATATTGAAGAGTTCTACACTTAATCTACACAGTCTTTTTATTTTATAATATGTTTCTTTTATTAAAAGATGGTCGTACGGACCTTATTTTAATCGGTTAACTAAATATTTTTCAATAGAATTTTTTTGTTAAATAGAAAAGCTCCAGAGGATAAAAACTCTCTGCATCTCTAGAGGATATCTAGACTATGGACAAAGGAAGTTCATCTGCTTTGTGAGGACTCCCGACCATCGGCTACACGAGTTGTGGTTGTTGCAGATTCGCTTTCACTATGGAGAAAATTGTAAGTCTCCTAAATTAGTATTTACCATTCAAATACTACAACGACGGTTGCTAGTCACTTAGCACAAAATATAGTTTCATTGTACTACAAGTAAATTTAAAGAGAAGTGTTGATATGGACAAATCTCAAAATGGAAACATAAGCCTTGAGATACACCACAGCATAAGATAACTGGTGGCAAGAAGAGGTGGAGAATGATGTAGAAAATTGATACAATTATAATAAAGTAGTTTGCTCTCTATGGGAAAGTTGGGATACTTGAAACTCAAAGTAGAATAAACAAAAAGTGAAGAAGTTTAAAACTATATGGCACTTAGAAAAGAAGAAGGACTAGGAGGCACTGGAATTTCTACTGTTCCTTCCAGCATCAGTAGAACTTTCTTCATTGAAGGGCGAAGTGATGGTTCCTCTTGAATGCACCAAATGCTTATTTTCACCATTCTCTCGAATTGTCTTCTATCAACCTCCTCGTCCCTGACTAGTTTATCTAGCTCTCCTGCATCAAAGCAATTGTAAACCCAGTATTCAAGAATTGCCTCATTTTCATCGAGGCTCATATCAACACACTTCCGCCTGCAAATCAATTCCAATAGGACAACACCAAAACTGTAAATGTCTGCTTTCACTGTCACTGGCAGATTTCGGTGCCATTCTGGTGCAACATAGCCTCTGGTCCCTCTTATCCCTGTGTAGGTTCTTGTTTGGTCTTTCTTTAAGAGCTTGGCCATTCCAAAGTCAGATATTTTTGCACAGAACTGATCATTCATGAGTATGTTCTGAGGCTTAATATCACAATGGATGATTTGTGTTTCACACTCGTCATGCAAATATAGGAGGCCCCTTGCAATATCTCGAGCAAAGCCACACCTTTCCTCCCACGTGGGCTGTTTTTCTGATTTGAAAAGTACGTCCGCGAGTGACCCATTGGTCATGTACTCATACACCAGAAGCCTTCTTGATCCCTCCAGGCAATAACCATGGAGGCGGACTAGATTTCGGTGATGTGTCTTTCCAATGATTTTTATTTCAGTTTGGAACTCTGTTTCCCCTTCTACCAATTCTTTGTCTAGTCTCTTAACAGCTATCACTTTCTGGCCTTCTGCCAAAATCCCTTTAAATACTGTTCCAAATGCCCCCCTCCCTAACGCTTCTTTGAAGCCACTGGTTGCCTGCTCTAGTTCTGCATAGGAAAATGCTCGTGGAGCAACATCCTCACATAACTGAACATTTCTACTCTCCTGGATTTTTCTGCAAGTCCAGACATGAATTCTGTGAATGAGAAATCCAGAGATGCCTAACACCAACAAAGCAAAAACAGTCGATGTAATGCTGGCAATTAGGATGTCTATCCTTAGCTTTTTGCCTTTTGTTTCTTCAACCTTCTGATCAGGCAGCTCTTTGTTAGGTAACACATTAATGCCCACCTTGACCAATGCAAGATTAGAATTACGCAGGTCTCTCCTTCCATACCTCAGAGGCAGCTTTTGCTTTCTACATTCTCTGTCTTTGAACAGAGCAGCCTCACAGTTACAATCCTGTAGACAGGCTTGTTCACAATCTTCCTTGGTCGTTCCACCCAAAACAACATAAGTACTATCTTCCCATACTGTGTTTACAACTGTTCTCATGTCATAGTATTTGGAAGTGTTCTCCTTTAACCGACATTCTGCAGTGAAATTCCTTTCACAGCCCGCGCTCCAATTTCCTGGCATTACAAAATCAAATCCCGGAAGACACAAACATTTAGCTTGATCATCTATATTGGTGCAAAAACCATTATGCCCACAAAGGCCTTTTGGAATACACCTATCATCTGTTGATGACCATATCACGGAACTGTTCTGTTGGTTCAGAGAATGTGAATAAACTCTAAGTATACCATCAGCATCAATTTTCATCATATAGATGATGGTCCTTTCTCTACGGTAGCCTCCTCTGGTTAGATTTTTTAGACTATTGGTGGAATTGTGCAAGTAGAGGAGGCCGTCATCATCAAGATTCAGTGAAACATTATTCCCTGCTCCACTGGTGTAGGATACGTAGTAAGAATATGGGTCAGTATCTGGTGTATTGACAGGATACTGAACAAGGTACCCATCATGTTGCATTTTGAGACGGAAAATCCCGAAAGAATCATCTGCTTCCGAGGCACTCGAGAACAGCTCTTGTCCAGCTGATATATGCTGACCAGGTAAAAGTGTGTTTGTTGGATTGTCAAAACTTTGCCAAATGACATTGCGATCTGAATCATAGAGCACAAAGTTTCCAGTGTCCAGCATGGAAGCTGAAGCAATGGCTCGAGAGGGATTGATGACAGAGATTTCCTGGCTTCCTACTTGCACAATGAGCCTTCCATCACTAGTTAAGAGCAACACGGCGTTGCTCGGGACAACAGGACTGCTCCTGTTTGCTGTCCATACTGCTGTCTTCTTAGGCATACCAACAATTGAGATTCCAACAGCATAGCCATTGGTTTTTTCATAAAACCCAAAGGCAAAGTGCCTGGATGGCGAAAACCATGATGAACTGATAATAGGTGTTAGAGAAGACCCATGTGTTATATTGAACTGCCTTTGCTGTGCTAGTGCTACTGCATGAATTGCAAATAAGATTAATAACCATAGCAAAATGGTCATAGATTTTAGCTTTTTTTTTTCTTCCTTTACTCTGATTTATCACAAAATTGTGATGTTTATATGTTTTTCAGTTTATCATATATCATATCATATCATATCATATATTACTATAAGTGGGAACAAAAAAAGTTAAAAGTTGAATTACGATTTTATCCCTATTATAAATTAAAATATTATAAAACATTTAATTATTTAATTTAAATATTAAATTGTATCATTTTAATTAATATGTTAATGACTTTTGCACTTCCTTAGATTAATTCCTAATTAAAATATCTAATTTAATACATATTTATCATCTATAATTTATATGTATATAATAATAAATTAATAATAATAATAATAATAATAATCCAAAAATCTCTTCATAAAATGTATAATTAATTAAATATTAAATTATTAAACAATAAACTGACCGTAGTATACTAATTAATACTAATGATATTATCATCCTATGAAAAGACAATGCTGTCTTTGTAATTACTACCAGTTTAAAACTGAAAGAAGAGGAAGGTTTGATATTAATTTATTCATTGATTCATTCATATGATAATATCATTCATTTTTGGTCTTTTCAAATTCCTTGGATTAATGGTGAAAAAATATTCTCTTTATAGAATTTATATAAAAAGGCTTAAGTTCGTGACATTACTATTAATGTTATATTCATAGATGATTCACCCTTGACTTTAGCCTTTTTCATATTTTTTGTAAGCTGTGCACTAAATTTTTTTTTCCATGATGCAATCATTGCTCTTTTGATTTGGTTTACTTGGTCAGCCAGCAACATTTGGAGCATATAGGTAAGGATCATACTTCATTTATCTAGAGATAGTATGAAAAATATTTATGTCACTACTTTTATTTATTGATTTGGATGAACATAATTCAAAACTTTTTATTGCTGTTTTTTTTTCCTTACTCGACGAAAATGTTAAAATACAGTAGCTATGATCTTTTGAATTACTATAAGTTGCATCTACTAGCTTTAAGTTATAATTTATTATACAGTCTACCTACTAACTATATTTAGATGCTCAAATTTACAGGTTTGGACAATCATTTTCCATATATGCAATAATCAAGTCATTCAAATAGGTCCATTGTCAATCAATTTCAACTTGCACTTTAAATGGCTATACTAAATTCTACAAATATTTATAACACCTTAAATCTCTTCAATCACCCCACATTTGTTGTATTATTTCAACCATATCAAATTATATATATGCTCTTAAATTTGACAATTTAAGGTTGAGTGAGTTCAAGGCACAAGAAGTGTACTTTGAACTATAGAACAAAAGACGTTGGCAAAAGATGGCATGAAGATGGTTTATTTCCGATATTATATTACACTGCATAAGACACAATTTTCACTAATTTCTAATATTTTTTTTGCAGGAATTAACTCAACAAGTCAATAACGTTCTATAGGTTTTAACCTTTGGTCAGTAATATCCCTATTTGAAGTGAGAAGATAGAACACTACATGCTTCTTCCTTGTAAGAATTCACTGCTTAGTGTATTATTTATCTTTTTTTTCAATAAAAATACACTAATTTATGTTATTTTCTTCACTTACATTATCTATCATAATCTTCCTTTGAGAAGTCTATGAATTTTGAGATGCAACAACAAACTAAAAGATAAAAAAACATAGATCCAAAAATGGTAGATGGACTGCATGGGGAAGAAGAAGTCGAGATGGTGATATCTAGGTGCACTTGAATTTGAGAAGGCTTGATTTGAAATATGAATTTATTATTTATATGGTGTTTCATGCTCACACAAAATACATTGATGTTGACTTATTGTCATATTATATTTTATGATACAATATACATCATATTCAACTAATATTTTCTACCAAATTTTTAGTTGAAATGACTCATATAAGTAAATCAAATAAAGGATACTTATACATGCACTTATGATTTATATATATTAAATTAATTCTCTTAAGTTGATACAACTTCAACAAACACTACTTTCATCTGACAATAACTACTTGATGGGCCTGAAGTATTTGTAACCATTAATGGTGTTGCTCATATCCACACTATTTGTCGTTGAAATATCATTTAGGTCGAATATTTTTTGATAGAGTAAAAGCACTATACAAGAAAGCGTTATACAATTTGTTGACTGTATACAACTGCTAACTATAGTAGTAGTTATCAAAGTAATAGAATACAATGCTAAAGGAACTTTCTTTCTTTCTTAAAACTAAGGGGATCATTTCAACTTCATTTGATATTAACTTTTGGTGTGATGTACTTTGTGATGATAGTGAATATCGGTTGAACTATTCATCAATTGAGCATGTATCCTTCACTTTCAGTTTTGGTGTTATTTCTAATGTTTTAAGAAGTTTAAACTATTAGCATCGAATACACGTGCAACGCACGTGCTCAAAACTAGTATTATTAAAAGTGAGAAGCACCAAAGTGCAAAGTTGGATTACCTTTTTGCCCCTACACTAAATTAAAATGTTGTAAACTATTTATATTAATTAATTATTAAAGTTATTTTTTATTCATTAGTTATGAGTTACACCTCCTCCAATATGGCTTTTAAGCATTTTTAGTTTTCTAAGCATCAAGATAAGTTTTTTAAGCATCAAGATATTTTTCAATTTTCTAGACGTATACTTAATTAAATTAAATTGAATGGTACAACAGATGCATGGAATCTCTTTAGTTAGGGCATCTCCAACCCTAAACTCTATTTTACTCTCCAAATATACAGTTCTTTATTTTTTCAGACAACCAACTCAAACTCAATTCTCTATTTTACTCTCTAAAAAAGAATATTTTTCTCTCTTCAATATTATATTATTATTTCTATTTCATTCTTATTTTCTTATTTCATAATATAAATCATTTCTTTCTTTTTCCCAAATAATTACTTTATATAATTTTCATGTGATAAAAAATTTTATTTTTTCAATTTTTTATTTAATATAAAATTATATTTTATTTTAAATTTCTAAATAACATAAATTGCAAGAAAATATTATATAATATACAAATTAATGAATAAATTCAAATCAAAGTGAAATACAATTACACAAACACTCAACTTTCAAAATTATTACGTTTCTCCCATAAATATTCTATTAATGCATTACGAAGTTCAAAATGAGTATTTTTGTCCTTAATTTTTTATGTCTAGCTAAAAATTGTTCAAACCGGAGACTTTCATCTACCATCATACCCTAATTTTTTTTTGAATAGTGATATGTATGACATTTTTTAGTAGTATAAATGATATAGACTTTAGATTCATACAAAATTATTATTTCTTTGAGTGGATGTTTTTTTGAAGATGTACACGCAATATGTTTAAATAAGATGTTTTAAATATTTCAACCATTTATATCAAGTTTCATATTCGTGAGCATAGATCGATTATATTATATTCCGTAATATGATTATATCTAAATAATTTAATTAATATTTTCCTGTCAAATTTACATATGAAGGACTCGTAATCTTGAATCAAACAAAGAAAGTTGTACGTGCAATTGAATTTTTTTATATCGATTAAATTTTCTAATGCCACTAATTATTAGCTATCTCTATCACAAATAAACACTATTTTTTAAGTGTATCCCATGAAATTGACAATGATGCATTATCCACCTTAAAAAAACATATGTTGATAGTATTTGTACTAACATAAGGAATATGGAAAATGATCTTAAGCAGATCTCAATGGCTATGATGTTTGGTATCACGGGTCTCATGACAAACTACTTGGGTGTTAGTCCCCGGGCAAGCAAGACAACTTGATGGAATTGTTTCAGGCACAAAACTCATTTATAAGAACATGTGGATGTCGTCCCGAAATATTTGCATTCTTTTGATGATTCTTAGCTAAATGAAGTTGTAGAATAGGTTTTTGTTTTTATAGTTTGAGCTCTTTTTACAGGACTATTCTGTCCAAAGTTCTAATGACTCTAATCTTAGCAAACACTGTCAAAATTATTATTTTGGTCATATAACATTTTGCTAGTGAATTCAGATTTCTATATCTTAACTAATGTCTTGTAATGTTGGAAGCAGCTAAAGATTGGCTCCTCTTCAATATTCTACCTCCATTTCTACATTTCTCTATTAGATTTCATGCAAAGGTTAAAGAATGAAAAAGATCAAAAAGTTGTTGAAATGGTCGATAATTAGAATTGCTTGATAATAATTATATGAGACAAACGTGCGTTGCACGTTTTCGAGAACTAGTTATTATAACTATAACTTGGAAGCATCCAAAAACTTTAGCTACTGTAGGACAAGCCAATTTATGCCAATTACATAGGAGACTTTGAAATTATTCAGTCCTGTCAATTTTGAGAAAAAATTGTACTAGTCTTTAGTCAAGCAATAATATTTTTAAAATTTTATAGTTGGATATATCAAATTCACAGGAGATAATGTGGACAAGTTTTTTTGGTAGAAAATGAATTGTGCAATTTTTGTAGACTAAGAATTGACATCTCCCACAACTTTCAAGTCTCCTTACTTTTCTGTAAATGTTGACTTGTTGGTCTAGTCCGTCTAGACTAGAGTACCTTTAGGTCCGGGGGGAAGAGCTAGAGTGTAGACTACGTTGCTTCTAAAAATTCACTATTTTCCCACTGAAATGTTTAGTGGTTATTTCCATTTTCATAATGAAAATTTCCTCAGGGAAATCATGTTCTATATCACAAATTTTCCATTGATTCACGGTGGGAAAAACCTTTGTTTCTAGCACTGCGAATTCAATTAAATTCAGTTGCTTAGGTTTAGTTTTTATTTTTAGTAAAAATTCATTGAATATGTATAGATTATTAATTTAGAACTCCATAACTTGAAAATATTAGAATTCAAAACTCATTAACTTCAAATTTAGCTTTGGCTTTCCTTAGATCTTTATATTGTTCCAACTATAAACGGAATGTAGAGCATTACAATCCTGTGATAAAACTGATGAATTTTTTTAAAATCGAATTTGTTATTGATGAAAAGAGGAAATATGCTTCAAAAGTAAAATTTGCATGGTAAAAGAAGGTATGTGAACTAAACAGTAAACAGATGGTATAACCAATGAAAGTTGTGGTGGAGTGGTAAGTACTCTTTCATCTTTAATCGGTCTTGGGTACGGAGGCGCCTTTGGTGAGGAGTGGTTTATCCTTTATTAAAGTAGGACTCTCCGGCACAAATCCAGAAGATTAGTTAGCCGGAAAAACATAGTACCAAAGGCGAAAAAAGAAGGCATGTTTGACAGTTTGAGAACCCAGTAGTTCTTTTGGTAAAAAAACAGTGCTATGCTGGTGGTTTGGTAAAATCCTGCTAATAGTGAAGAGTTCTACCCTTGATCTATGCAGTCCTTTTATTTTGTAATATGTTTCTTTTAATAAAAGGTGAATGTAAGGACCTTATTTTAATCGGTTCACTAAATATTTTCCAACAGATTTTTTTTTGTTTAAACACAAGCGTCAGAGGAGAAAAACTCTCTGCATCTCTAGAGGATATCTAGACTATGGACAAAGGGAGTTAATGTGCTTTGTGAGGACTCCCCATCGGCGACACGAGTCGTGGTTGTTGCAGATCCGCTTCTGGTATGGAGAAACTTGTAAGTCTCCTAAATTAGAATTTACAATTCTATACAACAACAATGGTTGCCAGTCACTTAGCAAAAAATATAGTTGCATTGTACTACATGTAAATTTGAAGAGAAGTGTTAATATGGACAAATCTCAAAATGGGAACATAAGCCTTGAGATTCATTACAGCAGAAGATAAATCCATGTAGTTCTGTTAACTGGTGCCTCCCTCCCGTCCCCGGCGTGCGCCCGCGCGCTTGTCGGGCGACCAACGAACCCCGGCGCGGAAAGCGCCAAGGAATACTAAAATTGACAGCCGCATGCTTCACTGATTAACATAGAAATGAAAGTTAAGGATCAACGTGTGATGGCCATGGCTGATACAGGGGCTACTCATACGTTTGTGGATGTTAAGATTGTTGCAAAATTGGGGATTAAATTGACTAGAAGTCCCTACAAGAGATGGAGAATGATGTAGAAATTTGATACAATTATGAAAAGTACTCTGCTCTCTTTGGGAAAGTTGGGATACTTGAAACTTTAAGTACAAGAAACAAAAAGTGAAGAAGTTTAAAACTATATGGCACTTAGAAAAGAAGAAGGACTAGGAGGCACTGGAATTTCTACTGTTCCTTCCAGCATCAGTAGAACTTTCTTCATTGAAGGGCGAAGTGATGGTTCCTCTTGAATGCACCAGATGCTTATTTTCACCATTCTCTAGAATTGTCTTCTATCAACCTCCTCGTCCCTGACTAGTTTATCTAGCTCTCCTGCATCAAAGCAATTGTAAACCCAGTATTCAAGAATTGCCTCATTTTCATCGAGGCTCATATCAACACACTTCCGCCTGCAAATCAATTCCAATAGGACAACACCAAAACTGTAAACGTCTGCTTTCACAGTGACTGGCAGATTTCGGTGCCATTCTGGTGCAACATAGCCTCTGGTCCCTCTTATCCCTGTGTAGGTTCTTGTTTGGTTTTCTTTAAGAGCTTGGCCATTCCAAAGTCAGATATTTTTGCACAGAACTGATCATTCATGAGTATGTTCTGAGGCTTAATATCACAATGGATGATTTATGTTTCACACTCGTCATGCAAATATAGGAGGCCCCTTGCAATATCTCGAGCAAAGACACACCTTTCCTCCCATGTTGGCTGTTTTTCTGGTGTAAAAAGTATGTCCACAAGTGACCCATTGGTCATGTACTCATACACCAGAAGCCTTCTGGATCTGTCCAGGCAATAACCAAGGAGGCGGACTAGATTTCGGTGATGTGTCCTTCCAATGATTTTTATTTCAGTTTGGAACTCTGTTTCCCCTTCTACCAATTCTTTGTCTAGTCTCTTAACAGCTACCACTTTCTGACCTTCTGCCAATATCCCTTTAAATACTGTTCCAAATGCCCCCCTCCCTAACGCTTCTTTGAAACCACTGGTTGCCTGCTCTAGTTTCTGCATAGGAAAATGCTCGTGGAGCAACATCCTCGCTCAACTGAACACTTCTACTCTCCTGGATTTTTCTGTAAGTCCAGACATGAATTCTGTGAATGAGAAATCTAGAGATGCCCAACACCAATGCGTCCACTATCAGTCAACGGACCAGGTCCCTTGACTCAGTATGAACAATAAATGAGGCGTAAACAATAAAGAAAACAACACAAGTAGTTTACGTGGAAACCCCCTTGCTCAAGGGCGGTGAAAACCACGACCTGTCCTCACAGGCTTTCAATCCAACTCCATTTCACTCAAACGGAGCAACAGTTTAGATTACAGCAGCTGCAACCTAGGAATTTACCTCTAAATCCCTTCCCCCTATATGTAGTAACTCTACTACAAAGAAAACAACTAAGCAGATACAACACTACCCACTAAGCTACCTAACTCTAGATAACTTAGACTTCAACTAAGTAGATACAACACTGCCCACTAAACCACCTAACTCTAGATGACTTAGAATTTGTCTAAGCAGATACAACACTGCCCACTAAGCCAGTTACACTTAATTGGCTTAGACTTTTAGATGAACAAAACAACTATCTAATTCCTTTATAGATTAGGAATAGATTTACAATATTAGCACGGAAGATATAATCCTAAGACAACTAAGCAGCAAGCAGCTCTATCAGGTCCCTGTTGCTCTTGAGGATAATACTTCTTGATAGGAGTGGTTTTTGCTTGTGTTCTTGAGAATTTCAGGAGTGCAAAAACTAAAAATGTGTCTATTGATTAAAGCCTTTTATCTAATAGACACACACAAGGAAGCCATGCTATTGTCTGAGGATTCTGGCACGCTTGGAAGCCGTGCACCAACCTCACCAACTTTCTGTACTTTTTCCAGCTGGCAATTTCAACAAATTGTCACAAGGTATCAGGTACCATTATAGGATCCCTTTGTTTGTCAAATCATCAAAACTAAAATAACATCAACCAACAAAGCAAAAACAGTCAATGTAATGCTGGCAATTAGGATGTCTATCCTTAGCTTTTTGCCTTTTATTTCTTCAATCTTCTGATCAGGCAGCTCTTTGTTAGGTACATTAATGCCCACCTTGACCAATGCAAGATTAGAATTACGCTGGTCTCTCCTTCCATCCCTCAAAGGCAGCCTTTGCTTTCTACACACTTTGTCTTTGAACGAAGCAGCCTCACAGTTACAATCCTGTAGACAGGCTTGTTCACAATCTTCCTTGGTCGTTACGGCCAAAACAACATAAGTACTATCTTCCCATCCTGTGTTTTCAACTGTTCTCATATCATAGTATTTGGAAGTGTTCTCCTTTAACTGACAGGTTTCTGTGGTGAAATTCCTTTCACAGCCTGCACTCCAATTTCCTGGCATTACAAAATTAAATCCAGGAAGACAAACATTTAGCTTGAGCATCTATAGTGGTGCAAAAACCATTAAGCCCACAAAGGCCTTTTGGATCACACCCATCATTTGTTGATGACCATATCGTGGAGCTGTTCTGTTGGTTCAGAGAATGTGAATAAACTCGAAAAATACCATCAGCATCAATTTTCATCATATAAATGATGGTCCTTTCTCTACGGTAGCCTCCTTTGGTTAGATTTTTTAGACCATTGGTGGAATTGAACAAGTAGAGGAGGCCGTCATCATCAAGATTCAGTGAAACATTATTCCCTAATCCAGCGGTGTAGGATGCGTAGTAAGCATATGGGGCACTATCTGCTGTATTGACAGGGTACTGAACAAGGTTCCCATCATCTTGCATTTTGAGACGGAAAATCCCTAATGAGTCATCTGTTTCCGAGGCACTCGAGAACAGCTCTTGTCCAACTGATATATGCTGACCAGGTAAAAGTGTGTTTGTTGGATTGTCAAAACTTTGCCAAATGACATTGCGATCAGAATCATAGAGCGCAAAGTTTCCCGTGTCCATCAGGGAAGCTGAAGCAATGGCTCGAGAGGGATTGATGACAGAGATTTCCTGGTTTCCTACTTTCACAATGAGCCTTCCATCATTAGTTAAGAGCAAGACAGTGTTGCTCGGGACAACAGGACTGTTCCTATTTGCTGTCCACACTGCTGTCTTGTTAGGCATACCGACGATGTAGATTCCAACAGCATAGCCATTGGTTTGTTCATAAAACCCAAAGGCAAAGCGCCTGGATGGTGAAAACCATGATGAATTGGTAGTAGGTGTTAGAGAAGAGCCAAGAGTTATATTAAACTGCCTTTGTTGTGCTAGTGTTACTGCATGAAATGCAGATAAGATTAATAACCATAGCAAAACAGCCATATATTTTAGTTTTTTTTTCTGATTTATCACAAAATGGTGATGCTAATATGTTATAAATTCAGTTTATTAATAACGTCCAAAGACTTTAGCTACTGTAGGACAAGTCAATTTACGCTAATGAAGTAAAAGACGCGTTACATAGGAGACTTGGAAATTATTGAGTCAAGCAATGATGTTTTTAAAAATTGACGGCTTCCACTAACTTTCAAGTTTCCCATTATAAATGGTCTAGTCCGTCTAGAGTAAATTTAGATTCGGAAAAAGAGCTAGAGTGTCAACTATGTCACTACTAAGAAATCACTATATTTCTATTGAAATGTTCAGTGGTTAAGAAATCATGTTCTATAGCACAAATTTTCTACCGATTGAAGGAGGGAAAACCTTTGTTTCCAGTAGTGTGTATTTGATTGAATTCTGCAGCTTAGGTTAAAACTTTATATTTTTAGTAAAAATTCATTGAAAATGTATAGATTATTAATTTTGAACTCAATAACTTAGAAAATGTTAGAATTTAAAACTCATTAAGTTTAAGTCTTAGCTTTGGCTTTCCTTACATCTTTATATTGTAATTCCAACTATAAATGGAATTTAGAGAATTACAATTTTGTGATAAAACCGATGAATTTTTTTTAAATAGAATTTGGTATTGATGGAAAGAGGAAATATGCTTCAAAGTAAGATTTGCAAGGTAAAAGAAAAAAGTACCATATGAACTTAACAGTAAACAGAAGGTATAACCATAGAAAGTTGGAGTGGAGTGCTAAGTACTCCTTCATCTTTAATCAATCTCGTGTATGGAGGTGCCCTTGGTTAAGATATGGAGAAAATGGAATTATTTGAATTGACATAAACCACAAACCACTAAGCAAGTATATAATCCTTCTAATATTGAAGAGTTCTACACTTAATCTACACAGTCTTTTTATTTTATAATATGTTTCTTTTATTAAAAGATGGTCGTACGGACCTTATTTTAATCGGTTAACTAAATATTTTTCAATAGAATTTTTTTGTTAAATAGAAAAGCTCCAGAGGATAAAAACTCTCTGCATCTCTAGAGGATATCTAGACTATGGACAAAGGAAGTTCATCTGCTTTGTGAGGACTCCCGACCATCGGCTACACGAGTTGTGGTTGTTGCAGATTCGCTTTCACTATGGAGAAAATTGTAAGTCTCCTAAATTAGTATTTACCATTCAAATACTACAACGACGGTTGCTAGTCACTTAGCACAAAATATAGTTTCATTGTACTACAAGTAAATTTAAAGAGAAGTGTTGATATGGACAAATCTCAAAATGGAAACATAAGCCTTGAGATACACCACAGCATAAGATAACTGGTGGCAAGAAGAGGTGGAGAATGATGTAGAAAATTGATACAATTATAATAAAGTAGTTTGCTCTCTATGGGAAAGTTGGGATACTTGAAACTCAAAGTAGAATAAACAAAAAGTGAAGAAGTTTAAAACTATATGGCACTTAGAAAAGAAGAAGGACTAGGAGGCACTGGAATTTCTACTGTTCCTTCCAGCATCAGTAGAACTTTCTTCATTGAAGGGCGAAGTGATGGTTCCTCTTGAATGCACCAAATGCTTATTTTCACCATTCTCTCGAATTGTCTTCTATCAACCTCCTCGTCCCTGACTAGTTTATCTAGCTCTCCTGCATCAAAGCAATTGTAAACCCAGTATTCAAGAATTGCCTCATTTTCATCGAGGCTCATATCAACACACTTCCGCCTGCAAATCAATTCCAATAGGACAACACCAAAACTGTAAATGTCTGCTTTCACTGTCACTGGCAGATTTCGGTGCCATTCTGGTGCAACATAGCCTCTGGTCCCTCTTATCCCTGTGTAGGTTCTTGTTTGGTCTTTCTTTAAGAGCTTGGCCATTCCAAAGTCAGATATTTTTGCACAGAACTGATCATTCATGAGTATGTTCTGAGGCTTAATATCACAATGGATGATTTGTGTTTCACACTCGTCATGCAAATATAGGAGGCCCCTTGCAATATCTCGAGCAAAGCCACACCTTTCCTCCCACGTGGGCTGTTTTTCTGATTTGAAAAGTACGTCCGCGAGTGACCCATTGGTCATGTACTCATACACCAGAAGCCTTCTTGATCCCTCCAGGCAATAACCATGGAGGCGGACTAGATTTCGGTGATGTGTCTTTCCAATGATTTTTATTTCAGTTTGGAACTCTGTTTCCCCTTCTACCAATTCTTTGTCTAGTCTCTTAACAGCTATCACTTTCTGGCCTTCTGCCAAAATCCCTTTAAATACTGTTCCAAATGCCCCCCTCCCTAACGCTTCTTTGAAGCCACTGGTTGCCTGCTCTAGTTCTGCATAGGAAAATGCTCGTGGAGCAACATCCTCACATAACTGAACATTTCTACTCTCCTGGATTTTTCTGCAAGTCCAGACATGAATTCTGTGAATGAGAAATCCAGAGATGCCTAACACCAACAAAGCAAAAACAGTCGATGTAATGCTGGCAATTAGGATGTCTATCCTTAGCTTTTTGCCTTTTGTTTCTTCAACCTTCTGATCAGGCAGCTCTTTGTTAGGTAACACATTAATGCCCACCTTGACCAATGCAAGATTAGAATTACGCAGGTCTCTCCTTCCATACCTCAGAGGCAGCTTTTGCTTTCTACATTCTCTGTCTTTGAACAGAGCAGCCTCACAGTTACAATCCTGTAGACAGGCTTGTTCACAATCTTCCTTGGTCGTTCCACCCAAAACAACATAAGTACTATCTTCCCATACTGTGTTTACAACTGTTCTCATGTCATAGTATTTGGAAGTGTTCTCCTTTAACCGACATTCTGCAGTGAAATTCCTTTCACAGCCCGCGCTCCAATTTCCTGGCATTACAAAATCAAATCCCGGAAGACACAAACATTTAGCTTGATCATCTATATTGGTGCAAAAACCATTATGCCCACAAAGGCCTTTTGGAATACACCTATCATCTGTTGATGACCATATCACGGAACTGTTCTGTTGGTTCAGAGAATGTGAATAAACTCTAAGTATACCATCAGCATCAATTTTCATCATATAGATGATGGTCCTTTCTCTACGGTAGCCTCCTCTGGTTAGATTTTTTAGACTATTGGTGGAATTGTGCAAGTAGAGGAGGCCGTCATCATCAAGATTCAGTGAAACATTATTCCCTGCTCCACTGGTGTAGGATACGTAGTAAGAATATGGGTCAGTATCTGGTGTATTGACAGGATACTGAACAAGGTACCCATCATGTTGCATTTTGAGACGGAAAATCCCGAAAGAATCATCTGCTTCCGAGGCACTCGAGAACAGCTCTTGTCCAGCTGATATATGCTGACCAGGTAAAAGTGTGTTTGTTGGATTGTCAAAACTTTGCCAAATGACATTGCGATCTGAATCATAGAGCACAAAGTTTCCAGTGTCCAGCATGGAAGCTGAAGCAATGGCTCGAGAGGAATTGATGACAGAGATTTCCTGGTTTCCTACTTGTACAATGAGCCTTCCATCATTAGTTAAGAGCAAGACAGTGTTGCTCGGGACAACAGGACTGTTCCTATTTGCTGTCCACACTGCTGTCTTGTTAGGCATACCGACGATGAAGATTCCAACAGCATAGCCATTGGTTTGTTCATAAAACCCAAAGGCAAAGCGCCTGGATGGTGAAAACCATGATGAGTTGGAAGTAGGTGTTAGAGAAGAGCCAAGAATTATATCGAACTGCCTTTGTTGTGCTAGTGCTACCGCATGAAATGCAGATAATATTAATAACCATAGCAAAACAGCCATAGATTTTATCTTTTTTTTTTTCTTTGTTTCTCTGATTTATCACAAAATTGTGATGTAAATATGTTATAAATTCAGTTTATTATAACATTCAAAAACTTTAGCTACTGTAGGACAAGTCAATTTACGCCAATGAAGTAAAATATGCGTTACATAGGAGACTTGGAAATTGTTGAGTCAAGCAATGATGTTTTTAAAAATTGACAGCTTCCACTAACTTTCAAATTTCCCATTATAAGTGGTGTAGTCCGTCCAGAGTAAATTTAGGTTCGGGAAAAGAGCTAGCGTGTCAACTACGTCACTACTAATAAATCACTATATTTTCATTGAAATGTTCAGTGGTTAAGAAATCATGTTTTATAGCGCAGATTTTCTATTTATTGAAGGTGGGAAAAACCTTTATTTCTAGTAGTGCGTATTTGGTTGAATTCTGCTGCTTATGTTAAACTTTATATTTTTAGTAAAAATTCATTGAATGTATAGATTATTAATTTCGAACTCAATAACTTAAAAAATGTTAGAATTTAAAACTCGTTAACTTCAAATCTTAGCTTTGGCTTTCCTTAATATTGTTCCAACTATAAACGGAATGTAGAGCATTATAATTTTATGATAAAATCGATGAAAATTTTTTTAAATCGAATTTGGTATTGATGGAAAGAGAAAATATGCTTCAAAGTAAAATTTGCAAGGTAAAAAAAAAGTACTATATGAACTTAACCGTAAACAGAAGGTATAACCAACGAAAGTTGAAGTGGAGCATTAAGTACTTCTTCATTTTAATCAATCTCATGTATATGGAGGTGCCTTTGGTTAAGATATGGAGAAAATGAAATTATTTGAATTGACATAAACCACAAACCACTAAGCAAGTATATAGCGAGAGAAAAAGAAAAGAGATTCACTACTATTCACTGATAGTAGTCAGTAGACAAGAAAATTTAACTATCAACTCATTTTTAGAAATATTTATTTCTTTTAATATATTCACATATTATTAATATTTAAATTAAAATAACAAAAAGCGTATTATATGGTAACTTGGCCTATAAATTAATTATAAGAGTTTATTTACAATTCTTATTTGGCTTACCAAAAATAAGAAGATTCTTTCACACAATTTATTCCTCATTATTTCATTCTCGGTTCTTTGTCAACACCATTAAAGCAATTTGAAACAATTATCAGTGTGATAACTTTTTACTCATTTTTTTAGAATCTAAATAATTAAAGACAATCTAGATAAATAAGACAATTCTGACAACATTTTACTCATTCTTTTTTCAGAATGTAGATAACTAATCTCATAAGAAAACTATTCACAACTTATTAAGTCTTCTTCGCAACATGAAAAAGTGTATGAATAGGTATTTCATTGCTTCAGTGTTTACTCTTCTTAGTTTATTCAATCAACAACACAAATTAATTGAAAACAAATTTTAATACATATACCACCATATGTACTTAAACCTAAATAGTACTCAAAGTCGATCATACCAAAAATATTTAAACTTTATTTTCAAAGAATTAAATCTTAGATATGTAAAACATGTTTTAAAAAATAAATAAATAAAAAGGAAGATGAAAAATCATATAATGTGAAAATATAATAATTAAATTAAGAGAAATAAGTATTTTTTAAAATGACCTAGTCTTCCAATTTTGGTGGAACAGAAAGAAATATTTTTCAAAATAAGTTGATTTTGAATCATGCATGTCCTAAAATTTCCTTTCTGTTCCATCAAAGTTGGAAGACTTGGTCATTTGATAACAAATCATATTTTATAATAAATAATTATTTATTAAGTTGATTTATCAGATAATCACTTTTTATCGTAACCAAATAGGAAAACAAACTCTGCTACTATAATGGACAAAACTTCAGCAGAGTTACCAACAGAAATCCTTCATCAAATACTCTCTCTTCTCCCAACTAAAACTGCTGCTCGAACTGCATTGTTGTCCAAATCATGGCTTAAAGCATGCTCTACGAAACCCCATCTCTGTTTCGATATATCTGATCCCATAGAATATCGAGCTCATGAATTCCTGAGAATTGTAGATAATACTTTGGAAAGGTATCACCGCGATAATAATCTACCTATTTCATCTTTTGAGCTTTGCATCTCCTTTTATGATCATATTTATTGTGATGGTCTAGTCGATAAATGGTTAGATATTATAACAGATAAAAGAGCTTCAAAGGTTTCACTTTTTGTGAAAAGCAAAGCTAAAGAATATTGTGAAAGATATAATTTGTTTGTTCATAACATATTTAAGATGAAATTCATACAACATTTGGAGTTAAATCATTGCCAAATATTACTAGCGAAACGAAAAGCACTCTTTTATGATGATAAAATTAAGTGTGATAACCTGAAAAACATAACCTTGTGTTATGTTACCATTTCTCAATTAGCACTTGAAAGCCTGATTTCATGTTGCCCTCAGATTGAGAAGGTATCAATACAATACTGTGTCGGGTTCAATAGCATTCGTGTTTCAAAAACTCTTCCTAAACTTGTGTGTTTTAGTATCTTTTGCTGCCCAATTGTGGAAGTTGAAATTGTTGATGCACCAAAACTGCTATCTTTCGAATATGTGAACAGAGGTGATTCCGTGCCTTATTTATCTAGTGATAATCTTCACATATGTTTGCGAATAATAGAGATTGGTACTTGTCAAAATCTCAGAAGGGTAGAATTTGTGAAGGTCACAGTTGAGTATTGGGATCTCTTCAAGATCATACAAAAATTACACTCCGTGAAGGAGTTAATTTTACACTACTGTAGGTACTTGAGAAAAATAAAAATCTCAAGTTCAACACTCGAGGTTTGTAGCATAGTTCAGTGTGATTTAGTAGAGGAAGCCATTTTTGATACGCCCAAATTACTCTCCTTAGCCTTCTCCGATCAAGATAGACTACCTTCTTTATCTTTTGAAAGGGCTCCAAGCCAATGCAGAGTTTCCATAAACATTGACATTTTATGGGACGTTCAGCACCTCATGAACTTACGGAGATTTCTAGTTGAGTTGGGTGATCAAGTTGTAGATTTGACGTTGTCTACATTCTCTAAAAGCTTGATTTTACCAAGAGGAATTTATCATCTTCCCACACTTGAAGTTGAGCATTTGGAACTATCTTATAGTGATATTACAACCGCGACATATTCATCTTATAACTATGATGTCATCTTCGCAATTTGTATGCCCAAGATTTTAACGTTACAGTGTGACAAGAAACTTAAAAAGTTTCTACGTCAACAATGGTTGAAGAAGAGAGAAAATAGATTTATCAAATGTACTTGGAAAAAGTATCTCATAAATGCTGAGATAGAGTACAAGAAAAGGAATGGAGACGATTGGATGACCCTTGATAGGAAGATACTGATAGCTGACCCGCATATTATTGAAGAGATCTATACAATCCGCTTCAAGCAAATTCAAAGAAATGAAAAAAATAAGTATTCATATCTTCCAAGGTACGTAACAATTTGTTATGCACAATATATGAATTATGATATCAATACTTTTCATCTCTTTCCATTTCCAAACAGTTAACATAGCTTGTTATTTCTGCAGATGCATTCCGAGATGGATAGTTCATTGATTGGAGTGATCGCGATATGTGATAGCTCGTTCTTCTTGGCTTCTATTTACATCGTCTGCAATACCAAACAGCGTAATGCAAATCTTTGCTCGGATTTGAATTGAATTAGGAAATGTTATTTGATTGAATTAGGATTTGAATTTTATGATTCTACGTGGTAGAATATTGATATCAGGTGTTAGTAACTGGGTTGTGAATTTAATGTTTTAGATATACGTATTTTCGTATCTTATTCATGTTAAATAAATTAGCAGAAAGATGTAATGTTAAGCAATACTTTATTTTTATACTATATATTATGATTGGTCCATTTTCTTCACTTTCTTGTTTGAGCAAAACTCCATATGCTCTTCCATGGACAGAATTTCACAGTTACCAACTGAAATCCTTCACCAAATACTCTGTCTTCTCCCAACTAAAACTGCTGCTCGAACCGCGGTGTTGTCGAAGCAATGTCTTAAAGCATGCTATACAAACTCCAATCTCTGTTTTGACGAATCTGATTTTGGCGAAGAACAAATGAATAATGGTAGGTTTGTAGACTTTCATGGTGAATTCTTGAGGTTAGTAGATTATACTTTGGAAAGATATCGCCGTGAAAATCTACCTATTTCGGGTTTTAAGCTTCATATCTCTTTTTCCGATCAAACTGATTGTGAAGGTGTAGTTGATAAATGGTTAGAAATTATATCAGAGAGAAGGGCTTCACAGGTTGCACTTTTGGTGAAAAGAGAATCTGGAGTTTATTCGAAAAGATATAGTTTGTTAGTTGATTCCATATTTGCGATAGAATCTGATGCAAGTATATGTAGTCGAGTTAGTTAAAATGAATGTAAAGGAATCTGAAAATCTGTTAGAAGCTGTTAGAACTGTTAGGCAGTTAACACTGTTCAGCTGTCAAGAAATTAGTTAGTTAGTTACTTTTGTTGTATTCTTCTTTAAGTCATTTTATCCTTCACTGTTAAATGATTCAGATCCCTGTAATCAATACAAAGTCTCCAACTACCATCCTTTTTTCCAACTAACACAACTGGGGATGCATATGGACTAGTACTGTGTTGTACAACCCCTTGATCTAGCATCTCTTGTACCAACTTCTCAATAATATCCTTCTTTACTCCGGGAAACCTGTAAGGTCTCTTACTAATAGGTGCTGCATTGTCTATTAGTGGTATTCTGTGATCATAGGGTCCTCTGTGAGGTGGTAATGCAGTAGGAATATCAAATATACACTTGTATTGTTCCATTAAAGAAACCAAAACAACTGGAATGTCATCACCTGTGGCTGTGATAGCTTGGATGTGGTTACATTGGAAGGTAACAGGTGTGCTTACTGACAACATATAAAATTGTACTTGTTCTGCAGGTTTTTTATTCAACACTTTAGCCTTAGTAGTCTTGACTTGAGTGGTTGCCCCTCTCAACACGTGCTTCTTCCCTTGGTGCATGAACTCAATGGTCCTTTTGCTAAAATCAAAGAGAATTCTCCCCAATGTATTCAACCATTGGACCCCCAATACTATATCAATATTTCCTAATGGCAGTAATAGGAAATCAGAAGAAAATGTAGTCCCCTGTAACAACCACTGCAGATTCCTACAAATGGAAGCAGTTTGTACCTTCCTCCCATCAGCTACACTAACAGACTGTTCCATGATTGTGCTGGCCTTGCATCCTAGCTGCCTTGCCATTTCTTCATCAATAAAATTGTGGGTACTACCTGTATCAATAAGAATCTGTAATGGTCTTTTCTCATGATACCCAGTGACTCGAATGGTCTGGTACCCAGTGACACCAGTGAAGGCTTGCAATGAAATTGTCATACATTCCTCAGGATTGACAATGTTATCAATTGCTTCTTGATCCTGGAACTGATCTAGATCATCTTCCATAGTTACATCTCCTTCTTCACACAATTCTACTAAGAACAACTGCTTCTTGGCCTTACACACATGCCCCCTTACATACTTTTCATCACAAAGGAAGCACAGTCCCTTGGCTCTTTTCTCATCCATCTCTGCTGCAGTTAAGAGCTTCCTTCCATTAACATTGCCCTGAAATCCACTAGGTTTGTTATAAGAATTATCAAAAGGTTTCCTGTAACTAGTATTAGCTGGTATGGGCCTCTGTACATTCTGATTTCTATGGAAGTTTGGAGTTGGTAAAATGGGATTCTGATTTTTTCCAGAAGATCTAATTCCCCAGGACTGAGCTTGTGCCTCAAAAACTTCCTCTTGCAATCTAGCCAACTTGTAAGCTTGCATCAGAGTCTTTGGTGCCTGCATCCTTACTGATTTGTTCAATTCAGGTTTGAGGCCTCCTAAGAAACAACTGATGGCATTCTCATTAGACAAATTCACCCCAGTCAGCAGCCTATCAAACTCAGCTTGGTAAGCTCTTACATTGCTAGTTTGTTCCAGGTGCTTAATGGATTCCATTGAATCTTCATATCCATCCCCAAACCTTTCATTCAAAGCTAAAATATACTCTGTCCAAGTAGGATCTACAGCAGTGTTCCTAGCTTTCAGATAAGACCTATGCCAAGCAATAGCTTCCCCATCTAAGTGAATTGATGTGACTTTGACCCTCTGACTATAAGGAATTTCATCCATAGAAAAGAATTGGTCCACCTTATACAGCCATGTTTTCAGATCTTGCCCAGAAAATCTAGGGAAATCTAACCTAGAGCATCGAGTGAGAAAATTACCAGTTACTCCAGTCTGAATGTCTCTACTTGTGTTCAACTGCCTCAATTCTCCAGAATTGTCACCTCCAGCAGAAGATTCACCTCTGCAATTATCCAATTCCTTGTCTCTCTGCTTCATACCACCAATGGCTTGCTTGATTTCCAACAATTCCTTATCTGTCCTCTCATTTCGATCATTCATAGTCGCCATCAATTTCTGCAATTGCTCTTGAATCTGCAAAAAATTGTTATCTGCCTCTGTCGATCCTTCTGGGTTCTTGTTGCGAGTCAAAGCCATGCCGAGGAATGAAAGCTTTGATACCAATTGATGCACTCACAATCAATCGTGATGATAGTAGTTAATCTAGGAGTTGTGGCTCGAAGAAGATGAAAACTAATTCAGGGTACAACCGAGAAGATTAGTTGAGAAGATGTAGAAGAAGGAAGAAAGAATAGAATGATGAGTGAATCAGTACATTTCCCATGTATTTATACAACTAATCAATGGGTAAAATGACTTAAAGAAGAATACAACAAAAGTAACTAACTAACTAATTTCTTGACAGCTGAACAGTGTTAACTGCCTAACAGTTCTAACAGCTTCTAACAGATTTTCAGATTCCTTTACATTCATTTTAACTAACTCGACTACATATACTTGCATCAGAATCGTTGCAGGTGTTGGAGATAAATTGCTGCAGAATATTGAAGCAAAAAGCATTACTTTCCGAAGATAAAATTAAGTGCAGTAACCTAAAAAATCTAACCTTGTGCTATGTTACTGTTACTGAATCAGTACTTGATAGTCTAATTTCGTGTTGCTCTCAGATCCAGAAGATATCATTTCAACACTGTTTGGGGTTCAATTGCATTCGTGTTACGAAAAATCTTCCTAATCTTTTGTCTCTTCATATCTTTAAATGCCCAATTATAGAAGTTCATATTGGTGATGCACCAAAACTGCTATCTTTCGAATATGTGAACAAAGGTGATTCCGAGCGTTTATATCGTCATAATCATGATTCATGACATAAGTTTGCGGACGTTAGAGATTGGTACTTGTCAGAATCTCAGAAGGGTAGAATTTGTGAAAGCTGAGATTGATGATGTGGTTCTTTTCGAGCTTATACCAAAACTACACTTCATCAAGGAGTTGATCTTACACTACTGTAAGTACTTGAAGAAAATAAAAATCTCAAGTTCAACACTCTAGGTTTGTAGCATATAAAGTTGTGCATGGTTAGTGCAAGCCACTTTTGATGTGCCCAAGTTACTCTTCTTAGTCGTCAAGCCAATGCAGGATTTTGGTGAACGTATAAGACTACCTTGTTTATCTTTTGAAAGTGCTTCAAGCCAATGCAGAATTTCCATAAAGTATGGCGATCTACCATCTGATGCCGAGCACATCATTGACTTAAGGAGATATCTGGTTGAGTTGAATGATAAAGTTGTAGACTTGACAGTGGATAGTATCGGTAAAGGGTTGAGAGCAACAAGTGGAGTTGATCATTTTCCCTCAACTGAAGTTGAGAATTTGATATTAACTTATTGTGACTGGTCAATTACGTCATATTCATCTTACTTAAATGACGTCTTCTGGATTTGTTGGCCCAAGAATTTAACTGTACATTGTGGCAACAAATTTAGAAAGTTCGTATGTCAACAATTGTTGAAGAAGTGCTGGTGGAGGAGACCTTCTAAATGTTCTTGGTTAGCTGTTTATGTCCATTTAAGCTTATTTTCATTTTCTCCATTGGACCTCCAATGTTATGCTGTTGGTATGGTCTCGAATTGATTGGATTTGATATTTTTGTCGACTTACAACAAAAAGTACTACTAGATAGTTCTTTATATCTGTCAAAGTCTTGGTGCGCAGATTTACATGTTAACAAATACGTGATAGAAATGCGAGCTGTCTGAAACACCATCATTCGATACTTGCATAAACAATATCACTTTTCATATACATTACTGCAGGATTAATGCTAACCAATCCACTCAGTGCTGAAGAACAGGAATTTGAGAACTATACTACTCCATCTGTTTCAATTTGTTTGTCTGATGAGTGACTCGACACAAAGTATAAAGAACGTAAAGAAGATTTTTAAAATTTGTGATTTTAAACTAATAATATGTAGAATGTTCCAAAATATCATTTAATTTTGTGGTATTAAACATTTCCCGTGAAAAATGCATTTCAGGCTTAAAGCATGCTATACAAATCCCTATCTCTGTTTTGATCAATATGATTCTGAACCACCGTGGCTGCATAACTTTCATGATCAATTCGTGACGATTGTAGACAATACTTTGGAGAGATATCGCCGTGAAAATCTACAGATTTCAGCTTTTAACCTTCGCATCTCTTTTTCCGATCAAACTGATTGTGACGGTCTAATCGATAAATGGCTAGATATATCATAGCACAGAAAAGTGTTTTACAGGTTTCACTTTTGGTGAATTGCAGATCTGAAATTTCATCTTTTCGATTTGTTGGCCCAAGAGTTTAACATTTCAGGAAAGTGACAAAAGATTTAGGAAGTATCTACGACAACAATTGTTGAAGAAGAGACAATGGAGTTTTCCGAGATGTACTTGGAAGGAGTATATGATGAATGCTCAGATAGAGTACAAGAAAAGGACACAAGACGATTGGATTGCTCTTGATAGGAAAATATTAGCAGCTGACACTCGTATTATTGAAGAGATGAAAACAATCCGCCTTACGCTGTACAATGTATGAATTATGATATTGATCACGTCTTCCAGTTTCCATCCCCTTTCCCTTTCCTAACAATTAATGGAGTTTGTTATTTCTGAAATGGATACCTCATCATGGAGTGATCGGTATAGATAACTCATTCTTCAAGCTATCTTCTTTGCTTTATTTTTTCTTATTTTCTTTAATTAACCCAATAATTTGACGGAGTTCAAAGTATTAGGATAGAAGGTTAGTAGGTAGCTGGGTGTTGTCTCACTTTGTGTGTGAGAGAGACATGGGCTAGCCTCCTCCTCTCTTCATCTCTTTTAGTTATCACTATTGGGTTTTAGCAAAGGTGTGAATGGGAAATAAAAGAGAAAATGGAAAAAGAACCAATTTGGAGGGAAAATGAAAAGTCATTTCAAATGAAATGTATTTGAAGATGAAAAGTCATTTTTCCCATATTGGTAGAAGAAAGGAAATTGTTGTCTTTATATTAGGAAACACTTACTTTTCTTAAAGGGTTAAGAACAGTGGCAGACCCAGGATTTTCGTTCAGGAGGTTTGAAAAATAAAATATAAACGTGTAAATAAGCCGTTAGAAATTGAAATCTTGAATTCTTTTGGGTTTAAAACCAAACTTTTAGCACATTTTTTAAAGTAAAAAAAAAACTAAAGCAAACTGAAAAAAATAAAACGCTTTCACTGGGATTTGAACCGGTGACGTACAACTTAATTTTAGGAGTACTTGCCATTGCGCCATTAGTTTCTCTTTGTTATTGAGGGGGTTCAAAATATATATATCTACAGAAATACAGAAAATTTACCTTATATATACCGTGTAATTTTTTACCGAGGGGGTTCGAGTAACCCCTCGATACCACGTGGGTCCGCCCCTGGTTAAGAAGAAGGTGCCCCCTAGCTCGACTTTGGATTTAGATTTGGCAAATGATGTGATTGATTGATAATATTTTTGGACAAAATTTATTTAATCAATCTCATTAACTGATTTCCTTTCTCTTATAAATTAATTCAAAATGTTAGTTATGTGATTAATTGATAATATTTTTGGACAAAATTTATTTAATCAATCTCATTAACTGATTTCCTTTCTCTTATAAATTAATTCAGAATGTTAGTTATTTAACAGAATTAATTTCGCGTAACGAAATTTATTTGAAATTCGCATGTAATGGTAGAAACGTTCTGAAGGGACCTGTTCCTTCCGAAAAGACGTTACTTTTCCCAAAAAGACACAACGTTCTGGAAAGACACCATTGTCCGAACAGACGCGTTCCTTGCTGCAATTGGCTATAAATAAGAGGTTTTTTCCGTTTTTCATTCACTGAAAATGTTTCCTCTCTGCATACATTTTCTTACATAAACAAAATTGTCGATCGACTGAGTCTGTGTGTGCTCTCGTTACTGTTCTTACGTTCGCTGAAATTATTGAAGTTTGAGGTACCGCTACTTCTCTAATAGGTTAATCCGTTTTATCTTGGGAGGAATTAATCTGCAACCTCGGGTACTTGAGGGGATTAAATTTCTTAAAGAAACACAATGGGTTCTGTGGACTCAGATTATTATTTCTGTTTGTTTCATCTATTTTCTATTTTTGGTTTGCTAACCTTAATACAGGAGATAACAATCACAAAGTTTCTTATTTTTCAATCCGTTGCTGCACTTGTCTTGTACCTTGATATTTTATTGTTTTATTTTATTTTATTTTAATCCTGTATTGGATACATTCCTTTTGAGTCGAGGGTCTATGGAAACATCTTCTCTACCCCACAAAGGTATCATGAACTTAGTTTTATACATATTTAGTGGATCTCTTACTACAAATACATGGTTTGAACTTTGAACTACAACTATTGATCTCAGCTGAACCTGTATGTAACCTTCTAGCTCCGACTCTGTAAGAACCCTGTAGACATCAAATGTCTTGACTGATTCTTACACCTTGTTATCTTGGTTCAGATATTCGAAAGATAGCATTTTTGGTGCATCAACAATATGAACTTCCTCAACTCGGAAACACGAGACATTAATTAAGAGACTAAATATTAAAAAGGTTTCAAACACGAATGCAACTGATAATTTATCATAAACTACGAACCTCAAAGCAAGTATTACAAAGAAAAGGAAAGAGAACAACTTACAATAAAGTCACGTTACAGAACAAATAAAGAAGAAATAAAAATGGGAGCAAAGAAATAAAGCAAATAACACGAAGAAATAAAGCAAAGAAGAATGAGTTATCCATAACGATCACTCCAATATGAGCTATCCAACTCGGAATCCATCTGCACAAATAACAAACTTCATTTATTGTTCGGAAATAGAGAGGACCTAATCATAATTCACACATTGTACATAACGAATCGTTACCTGGAAATACAAGAATATTTATTCTTCTCTTTTCTTTGAGTTTGCTTGAAGCACATTGTATTAGTCTCATCAAAAATACGAGAGTCAGCTGCCAACATTTTCCTATCAAGTGTCATCCAATCGTTTCGTGTCCTTTCCTTGTACTCTATCTCAGCATTCATGAGATACTCTTTCCAAGTACATTCGATAAATCTCCATCGTCTCTCCTTCTCCTTCAACAACTGTCGAAGTAGAAACTCTCCAAAATCTTGGTCACAGTACTGTATTACTAAACTCTTGGGGCAACAAATCTAGAAGAGGAGATCAAAGTAAGATGAATATGCTGAATTCGGACAGTAAGATGATAAATTGTCAACTTCAGGCGGAGGAAGATGATCAATTTCACTTGCTAATCTCAAATCCTTATCAATACTAGGCAATGTCAAATCTACAACCTGATCACGCAACTCAACTAGAGATCTCCATAAGTTCATCAACTGCTCGGTATCCATTATAGTGTCATACATTATGGAAATTCTGCATTGGCTTGAAGCACTTACGAAAGATAAACAGGGTAGTTTACATTGTTTGGAGAAGGCTAAGGAGAGTAACTTCGGTGTATCAAAAATGGCTTGTACTAATAAATCACACTTAACTATACTACAAACCTCGAGTGTTGAACTTGAGATATTTATTTCTTTCAAGTACTCACAAAACTGTAAGATCAACTCATTGATGAACTGTATTTTGGTATAAACTCGAAGAGAAACGTATCATCAATTCCAGCTTCCACAAATTCTACTCTTCTCAGATTCCGACAAGTACCAATATTCAACACACACAGACATATTTTATCAGGTGAATAAGCTTCCCACTCGTTCTCATATTCGAAAGATAACAATTTTGGTGCATCGAAAATATGAACTTCCTCAATTTGACAGGACAAGATACTAAGAGACAAAAGGTTATGAAGACTTTTTGTAACACGAATGCAATTGAACCCGATAGAGTATTGAAGTGATTTCGTCTCCATCCGAGGGGAACATGAAATTAGAGCGTTGAGTGTTGATTCAGAAATAGTAACAAATTGCAATGTGAGATTTTTTAGGTGAATGCACCTAATTTTATCGTAGGAAAGTAGTGTTTTCTGTTTCAGTATTTTGCAGTGATTTAGCTCCAGCTGCTGCAACGATTCTATTGCGAAGATTGTATCAACTAACAGAGTATATCTTTCGGAATAATCATCGATTTTGCTTTCCACCAAAAGTGTAACCTGTGAAGCCCTCGTTGTTAAAGAATGACAAAAGTCTCACATCGGTGGTTAATGAGATAGGTGGACTCCTTATAAGACTTGGGCAATCCTCTTCCCTTTTAGCTAGCTTTTGGAATGTGAGTTAAGCCTAAGACCTAATTTAACATGGTATCAGAGCATGACCCGTCTCACCCGATGTTGGGGCCCCCAAAAATCAAAATTGCCCACGCACCAGATGCTAAGCACTAGGTGTGAGGTGGGTGTTAAAGAATGACAAAAGTCCCACATCGGTGGTTAATGAGATGGGTGGACTCCTTACAAGGCTTGGGCAATCCTCCTCCCTTTGAGCTAGCTTTTGGGGTGTGAGTTAGGCCTAACACCTAATTTAACACTCGTCTCTGTTATAATATCTAACCATTTATCGACTAGACCTTCACAATCAGTTTGATCAGAAAAAGAGATACGAATGTTAAAATCAAATCGGTAGATTTTCACGGCGATATCTTTCCAAAATACTGTCTAATCCTTGAGAATTCGACATGAGATTCGTAAAATCTATCGCTATGCCGTGGTTCAAAATCAGCTTCAATTTCAGCTTCATCATCAGATTCATCATCAGAAGTGTCGAAATCAGATTCATCAGAAGAAGTGTAGAAATTAAACTGATCAAAATTAAGATGGGGATTGGTATAGCATGCTTTAAGCCATAGCTTGGACAACACAGCGGTTCGAGCAGCAGTTTTAGTTGGGAGAAGAGAGAGTATTTGGTGAAGAATCTCTCTTGGTAACAGTGAAATTCTATCCATGGCACTAATTAAGACAGTTTGTTTCCTCCGTGCGTAATAACTTTATGATTTAGAACTGATATATTCTCTCGTGTATTGGAATTTGGAAGAATTGTGTTTACACCACAATTTGGGGGAACACGTCTTTTGATGAAGAGTTGGAGTAGGACTTTTCTTTCTCTCCTGCAGCTTGGAGGATTCCTGGGTTTTTTTTTAGCGGTAAAGTAACTGTCTACTTTTGGTAATAAAATAGTTAGTTACAAAAAAAATAAAAATAGAATCATCTATATTTTAGTTTTTTTTAAAATGTTATATACGGTATTCATGGAATCGGTTAAAAATTTAATCAACCCGATTAAATAAATTGATAATTATTTGAATTTGGTTTGATTTTAAATTTTAAAAAAGCAATAGTATTTGATTTAATTTGGCTTTATTAAAACAAATTGAAGAATAAAATGACAATTATATACATAATTTTTATAATTATGTATATACAGTATATTAATATATTTATAAATAATTTTAAGGGAAAAGGCTCAAATATGTCATCGAACTTTGAGAAAATATTCATCTATGTCATTCATTAAAATTTTGGCTCATCTATGTCGTTTTCATTCAAGAAAAGGCTCATCCATGTCATTATTCGTTAACTAAAAACAGTTATGTTTTGCAAAACCATTTTTTACATGTGGTTAACTATGATTCGGCCACGTCACTAATTAAATTATTTTTTTAAAAGGGAAAATGTTCAAATATGTCATTGATCTTTCAAAAAAGATTCATTTATATCATCTGTTAAATGTATAATGGCATTGATGAGTCTTTACTCAAACGGAAATGACATAGATGAGCCAAGTTTTTAACCGAGGACATAGACGATTTTTTTCTCAAAGATCAATGGCATATAAAATCACTCATCCTAGGTATTTCAGTTTTTTAAAATAATGTTTTATACGGGTGTTCATGGTTTGGTTAAAAATCGAATCAAACCGATTAAATAAATCAATAGTTATTTGTATTTGATTCAGTTTGAAATTTTCAAAAACCAATAGTATTTGATTTAATTTGGTTTTATTAAAAGAGAAAACTGAAGAAAAAAAAATAACAATCATATATATAGGATATATTAGTAGATTTTTTAATCTCTAGTAGGCAAAATTTTCTTCCGATAAGGATTTCATTATACAGATCTTTTTGCACTAATATCGTCGAGAGCATAAGAAATAGCTTGTTCGGTATAATATTTAGAGCAGTTATTGACTATTTAACTTCCATAACCGTCACTCAGTGGCGGAGCCAGAACTTCGACTAAGGGGTGTCAAAATAAAAAGAAATAAAATCACGTAGAATTCAAAGAGTGTCAATATGTAATACATATACATAAAAAATATTTTTACTATAGCTACACAGTGTAATTTTCCGATGGAGGGGTGTCGGTCGACACCCCTCAACTACATGTGGCTCCGCCACGGCGTCACTCGAACCTGGAACAAAACATGTACACAAAGGTGCATCAAGTATAGAGGGAATACGAAAAATTCGTATACTCATTTCATATACAAGCAATTAGCTTTAGACTAGACTCTTCTTGTTGCGTCATCATAGAAGTAAATAATGTAATGTGTTTATTTGTATGTATTGATATAGTTCAAAGGATCCATTCTGGGAATAAACTGGTGGAACTCAAGCACAATAAATGTTAAAGGAATAAATGTCATCACATAGAGTTAGGCACCAACGAAATAGGAACGAACTATCAAACATTACTTGCGTATTTAACGAAGGAAGTATCAAGCAGGAAGCGCGTTTTCAATGTTTGATGGCATAAGTACGTTGAATCCGTCTGCTGCTGTGGATATAACCATTCCTGGGATCTGAGGATGCCAGTGAAGTTCTTTCAAATCTTTCTGACCCTGTTACGAGTGCAAGAGAAATGTCATCAGAATAAGAGATTATGGTCAAAAACACACCTAAAGTATCATATTTTTGCGAGAAATGGTCAAAAACACACCTGAAGTATCACGTTTTTATGTGTTTCTTACCTAAACTATATGGTGTTCACTTTTCCTACCTGAATGATGGTGATATTTCAGATAGGAAAAGGGAACAACTGATAGTCGGTGTGTGTTTTGATTTTAAAAAGGGAAAAGGCTCAAATATGCCATCGAACTTTCAGAAAAGGCTCATTTATGTCATTCGTTAAAAGTTTGGCTCATTTATGTCATTACCGTTTAAGAAAAGGCTCATTCATGTCATTATTTTTTAACAGTGGTTTTGCAAAACCATTTTTTACACGTGGCCAATTATAATTTGGCCACATCATTATTATTTTTATAAAAAAAATCAAAATTCTGAATAAAAATTGAATTATAATTCGGCAACGTCATAATTTTTTTTTATTCAATTTTTGTTCAGAATTTCAATTTTTTGTATAAAAAAAATTAATGACGTGGCCGAATTATAATTGGCCACGTGTAAAAAATGGTTTTGCAAAACTACTGTTAAAAAATAATGGCATGAATGAGTCTTTTCTTAAACGGTAATGGCATAGGTGAGCCAAACTTTTAACGGATGGCATAAATAAGTCTTTTTTGAAAGTTCAATGGCATATTTGAGCCTTTTCCTTTTAAAAAATTGGTAATAATTATAGTTCAGGTAAGGAACTCGCGAAAATGTAATACTTTGAGTCTGTTTTTGACCACTAACACTCAGAATAAACTTAAAGCAGATAAACTTTGCTCTCATCAGAGAGAAATAGAGATCAACATAAGTACCTGATCGACGAAGAGAAGTTGTGGGGGTAAATCTGTTGGGGCATTGACTTGCTCTTTCATTTGAGCTTTGAACTCGGCCTCCTCTTCCTCATCTCTCTCCAAAGAAAGGTCCCATATACTGATAAATAGAAAAAGGATGGTGAGACAAACACGTCCATAGAGACTTATTGCAAAAACAGATCCGTAGTGACATAATTAAGGATGTTCAACATTCCCATTAGAGTTCTTACGTCAACTGATTGTCTGATGATGAAACAGCAACGATTGAGGAGGCTTCACGGGAGGCTGCATGAGGAGGACTCCATTCGATAGAAGTGATGGGATGTTTGTGATATTCAAAGTACGCCACGAGGTCCACGGTAGTGTCTCGTCCTTCCTGTCAAAGGAATAAGCTTTTGTTTCTTTCCCTATTACCTTCTCTTAAAGAACATTTAAAAAAAAAAAAGAACCACACTTTCTCCCCTATGAAGACGGTTGGAAGTAGGACGAGATGAACTTCTACTAATCTCATCCGCATTTCCCAGCCCACCAAGTATTAGAGAATCAATATACATTCAAGTGCCAAGAATTTAAAGAGTACTAACAGAATACCTTTACGAATCTAATATCGTGAACACAAAATGTCCCATCATCACCTCCAGATGCAAGCATATTGCTCGCCAACCTGGTGAAAAAACAATCAAATTTCAATATAACCATAAGTATAGATGTGGAAGGTAACAACAATTGAGGTCCAGTACTTGTTCCACGATATAACATTGACATCTGCCTTATGTGTCTTTATAGTTGCAGAAGGAGAATTTCTCTCACGGATGTCCCATAATGCAATAGTTCCATCAACTGAGCAAGAGCCGAACCTAAAAGGATCTATAGGACTCCACTGCATCAGAGAAAGTCGGCTTTAGAATTTAGCGTAAGTAATGAGAAAAGTTGAAAGTGAGGTAACTCTAGCTATACGAGCGCTCACTTGAAGATCTTCAACACTTGCAGTGTGTCCAATAAAAGGATTAGCATCAATATTCCATGTACCAGAAGTTGGCTCCCATAAATAGATACAATTCTTGCAGTCCCCTAGTAACAACATCAGACGTTAGAACAATTAATATCTTTTTTGTTAAAAACCGTGATGTATGTGCCAGCTTGCGCCCATCTCGACTAATTCCACGAGATACCTGTCACCTCCCACCAGCAACAAGTACCAGGTAACTCTGTTCACCAAGGCTATGACAGTATGCCATGTCACCACGGAATGTAATTATGTGCAAAGAGTAATTTGTCGTACCTGAAAGAAGCCTCCCTGGTTCAAGAGGACTCCAATCTATAGCATAGCCTTTATCTTTGTGTCCGCCAAACTTAACTAAGGGCGATTGATTAGAGACTGCAGAAGCCCCGTGGCTCTCTGAATCTGCCAAAGCCTTTAAATGCGAGCTAAAATCCCACACCTGTCAGTGCATTAAACTTATAAGAGGAGAAATTATACTACACAAGGTAGACCTAAAATCATATGGAAGGAAGTTGTCCTTGGGATCAATGCAAACTTAGCTAAAGATAGGACTAAATGGAAGAAAAAGATTTATCTACTAGGCAGAAAAATAGGATTTGGGTTTGTTAGAGAACTCGTATTATTTTTTATATTATCATTTAAAACTTCAAACTTATGGTCTTACCTGAACATGACCAGTATCAGCCCAAGAAGCAACTATATTGGGGTTTTGCGCCATAGCACGTATACGATTAACACATCCTTCATGAGACACCTTGCGTAGCTGTACAATTTTGGAAAATGTGATGTATACATAACAGTGTCATATTAACTTTATCGATGATGTTAAGAAATAAAGTACCTGTAGAACAGCTTCCTCTTCTTCTTCATCACTGTCGCTACTTTCACTGTCCATATCAGAGTTCTCATCGCTTGGCACCAAGTCTCGCCTTTTTCCAGATATATTAGATAACTTAAAAATTCCAATCGAGTTCCAAGAACTTTTCTCTGCCTGAAAGATATGTTTCAGGAGCTTAAATCTTCTCTTACTAAATCAAATTTTGGTTTTCTCCATTTTCATTTTCCCTACTATAAAAAGGAATTCTAAACCATAACATTGGCGAACAAAATGTACATTCATTAGAAAAATGAACTGGATTACAGAAACTAAAACAGAAGGAATTTCTGCAATGAATACAGATAGCTTTTGCTAATTACTTTTTCTTATCAAAAAGAGTTTGGCCAATGTATAGAAATCATCCTCTGAAGTCCGAAGCTAATTCCCAACAACTCTTGGCTAGAAATAAATGACCACCCTTAGTTCGTGATATTTCCATTTCAAAAGAGGTAAGATACAGTGAATCGGAAACAATTAATTAAGAATTCAATTTTTTTTTATGGAACAGAACAAACATATGAATATGCGTGGATCATACCTTTCATTCCACTTCAAGTCCCTAGGTTAATAGGAGCGAACTTGTTCTTTTTCAAGGGAAACAAAATGTTTTCACCAGATGTGGGTTTTTCAGAGTGTTTTAACGTTAAGCATAGTCATGATTTTTTCAATCTACCTGTCTATTCAGCAAATAAATAGCAGTTTGACTTGAATGTCCCTTGTTTTAATACACGATGATGGTGATGAATCATTCTCATATATTTCCATAATCTTTTCGAATGTTCTCTAGTTATGCTAGATTTTGATGATAAAACAAAGGAAGCCTAGCGATACAAGAGCATTTTCCAATCATAAAATCACAAAGCTGACCAAAAAGTGAGAAATTCATCATTCTCCGCTTGCAAGCCAAACTTTTCAAGAGAATCTTTTAGGATGTTATGATGATCCTAATCGCAATTAACAAGCAGGTCGAACTGACATAACATGACATTACAACAAAAACAACCTTTACCAGCATTACTTAATTGTCATTGGATCCAATGTGCGACATTTACAAAGAGTGCTAATTGTCACTAAAGAAATATGTTTAGCGACAATTAAGCTATTGTCATTATTATTTTCGGTTTAGTGTGAAAAGAGAGCTTACTTGTGTTCCTGCTACACAATATACAGTATGAGGAAACTCAGTCCGCACCAAACCAAGCGAGTCACGCACCACATCGAAACTGCCAATTCAATCAATATATCAATCACATCCAAAACTGTTTTAAAACTTCATGTCCCAATATTCGCAATGCACATAACAAAACAAATATCAATTGGTACAACTCTGGCAATAGAGAAAATACCTCATACAAGGCCAGCCAATGTGGAAGGCATGAAGAGAATTATATGCAGAAGGATCACACTGAAGCTCTTCACCTTCCTCCAATTCGTCTACTCCTGGTTGCCATACTTTAGCTGCCAACGAGGGCACGGAATCCGAGGATCCTTCCCCTTTCTTTAATATTCAAATTTCAGATTTTCTTTCATGTAACAAAAATTATCAAACTACGTAAATTTGATCAAAAAGAAACTTTTATTGGCAAGGGAACCCATAGACTGGGCTCCTATGCAATAACCCGCAAACCACACAAGAGAAATAAACTACACTAGGCAAGCTTTGTATGACAGAACTCGACCATAAGGATATTAACTTTGATCAAAATTTCAAAATATATTTTCTCAACCTATTCATACGAAAAGAATTGCAATTTATAGTACTTTTAAAATATTACGGTAATTTAATTTGATTTAGCTTTAAAAATTAGTCAAATTAACTCTCGTCTAGAAGCAAAACTGGAACAGAGTGAATAGCAAAAAGATACAAATTATGAGAGAGAAAAAATTGCACCTTGTTGTTGGTTTTAGCTTTTTTAGGGTTCTTTAAGCTTCGGACCATCTTGGAATTGTTACACTGTAAATAAGAACGAACGAAGACGACTGAAGGTGAAGCAGAGACTCAACTGCCTTTTATGGGTTTTAGAATTAAGGTTTTACTTTATATAAGCGTCTTAAAATAATATTAATTAAAATATAATATTTTTATTTTCTTATTTATGTGTTAAAATATAATTTCTCTTCATAGAATTTTATCTCCGGAAGAGGAAAAAAAAAACGTTTGTTCAATTTATGTTCATGGATATCAACACACACCTCGAAAGTAACGAGTCATTTGTTACATGGACAAATTAAATTGTCACATGCTTTTTGACAATTGTATTCAAATACTTGATCTAGTCGGTTTCAAATTCCTTACTCCCAGTAGTGGCAGATTGAAGATGCATATGAAAGTTTGTTATTGTTTGAGTTAATAGAGAGCTCTCCCTTGCATAAAAAAAATAACCATGGACAGCGCTACCTATTATTCGGTTTAAACATGTAGAGATGTTTTCATAAATCAAAATGACGAACACCAAGGTCCAAAACGCATTCAGAAAACAAAAACCCAACACGCCCACTGCGACAACTAATATCGAAAAACTGGAAATTGAAAAAAGGATGCATCTCCGTAAAAAGTACTCATATTTGATGTATTAATCCAAGTGCAATCGACAAAACTTTGATCCCAAAAGTTAAAACATGCTTGCACTGCCATGGGAAGATTTATAGGAACTATAGATCTCCAAAAGGCAGGGCAAGAAAGTTCAAATGCAAACAATACAAAAATACCCTAACAAACTTTTTGCAAGTGTCCAGATTCCGCAATCTAAAGAGAAAGCATAAAACATAGGTAGATAATCTATCTCTTCTTGGAGACACCAACAGTCTTTCCCCTGCGGCCAGTGGTTTTTGTGTGCTGACCACGGACACGGAGGCCCCAATAGTGACGCAAACCACGGTGATTCCTGTCAGCAACAGACATAATCAATATATAAGAAAAAAGTAGTGAAGATGTTAGTAGCAAAAGCATATGGCCTGATAACACACCTGATCTTCTTCAGCCTTTCCAAGTCATCCCTAAGTTTCATGTCAAGGGCATTAGATGTAACTTGGGAAAACTTGCCATCCTTGTAATCCTTCTGTCTGTTCAAAAACCAATCTGGGATTTTGAATTGGCGAGGATTAGCCACAACTACCATCAAGCTATCAAGCTCTGCAGCAGTAAGCTCACCAGCCCTACAGAAGACAGAGGAGATAAACAAATTTAGATAACCTTACAGCAAGGCTAAAATATAGACCTGGAAAAAGAGCACATGGACACTTAATGCAACACCTATTGCTACATAATCACTTAGTCAAGCCCACAAAATAAACTACAAATAAAATAACTACCAAGTTTTGTAAGTTGGTTATATTCTCTCGTTAGATCACCAAATACACAGATCATTAGAAGATTATCCTAACTGGAAGTTGATGTGGTAAAGAGTAGCACCAGATCCATGCACCGACATATGGATATAAATATAGGAATAAGAAAACTAACTTTTCTAGAGAAAAGTAATTTTAGAAAAGTAATTTAGTTGAGTGTAATTTGGTAATCAAGTGGACACTCTATTGAAGAGATGCAAATGAAGAAAAATAAAATATACATCTGCTCCATGAAAAGCAAAGAACACAAATATCAAATATATGAAACAGCAGATTGAAAAAAAACGTAATTAAGTAAAATATGTCGAGTCGAAACAACAGAATATATGGAGAAAATCGAGGGAAAAAGGACACTTCATGTTTTTAATTCAGGTGCAACTAAGGCCGGTTTGGATTGGCATAAATTTAAGTGCACTTAAGCTCAAATAGCCTTAAAGCACTTCTGTAGTGTTTGGGCAAAACAAAAGAAGTGCTTTTAAGCCAAAAAGACGAAACAAGTCAAAAGTTAGAATTCTTAACTTAAAGCTTTTGCCTTATATAAGTCAAAACCTATAAGACCTTTCAATCAGGCTCTAAGTTATGTTTTGTGACCCAGATTAAACATAGAGTTTAATGTATTAGCACATACTTTTCATATAACCAATCACTAAGATATTTATCCATAACATCTCCATACCAATTGATCATTATATTTGAGGCAAACCTTCAACTCCTCGGTGCATGCACTATAGTGTGGCTTAAGCAAAGTGAAACTTCAGAACAGCAGTAGCCAAGTATTTCATACCCACAAATACAAAATTAGAAACCCTCCCCAAATGGGTCACCCTCCTAAGCTCGACCTCTGACATAGTAAAATAACCACCTATCATAGACAGACATCTAATTCACATTCATATAGACCACCATTTCTATTTTTGTTCATCATAATGAAAGTAAAGGATACTTATTCTATCCATTTATTTCATTTTTAATAGTACTTGGTTAGTATATATGGTAATAGTCTATACCAATATTTCAAATTAACCCCAATATCCTATACTATATATATCCTATCCTAACAACAATTGGTCCCTCTATAACTTCCTTGTCTCACCCATTTTAGTCTCTAAATCACATCTTCATTTCTTTGGGTTTTTCATATTCGTGTTGTGAGGGTCAGCTTGCGCACATCTCAACTAATTCCATGTATGCTTATAACCGCCCACCAGCCACAAATATCAAATAACTCTGCCCATCAAAGCTAGAACAAATGAAAGAAATCACCTACTATTTTTGTCCAGGCTGGGATTTCAGCACGAGAAATCACCTAGTATTTTTGTCTAGGCTAGGATTTGACCACGAGATCTCATAGTTCTCGACACACTTATTGACAACTAGGCCGTCCTACACCTCAGTTTCATACTTGTTGGAGTTAATATTCAAATTAACTATTTTAAGCTATATTAGCTTCAAATGCGCTTAGTTCTATCAAATTATTTTCTGTACTGTGCAACAATGATTCCAACTGAAAATATTAAAATCAAACAGTGTTCGACAGTGAATTCTAAACTGAAAAGTATTACATCTGTTCTCTTTTTTTTAGTGGTGCACTCATGTTCTCAAAATCATAGATTCGACACTGTCTACAAATACATCTAAGTAAAAAAATAATAATACAATAAAATACATAGAAAGGTTATCAACAAGCTGGATCTAAACAAAAAATAATGATAATACGCTTAAAAATGAAATGAAAAATCACCTCTTGTTCATATCGATATCGGCTTTTTTGCAAGCAATGTTAGCAAAACGGCGACCGATACCTTTGATAGAGGTCATAGCGAACATGATCTTCTGCTTTCCATCAACATTTGTGTTTTGCACACGAAGAATGTGCTGAAACTCTTCGTTCGCAACCAGAGACTATATATATATTATCAAAATCAAAAAATTAAAAATACGAATCAGTAAGCAAAACAATCGCAATTGCAGTTTATTAGAAAGAGATTTGTACAGGAATAAGCGTGGTTGAGAACACATACCATGGCTAGGGTTTCACTGTGTTACACTGCGGCTGCTGCTTTTGTTTTGGAAGAGATGCCAAGCTCTTAGAAAACCCTAGATACGAGAAGCGAAAAAATAAAAATGCAATGATACATAAATACTCCTTAAGGATAAGGGTAATTTGGTAAAACAACAAGACAGTTTAATTAAATTCTAAAAAACGCATATTACAAAAAATATATTTTAAAATAGCATAAATTAAATAAATGAAAAATGACAGAATTATGAAAAGTGTACCTCTAAATATGAGTTTCCGATTAAAAAAAATTCATAATTCTCATCAAAGTGTTTTTTTTTTTTTTACGATAGATGCATATTTAAAAAGATTTTTTTTAATTTAGAGTCATTCATTTTCTCTACGTAACGAAAGTAAGAAGAATATGAAAAAACTTTCGTAATTTTACAAAAATCTTTACTCATAGAGTTGTAATTTATTTCAAGCTATACCAATGTTGATTACAATTATCGCTATGACTTTGATTTGTGACCACATATAACTCGTGTTAGATTAAATTGCATTCTTGAAATTAAATTAGTTTGAATTAATTGTAAAATTTACCCAACGTCTCAGTACCTTAGTCTTTAAGTACGTGCACCCTAGAGTACCTTAGGGAATTTTGTTTATGTTGCAATGAAAATTTGGTACTATTCATATTTATTTATTGAAGACAAGAAACTTCGCAGTCGTTATTCTTTGAATTTGCATAACATAAAAAAAATTCTATACAATAGCCCACAAATCATATAAAAATGATACATTATATCAAGCAAGCTTCGTGAATCAAACTTTTTCCAAAAAGGTGTAGTCGTAGACAAAGAATATCGAACTTTAAACTTCTATTATAAAATTCCAAGCCAAATCATTCAAATCACACTTTAAGGGTTCTAAATCATAAAAATTATTAACAGACCTAGTAAGTAGTTGCTACATTCAATAGTTTAGATCTAAATAATTAAAATATAACCTATACCAGAAAGAGTAAGTATATAATTATTGAGATTTAAGTAGACACTAACACCTTGTTTGGATGGTTGTTACCCGTTGTATTGTATTATATTGTTGGCTTAAATATTATGTTTATTTTGATTGTTACTTAAATTGTATTGTATCGTATCATATTGTTTAAACATATTGTTTAAATTCATTGTTATGTAATGACGAAAAGACCTATTTCATATAACGACCAATTTGACGTGATCGTGTTATTACCTTAATATTTTCTTCTCATTTTGTTTTTATTTATTATTTAATAATCATATTTCATCTTTTATCCTATATGTTCATAGTAACTCTATCATGCACACTACTTTTCTTGTAGGTTTATCATTCAAATTATGGGCATGTGACATTATGCAACAACGAGAACAATACAATCTTTCCAAACATTATATTCATTAAAACAATAAAAAAGTACCACACAATGCAATACGAAACAATATCTAACCATCATCCAAACAAATGAAACATGAGTTTGTTTTTATAATTGATACTTGAGCTAGTCTTTCAAAAGCAAACTTTAATTGATACACTTGAGCTAAGAATTTTTTAAAAACAATTTTTCTACCTCTACCTTCACCAAAAGAAAGATGTTGTAATAATCTACTATATGATTTTATATTATTATTGAAAATAATCCTCGACAGAGATGAAAATTATTATGAAGCAAAATTGGACCAGTATTGGCAGGAAATTGGGCCAACAATCAAAAGATTGGACTAGTATTGGCAGGGGCCGCGCGAACGCAGGCCCCCTCAGTAACAAATTATGACGTAGACTCGACCACTTGGGCCGATCTTAGGCAGGCACCCCTCCAAAGTGCAATGGAGGTCACCAACCTAGGCCATGGACCTTCATGATAGTCCATTGACCCCGTCCAGGTAAGTATGTTTCTTCTTCCTCCTTGGCCCAATTTTATACTCACTTTACTGGTTTATCCATTTTCTTCATTTGGTGATGTGGGACAAATTTTAAGTTTTTCAGAAAACTTTTTCTCCTTGGCCAATGGCCATAGTAATGAATTATTATGATAAGAGTTGCCTAGCTATTAAAACTGTCTCTAATCTATGAACTATGAATCAAAATAAGATATTATTCAACAAATTAACAGAAACATATCTGCTTGAGCTTTAAAAATCAAATAGTTAGCTTTTCTTTGTATCACATAATCTATAACTTACTACTCTCTCCTTTTCTTTTATTAGTCCTTTATATATTTAGCATTAAGTTGCACTTGAAAATGCACACGAAAATGATAGAATATGTAGAAAATGGCATTGTGTAAACATTCACACTTCATAATGCACTGGTTCATCTTGATCTATTATTTCTCAAAAAGTATTGATTTAACCATCATTTCATAGAATTTACTTTTAAACTATGGTGATACGTTCTTATAGCATAATATTATGGTGCGAGCCTCCATTTCTCCTACGCTTCAATAACACGTGGAACATCATTATCAAACTCATGTCTCCTTGTATTGTGTAGCCCATGATACTTGAAGCATAGATAAGACTTATGCATCGATCTTCACTTTCACTTTCACTTACACCTCATGTGTTATGTTTAGTAGTTATGCCTAACCTAAAACTTTTTGACTTTAGGATTTGTCCCCAAACTTCCAGCACATCATTAACTTCATTGTGTGTCTCTATTAATACTATGTCATCTTTAAATAACATACACCACAATATTTTCTCTTGAATACGTCGCGTCACTCCCTTCATCACTTAGGGAAATAGAGACAAACTAAGGGTTGATCCCTATAGGCAGCCTCCATCATGTCCAGAAAGTGTTTTGAGTCACCTTTCAATGTTCTAACTTTGGTGTAAATATAGTTGTTGCAATGTTGAACCTCATTATCAAGCTCCTCGTCTCCTTAGATTATGTAGCTTATGACACTTGAAACATCCTCTTGGTTATATGCATCAATCTTCACTTCCACTTTTGCCTCTTGCGTAATCTCACTAAATTTGCACTCTATATACGTCATTTTTATTTTACTTAACCTGGAAATTTTAGACTTTAGGATATGTCTACACTATTCCATCTGCAAATAACATACAACACTGCACAATTCCTTTGAATATATATGTCACATCAATTCATTCATCACTAAAACAAATAGGGACGGGCCAAGGCTTTGATCCTTAGTGCATCTCCATTGTAACTGAAGAGTATTTGGAATCGTCTTTCATTGTTTTAACCCAGAGTCTCCATCATACGTGTTTTTAATCATCCTAATGTAAATCATCGATACAACTCTAGCTTCCAAACATCTCTTGAGGACTCTCCTAGGGACTTTATCATACGCCTTTTTAGGTCGTTGAACACCATATGTAAGTTTCTCTTTCTATCAATGTATTGTATTTCAACAATCTCTTTACAATATGAATGACTTCTATAGCCAACCGTCCTAGACTTGGTCAGAAATGACTTTTAGATATCAACACAGCCCTCTTCATTTTGATCACTCTCTAACTAACTTTCATAATTTGGCAAAATAGTTTGATACCCTTGTAGTTGTTGCTTATCAATCCCCTTTTTCATTTCATTCAACAGCTTAGGTCTCTACCAACACTTCATTTTTTGTTTTAAACACATCTCCCACTATGTCCCAAATCACAAACTCTACTCAATCTAATATCCACCTATTAAAGTTCAACTAGCATTGGCAGGGGCCGCGCGAACGCAGGCCCCCTTAGCAACAAATTATGACGTAGACTCGACCACTTGGGCCGATCTTAGGCAGGTACCCCTCCAAAGTGCAATGGAGGTCACCAGCCTAGGCCATGGACCTTCATGATTGCCCATTGACCCCGTCCAGGTAAGTATGTTTCTTCATCCTCGTTGGCCCAATTTTATACTCACCTGCTTTATCCGTTTTCTTCATCTGGCGATGTGGGATATAATTACTGTGCTTTCTTTATAGTAAAGATTTTTCAAACTTCTCACATTGGCTACAGATTTATGATAGAGTTGGCCAGCTATTTATTTGCAATACACTGTTATGTTTTTTTTTTATAATTTAAGCATTTTATCATGTTATTGTTACTAATTACTATGCTAAAATTTAGGTGTACTTTGTATTTACGTCAAATCACACTTATTTATCATGATTAAATCATAAATCAAAATGCTGAAATGTTTGTAGTAAAACTATCGTTGGTTCATTTTAACAAAACGAAGAAGTTTGTCGCGAAAAAAATATAGTAATGACTAATGTACTTGAGTTGTTTTTGTTTATATGGTCTAAATAATTTTTCTTTTACACTAATTTGGTCTTTTTTTCACTTCTTTAAATTATGACATGAAACATTTAATATCCATCACTAAATAAGAGTGTATACTGGCGAAATATCATAAATTACAATTGAAAATAAATAAATATGTTGTACAAATATCTCAATTTGTGTAAGAAGATCCAATCCTACATAATGCGCTATAATTTTCATTGATTCAACAATAATAAAATATATTAACACAAAAAATGGATTAGTTAAACAATTCAAAACTCCATCAAAGAACATGTTCCTTCAACATGAAATTACTCTTCTTCTTTTTTTACAGTCGATAAATTAACGACTTCAAATATTTTTTTATTTGTTTCGATCTCGTTCATTACATCAACCTTGAATTATAAACACGATACAATATATTAGGAAAAATGACAGAAATCCCACATTTAAGTTCTCTTATTACCATTATCCCCTATTAGTTTTACAAATCTCCAAAATCCCTCATTTTTGCGCATCAGATTAATGTATCTCGCGCATCAAATTAGTGTATCATGTGTAAAATATAATGTATCTTACTTAACGATTAATGTATCTCGCCCATCAGATTAATGTATCAACGCTTATATTATTGTATCCGTTTGAGGGATTTCTGTAATTATAAACTTATAAAGGGCAAATAGTAATTTTGTCTTAAAAGTATGTGATTTCTATCCTTTGCCCTATTTTTATTGAGCAACTTTCACATATAACAAACACAAATTCATATTTGTATGCTATAGCAAAGTTTGCATAATTGCGCTTCATAATAAACATAAATATGTATATTTCGCTATACATATACAAAAGAAAGCAGATGTATAATCTGCTTTGGTATACATATACAAAAAGATCAATTGTATAAAGTGAGAGAGACGAGTGAGCGAGCGAGATCTGGGAGATGGGAGAGAGGGGAACGAAAATATATGTATATATACAATTTTCACGCATTTTATACATTTGCATTTTTGTATAAAGTGAGAGAGGCGAGTGAGAGAACGAGATTTGGGAGAGTGGCGAGCGAGATCTGGGAGAGAGGGAGAGAGGGGAACGAAAATATATGTATATATACAATTTTCTCTCGCTTTATACAAACACAAACGCATTTTATACAATTTGCGTTTTTTGTATAAAGTGAGAGAGCGAGATCTGGGAACGAAAACATATGTATATACAATTTTCTCTCGCTTTATATAAACACAAACGCATTTTATACAATTTGCGTTTTTTGTATAAAGTGAGAGAGCGAGATCTGGGAACGAAAACATATGTATATACAATTTTCTCTCGCTTTATATAAACACAAACACACTTTATACACTTGCGTTTGTATAAAAAATGAGAGAGGGGAGGGAGAGAACGAGAGTAGCGAGCAAAATTCAATAGGATAAAGGTGAAATAACAACAGTTTGCTATGAGGTACAATTAAATCAAACTATATTTATAGAATTTAATTTGAATTAATAGTTTGCTATTATATTCAATTTTCTCATTTTTATTTCATATCTTGTAGTTGTGTAGTCTCGGATCTATTTAAAGCCCAACAAGACGAAACATTTTTGGCGCGAATAATTGAAAGCCCCTTTTCAACATCCCCGCCATTAAAGAGAAGGAAAAAAAAGCAGCTCAGCAAAGTAGAGAGTAAAGCAAAAAGCCCTAAATTCTCACAATTCCAAATTGCACAGCAATAGATCATCAATTGAATGGGCAAGAACGATAGCCAGAACCAGCTAATAGAGGCGAAGAGAGCTTACAAAAGCGCAAAAGCAGAGGGGAACCGAAAGGAGGAGGCGAGATGGGCAAATTTGATCGGCGACATGCTGAAGAACCGAGGAGAGTATGTAGAGGCGCTTCGTTGGCTCCGAATCGACTACGAAATATCACTCAACTACTTGCCCGAGAAGCAGCTTCTTCCGTCATGTCAATCCCTTGGTGAAGTCTATCTCCGCCTTCAGGACTACGAACACGCCCTCACTTTCCAGGTAAACGTGCTTAGTGATTACATTTAGCTTAGCTGGTTGTAGCAAGTTATTTAGCATTACTCGAAATGTTGAACATAACCTTTACAATTTAACTCGAAGAAAATAACTTCATTTTATTTTTTGACATCTGTTTGACATAAAGTTTAAAAATTTAATGGGCAACAGAACCAATAGGTGAATTTGCAATGAGCTGATTGTGCAATATTTTAATGGCACATAGAATTTAAACTGTTTAGAAAGAAATGTAAATTTTATTTGAGAAACATTGTCAAGGTTGATTATCTAGGTAGATGTCTAATTGGTTTCTTTGGGGATGCCTGCTATTAACTAGAAACAAATGCATTAGCTGCAAGCCACATAAGAATATTTGGGTTGCTGGGGATGAAGTGTTAAGGGCATAAATCATTATACTTCCGTAGATGACTTTGATAAACATAATTCAAATGGTCGAGAATATGTTACCTAGTGATCAATGAAGTGGATTGAGCACCACGGGGTCTTAGGTTCAAATCTCATTAGAGATAAAACATTTGGTGATTTCTTCTCATCTGTTCTAGCCTTGGTGGACAGAGTTACCTGTTACCCGTTGCTGGTGAGAGGTGGCAGGTATCTCATGGAGCTAGTCGAGGTGCACACAATTTAGCCTGGATACCATGGTTATAAAAAATAAGTGGAAGAAAAATGGCAGAGAATAAATGCCTAGCCAGGGGAACCCAAGATGGATTTGCTGGTTGTACAGTTGATCTAAGGGTCAAATCCTAGCAAAGTGTCGGTGTAGGTCCAACTTTTATGCTAATGTTCATTTTTTTTAGTACGCTAGATGTGTCAGATTGAATCAAGTTATTGTCTGTTGAAATGAAAAGTTCTGAAATTTGCTTTAGTTTTATTTTGCATGGGAACTTCTCTAACTCTTGAACTAAAAAGCTGCACTAAATGGCGATGCAATATGCTTTAATTAATTGTATATTTGTGACGTTATAGTTTGTAATGCTAATGACATTTCAGTGGGCTTAAGATCTAATATCTTTTTTCTCTCTATATAATCAGTTACCTAGTTAAGGATTATTTTCTTGTTTCCTTAATATTGGTGGGTAATGGAAACAAAACTAAATTTTGGAAAGATGGCTGGATAGACCAAACCTCTCTTAGGGAACTTTTCCAGATTTCTAATCTGTGAGAACCCTGATGCTAAAGTGAGTGTCTGTTGGACAAAACAGGGATGGGACATATCTTTAAGAAGACTACTTAATAACTGGGAGGTGGAGAGTGTGGCAGCGCTATTGGGAAAACTAGCTGGAATGATTATAACCACAATATCAACATACAAGATCCTGGGAAACATAGTAAGGCTGGAGTCTTTTCCGTCAACAATTCCTACAAAAGAGGAAAATATAATTGGAGTTACTTTTGGAAGAGTGACATTCCTACAAAAGTAAAGTGTTTCACCTGGTTAGTGATAAAGAGAGCATGTTTAACACAAAAAGTTCTACAAAAGAAAGGCAGGCAACTGGTCCCTAGGTGTTTTTTGTGCAACTTGACAAGGGAAACAAATAACCGTCTCTTCTTGTATTGTAAGTTTGCTGCTCAAATTTTGAACCTGTTTCTCAACATCACAAGTATGAACTGCACAATGCCAGAACATACATCAGATATGTTGAGCTGCTGGATTAGGAGGGGAGGCAGTAAGAGTCAAAAGAGATGGTGGAAGCTAATACCATCATGTGTATGGTGGTCAGATTGGAAAGAAAAAAATGGAAGATATTTTGAAGATAGGTCCAATTCCATCCACAAAGTTAAATGGAATTGTATAGTATCTCTACTTTTTTGGTGTAAACACTTTATATAGATGATATAGATCAGATTATATATTTGATAGGAAATCTGTAATTATCCCTTTTTGGAGGTTTCCAGCATACCGTTAATGCTGAAGAATTCAACCTTACCAATTTCAAAAAAAAAAAGTTACCTTAATATTGGTTATACCAACAGCTGGAGATCCAACAGAGTTCACATTTTTCAGTACAACTACCTGTGGAATCATTACGTTAACCATATGAAAATATATGAGTGGTGCTGATTTTTTCATATCACGTTCTTTTCCTGTATGGCTGGGCCTTATCTTTAGTATTAAAATCTAATTTTTCAAGCATTTACATTCACTTGTTGACTCGGAACTTGATTTTCTGTCACTCTATGTCTGACATATTTTTAGGATTTCAAGATGCTATTGAAATTATTTGATTCTTTTCAGTGTATAATAGGGCAACAATGTCATTTGTCACCTCCTTAGGCATCCAATTTTGTTCTCATGATATGCATAGTGCTCTGTTCGTGCTTTTGGGACGCTGGACTGGTTTCTCTCCTGCCTCTCTAATATTCATATTTGGTGAACCCCTCATGCTCACTCTTATAAATCTGCTATTTGGATGGCAAATTCCAAACCTAATACGTTTCATGAGAAAGATAAATCTTAAGAGTGAAAATAGCTCGTCATTGATTGAACATTGTATTTCTTCGTGTTGTTATCAAGCCAAACTGACTTATAATCTATTTCTATATATTTTCCTTTTAAAAAAAAAGAAAAGAAATGCCCATTTCTCGTTTTGTATTACTCTTCACATAAAACGTCAATATTCCAACAATTATGTTTGCAGCGTATATGTTTCATTTGTTTATCGTCAATACTTATTATTTGTATGGTACAGAAAAAGCATTTAGAGCTTGCCAAGGATGAAAATGACCTTGTTGAGCAGCAAAGAGCCAGCACTCAACTGGGAAGAACATATCATGAAATTTTTCTGAAGTCGGAGGATGACCATGATTCAGTTCGGAATGCTAGAAAGTATTTCAAATTGTCACTGGATCTTGCCAAAACTCTGAAGAAGAATTTACAATTGAGCAAACATTCTTTTGTGAAGGAATACATTGATGCCTACAACAACATTGGTATGCTTGAAGTTGATCTTGATAACTTGGAAGAAGCTGAAAGAATTCTCATTAAAGGATTAGATATCTGTGATGAAGAAGAGGTAAGTGAGGATGATGATGGACGTAGCAGGCTCCATCATAACCTTGGAAATGTTTACACCGAGCTAAGAAATTTGAATAAAGCACGGGAGCACATTGAGAAAGATATTACCATTTGTCATAGGATAGGGCACTGTCAAGGGGAGGCAAAGGGATATATAAATCTTGGGGAGTTGCATTACAGGATTCAAAAGTATGATGAGGCCATGAAATGTTATGAATGGGCTCTCAAACTGGCGAAGTCCATGGAAGATGAAGATGCTTTGATTAGTCAAGCCAATCAAAACATTGAAATAGTGAAAGAAGCACGCAAGGTAATGGATGAGATAAAAATAGGAGAACAAAGTCTCAAAAAGCTCTCAAGGGAAATAGAAATAGCTAGAGGAACAGAGGGTGAGAGGAAGTGCCTGCTGCAACAAAATTCAGCACTTGATCGTCTCATCGAGAAATGTAGTGCAATCTTTGCATGGGTAAAAGTACGTTCTCTTCATGCCTTCTTGCTTTTATTTCAACTACCAGTTAACTTGCTAGCATATTTCCATGATTTGTTTTCATCATCCAATATCATGCTTCCAAACCTAATTCTGTCTTGGCAAAAATTATGGATCTTTTGCTTGACGAGCTTGTGTCGATCAGTACCTCCTCTGCGCTATTAATCCTTCTTTTTTACACACATCTCCTTTTTTTCTTGCTTAATCAATTTCTAAGAAAGATTAGTTATTGGCAGTCATTTCAATGTGTTTCTTTGGCCAAAAAGAACTGATTTAATTTCCAAAATCTCAAACAGTAATTTTTCATATCTATCTCAATAGATTGAGGTATATCCAAGAACTGAGGTCTGATTTGGAAGCACCATTTATGTTTTTAATCTTTTTTTTGGACCTCTGAGTGTGGATATTTTTGTGACAGTCTAATGACTGGAGTGCAAGTTCCAACACATTCGTGGAACCAAATACCTCATTTCTTCTAATTCTTTGTGTTCCCTTTTCATTTATACATTGAATGCATTGTGTTAATCAAAGGAGCTTCTTGATGATAGAAATGTGACAACAGTAATTTTTTCTGTTTTTGACTGGTTGTATTCAATTAAGTAATTGGAAGTTTTGTAATTTGGTACCTTTATTCTTGTGGTTAGCATCGTACATATGCCAAAAAGAAGAAGCAGACAGCAATTGCACTCTGTGACAAAGAGAAATTAAGCGACTCATTTCTAGCCATTGGAGAATCACACCAGAAGCTTAGGCACTTTGACAAAGCTCTTAAATGGTACAACAAGAGCTTGGATACATACAGATCAATTGGAAATTTGGAGGTAATTTGTTAAAGAATGACAAAAGTCCCACATCGGTGGTTAATGAGATGGGTGGACTCCTTATAAGGCTTGGGCAATCCTCCTCCCTTTGAGCTAGCTTTTGGGGTGTGAGTTAGGCCTAAGACCTAATTTAACACTTGTTATGCTTAACAAACATATCCGCAATCTCACTTTCATTCTTATTCATGAAAGGTGCCTGAGATATTATGATCATATTGGGATGTGTGCACTTGGGACTTGTCGGGAACTGGAATCTCTGCAAAAGAATTGACTAATTTATATCTCTCTTTGAGTATTTAGTAATCTCTTCTTTAACACATTTATAGTGATTTCAGGGACAAGCACTAGCAAAGATCAATATTGGAAATGTACTGGATTGTAATGGTAATTGGGGAGGTGCTTTGGCGGCTTTTGAAGAGGGTTACAGGTACAGCATCTTTATTATCACTATCTCAATGAATGAGTGGTATCCAGCATACGAGTCAAATGTGCTTGGCTGCAAGAGTTTAGATGCCCGACTGGAACTAAATTTCTCATGCGGGGTTATATGGTGTCTAAAGCTTGATATGTTGTGTTTTCATTGTACTTCCTCAGTAAAATCTCTCTGCGTGTGTGGTCTTTCTCTCTCTTTGGTAAAGTAAAAGATCATCATTTACCTAACGAGAATGATCCAATCCTTAAGTAGTTCATATATTTTGTTCATTTTTTTCATACTCCATCGTCCCTATAGGAATATAGTACTTTCTTTTTTAACATATCTCCTATTGGTATCCTCCTTAAATGGAAACCTCTTTCCTCTGCTATACATTCCTTTTTAATACTGTACTTCTTCAAAATTTGTGTACACATCTTTCATCCCTGAAGTATCTCAAACCTACAAGTCCACTTTCCTTTAAACTACCATATAATTTTAACTCTAATTTTCATATTTGCCTACTCAAACTAAGTCTGTGATTTGGGATGCACCCATGCAGGGTGTGTTAATACTTCTATGGACACTGTCATTTTCCATATTCTCCATTTCTGTGTGCTTACTTGATGGTATACAAGTAGCTTTACTTGAGACAAAATGAAAAGCTGTAAAAAAGAAAGCTAAAAATTCTAGAACAAAAATGGTTAACAACCTAATTCATCAATGCTTTCCCCTTCTAATGTCTGCCAACTATATTATCATTTTGCAGGATTGCCATTCAGGCAAAGAAGCCCTCGATTCAGTTGTCTGCTCTAGAAAATATGCACTATAGCCAGATGATCAGATTTGATAATGTGGAAGAGGCCAGGTAAAATGCTTTTACTCCTGAAGTCCTTGGATTTTGGTCCATCAGTAACATGTTACTGAAAAAGTAAATGCCTAGATTTTCTTGTCTTGTGCATAGTCTACATATTGAATATCATTGATTATTAGGGATTTTGTGTGTACATATAATCATATATATATGTGTATATATATATATATATTCCTTTGTTAGTAATAAGATGAAACATTACAGGAGGTTGCAGTCGTCAATTGACAAATTGAAGCAGTCAAAAATTGGAGATCTTGAAGCAGAACATGTTGCAGGGGATTGCTGTTCTGAAAGTGAAACAGAGGCCGGCAACCAATCGCCAATCACGTCATATGATAGCATTACACCAAAGAAAGCTAAGAGAGGTTTCAAGAAATCAAAATCTCACAGCAGTGAAGATGAATTCGAGGATCTGCCTTTGAAATCACTTATCCGTCCCAGTAAGAACCTATCTAAGCTGAAATCAGCTTATGTAGAAACACATATTGCTACTACTGAGCTACCTGATTCTCCGTCCCCGAGCATGTCGAGACCTGCTGGTAGTCAAGCAGTTGGTCGTAAACGTGTCCGCCTTGTTCTCTCTGATGACGAAGATGATAATGAGGATGTATACAGCTCCAGCAGGATTATTTCTACTCCTCTAGAGGGTGAAATGGGCCATTGCTCAAGAAGAATCTCTCACAAGTGTTCTGTAGAAACTGTTGCTACTTCTGATGAATGTGAGTTGGTCTGCAGCCACTAGTAAGTTTATATCATGAAAGAAATAGAACACTGATCAGTATTTGGGTAAATTTGCAGTTAAAGACACAAAACATCGCTGTAGTCCTTCTCATGGACTGAAGGTATTCAATTGTTTTACAAGAATTTGAAAAAATAGTTTCCTTCTGGAGAATTTGATCAAGTACTTGTTATTAACAAGAAAGTTGATTGTGTGGCAGGAAGTTTCACCAGTTGGTTCAGGATGTGTTGTCAGTGCTTGTACCCCTATCAATCTTGAAGAAAGTACTTGCTCCGACAAATCTAGGACTCCTGAGTTAGGTTTAAGGGACGACAAGGATTTCACATATTCAAGCACAAAAAGGTCTGCTCCAAAGTTTAGTTATGGAGCTTGTGGCAGAGAATTGGATGCAGATGTTTCTGGCAATGACAGTATTTCTGATCTCACTCTGCATGCTTGTGGTGAACATTGTGTGAGTGTAAATTAAGCCTCAAGATATTATGTTACTGGCCATAATTGTTAATACAGAAAGTTAAATACCAAGTCAGTTTATATGTTTCTGTTTTCACCTTAAGTTAGTGATAAGTCTAACTTTATGTCCATAATATGCAATACGATAACTATGCCGTTGACCCATCACATGTACAACATTAGATCTATTTGGTTCATTATAGGAAACATTGTCAAACATTAACATATTTACTGGAATACTGTTATTACACTGCAATAATTGACTATCTCTCTTACTTGATGTGTTTAACAGCAACATATTCTCTTCAGAATTGGCAACAATGTAGTACATGTAAAGTGGGATTCAGGTAATGCTGGCACAAAGCTCAGCTTAGAGCAGATGAAAGTTGAGGTAGCATGCTTGTTCTATTTACAGCTCTCAGCTGAGGAGAGATCTAAAGGTAGGGAAATAAGTTTCAGTTTGTAGTTAGTCTCACACTCTCACCTTCTCAAATTGTTGATTTATTACTTTTCACGAGGCATCAACCAGTATTCAGTGAAGAGCAAGAAGACATAGCTACTGCAACTCATGAATGTTCCAGTGCTTTGCAAAATGAGCATTTTGAATACAACATTAATGCATCGATTTTTTTTTTATTATTTAAAGGTTTATTATTGCTCCTAATGCTACTGCTGCGGCTGTTCCTATTATCAGTATGAGAACTTCTAAGATTTTCTAAAATACCATAGAGCAGCAAAGAAGCAGGATTTTCATATACTTTGTTATCAGAATTTTTTAAGGAACCTTGATGAAGGTTGATACAAAGCTGCAGAAAGAGTTCAAGTGATCTGCTCTATCCGTTGAATGTATTTGTATAAAATTACTGTGAAGTGCAGACAATATCCGGATAAGTTTGTTTTCTAATTTGTCTTGGCATCACATGTCAGTCATCTGATATAGATTAGTTTCTTCATAGGCCTAGTGCCAGTCATCCAACATATGATGCATGAAGGAAGAGTTATAGAATCATTAGAAGCAGTTAATATCCTAAAAGATAATATGGCTGGAAAGGCATGCATTGAAGTTTCAATCGATGGTATGTTTCTTCTGATCTGTTCCTTCTCGGATACTCATTTTCCTGTCCTTCAATTGCTACTTTTCAAATCGTTAGTAGTTTCTTGTCAAAAGAGTAAACTCTAATGTGTTTCTAATTCTCTTAAGTTGTGAATACAAAACTTGTTAAGGATGCGAAGATGACTTGAAATTTAGTGCTAGATGAAATTTTGGAGAAGTGCTATAGTAGTGATATTTTTTTGGGTGTAGTTTACCTCCTACTAGCCCCATTTTCACAATATACCATAGTAATTATTATAACTACATAGAGAATCCTACAAATACTTACAGCCTATATCAAGCATTTTAAAATAGAAGACTGGTGGCAACATGTTATATGGGTTAATATTCCTAAAATTTAGCATTAAGCAACAACTCATTCCTAGAAATAGACAGACTGTAATCCATGCTACCATTCTCCAGTTGTCCTTCCATATAGTGAAGTTTGTGCCATCAAATAGTCAATGCAGACAAGGACTTGGTCATCATCTCATTGTGGCAGCCTTCATGATGCCAAATATCGCTTTTCGGTAGCTGGAAATGTATAAAGGAGAAATAATATATTGGTTTGAAACACATGAATGTACTATTTCCTAATAGAGATATTTGCTTTCCCTGCTCTTGAGATTGCTATGGAATTAATGCAAATAACTATAATGGCTATGGCAAGTCTTAATAATTTTATGCAACTAGAGGAGAAAAAAGACTTGATCTCTGGAAAGATGAAGTCTTTTTGGGAGTCGGTTTGGAAAGAAAAAAGCAAAATATAATAAAATAAAAATTGTTGGCTATTTTAAGATTTTGAAATGTACAAAGCCATGTCATTTATATCCCCTACATTATAAGCTTCAAATTTGTCATCAGCAGTATGGGTTCTAAAGCATCTCATGAAACTGTACATTGATTGCTGCGAGGAGCTGTCTCAGCCACCGATCTTGAAGGTTCTTAAGATGCTGTACAACCAAGAGGTAAGATACAAATTTCATTACATTTCCAACAATACCTTAGCTTTTGTTTCTAAGATGTCAGAGCTTTTGTGGAGCATTCATATTCATTAACAAGTTAGTAGCTTGTCAAGGAGTTGATATAAGCATCTCTGAACTAAATTATTTTTTGGGTTGGGGTCTTCTCTTAGCATGATTTTGTAAATTAGAACCAAACCTAGTTGTCACATCCCAAAATACCTCCTAGATGTGATTGACACCTGCTAACAACATCACTCATCAATCGGGAGAACCAAATACTCAAACACTTACCCAAACTATCTAAGTACTGAGAGCATTATGCACAAGTCTAATCACATTAGTAATAATCAACAAAAGGAGAATAATAATCCCGCAAAATCCATAATCAATCCATTGATTCAACGATCACCAAAATACCAATTCTCTATCCCAAATTCCACAATAAGACCATGGAGCATCTAATAGAGTTACATGAGTTTAGCCTCCACGAATAATGCGAAGGTGCACCTCAGCAACAGGATCTACGCGAATGGACTCGCCAGCCACTAGTCTCACCCTATGCAACAGTGTTCGCATGGACATGCATGTAAAGAGTGAGCTATATATAAATATAATTCAGTAAGATCCTCGACCCGCTACTTTAATACCCTGAAACAAGTATTAGAAAATACAACTACACAGCGAACATGTAACTGATATGTACAGGAATATACTTCATAATATAATGCTCAATAAGTCCTAACAAATGTTCAATGGGGACGCTACCTGTTTCAATTCAATCCACACTCCAAGCTTGTCATAAGCGGTAGTGAAGGAGATCAGCCTAGCACCCCGACATGTCCATGACAACATATATGATGCCTCAAAGTATACAGCATGAACAAGACCCCTAACATATTACGACAGCTATGTATTCTCCTAGTAACTATAACACGGTAATGAAGAAAGATATCCAACGTCACCCCACGTATCACTTCTAAAAAAATAATTCGATATTCTTCACAAAATAGCATATCTACGGCTGATGAAAGACCACTGATTCTGCCAAGCTCATGCTTGTCCCAACACATGGACTAGACAGATAAAGCATATTTTCAAAGCAGGTTTGAAAAGCAAGCACTAAAGCTTAAAGTCTCACTTACCTCACTAATAACAAGTTCCCCAACCTTGCAATGGATAGAACACCAACCTAACAGCCTCCAATGGCCTCAATCTATGCAAAATATTGATTAATGATATCAATTATGCTAGTCGGAGTCAAGTCTCAATATCCCAAACTTTTAAGCTTAGAGCTAAACCCTAATATCTCACACCTTAAACCATCATTTAAAGATTAAAGAATATCTCCACATCACTAACAAACTTAATTAGTGAATTATCTGCACAATAAATTAGCACTCTATTCCCAAATAGACAAACCGTGCGTAAATAATCTTAGATGAAAAAGTGTAATTAATTTCGTAGCAAACCACATTGCTGCACCAGTTCACAGCCTACAGTGGCTTTAAGTTCCAAATTCTTTAAAGTTTTTAGACTCATAATTGACTAATGATTACCCCATTCACAATGAATATCACATCATTACTTGCTTTTATGGTTAGCCATTAATTCTTATCCATTATCACTTCTTTAACAAAAGCATTACATCAGCCCAACTGTATTCAATTTTCATGCCCAAGAGCAAAGGAAAAATCTCAATACCTTATCACTGTGAAATTTTTTAATTTGCTAGCTTGTCTGTGAATATCCCAAAATTTTTCTATGATCCGCTTCTTTCTTCCAAAAATAATAGGACCACTTGCCCTAATATATTTTAACTCCATCAGCCAAAACAGTGCAACAACAAGGATAGTGCAGCAACAAGAATAAAAGAATGGGCTTGGCATCATTTAAAGTGAAAAGTATTACTGATATTTAGCTGTTTCAAGATCCCAGACAAACTGTTAATATCTTAAAGTGGGGCTGCACATGATTTTTTGGATGGAGACATAATAGCAATTTTAGCAATCGTATTTAAATCAGAGCAAGAAAATTAATGTGTTTACATAACCCCCTAATCATTAGTTTGATGGCTTCTTTTATATATCTTTACCAGGTGTCGGAGGATGAAGTCGTGGTATCTGATTGCGAACTGCAAGATATATCAGTTACACCATTAATCAATGCCCTCTATGTACACAAAACTTTTGCTGTCTTAGACCTTTCACACAATCTGTTAGGTAACAATCATATGGTCAAGATCTTTCTTCATACTGCTACCCGAAAAGTGCACACTCCGATTTGCTATTTATGTTTATCAAATAGCTTGATTCCTAGCCATTATCATTTCTGTGAAATATAAGTTCACCTTTTTGCTATTCTTTTTCCTAATCTTGGCAATGTACCAGGAAATGGAACAATAGAGAAGCTTAAGCAAGTATTCATCGCATCAGGGCAAAAATATGGTGGTTTGACCTTGGATTTGCACTGCAATCGACTTGGTTCAACTGCCTTGTTCCAGGTTTTACTAAATAATTATTAGAACTTTGAAATATGACTTTCTTTGCCTCTTAAATGTGATATACAATGTACTCATGAATTGTGCACAACACAGCCATGTTCTTGCTGAAGATATCATGCTCTGAGGGCAGCAGTTAATGTAGCATTTTTCTGGTTGTTCAAGTCAAAATGTATATGACATCTTCTGTAGCTTAAAATACTTACTTCCAACTCCATGAATATATTGGAAGAGTTTGACATTTTAAAGTTTGCCTTCCTCAAGGCAAACTTCCAACTAACATTTTTTATTACACGTTACAAAGATTAGGATAATGTTTTTATTATGTATTAAGATGATTAAAGGAGGGTATAATGACTTTTTTCCTCTGCTTTCTCATTCAATCAATAAGAGGATTTTCTTTTCCGTTGTTCTATCTATGCTGTTCCATATAAACAACTTTAATCTGATATTGGTTCAGATCCAAATAAAGTAGTATGTAGCCTTTCTCTTCAAGGTAGCTATTGAGAAAGCATTTTTAATATCCAGTTGATGCAGGCCCTAGACAAGATTAACTGTCAAGGATAGCAAAATTAAAATATGACATTTTGCAACAGGAGGAAATGTTTCATGATAGATACATTCACAACTTCCTTCTTGTTAGGTTGTTGTAGATCCTCCTTTATGCTGCTAAGAAATTCTTATATTGTTCAGATTGGTGGTGGAAGCTTGTAGATGGGACAACTTCTTATTGGCTGTTGAGAATATAATTAACTAATAAAAGTGTGCTCTCTCTAATAGCTTAAACTTTTAGATGAGATGGTCACACTCACACGCTTCAATATTAGAACAGACAGAGGTTCGGATCGAATATTACCGCCACCCTTATAAAAAGAAAGAATTTCCACGTGTTTTGCCCATGAAAAAGAATCAGGCCCCCACGTGAGGGGTCGTGTTGAGAATACAATTAACCAATAAATGTGTACTTTCTAAAACAACTTAACCTTTTAGTTGAGATGGTCACACACTTCAACAAGTAACAAAGTGTACAATATAGTCATGAGTATAGGCTTCGGTTCCCTTTCCTTGTGCAATAGGAATACAAAGCTCATTAACTAAATAATATTTTTTTTGTAGAGAACAGTGTTATCAAAATCATAGAGTGTAAAAAAGCTTTAAGGTCTGGTGGTGCTCTAAGCACAAAGCGCAAATAAAGCGTGTGCTGTAATGAAAAAAAGGCACAAATGGAGAATAAATACAAATAAATATGTTTCATCTAGGACTAATAATTATTAGCATGAATAACAAATATATGGACAAAGAAACTGGAAAAAAAAACAACTAAGTGAAATATTAATTGTTTAGTGTTGCCTCTTCATGAAACACTCGTTGGTAAGGAAAGTATGTCTTAGAGCCTTGATGACGAAACTGAAGTTTACACTAAGCGATGCAAAGTGCTCAACATGTTTTGAGTTTCGCTTCAAGGTTTAAACACACCTTTGACAACACTGGTAGAGAACAAGAATATGTGTTGCCTTGAATATCTTCCCTCATAGTTTGACTCTGGATCTTGTCAGGGAAAAGCTGACAAAATGTGTATTGCATCAATTTAGGATCCTTCTGACATCTGGAGCAAACTTTAGGTTCCTTGTTCTGTTACTTAGGACTGGGAGTAGGACGAGAGAGGTTAGTGTGCACTCTCTGAGACGTTGTTTGATCCTCAAATGTAGAGAATTATTTGGGTGTTGTTGTCACAAGAGTGATGGGAATCCCAAACTGAGACGTGGTTTGATCCTCAAATGTAGAGAATTATTTGGGTGTTGTTGTCACAAGAGTGATGGGAATCCCAAAATTGATAGTTTTTCTGACACAGTGGCGAACTCCATGTCTGAGTTTTGGGGTAAAGGTACATTCTTTATGAATGTTGAATTCATGGTTTTTGCAAGTATTTTGTGCATAAGGAGAGTAATATTTGTAATCCTTTTGGAGGGGAAGTAATCCAAGAAGAAACATTTGAGTATTTGACTGATTTTGGATTGAGTCTTGATGAGAGCGAATATGAAAATAGCAAAACATCTTAGTGCTTTTAGAGTATTATTAGTAACGACTCAACTTTTAGAAACTTCTAAAGTACAACTGGCCTAGTGAATCGAATCTCTAGTTTCTTGAGGGCTTTGTTGTTTTGTTAAGTTGCTGTTAAGATAGCTTCCCTGGATGACTGATTTGGATCATTACTAGTTCATGATTTATCTAGCTACCTCAGAAAGGTGATTTTTATTTTTTTCAGATATTCCATTCTGGTATCTGCACTAGAACTTTATGAACAATTCCACTTTCAGAAAATAATTCCTAAATTTAAAATTGAAATATTCTTCTCCATTATCTGTTTTGGCGGCATGACATTTAGCATGAAATTGATCCTGAATCATTTATAGAAGTTTCAGAATATGAAGAGACTCTGAATTATCTCTCATGAGAACCTCTTAGTCAGTTCAGGTATAGTCTTTTATGCCTCAAATGGCAGAAAAGTATGTAATGCTGATAATGTTAGTTGGGTAGATAGATTTGTAACTCAGGGAGGCACCTAAACTGTTTTATTTAGTCAGATCCTGAGGGAGACACAATAAAGTCACTTATGATTTGAGATCATCCACATGCCACACTTTGTCATCTTTCTTTTGTTTGCAGTCGAGCTGATGAAAGACATAACATTCTGAATTGATCCAGTAGAAAGTCTTATCTGATTGTACAAATTTACAGATTTGTGAATGCGATGTTCTATATGCCCGATTGGAAGTACTCAACTTATCTGGGAACCGTTTGACTGATGCATGTGCATCATATCTTTCAACTATCTTGCAGAACTGCAAAGGTATGGAGATTCTCGCTCTTTTATATTTTAAAAATAAAACTATCATCTAGTTGCTTTTCATGAAGTGAGTATGCTGTTGCTTTCCCTTCTGCATGAATTGGATGAGTGCTTGATTAGCCTAAAACTGGCAAGATATTGAGTAGGCTCCATATTTAACGGCTCATTACAGGCTCTTCTAGTTGCAGTGTTCGTCAGCATTTCTCACATAGCTCTTCTTCTGCAGCTCTTTATAGTTTAAACATTGAGCAATGTTCAATCACATCCAGAACAATTCAAAAGGTTGCTGACTCACTGACTTCTGGATCAGTGCTTACACATCTTTCTTTAGGTACTTATAATTGACTATTTGAACGATAGTTCGAAAGAATGTTTCCTTTTCGATGCATTACTTATTTGTCTCTATCTTTCATTGTATAGGACACAACCACCCAGTAGCTGCAAATGCCGTTATAAATCTTTTGGTTACACTTACCAACTTAAAGAGGCAAATCCTTGAACTTCGTTGACTTGCTTTATTCTTCTTTATACATGTAAAAGCTCAAGATTGGTTCAAGTATTACAAAGTGCATGATCTTGTATTTCGTGTTGTAGATTTCAAGAGCTTAGTTTGAAGGGAATAAAGCTAAGCAAGCCTGTAATAGAGAGTCTTTGTCAACTTATCAAGAGCTCTTGCTTGTCTGGATTACTGCTTGGAAACACTAGTATAGGGACGGTGAGCGACTCATCTACCTTTTAACTATTTTATGTGGTCTTTAATTGAAACAAAGGAAAGCCTTGGAGCAACAATAAAGTTGTCTCTGTGTGACCTATAGGTCACGGATTCGAGCCATGCAAACAGTTATTGACACATGTGTCAGGGTAGGCTACCTACATAACACCCCTTAGGGTGCGATCCTTCTTCAGACACTGATCGTGGGATGACTCGTGCACCGGGTTGCCCTTTTTTTTTTTCTTTAAGTAAAATTGATAACACTGGGATGTCTCTGCAGGATGGAATGTTAAAATTGATGCAATCATTGTCCACAGAAAGTCAAGAACTAAAGCTTGACGTTTCATCTTGTGGTCTGACACCTGACTGCATTGTCAGATTAAATGCAGAAGTTTCTGTATTTAATAGCATAGTTGAGCTTGACCTTGGGGGTAATCACCTCAAGCAAGAGGTCTGTTTCACTCTCTTATTATTCATTACTTCAGTAGTTCAGTTCCTTCCTTGTTATGTGTGCCTCTTGAAAAATGATACCTAACACGGAGTGAAGTGAGTCGAACCTATCAGAAAAAGGGTTGAGTTGAAACTTAATTGATGCCCTTCCTTCTGATTATAATACCTGTCTGAACAATTGTTGTCATTGCAAAGGTAGCGGGAGAAGACCAAAATAGTATATGAAAGAAGAGTGGATTAATAAAACAGTCACCAAAAAGAGATCGGCAAATTATAAAAAAGGAAGACCATTGGTTGGGAAGCAGTATAAGGCTATTTGTTAGTAGACAGAAATTACTTATGCCTGTACGTACAAGAGCCTCCTTATACATGAGTTTAGACTATCAGAAATAAGGAGAATTATTTTGTAAGAAAAATTACTTAATTATGACAGAATTATAAGTAATATGCTATACTGATAACCTTAAAACATAGAATAGATCTATAATATTCTAACATATAGCTGGATTAATTCTCGACTTCTGACAATATGCATGTTGTGGAAAGCTTTATGCTCCTTCACCCTACCTCCGGTATGGTAGAGTTCTCAATATATACACTTGGATCAGTTAATCTGTAATACTCCACTACAATACTCCGATATTTGCAATTTGAAAATGTAAAAAATGTGTATAAATGCAGGGTGGCAGGGCATTGGCAGCAGCAGTGAGTAATCCCCAGTGTTGTTTTCGAGTCCTGCTATTACAGAAATGTCAACTGGGACTTCTTGGCATTCTTTCGATACTAAAGGGATTATCAGACAACTATTATCTGGAAGAGCTCAACGTGGCTGAAAATGCAGATCAAGACGAAATTCATGCTTTGCTACATGATCCATGCTCAAATGTCTTCCAAACAGATATAAACCTTTTAGAGCATACGTCTGAGGTATCTGCAGCTAATGCTAAAGAAGGTTGTCAAGAAGATTTATGTACAGTTAATACAGATTATAATCAGCTTGAAGCTCCTGATAGTGAAGATGAGCAAGTGGAGGTAGATGTTACAGAGCGAGCAACGAATCAGAGTTGTATAAAGAACCATTCTAACTTAGAAGAATATGAGTACATTCAAGAGCTTCCAGCTGCTATTCAAATGGCAAAGAACTTGCAACTGTTAGATCTTAGTTATAACGGGTTCACGAAACAGCTAGCTGAAAGTTTGTATGCTGCGTGGGGATCTAGTTCAAGAAGTGGTTCATCGAGGGGGCACTTCGAAGGTAATACAATTCATTTGTCAGTGGAGGGAGTCAAATGTTGCCATCTGAAGCCTTGCTGCAGACGGATTTAAGTTATATAGATTTACCTTCTGTTTGTAATAATGCCATAAACATCAATCAGAATCAGAAGCCTCACAAAGGCTCCTAATTATTTAAACTTAGAGTAGTGAAATCTAACTTAAGTGTATATAGCTTTTGGCAATTAGGTTGGGATTAAACCAAGGATATCTGTGTTTTGAAGAAAAACATAATTCTTGATGAATTGTTTTGTTTAATCATTGTCAATTTATCCAAAGCATTCATCAGAAATGATACTTCAATATTTTTTATTTTGAGTCTAAATGGAGTTTTTGACAAACGTGTCTAAAATCTGAATGACTAAATAACATTAGAATGTAGTGTAATCAAGAAATGGAACAAATATATTATTGCTTCACAAGGGTATTGTTATTAAAGAAAAAACAATAGAATATTTACATGCGTTAATATTTGATCTCTACTTTCTTTTTTAATTCTTGCACTATTTTTTTTTTAACCTCTCTTTCTGTAGAATTATATCTAATTAATTTCTAGCAAGAAACTAATCAAGCATTATTAAGTCTAGTGTGAAGTACCATCTTCATAAGGTTAATAGTGGAGGCGCTCAACCACTTAAGCAAGTCTCACTTGTCCAACTTCTGTTTTAAAAACACAAAGTTAGCCACACGTACATCTAACTTTTACTTTTGCAACTACATGCATATATATATTCTAGTTTTTTGACACATGTGTTGCACGTGATTATCAATTCCAAAAATATATGTTATAGTAAATAATATTGCTTATTTAAGCGAAGATTTAAATAATAAGCTCAACAATAAATAATATTGTAGATTTTTTGTGAATGTTCAACGTGGATCTTCATATATATCTCTTATTCATGTAAACCTATGAAGATGGTCAATGAAAAATTTTATTATTTAAATGCAATCATGTATATATTTATTTCAATTTGATGAGGTTCAATTATGTAGTTATAGACAATATTCGCTTTGTATTTTGCTTGTTATCTAACCAGATGTGCTTTGCATGTGTATTCCACGTTAAATTGTTTAGATGTCATATGAACATGTGAATAGAACAACTGCATTTTATATATTCACATATTTTTCACATTTGTTGTGTGTTTTCTTTAAAAAAAACTCGAAACATTTTAAAATAATATATTTTGAAGTTAGAAGATCTTATTAACTTGATAATACATTTGTGACATATATAATACTCTAATTTATATACAAATACCTACCCATATAAATATATATTTGCATTAATGGAAATATTTATATCATAAAATTAACTACTAAATAAATAAATAATAAAAATTAAACTAATACAAACTTCAATTGGCGTTATTACAAGTCATATAAATTTTTCTTCGTCTAAATTACTGAAATATTAAGAAATAGTAAATAAGTAAAACAAAAGGGAAATGCTTATATAGTATTAACTATTTTGAAATCACATAAGTAGCGTTGATAAATAAAATCATTCTTTTGTCTTGATCATCAAAAATAAATCGTGACGATTCTCTAAATTTTGGAAAAGATATTCAGAAGCATATATCTACATCTCAAGAGAAATTGTTGACAAAAACAAATGAATTTAAACTACATCATGTTAACTTCATATATTGGAACATTACATACCAATGTATAGTGAAACATACATTATTATATAATCAAAATTATTTTCCTCAAGTACTCGAGGTTATGAAATATACCCTCTTAGGATAGAACGACATACTTCATTAGATAAGTGGTTCCTCATATTCTTCTAAACTTTGAACTCACTCAACGATAATAAATCACACAAAAAAAAATTAAAATGCAAAAAGAAAAGTAGAAGATTAAAAAAATTGTGGTTGAAAAATGAGAGGAAGCCTCTCTATTTATAGTCAACAAAGGGTAGTATACGCAAATGTTTTTTGTGTCTTAGCTGAAAAGTCGCAACCCTTTGGAAAAGTCACAACTTATTGAAAAGCTCACAACTCTTTGGAAAAGTCACAACTTATTGAAAAAGTCACAACCCTTCTAAGACACTCACAACTTATCGAAAAAGTCACAACCTAAGTTAGGAATATTATAGTAATTTAACATTCAAGTTAGGAGTTCATGCTTTTAAGACAATATAGATATATACCATCAATAACTATATACACATGATTTTGAAAAGAAAATACTACTACCTTTTGAAAGAAAAATTCTCACTATTTTACAAAAACGGGCACTATAGTACTACTAAAACTAAACGTAAAATTGTACAAGCCCAAAAGCCAAACTTCTAAAACCTGAACTTTGTAATATAAAGTACTCCCTCCGTCTCAATTTATATGTCATCCCTTTCTATAAATAGTTGGTTCATAATACTTGTCATTTCATAAAATCAATACATAAATTACAATATTCTTCTTTTTTTACCTTGTGAGTTATTAGCCTTGAAAATATACATTTGACCAACTTAGAAAAGCTAAGTAAATGATTCATGTTCATTGGTTAAATTAATTAATCAAAATAAATTAATTTATATTCATTGATTGAAAACTTGAGTTCCAAAAAAAATAAAATAAGGGTAGAAGGGTAAAGTTACATCATTTCTTAGTGCAAGTGCAAAGTAAAAAATGTGACATATAAAATGGGACGGAGGGAGTAATATATTTCTAATATACCCTAGAGCTTAATTTTGTAATGTAAATCCAAAAAAAAAACATTATTTATTCTGGCCAAGACCCTAATCTAAACTCTAACTTTCTAGTATTAAGTTGTAATATATTATTATTATTATTACTATAATAAGAAAAAGAAATGAAAAGTTGTAGTAACCTTAACCTGTAAAGTTGCACGACCCATATTTTCAAGCCCTAAAATCATGGTGATTGATATTATGCAACTATTTGTGGAAGAATTGATGATGGGATGGGGTGAAAATTAAATAATAAGTAGATACTTTTGGGAAAGTTTTGTTTACCACTCAAACTTTAGATTAAATTTAAAACTATTTTTTTATTAAAGTAGGATAAAAAAAACAAACTTTTACTCTTTTTGATAATTTACCATCATCATTATTTATTCCCACACTACCAACTTTACTTTTAATGACTTAAATCAAGCTATAATTCTCCCCCTCTCAAGTAGTTTGATTTAAATGCCTCCTTATTTATATTTCATGACGTAAATGAAGGAGATTCAATATATATTACTGTATATACGTAAAAAAAGAAATTTATATAAAATAATGTAATTTTTCTGTCGAATGGAGTTCGGATGAACCCCTTATCCCTATCTGACTCTGCCCTGATTATATGCATAAATACTCTATTCATGATTTATTTTTACATGTGCATATTACAAATGATATATCAAACCTACTTTATTAATTAACAGGGATAAAAGTTGAATTGAAATAAATAGAATTTCATTGGATCCAAACTATGCCATCCCTAGCCATAATTGAAGCTTCTATTTGTTTTTAACTTTATCCATAAGTTTAAATTGTTTTGAAAACCATCTAAGTGAAACCATGGTATTGTTCTAATTAATTAATAGCATTTGGTATTAGTGAATAAAAAAATCAATGGGATTCAAACTTTGGTTCCTATTGAATCTTTTAAAATGTTAGGTTAAAGGTCTATTTTGTTTGTACATATGGTTTTCTTGTTCTCTAAATTTTTAGTGGGTGCCAACCGAGGCGAATTTAGAATTTCAATTTTATGAGTTTTGAATTTTATAATGATAATTTTAAATAATAATAACTGAGTTCAAAATTAATATTTATATATATTAATGAATTTATTAACAAAATATAATATTTGAGCAAAATCTACTGAGTTTGATCGAATTTGTATCTGAATTACTAGTTCCGCCCTTGATTGACAAGCTTCTCTTACACACACAAACAAACACACATGCTCACACACACGAGGTATTTGATTGACAATATTCTTGTCAATCAATTATTTGAAAAGAATACTTTAATAATTAACAAAAAACAAAAAATCACGCGTGAAAGAAAATCTTGAAATAATGAATTGAATTGGTGTTTAGTAATTGCACCGCCAAATCCAATATTGCTTTCATAATCACCAAAAAATGAAGTAGTAATAATAATAAATTAAGATAAATGATGGTAGAAAAGTATTGAACAATTAACAGTAACAAATCATAATATAAAACATTATGATAATTTAAAGGGGTGATTATTAAAAACATTAAAAGATTAAAGGGTAAAAGTAAAAAAGGAAGTAATCATCACGCATGGTTTAGAATGTCTTTTGGGCCTCATAGAAGTAAGAAAATGGGCCCATTAGAAGTAGAAGCCTTTTATCCAAATGTCAAATCTTGGCCCACATAATAGAGAGCCCATAAAGAAAGAGGAGGTTGAATAGTCCGCAGTGTATATTCGCATTGGAGTCCGACTATTTCGAATTTGAGCTGTGTAGGGTCTCATTCAGGGGATTCAATATAGATGGATTATACCTGATCTATTTGTCTCACTTCCTTTATTCAATTTGAAATACTTGAACGATCGATTTAGTCTGGTGTCTTATTGCATTGGAGTTGGACTAATCTGAATTTGAGTTGTGTAGGGTCTCATTTGGAGAAAAACGCTTCCTACCAAAGATTTCATACTCAAAGTTCGAATCCAAAAACTCTGATTAAGGGAGGGGCAACATAATTCTTTGGTGGTGTATAAATCTTTTTGGATTGAAGTGAAATGAGGTATTTGGTTGATTTGATGTAATTTGTAAAGTATTTGATTTGATTGGATTGGATTTAATTTGGTTGGCATTTGATGTTTAATTTTGGGATTGAGACATATTTGATTTGACATTAGCAATGAGTTTGTATTTGTTTGGTTGGAGTGCAACTATAGTCTAGACAATTAAATGTGTGGTCTAAAGTACATATAAAAATGGAACTTTTACAAGATTATTTAGATGGATAAAGTAAATCATCTCCTTAAAAATTAATACAATATGCTTTTTTTTTCCTTCCAATTTATACTATTTATTTCTTTTTTAGTCGGTCAAAAATTAATGGCATGTTTTTTTATTTAATAAATATTTAATAATAATATCAATAAGTTATTCGTTGAGCCCCATTTATTTGGCAAACAATCTATAAAGGTATACATTTTTTTAAAATTATTATAAAATTTTCTATAATTTTTAAATTTTATGTTGAATCAGACTATTGCGTTGTATTGAAATATTTAAAAACACTCCTGCCGCCAGCAATATTATTCACTAGAAATTTCACAAGTAATTTGATGTAAGAAATATTGTTTGTTTTCCACTTTTTCTGATTAATTAAATCAAGCATTCATGCGACATAAAATGCACATGGGTCAAATAATGCGTTATGATTAATAAAATTCATTAAAGAAAATTGACAATGAAAATAAAGTTATTATTAGGTCACAGGTACCAATCTAAACTCTCAAATCTCAAGTTATAATCAAATAAAAATAATTAGAAAATTAGTATATTTTCTTAACTATACTTTTATACATCACTTTCTTAATTGTGTTTGATATTTATCAACTAAAGATAATTTAGTAAATTACATATTATATTTATTAATTTCTGATTGTGATTTTTATTTTAGTGATACTTATTTAGTTATTTTGAGACCAAACGAATATCATTTTACCATCTTTACTTTGGTCATTTTGTGGGGCCATAGTTAAAATCTTGATTATAGTCCTTCTACAAAATTATTACAATCATTAGGGAAATTAATCCCCTCCCACATACAAAGAAAATTAAAGGAGAGTATACAAAACTTTAGTCTAGTATAGCAAAAAAAAAATCAAGGCTTTTGTATTTTAATTGGTCTAGTATATTTGATTAGTACTTTCAAATTTATTTTTAAGATATCAAATTTAAGTATTTTTACTAAGTTATGCAAAATAATCTCGATACGTCCACTTCAATATTTTAAATATCTGTAAAATATCAAGTATTTTTTTATTTAACATCAACTTCAAAAAAAAAAATCATGAACAAAATATCGTCCAAACGCCTACTAAGACGTTCAATTTAAAATAAACATATTATATTTTAAACCATTAGCTACTTATAATTGGAGAAGATTACAATTTACAAGTTGCAATTAAGCAAAGTTGTTTTAGGACAAGATGAGAGATAAATTACAATTATTCTAGAATGTTAAACTCTAAACTTTGACCATATGTCAATATAATTTATTGTTTAACTTAATTAAATTATAGATTTATGTATACTAAGGATAAGGTACTTAATTATAAATCCTTGATTAATAAGTCAATGGCCCATTGACCATGCTGGCTTGTCATTTTGCAACTAAAAATAAAACCAAAATATAAACCACATTGACTATTAATATTTCCCAAAAAGCTGTTGAACCCATCAAAAATTTGCAGTTTCATAATTAGATGTTCTTTACGTCCACATTTATTTGTCATATTGCATTTTTCGAGTGTCAATTTAACTAATATTCAAAATTAAATTAGATTACATTTATTCGATATTTAAAAAAATATAAATCAATAACTATACGAAAAGTACTATAAATTCCATTTTTTTGCATATCAATATGATGAGAAAAAACACTGTAAAATGTTAGTCAAAGTTTTTATAGTTTGACTCTAAAAAATGAAATTACGACAATTAAAAGTGGACGGAGATAGTATAATAATTTGCAGCTATTTAGGGAAACTTTTGATTTTTTATATATTACTTTTGGCCTTGAAATGTGGAAAATATTTAATAATATGAATGACAATAAAATATTTGAGGAATTAGTATTTTAAAATAATAGTCAAATAATCTTTGTTAACATAATCCTAAACAAGAGGGGTCCCCTTAAACATATTTCGAAACAGATCCATAAATTTAAGGAATAGCAATACTTAATTAATTTATTTTTTTGGTCTGAATATTAAATTATTTTAATCTAACTTTTGCCGAAAGCATGTAATAAAAGGATTCGTTTTGCTTGCTGGTAAATACAATGTTACAAAGGATTACTTAAAAGATACTATATGTATTATATCATAATAATTCTACCACATTGTTGTGTGAAGCCGTCCATGAGGGTGGATTAAGCAGGACTGATAGACTTTTAGGTGGTAAGTAAGTTTTTAGAGATAAACAATCGATAATATCTTAAAGGAATTTCACATCGAAATGAAAAAAGAAAATGAACAATTGTGTAGGACATAAATCAAGTTCACATTGTACGCATGCTTTTTAGGGGTCGATGTACATGTGATAGAGCACGAAAGAAAAATTCATGTGAGCTAGGACCAAAGCAGACAATACGTGTCATGAACTTGAATCGTGAAAAATATTGCACCTTGACATGGGGTGGATTAATATGACTGACATATTAATTTCTAGGCTGACAAATTTCTGAAGATGGGTACGCATGTCATCTTATTAGGCGAATCTCATATTTAAAGGGAGATGAAAATGAATAATTTTAGAAGGCACGATTCAAATTCACACGACATGCATAGCTTGAACGGCAAATACATGCAACCTCGGTCCAAAATGGACAATACATGTCATAAATTTAGATCGTGATAGAGCAAGTCAAAACTAAGACGTTAAAAACTTAGGATTTGTAACAATAATTAATTAAGATGAAATCATAAAAATTATCGTCGTATCAGAGATATAAAAGGAAAAGTTGGTAGTTATATATAGCTCATTTCTTTTAGTTTTTTCAAATAGAATAAAGTGATATATCTTTCCAAAAAACACTTTTTTTAAAAAAAAGAAGGTATTTAAGAAATATAAAAGATAAACATAGTGCAATTTACGTGGACAAATTCCTGTTATTATCATATACATATAGTGAGATAAAGACATTTATTTATTTGTATTCCATTATCCAGATACACTTAATTTATCAATAATTCTAGGTCCATTATTTGATTATACTATAGCTAAACAAATAAATAAACACCTAACATTTAATTCTCAAGAAATTTGCTTTTCAATTAGATTCCCTAATTTTTATTTTGCATTTCCTTATTTTCTTATTCCCTTAGTTAAACTTTTTCTCCTCAGACTTTGGATTCCATGCTTTATTTTAAAAGCAAGTAGTAGTACATAATTTCCTAATTGTAACTTTCTTTTTTAGTTTCTCGAATTTCTGGTACTCCGGCTTTAAAGTTCAATTAATTCAGATGCACACATTTCACGACCTATTTTTTAAAGGAGGCACTTTAACATAATTTTTTTCAGGACCTGAATCTGAGACGACTGCTTTAGAATGAAAGAATTTCACTCATCCATCACAATTCATGTTGATACTAGCTGTAACTCTTTTTAGTAAAGGTATTGGTTTTTATCATAGGACATTTTTGTAGGGAAAATCATGAACAATAATGGGGACACATTTGTTTTAAAATCATTACAAACTTCTATACTAATTATATTAGAGAAAATCGGTGAAAACTTTACTTTTAACTGCTCCTTGTAGTGATTAAAGTAATGAAAAAGAATCTGTGTAATTATACACAAATCTAGAATCATTTTGGCACATAATTAATGGACAAATACATATACGAAAAAATAAAGGAAAAATTAAATTGAGAAAAAAGGTAAAAATACCATCGAATATCAGTTATCACTATAATAAAATAGTAACAAAATTGTAGTCGATATTTGTATTGTGAGAATATAACAGATACCTTAAGAAATTAGTCTGACATATTCAAACGCGAAAACATGACAAAATTGTACGTTATGATAAATAAATTACGTAGTAAATATGGATGATAATTAAAATAAATTTAATTATTGAAATAATTATTAAGAAGGAAATAAAATAAAAAATAAAAAATATGACATTGACAGCATTATTAATTATATATTAATTTGGTATGGAGTACGGTATGAGTACTAAATAAATAAATAGTTTACGTGTGCAGCTGTATCTACGTATGACATTAGATATTATTATCAGTATCAGTACAACTTAATAAATAGGAGTTAGTAGCTTTCACTGTTGCCATTATTAGTCATAAAACAAACAAAAAATAAAATAAAATATTTTTTTATTAATTATTTTAATAAATAAAAGTTCTCGTTGTTATGACTGATTTTAATAATAAATTTTTTTTTTGTTGTATATTGGATTGATTTTTTTTTCAATTTCACTTATGTGGAATGTGGTGAGACAGTGTGAGCATGCTAGGTTAGCAGTTTCGATTCGAAACTCCGATGAAGGAGGAGGATTGCAATAAATTGATGATCAGAGTAAAATTTGTCAATTCACGATAGTTAATTGATTATATTGCGATAGATTTGCCATCAGCAGAAAACTTGTCAATTTAATATTGGACCGATTTTCTTGATTTTCTTCTCTGCAGAATTATTATGTACCGTACCAGAAATATTATTTTTTATTTATCACATGACAAATAGTTTTAGAAGAAATAAAAAAAGATTTCAAAATAATAATTGACGTGAAAAGAGTAAAGAAACAAAAGAGAAAAACACAAAATTTTGGTGTAATATATTGCCAAGTCTTTTGTAGAGTTGATCTATGCATACTTAAAAATTACAAAAAAAACACAGCCAAAGATCATAATAGAATGATAAATACTTATTTACTTATAATTATATAGAGATTTGGAGCTCGAATTATCAGAAGTTGAATCATCTTTGATAAATGAATATTTTACCTACAACGAGACCTTATAATGCAAAATCAAACTTGTCAAACCCTAAAAAACAAATATCAAATACTAGGATATCAAAAATAAAAAGTAGAAATGGCATGAAAATTAAAACATTCAAACAAAACTTAAAAATAAAGACATTTCATCTTGTATTATCATGGATCTCTTCTATGTATACAGAAATTACATACACAGTTTTTCAAAGCATACTAATTAATTAAGACCAAAATACCCCCACCACCCCCACCTCACCTCCAAAGCTAGATGATGATCAATTATATTTTGATCCACAAAACCCCAAAAAATGTTCTTAATTCTTTTCTCCCCTTTTCATTTAATTTCCCTTCTAGTCACCATGACCAAAAAAAGAAAAAAAACATAGAACTAAATCAACCTAACACAAAATACCCTTAAGTCAATAAACAAAAAAAAAAGTTCTTACAATTACCCAAAAAAATGTACATGTGTTCATCCAAGAAATTAAGAAGAAGAAGAAGAATTAGTAGTACCCTCCCATAACCAAAAAAAAAAAGTTGCCAATATTTAATTTCTTCAAATAATCTTCATGGCAATCTCCAAGTACTCTTTAAACCAATGTCATTATGTTTTCTTGATGGACCAGAAGCTGGAATTGGGATTCTTTTTGGTAAGAAGTTCCAAAAATGGCCATGATTGTAAGAGTTTCTTTGGCTATTTATTGTATTGAATACTTGTGAGTTGCTTCTTGAACCATGACAAAAATGACCAAAAATAGAGATTAATATAATAGCCATCCATAAAACAAGTACTTTCCTTGTGAAGAAACTTATCATTCTTGAAACTTAATTCACTATGGACAATTTTGAAAGAGTGATACTTTAGAAAAAGAAGAAAACATATGTAAATCTATTGGCAAGTAAGGTTAGAAAGAAGGAAAGAAAGAAGAAGAAGAATGAAGACATATGAAGTAGAAAGTTTTGAAAAGTTTGACAAGGCTTTTTGAAAGGGGGCCATTTGGTTTGGGTTATTGAGAGTAATGACTTGATAGGTAATTGAATAAAGGGGGAAAAGAATAAAAAGGAAAAGAAATGGAAAAAGAAGAAAGAAATGATTCTAAGAAGTTATATAAATCGATAGTGATATGATCTGCGTATATTTTATCTTTTTAAAATTTTACTCTAGGTATATTTATCGTTATTATTATAACACGTCGCTAATAAGGAAACTTAAGTTATATACGCTAATAGTGATAATGTCTGAATATATTCTATCCCTTTTAAATCCAAATCATGGGATTAAACTTGGGTATATATATATAATTGTTGTTATAATTGTACATTGATAAAGTAAAATATACCAACAAGGGTTGAGGCAGAGTTATAAGTATTTTTCATCCTTAACAAAATGTTTCGAGTTTGAATATCCTTAAATATGAAGTCATCTAGAGAATGTTTTACCCCTTAATGTTGAACTTTCCAATGCAGATATTAGCCATCGAATGAAATATCAAATAATATATTTTAACTTGTTATAACAGACTAATTACTATTTATTTTAGGTTATCAAATATAACTTTTAACTTTCAATTTTATTTTTTTTCACTCCAAAAAAACTCTTTGCTTTTTTCTTCTTTATCAAATACCAACAAAAGAAATGAAAATAATTATATTAGTGGAAGTAAATCAAAGTTTTTTATTTTTTATTTTTTTGGTTGGGGGTGGGGGTATGTTGGAGAAGAGATGGGGGTTATGGCATTTTATGGATTAGGTGAGTGATTGGTCCCACTAAAATATTAATGGACAACTAAGGCTCTTTGGCACTGTTCCACAAAACAGGAAATCATGTCCCCTTTTTTATACTGTTCCTTTTGCTAGTGTTTGATTTGATGCTTTCCTTCTAAATACATATATATATGTGTGTAAAATCTCTAATGTTTTTATCACTTACTTTTTAATATTTTACTGTGCTATAGTAATGAAAATCAATTTTCATAAACTATGTTATCAACTTTAAACTAAAGAGTTTGAATATCAGAGTTGAGTTAGAGAGGTTGTTTATGTATTTGGCCAATAAAAAAAGTTTGTTTCATGTATTTTATTTTTTTAGTATGTCATTGATTATATTGATCACTTTAAACTGTGTTTTCAATTTTAACCTGTAGTTTTGAACATTAGGACAAGTTAGAGGGGTTGTCTATGTACGTATTTGGCTGATAAAAAAGTATACCATATAATATAGTTCATGTATCTTACACGTATATTCCATATAATTTAATATGTATGTATCAGTACATTACACATATATTTAATTTAAACTTAGAAGATTCAAATATCTTTTTTATTTCTTTTTTAATTGAGTGTCTGATTAAACTATCACACATACTTTCACTAACTAAAATATAGAATACAAAGTCTATAAATAACACTCTCAGAAGGAGTTTGTTACTGCTAATGAGTCAATGGATGTTACGTTTGTTTCTAATCGTGTGTATGAATCACCTACAATCATAACACTTATCGTATAATATGTTAAATCTAAGCAAATTAAATTTCTTTAAATGATACTCAATAATATTTCACAATTTATTATACGATATACTGAATCTAAACAATTAAGTTCCTTGAAATAATACTCAATAATATTTCACAAATTCTATTGACAATATCCCTAAGAAGGTGAAAAGCCTCGTTGTTATACATGGTTTATACATATATAATAAAATTAGTCCAATTCATCAAGAATATGGAGCACCTTATAAATCTTCTTTTGTTTTTTTCTTTCATAATTAATGTATAGTACTTTTTCCACCATTAATTACAGAGCCCACACCTTTGAAAATAGCTCCAAAATATAATATATATATATATATGAAGGTCAAAACTATTTAATATTTGACTTTGACATTATACACATGCTTGTTGATTGTTTTCAGACTCAATTTTTTAAAACCATACTTCAAATAGTTCCATTTGTCTTATTTAGTGTAACATATTTGAAAATGGACACAGTAAATTTAAGCAATTAATAATAACTTGATTTATATAATGTTACATAATATTAAACAATTAAACGTTACAAACTAGTACTAGTAGTCTAGTAGTACATAGTAAAATGTTTCACAAAAATCTCTACTATAGAAGTATTGCACCTCCTAAGAGACATAGGAATCGACATGTCCTCGTCTTTCACTCACCAAGCAGTGTGTACATAATGTACATAATATTAAACAAACTAAACATTACAAATTAGTACTAGTACATAGAAATCAACATGTCTTCATCTTTCACTCAGTAAACGATATGTACATGATATCTCTCGTTCATTTTGGATTTGGATATGATTAAGCGCGACCACTAATAAGCACTAGCGAACCTCCCCTCAACAAAGATTTGAATTCTAAATCTTAATTGTGAAATGTTAATTTTTTTTCTTAAACCTAAAAAATGTTATGTTAATATGTCTAATCATTATTAAATTTGATAAGAAGAAAGAGTAGCTAGAAGAATAGGGTTATGGGAGAGGAAAGTAAGAAGGTCAATGAAAGTACTGATTTTGATGCATAAATGAAAATGACAGAGATTTTGTTTTCTGACAGAGACTCTATTTACTCTGCTAGAGAGTCTCCTTTGATTTAGGATTTTGTTGGACAATTTTTATTTTTTATTTTTTATTTTTTATAGGAGTATATATTTTTGTAAAGTCTTTGTTGAGGTGGGGTGGGCCAAAAATATTGATTGGGCAACTCGGTGCACAGAGCTAGTATTAATGACAATTTTCATTATTTGCATTTGTGATTTGTAGGTTATACACAAGTGGGTGCTTGTAAGAGTCGATGAGTGCTTTAATCGTATTCTCTTCAGCTAGGAGTACATGGTAACAATTATTTTTACAAGTATATCTAATAAATGATGAAGTATCTTTTTTGATTTTTTCGTATGTTTACTTTTAATATTTCGAACCCTTTATTAAAAAAAATCTGGATTCACCACTGATAAAATGGATACAACTTGATTGTGTGAATATATTCAAAATGGTTTCTTATGTATATTTCTAAACAGTTTATATGTTTTAACAAAATTCTGATTGTTATGTGTTTTATTATTTCTCCCTACCCCACACCACAATTTTCGTTAAATCTAACTATTAGAGTTTGTTGAGTATTTTATAAAAAATAAAAATGCTTGTTTTTGACAAATTTAGAGGACCAAAATATATTTAATGAACCATTTTGACTCTCTTTTTTTTTTAAGATAAAATTGTTTATTCATCTTTCAAACAAAAAGGGACCATTGTTGTCATTTTCTCTCCTAATTTGAAATGTGTTTTGTTTCATCGTCCGATTTTCAAAATTTACTAATCAACTTATTCGAATTAGTGTCAATTAATCCATAGGAAAGTAAAAATGATATTTTAAAAAATATTATCATTCTTTAAGATAACTCAAACTAGCTAGACATTGGATCAAGAACAAAAAAAGCTCTAGCTATTTCCAACATTCCCTAATGGTAAAACCAAAAATGTCACATTATTATAATTGTATCAGTTCTAAAATTGAAAAAGGAATTGAATTGTATATGACGTAATCAAGAGCATCTGGTCAAGGATGTTTAAATTAAAAAAATAAAATAAACAAGGCGAAACACATAAATAGACGCTTCAAATTGTCGACAATGACTAGATAAACACTTTTGCTTGACACAAATGTAAACTTTAATTATTTATATGTGTGGCTAAATTAATAAAAAGTTTATAACTAGTAAAAAAGTAAGAACAAATCTTGTTCATTAGATTGATTAACGTTACTAAACATTTTTTGGCTCTCTGCACGCATCTTATTGCTGACAATTGTGGTAATATAAGTCCCTTTGGGGACATTCGATAAAATTGGGATGATACAGAGGGAAGATTAGCATGGCCCCTGCGTAAGAATGACATGCATAAATTGAGAAATTGTCCAAATTTGAAAAAAAAAAATTTAAAAAAATTGTGGTAATATAAATAAAAGTTAGGACAATAAAGTAGAAATTAATTTCCAGTTAAAGCTTTCATATATTCCTCTCTATGATAATGTCTTTCGTTCATATATGTTCTCTTAAACATTTTTTTGTAAGATTATCATGTTTAAAATTTCGATGATGTGCATATAAAGTAGTTTATATTCAGGTCTTGATATAGAGTAAATTATTGTTTTTCACTAAAAAAAATTTGTCGTATAGTACGCTGTTATCATGTCCTAGATATATTATGTGAGTTTCAAACGCCTCTGTTATGACTTGCAATTATTAAACCCTAAAATTTATCCTAGCTAGCTAATTATTAGAGCATTGCATAAATTTTTTGAATTTGAACCTTACAAATAATTTTATCATTTAATAAGAAGTGCTTACACGTGACATAAAACTTATAAAAATCTATTACTAGTTAGTAATAACATAACAATATATCCACTAATTAAATTTTACTATATGGGGTATGAAGACATTGAGTAGAGTGTACAAATATTTTATCACTACTTCGTGGAGGTAAGAAGATTGTTTCAAAAACACTTTCAGCTCGAGCGCATCAAACTCAAGTACACAATGAAGAAAACAATGAAAAGAGGATAGAAAATTCTACTACATGGGGTATGGAGAGATTGAGAAGAGTGTACATCACTACTTCGTGGAGGTAGAAAAATTGTTTCAAAAAGACCTTCCGCTCAAATACATCAAAAACAAGTACACAAATAAGAAAACAATGAAAAGATGATAGTAGTTAATAATAAAGCCGTGTAAAGTCTAAAAAAAAATACAAATAAAATAATGTGATAATCAAAACACAATCGACAACATATGACTAGTGCTACGCAACTATCTATGCAAAGCAAGATAACACTCTATCCCTAATAACCTTCTACTTATTACATGATATTACTAGCTAATTAATAAAGAAAACTAACTAGCGGCGTATAATAATTTTATATTATATATGGAAGTCCCAAAGGTGTTACTACTAATAATTACACTAGCTCAATATTGTACCATTTTCATTGAATCCAAGGTCCTATTTTGGAGGATATGCTAGACCAAAATAAGGTCAAGTGAATGATCTTTCATAATGGGTTGTGGGGGGGCGGTTCTATAATATATTAGGTGACCAAAAATATTAAATATTGCAAGAGTTAGTAACATTTAATTACTTCTATAAAAGATGGGACTTTTGGTACAAGAATAGTGTCCCTTTGATTGACTTCAAAACATATTTTTTCTTCTTCTGATGAATCAATCAAAGTTTTCAAACTAGGTCCCATTGATTTGAAATCTTCTTTTGATTACAATGGGGCCCTATGAAAAAGTTGAAAAGAAATTTTACCATTCTTAAAATTTTTGGATAAATTACAAGTTACTCCCCATCTTACACATCAAACTTGAAAAATAATTGTAGAAATATCATAAGTTAAGATTTTTGTTTGTTTGTATTTCATCTGGAGTCTAGTATCCACGTTCAGGTCTAATTGAATTCAAATTGGTAATGAAAAGTTTCACATTGAAAGGTAAAATACTTTCTAAAAAAGATAACTTTATAAATCAAAATCAATGTTTGAATTAGGAATCTCGAATTTTGAAAGAAGTTAGATTCAAATTGGTATCGAGTAGTTCCACATTGAAAGATTAAATACATTCCAACAAAAAACGATTTCATAAGTCAAAACCAATGCTCGAATTAGGAATCTCTAATTATGAAAGAAGTACTTACCATTTCACTGTCATCTATATCGGTATAATTTAAAGTTATTCATAACATATCTCCTATTCTCCTTTAACTATCACGATAATTAAAAGCAACAATATTGGAAAAAAGAAAAAAAAAAGACTGTTCTAATTTTTCCCTCTAGTATCATTGGGTTTACCAAAGAGATATAGTAAAAATAAGAGAAGGTGAAATGTTCTCCACTTTTTCATTGAAATGAATAGGAAAAGTTTCCCTTAAAAGTAAATATATAGTACTAATAATCAGACATTGGGGTAAAAAAAATGAAAAAAATTGACCATGGAGTTTTACATTTTTAAGATATTTTTTTTCTTCATATAATTTGTCAAGTAGATGGAAGACTCATTAAATTTCATTGAACTAGAGTGATGGTGTAAGTTAATTCACCCTTTAAATTCTTATTAATTGGTTCAAGTCCTTGCTTGACAAATTAAAAGCTTAAGACAAAATACTAAAAAAACATGTAAATGGGACGAAAATATCACACATTATTCTTCACTTATTATAATCGTAGGGTGGTTGGTTCAAAGTCAATTTAGTCCGGAACTTGTGGATGGAATATTTATCCCGGGATAAAAATGTAAAAATAACAAAAGTACCCCTTAAACCCTCTTTTATACATAGACAACTTATTCTTAGAGAGTATTTTTGTAAACAAACAATTTATTCTTAGAAATTATATCATCCATATTTGACAAACCAAACAACCAATAAAAATTAATCTGAACATAACTAATCCTATCATAGCTTATCTCATCATAATTAATCCCAAGCATAACTTGTCTTCAAACCAAGCGACCAATGAGCCCACCCATTACGGGTCTAATTAGGCTAAAGCTATACTTTTCATTTTACTAGAATCACCAAATACATAAAATATATAATCCAATATTCAATTATTATACCATCCGAATAATTAAAACGTAAATAAAACAGTTAAGTAATATAAGCTATTTTTCAATATGTATTGTTATTACATATTATTATTATTATTCTGTCTATTATGCATAAAAGGATACATAAATTTCTACATAACTTACCTAATTTTTATTTATATATTATGCTGAAATCTAATAAAGTTGTGGGGTTACTACAATTTATGGGCTTGGTGGCAATAGATTTGGGCCTCTAGCGAATGTAGAAAAGCCCATTAATGGGCATTCTATGGACTTATACTCCTTTTGGGCTTTACCCAATTTCAAAGGCGTGAAAGCCTATTAATTTAGCCAAAATAAAAATAAAAAATTAAATAAATGTTTAAAGAAAACAAATTAAGGATACTATTGTGTAAATAGTTTTATATTTGTTATGCGGGTAATGTTTATATTTACTATATTGTAAAAATAAAAAAACAACATATTGGTCATTATCATGAGATTGAGTTTTAAAGTGTGTATCGCAATTATACAAACATATTATAGTAATATTATTTACACTACAAAGTGAAAAGGTAAGATTTGCATATACTCTATCCTTCTTTAATCACTTACGGAATTTCAATGGATATGTTGTTATTAAATAATATAAGGAAAACAGTTGTCTTTTTTTTTTTATATAAAAAAAAATGAACTTCTAATATAAATATATAATAATTTAATTTAAATTTCTTAATACAAGATACTGATTGAAGTCAAATTATACAAGCATGAATATTAAAACATTAAGTTGGTCAAATTGTTTGATTTTTTTCCCTATGAATAATTTAATGAAAATATATTTTAAAATAAAACTTCAAATACAAACAAATGTTAATTTAATTTGATTTTTCAAGTACAAGATCCTGATGGTAGAAAATAATGCAAGGATGAATATTAAAACAATAAATTGGTCAAATTGTTTGAATTTTTTTCCCCTATGAATCATTTAAGAATATAAAAATATATAGATGTTTGAATTCAAAGATTGCATGTGAGCTAAGATTGGATTAGATTAGATTTATTATAAAGTTTTAGGTCGGCGCAATTTATGTTATGTAATATATTCTTAAATATAGTCAAACCTAATTTTTATAATATCTACCTAGAATATTTAATTAACTAAACTTACTAGTATCAATTAGTCAAATTACTAGACCTTAGGCTTACTTTCATTTTTTATCCTCTATTATACATTTGACAAACAAATTGAATATGGTGATTAAGCATTATTTTATTTTATTTTTAAAAAATTAAGTTATATACAATGATAATATCATAAAGATATTTATACTATTAGTATATATTAACATGTAAATTTATAATTTAATCACTATTTTAGAAGGTTACTAATTAATAATTACATGTATAAGTTATCTCTTTTAATTAATATTTTTTTTATATAACTATATACTATTTAAACTCGAAATTTATGGCATTAATCTCTAATTAATTGACTGGATAAGAGTAATGTCACATCTAAATAATTATGATGTCCATAGATATTAGTGGCCACAAATTTTATTTTTAACATCGAGGATCATATTAATTTGGAACAAGAAAAAGAAATTAGCCGATAAAATCTCAAATAAGTAGATTACTAGAAGTTGAGATTGCCTTTTGTCAAAACAAACTTGACCTGACGTCCCAACTAATTTAGATTCGCATCGTATAAGATTTTATTTAGAGTGAAAATACTTTGGATCAAGATTTTTTTTAAAATTCAGAACTCAAACATGAAATTTTGAATTAAAAAAATAGCAGTCCTACGTACTGCACCACATTTATTAGTGATTCTTTATACTTTGTTATCAATTAAGAAATATAGTAAAGTATGAATACATTGTTTCACATGGAAAAATATTCGATACACCTAACATTTATCAAAAGAGTTTGAAAAGTAAAATACAAAAATAAAAAAAGATGTAGCAAAATAAATAAGAAAATGATTACATGCCAGTCAAAGCAAAACAAAAAACGGAATAATAATAACAATAAAATAGTGTAATAATTAAAACACAAAAACAATATATAGTCGTAATAAAAATCGAAGGATAATAAAAATTTACAAAAATGATGCTAATGCTAACGACGTGAAAGAATAAATAGATACAATGCATCAAACTATCAAATCTATCCCATTAAAAAAGCGAAATAACACACAATACATGTACTAACTTTAAACCTTCCATCGTAATTTACAACCACGATATTCTCCTACCTTGAAATAACATAGACAAACCTATTTGTTTGTAATATACGTCTTCCAAATGTAAGTAAGGTGGGTGGAAGACTAACTCTGTGTGACTTCATTATAACAACCACAATTTTCATATTGTTTAAACAAAAATAGGCTGGAATATTTTTCTGATTTTGACTTTTGGAAAATTTACAAATTATTGCCGTATGGTACAAAACCACTATATAATATATTGAACTTTATTTTTATTTAATTGGTTGAACAAACAGCTCATTTCAAGCAAATAAAGCATTTATTATTATTGGTAATGTTTTCATGTGTTAGGTAAGTCAAATCTAGTTAGGTCTTTGTCTTTGAATTTTTCAGTTACATTACAAGAACAACTTAACTAGAATTTGTGTCTCTTTTTGTCTTTCATAATTTTCAATATGGTCCCCATTTTAATTTATTAATTTCAAATATCATCAATTTATTGTTTGACCATTTAATGTTTGAAAATTCGATTGATTCAGATTCGAGATCCAGTTGAAAGAAACTCTTTATAAGAATTTTTTCAGTTTTTATGATTGAAATATGAGATTTTTTTTATAAAATACGTGATAATTTCCTCTGTTAGTTGAACAACTTATATACAAGAGAAATATTATTGGTGGAAGAAATCTCATTCATCATTTTACAATATTTATTATTGTAAGTTCCTCAGATTTTCAAGTTCGGTGAATTTTTTTTGTCAAGCAAAGTCTTTCATAATTTTTAGTATTGCAAATATTCAATGTGTATCTCGTAACAACAACTAATATTTTTTGAAATATATTTTCAGAAGATAATTTAATTTCTGGTGTGTGACAACGGTTTAAAATAATTTATTTTCATCAAAAGTGAGAGATAATAATTTTCTTTAATTTTAGATGGAAGTCATTTTATTGCTCTCTCAATTCTATTCAAATTCTTAACTTCATTTACATTGATTTCTTTCCAAAAATAATCTCTTATGATCACTTATAAATTGAATATAAGAAAATGATTTTATTTAGATTATTTATATGTGAAAATAAATATCTCTTACAAATAAAATATAAAATTAAAAATAAATTCATAAAAAACTACAAAATTAAATCTCTCAGGTTCTTTTAGATTTAAGCCAAAATTATTTTGAGGGAACAGGGTTCATATGTACACATAGGTTCGATTGATTCAGATTTAAGATTAACTTAAAAAGAATTCTATATCAGAATTACTAATCAAATTGTTTTTCTCTCAATTTGATTTGATTTGCGGTTTGATATGATTTTCGATTTAATTTTATTATTCGGACAATATATACTTGAAAAAACATATCTTGAAATCATAGCCTATAAATTGTAGTAGGAATTGGATTATTCCAAACGTTATAATTGGAAATGAGTGTAGACAACATTGAAATGGACATCACTAAAACAACAAGCCATCATTATCCACCGCACGAAAACCATCATTATCGTTAATTACTATCATTCAACCCAACAAATTTTACAAAGAATCCAAAAAAGTATGTAATTTGTATCTTATACATAATACTAATATACAACTTTACAATCAATAAAAGAGACGGATTCAAATATCTTAGTACTTGATTATGACTAGTTGAATTAAAACATTCATTACGTATGCTAAGATGAATCTTTTATAATATGACTTCTTCGTTATTATATTTTCCTTTTATTTTGTTTTTATACTGGCTTGAACCAATAATTCATCGAAGACAACGTTTCTATTTATACAAAATGGAAATAAGATTATGTAGACATTTTCCTCCGTAGATCTCACTTATAAAATTACACTCCATCACGATATTTTAATGACATGATTTTGAAGTAAGTAGAACGAAATTGTACACGTAACTAGTGATTACAAACGTATAAATGTATCTTTCACTTTTGAGATCAAAAGTCAAAAATCATAAGTGCAATGTCCTTTCAAAATTCTCAACAGTCAAAATTAATAATAATTGTTCAACATTAGATATATAAAATACTAGTTTTAAAACGTAAATTGTAAGTATATTCTTGTAAGTGCCGTTAGGTTGACACACAATTTAAACATGCACATTTTAGTTTTACTCAATATGATAGCTAGTATTTTAACCACCAATAACCAAATAGGAAATTCAATGGTGAGGGAGACGTTTAAATTATATATACTGACAATCTAATAAAAAAGAAATTACTATTGTTTTGAGCAAAAAACTAACTATAAATTAGTGATATCAATATTCTAAAAATAAAATAAATCTTGTACTTTAATAAATATATGTGAAAGTATCGACGTAAGATAGAGCCATTCAATCTTAATGTTACACGAAGAATATAAGTAAGTATTGATAGTTAAAATCCTTTATACAAATAGTGTATATATGTTAACATTTTCATTTTTAATTGGTATTGCACGTAAAGGTTCTTTTTCGATACTTTCAAGTCACCATTTTAATATATGTATTTTCTTTTTTTTTTAATATGTTTTTTTAAATATTTAACAGCTTTTAAATTCTAACTTCCCCATAGTTATTTAAGATCACGATACATCTTTAATCTAAAATCACAAATTAAAATTTTCTTTTTTTATATTTTAATCAAATAAAAGCATATAAAATAAATAAAAAGGGGGAATACTAAATATTGGTTTATAAAATAAAAAGAAGAATATGGGGAGTTATTTTTCTTTTTCTAAAAAAAGATGAAAAATATAAATAAATTAAATTTTATAAAAAAAGTAGAAACAAAGGTTTGACCAAAGATACGTCTAAAGTTCCACAATTTTTTTTTTATTATTTAATTTATTTATACAAAAAGCAAATCACCAGCCGTGCGTTTTGTGTCACGAACCGACCAAGCGAACAAATACGTAGGGCCCATTAAATAGGGGCCCAAATAATAACTTATTGCCTCACTGAAAGTGGGCCCAATAAGCCCACGTTCCTTTTCCTCATCATACGCAACAATTTCGAATGGAACCTAATTCAATACCACTAGGGGTGTTCATGGGTCGATTTGAATTGGTTATTGATCAAAATTAAAATCAAATTAACTTAATCGGTTGTAAAATTATCAAAATCAAACCAAATCAAATATATATTTATCAGTTTGGTTGTTATCGATTTCGATTTGATTTGATTTGGTTATTCGATTAGTAACCAAACAAAAATAAAAGAAACAATTCATTCAAAACGTGAAAAAAGTGACAACACTCTATTTAAAACGAAAATAGTTAGAATGATTGGCATTACAGAATTTTCAATCATTGAATTTACTATGAATAAAACTTCAAAATTTATTATTTTGGCCTAGAAGAAGAAGACAGTGTTATTTTCAATCTTATAAAGAATTGTCATAGACACACTCATATACATAAAACCAATCAGATAAATATATTCACCTTGGGCATTTTTTCTTTCATAAGTAAATTATAAATAAATTTTGATGAAAACACATATAAAATCTTTAAAATTGTTTATAAAAAACATATTATGTATGTATAATAATAAAATATATGTATATAATTTGTCGGTTCGGTTCGTTTATTTCTTCGATTTTTTCAAACAAAATCATAACCAACCCATATATTATCGATTTTTAAAAATCTAAAACCAAACCACACCTAACCCAATTAAAAATTGGTTTATTTAATTGGTTTGGTTCAGTTTTTCGGTTTGGATTGGTTTTTATCCAAACCGTGAACACCCCTACCCACCACCATTGTCTATCGTCACCTAAGTAATCTTCGTTTCGTTTTAATTTATTTGTCTTATTTTTAAAAAAATATATTTATTTTTACATAACATATATAAGATCATAAATGTATTTGAATATATTTTCACTTGACTCCATTGAATTTTTATTTTATTTATTTTTAAAAATAGTATATAAATCAAATAAATAAATTGAAACGAATCGACTATTATATCATAGTCTCTCTGCAGCTACTAATTTTGATAGGCCCACATAAGTTTGACCATGGCGACCCATCCTAATAATACCATGCCTTGTAATTTCCGGAATTTGGTCCCCCACCCCGCACCCCGCACCCCGCACCCCGCACCCCGCACCCCGCACCCCGGGTAGGCGCCATTCTACTTTAAAAAGTTTAAATTAGGACTACTTTTTTTTTAAAAATAAATTATTTTGGTTAAAGAGAAAATATATTTGAGGTTAAAGTAAATAAATTGTCTTCTTAGTCTTAAGTTCAAAGTTCAATATAGTTCTTTTAATACCAATAAAAAGTTGTGGAGGATAAAGTAATAAATTGTCTTCTTAGTCTTAAGTTCAAAGTTCAATTTAGTTCTTTTAATACCAATAAAAAATTGTGGCGGGATGGTAAGTATTTTTTTTTAATTTTTAATTAGAGGTGTGGGATTATGTGTGAAATTATCTTTGTTAAAAAGGCATTTCATTCTCTAATATGAGATTTTTCAATGTGAATTTTAATTTAGTAAGGTTATAATGTAGGTACTAGACGTCGGACGATGGAGAAACTAAAAAAATAGCGTTTCTTTTATGATACTGTAGTTATTATATATTAATATTATAAATTTAATAAAATAATATATATCACGTGCAAGTTTTCTGCATGTGGTTCGTCTATGATTTTTGTGAGTTGATTGTGACTCAGCACGTGAGAAGGGATGAGACTGTACAATGTACATTTTTGTGTTCTAAGCATTGTCCGAGTGAGTAGACAGAGACCAAGCAAGGTTTCTTTTAAGAGCCATAATTGGTTCCTTTTCTTGCAATCACCCTGTATTTATTTAGATATTGAGGCATGATACCCTAAGAAAGTATAGGTTTGCTCTCAGTTCTATCTTGTTCGACATTTTGCGGTAATGGGGTGGATTTCTAGAGCAAACTATTTATTGTTGTGTTGCCTCAACCCTAGAAATGACATTTTGGTGCGGAGCATTGTTTAGAGGGAGAGAAATTGTGGTTGAAAAAACAATCATCAGAGGCAATTAGTGTGCTTTCATCAAATAATGTATGTGAGCTGGGCCTTTTTCATTCCAAGTGAGCTAATAAATGTAAAGATATAACACTTAAGTCTTATGCAACCTCTAAAGCCAATGCATGAGGAGGTTGGGGGTGTCCGTGCCATATTAAGAAAAGTTCGGTCATCCCTTTTTCTGTTTTGAGACACTTCAACACCCCATATCACTCTTAGGACTAGACATTTAGTGTGTGAGTAATTTAATTCGGATCATCAGTAAACAACAATTAGATAGATTCTACTTTAATATAAAAATATGACATCTAAGCTTAACTCAATTCCAAAAATTAGTTCATGTGAAGAAAATTATCAAAACAAATTAAAAATATCATCTATCCTTGTGGAACTCTTCAACAATAAACAATATCCTCAATAGTGATGGAGCACATGGACATTCACCCGCGAACTAAAGTTAACTCTTATTATCTACGTTTCGTTTACTTTCAATGTGTTTGTCTCACTTTCTCTTTATAAAATGAATTTCTCTTTTTTTTTTTTTTTTAGTTACTTATGGTATTCTGTTTGTAAAAGTATCATTTTTTCCACTGAGTAATTTGATACAATAATGCAGTTGGGAGCATCTAAATTTGGATAAGCAAATATTTAAATAAAGGATTTAACTTCAACTTTTACAGTAATGGCGCACGTACAATCATTATGGACTAGTGGGAGAGACTGTACTTCTTAATTCCCTTATATAATACTCATATAAAATTAAAGTTTGATCTTTCAAAAACTATTTTAACCATCAATGAAGTACATTAATCTTTATTATTTCTTTAGATAAGACAAAAATTGAAAAGAATCCAAATTTAAATAATACCAAAATAAAGAAATTAAAAGAAAAACGAGAGTGAAAAGAAGCATGTAAATTGGATGGCAATGAGCAAAGCACACTAAAGAAAAGAACCTCATTGGAACACCCAATGTGCTCAACTTTTTTTCCCATTTAAATTGAATAAAAATCTATCTTTTCATTGACCATTTCACCGGTATAAATTTAAATTTAGTAGATAAAAGAGCACAGATCTAATATATGTTACTTTATTTATTTTATTCTATGTAGCACAAACGAAATTAAGAAAGTTAATTATATTTTATTTAATTTTTAATTATTGTGACTTATAGTATTTTAAAAATAATTTTACATAATAGTATATATTACTATCTTTGTCTCAATTTATGGAATACAGGTGAAATCTTGAGAGTCAATTAAATTTTTAATATGTTCTTTAAATATTTTAAGTTGTAAATTATTATGTTTTATAGTATTTTTTTCCCCATAATTCTTAAATATATAACATACTAAAAAGAAAGGTAAAACAAATAAATTGAAATGAAGAAGTACCAAATAGAGCAATTGAAATAAAAGGGAAAATCGATCAATTTACAGACTAATCCTAAATTACTCACATTCTCTTCAATATATAAGAAAAAAAATACACATTCAATATTTTATCAAATCAATAATAAATATATTTATTTAAAATTTTAATTGATTGTTATATCTATTAAATTAATCACTCAATTAGATTAAGTGTAACTTTTGAATTTGAATCAATTTTCAACATGTTCATCACACTCCAAACTTAAAAAAAAAAAAGGTTTAACAAAAATTGTGATATGGTGATAACTATTTCTTTTATCTTTAATTAAAGCTATTTGAATTCAAATTCTAATCGTAAAATCACCTTTGTTAAGTAGCATTTTATTTAATAATATAAGATTTTTCAATATAAATTTCAATTGAATCGAATTCTTGGACGTGAAACATGAAAATAAGAAAAAGTAGAAAAAGAATAAAAAAAAAAAAGTGAAAGAAGGAATTAACAAATAAAAGACTAAATAAATAAAAAAAAGCCAAAGGAATTTCCACTAAATGACGTCACCATTCCTTTGACTCTATTTTCTTCTTCATAAACCCCTTCTTTCCCAATTCCCCCACCTCTCATTCTTCTCTATTCCTTTCTCTCTCTAAAAAAAAAAACTTGACCCACCAAACAATCAAAAAAAATTGCGCATTTGTAATTTTCTCTCTCTAAAATAATGCGGAAGGATGATCTGTACATAACGGTGCCGAGTTTTTTCCGGTGTCCGATTACACTAGACGTGATGAAATCTCCGGTGAGTTTATGCACCGGAGTTACTTATGACCGGAGTAGCATCCAGCGGTGGCTCGACAGCGGTAATAATACATGTCCGGCCACCATGCAGGTGCTACAAACTAAGGACCTTGTACCTAACTATACACTACAACGACTCATCCAGATCTGGTCTGACTCGGTCCGGACTCAGCGTTCCGATACCGAGTCTAACCGAGTTAACTCTGTTAATCACGATCAAGTTCGTGAGCTAATTAAACAGTTTGTAAACGATTTCCGAGTTCACTCCGAGTTGGAGATGAACTCGGATCGGTTATCGAAGCTCTTAGCCTTCTCAGAAGAATCAGCTGAGAATCTCCGATTTGTGGCTTCTGTAGCGGCGGAGAGTGATTTTCTCGTGATTCTGACTTCGTTCCTTGTTCACAACCCTAAAAATCTTAAAGTTGTGGAGAAAATCGTACCTCTCTGGAAAATGCTGCTGGTTGAACAAGGTTCCTTATCGAAAATCGGGAAAGCAAACGATATATATCCGGCGATAATATTTGCTCTGAGGCATGGAAGTTCAAAGTTGAAAATGGAGATGTCAAAAGCTTTAGAGTTCATCACATCAACCGATTCCGAAGCTAAATCATCCTTATCAGAAAACTCCGATTTGTATTCAGTTTTATTGAGTTTTTCAACAATCAATTCCGATTGGAATCCCGATTTAATGGAAGTCTCTGTTTCCTGTTTAATTTCTCTCGCAATGCTTCGGAAAAACCGGGTGAAGCTTGTGAAAGCCGGCGCGGTGAAATCAGTCGGAAAAGCATTGTCCACGGCGGAGATGGGAACCGGATTAACGGATAAAGTGTTGAGATTATTAGAGCTGATATCTACTTGTAAAGAAGGAAGATTAGAACTGTGTAACGACGGAGATTGTGTACAAGCTATAGTGAAGAAAGTATTGAAAGTATCAAACGAAGCAACGGAACATGCAGTAACGATTCTATGGAGTTTGTGTTGCCTTTTTCGGGATCACCGGGCACAGGAATCGGTAGCGAAGAGTAACGGTATGGCGAAGATATTGTTATTGTTACAAAGTAATTGCTCGCCGGCGGTGAGACAAATGGCCGCCGATTTACTCAAGGTGTTTAGGGTGAATTCCAAAGCTGTTTCTTGTCTATCTACTAGCTATGATACTAAAACTACTCACATCATGCCATTTTGATTGGGGGTTAATTTTTTGTTGTTGATAACTTTGGGGGGCTCTTGGTTGATTTTTGTAAATCATATAAGCAATTTTGTTGAGAATATATATATAGAATTGGAAAAAAAGAGAAGAAATTTCAATTTTTTTCAATTCCTTGATTAAATTAACACAATTGAAATTTAATGTGAGTTCACAAAACACTTCATGTTTGATGCTTTCTAAAGTATTTATTTATGTTCACGAGATAGTGATAAAATTTGCCTATACTTTATTTTTTTCCTTGTTTTCTGAAGTTGATTTACAAAAGAAGAGAAGTATCGAAAATACTTGTAAGCTTGGTGCGAATTATTAATTTTAAATCCGAATTATTAACAACATTAAAAACATCTATTTACTTGACTAATTGAACATAATAAATACACTCCCGATCTTGCAATATGAGCGAAATATACTCCTAAATTCTTGTCAAGTTTAGGGGTGTTTTCATGATTTTTATTAAGAGTTCAATGTTTCTATAAAGACCATTTATTATATATGTCATACAACAGATTAAGGGTGTATCTAAGTTTAATTAATCAAAATAAATAAGTGTTTTAAGGTTCTGAGAGGGAACAAAAATAATAATTTTCATCAAATTGGTATTTTCAATTCTTGTAGAAAGGGGTATTCTCTTAACAAAACATTGTAGAAAAGTTTTTGGTCATATTTGTTGGTCAATTTGATAACAAGTGAAGAACTTAACAGGTTGGCAATTAATTTCAATAGCTTTAATAAGAGAGCTAGTAATATAGTACATTCCCACTTTGCAAAAAGAAGAAAACGATGGTTTAATGCAATTGTACTTACACTAACCTCACATGAAGCAATTGAACTTTAAATAAAAGCTGCGTGATTTTGAATTAATCGATCGTAAAGTGAGTATAGTGGAAAGAAAATAAGTTTAGCACGGCCTTTGCTTTTATTTGTACAAGAAAAATAAGTCAGGTTGAACCTAACTATTTAGTTGCTAGTAATTTATGAGTCTCATCAACAAGGTCTAAGCCAAACAACCATTTCATGAATTTTGATATTGTCCCAATTGAATCACATTAATCGAGATTTCAATATGTGTATCAAAACACTTGGTTAAATTTTTTTTAATAAAGAAAGACCTCGGTTTAACAAAAATATAAGCAATTTTCCTCACGGTTTCTTGCTAAACTATTGAAAATATTTACCTTTATAAGGTAGAGATAAGATTTGCATGCACATTATCTTCTTTAAATTCTACTTGTGATATTATACTGAATATGTTATTATGTTATTTAAAAAAACTTGGAAGAAGGATTGATATTATTTGTGAAATAGTAACAATTAATATTAATTAAAGGAGCTCCATATTATTGATTCTTTATGCTTTTCCTAGTAGTAGGAGCAAATAGGGTCATTCTGTAAGACCGGGTTTCGTCGTTATAGAAAAGCCAACGGGAAAAAATTTTAGGCCGAAAAACTTTTCCGTAGTATCTTGAGATTTTCCAACCTAGTCCAGATTTGGACGAAATCGGAGTCATTAAAATCTAGAGAAATCTGGTAGCAATTGGGTGATTTAATTATGATTTTGATTACATAAGTAGATAGATAAGCCGTTAAGGAATCCGTACGACTTTACATAATTGAATTCGGGTGAGTAGAACTCCCGAAACTGATTTTAGTGTGAACGGGTAGTTTCTGAGTGTCGTTGGTTGAAGGTGTGTTGTGAAATGGGGTCTTGGAATTATTAATTTTGCTCACTATTTCGTGCAAAGCCACTTTGGTGGTGATTTCTGTCGCCAGAGCGGGGCCGCTGTAGCGGGGTGAGGACTGCTGCGGTGGGCCAGACGCGACTTAAAGTCGTAAATAATCTCAAAAATGTTTTATTCTGCAATTTTTGAACTTGAGAGCTAAGTAACGAACCCAGAGATTTTCTTAACAGTTTTCCACCATTCTTGAGGATGAAGGTAAGATTTTAACTCCCCGAATCCATTTTTCGATCCGTAGAACGTACTAATGGGTAATTATCGATGGGGGAAAGATTTGATATGAGACTTATGGTGAAAAAAAGCCCTAATTTGGGTAGTGAGATCATGAGTATGATCTAGGGTTGTTAGAATCGTTAGTAATCCAGGTAATTAGTGATTGTTTATTGATTCCCGTATTAAATTGATTATTTTTAGACCAAGAACAAGCGGAACGAATCCGAAAAAGGAAGAATCAAGTTTCGTAGGGTTTCAAGCTTGTTTCGAGGTAGGTGATGGTTGTGATTCTATGATTGTGTGATGTATGTTTGTCTTTGCTTCATTATGATACATGTAAGTATGCGAATGTTGCATTATTGATCACACTAATTGTAAATGAGGATAAATGAATGATGAATGCCATGAATCATGACTTAATTGTATGATTTGAGAATATACTTGTGATTGTGGCTTGTTGAATGGATCGGGTGTTGCGTTCCGACACACTAACTTAGATCGGTTGCCATGTTTCGACAAATTTATGAGATCGATTGCCACGTTCTGGCATAAATATTGGATCGGGTACCACGTTCCGGTATGCTAACTGTTTGAGTTTGGGTTCCATGAGAGAACCAATGATTTGATATAATTGTGTATCTTGAGAAATGTGAAACTGTACCTTGTTCGTAAATGTTGATAATCTTGTATGTGTTCAATATATGCATGTGATTATATTGGTGTATTGGCTTATGTATGTTGCACTTAGTGAGATAGCTGCGTGATCCTACCAGATCCTACCAGTACACTGTGATTGTGTACTGATACTGCACTTGCTCTTTCTTTGTTGAGTACAGGGCATCTTCAGGTGGCTATTGACATACCTCGCTTAGAAGATCAGTGATTGTCGTTTGAATTCAAGGGTGAGCCACTTCTTCCAGGCTGCCATGAGTTCTCTTTCCATCTATGTCTACATTTCGGACTTAGACTTTCTAGTTAGTTATTAGTCATTAGTTTGGGGTTGTATCCCTTCTTGTTTAGACTTGTTGAACTTTAGATGTTTTGGTACATTGACTATCAGGTTCTAGGTGTATTTTCCGCATTGTTTAGTGTTAGATCTTTTGAAAGTTTATGGAAACTTCAGTTTTTAGCCATTATTCATGTTTTCGTATCCTTAAATGCTTTAGAATTTTGGTTTAGTTGCTTGGTTTGGATTGTAGTAGTGGTTCACCCACCGAAGGGTTAGTGTGGGTGTCAATCACGACGGTCTGGGTCGTGATACATTACACACCCAGAATTTCAGAGCAAGTTTTAATTATTCTTTTTTTTTATAATAGTAGAGAATAGAATAATTTTTGAGCTAAAGTTAATCAACTAAAATTAAAAGAAAGGGACAAAGTGCCATAATTTCAGAAATGGTTTAAGCATTTGCTGACTGTATAATCAATGATTGCTTTCTCTTTCAATTTATATATATTTTTATTTTTGTTTGGTTTGAAAGAAAAGAGTGAAAGGGATTTGGAATCCATAATTTCCCCACAAGAAAAGAAATCTTCAAAAAAGAAATGTAAGATTAGTTTGACTATTCCAATAACTATAAGACCAATAGAGACAAAACAAAAATAAAAAAATAATTAGGCAAATTAGGTCTAATGGTCTAATCTTATTTAGCCAATGTAATTATAGTTTATGTATGTTGTTGACATTTCACTCGATTAAAAAACGAATCAAAACCTAATCGGCAGAAAATGGATTAAATTGAAATGGCTAAAAAGTCGGTCAAAATTTAGTTCAACCATTTTCTTACTAATTTTAGTTGCTTTATTTTCTCTTTTATAGTTTTAGTATCTAATAATTTTATTTTTTTATTATGATTATATATCCAGCATATTCAAAATAAATTTATCATGAATCAATTTAAGTTAGATATTATCCAAATTTTAATAGATTGAAATTATCTGAGTTAATAAATGAACAAGTCAATAATTAGCTCGAACTTGAACGAATTGCATGGGTTATGATTTCATGAATTAGGTTGCCACCTCTAACCATATCACGTACTTCCTCAATCCCAATTTACGTGGCACCATTTGCTCGAATACGAAGTTTAAGAAATAAAAAAAGATTTTTTTTTTATGTTTATGAAATTGCCTTTATTGAAGTTCCTTTAATGTTTTCTTTCATAATAAAGTGTTAAGTGTGATCAATAAGGATAAAATGGGAATGACGTCATTAAGATACTGATCAAATAAAGAAATATAATATTCTTCCGAGGACGAACTAAAAAAATTGGCAGATAGATTAAAACGGAGGAGTATTAATTTAGTGACCTAAAGTTAATCGACATAGGATTATAGCAAACAAACAACAACATATTATCATACTTGAATATTTATTAACATTTAGTGACAATTCAATCAATCAATTGCATGTGCTTAATTAATCCCAAATAATTGAGGTTTGCTACATGATTTATTCTATTTTTTATGTACAAATGTAACACCTTAAACAAATTTAGATCAATAAAAGAGGTGTTTTGGTATTAAAGAAGCAATAACTACTAGATTTTAGTAACACATGGTGGCTGAATATTACAATTGAATTGAAGGTAAAAAAAATAGTGAGATATTTGCGCAGTGTAGGTAGATAAAAAATAAAATAAAATTAAAGAATGCTTATTTTTTTTAAAAAAAATAATAATTATACTCCCTACTTATTTAAAAAAATTATGGAAAAACTACTTAATTAGATATACTTTACTATTATATATACTATTATTATATATACTTTATAAATATTACGTATCTTACCACTAAGTAAGAGTTTTCCACGTATCTTACACTTAGATGCATGCATTTTTGCTACCAGATACACAAAAATAGGGAGAGAGGTGAGCGAGATTCGTATGTATCCCAAATAAATGAGAGAGTGGTGAGTGAGATGGGAGAGAGGCGATCAAAATTCGCTATGTATCCCAGATACATGAAATCCACTTGGATATAATGTATCTAGAACAAATTACACCTAAATTTGACCTCATGTATCTGAGATAATGTATCTGAAGGCACCAAAATCTGATAAGATACATAATATTACAAATTAAATGTATCTAAGTAATTAACTCTTAAACTAGTGAAATTTACGTAAGTTTTTATAAAAATATTTAGCAATTGTGTAGGTTGTATACCCTCGAAGTATACAATTTACATGTATATCCTAATGATTAAAACTGATTCAGCTACTCTTAATATTCTCTGTAATTGTTGTAATGTAATTCTTAAAAGATGAATTTGTAAACAGGAATATGTGTTAGAGTTTTGCCCTAATTTTCTTACCTTATTTGAAGTTTATTTTTTCCTTAAAAGAAAAGTTAAAGTATTACTATAAATGCTTAAGCTTTTTATGAAAGGAAAATATAATTCTCTTCCATATTTGGTTTATTCTTTCCTTAGAGGAAACATATGGAATCCTATAAATAGAAGACCTTTCTTCTCACACTAAAAACACAATAACTTCCACAATGTAGACGTTTAATAGTTTACTTTATGGGGAGATTTATTCTCTCAACAATTTATAATATTTTTCTTTTATATTAGTTTTCATATAATAATATTATGTTTTTAGTACAAGTTTTTGTCGTCTAATTTATCAACCATATGATTTGCAATTGTAAGCTTCCACATAACGCCATAATCACCTTCATAACCCAACAATATGAAGGTAAATATATAATTATTACTATTAATATTTTGAAATTTTATTATACAGGAAAAAAAGTAAAAGAGGAATGACAATGCAATTACAAAGTGGAGAATCGAATCATCATCAATAAAGTGTGTTTAAATATTCATTAACTAACTAAACAACCAAATCTTTTTAATTAAATATTTTATTTTTCTTGGATAATCATATATAAATCAGTTGGCAGTGCCACCATAATAAGCTCTATAATGTGAGAATCTAAATTTAATCGAACTCAAATTCAAGATCTCTAATTAAAAGGTAAAAGAGAGATGACTATGTAATTACAAAGTGGAGAATCAGATCATCATCAATAAGGTAAATGTTCAAGTACTGATTAACTAACTCAAAAACTAAAATTTTCCAATTAATGTTTTTTTGAATAATCATAAAGAAATACGCCGCCTTCAAAAATGAATTCCACAATATGCAAACCTAAATTTAGTCAGACTCAAACCCAAAATCTCTAAGAACGGAGAGATTTCAACCATCTCATCTCGACGTGACCAGTATTGGTATTGATTCAAATTGTTTGTGGTTGGGTACTTTGTATTGAGCAAATCCAACTTGATATACTTTTTTTATATATATATATAAAATATATATATTTGGTTAGCAATTCAAAAAAGTTTAGAAGAGATGGTTCTCTTAGCACTTAAAAAGTCCAAGATCCTCTCTTCTTTTTTTTCTTCAATATGTTCTCTCCCCTTTTCAAACCTGTCTTTTCTTTTCTGTTTTTTTTAGTTTTTTCCTATGTATTATAATTATTTTAATATTTTTATGGTCTTTAGAATTTTATATGACGTAGGATCCACATATGTTTTCCTTCACTTTAAAAAAAATATATGTTAGGATATTATTAATAGACGTTCGGGCCGTAGATTTAATTGAGACTTGAAAAATAATAGGTATTCAATGAAATTGTAATAATGCTAAAGAAAAGAGGAAACAAATTAAAGGGAATAATTATTATTCGTATGGCGTAGGATCCACATCTTTTTATTTTTGTCACTTGGAAAATATTGGTTGATATTTAATTTTTCTACTTTACAAGTGCTATTTTTGGTTGGAACTTACTATAGCTAGGAAAGAATAAATTTGTTGACCATTGTGCATTCCATGCCACTAATTTAATCTCTTGATTTCAGTTATAGTGTCACGTGTGTTAAGTTCTTAGATATTTTATAAATTCATATGATATTTAGAGATTTAAATTTTGTTTGGAGGGTCGTTATCTATTGTTTCATAATGTATATATAGTAATGTACTATATTGTATTGTTTTAATGAATATACGTATAACGTTTGACTATAGATTGTATTGTTAATGTCACACATTAATAATTTGAATGATAAATCTGCTAGAAAATTAGAGTAAGTGGTAGAGTTACTATGAAAATGTAGAGTAAAGAATGAAATAGGATTATTAAATAGTAATTGGTAATGATAAAGTGAGAAGAAAATATTAAGGTAACGACGCGATCATACCAAATTGGTGGTTACGTACATAAAATGAAACTTTTGATTGTTATCTAATGATAAATTTGAACGATATAATATAGTATAATTTAAGTAACAATCAAAACAAACATGATATTCAAACTAACAATACAATATAATACAATTGTTAACAACCATCCTAACGAGGTGTTGGTTGACAAAAGCGAAGCAAGAATTTTAACTTGATGAATTCTAAATATCACACTGACGATTTTATGTGAATAGTTGGATTCTAAGCCTAATGTGTATACATGTTTAATAAATTTATTAACACAAACATATTATTTAAACAAAATTTATTGGATTCAATCGAACGTGAACGTGAGCTACTAGCTTCACCCCTGCTTGTTGTTATGTCTGGTTTGGCAATTTAAAAATAAAATAAAATTTCACAATAGAGTATGGGAATTTTTGGACTAAACTTTAGAAATGATAAAATTAAAATTTGAGTTTGTAAATGAACTCAAAATGAAAATCTAACTATAGATTCAAACTTGCGGGTTCTGAGTAATTCCAAATTGGATTTTATTTCAAGATTTGACCATATGGGCTCGATATTGATTTTTAATTAATTTTGACTTAGACCACGTATTAAATTATGGGAGTGAGTCCAGTGACCTTATTATGTCGCAACTTATTTTTCGAATTGATTGAGCAACTTAAAGAAAATCCAACGTCGAAAAGTATTTTTGGAAGGCTTGAGTACACTTGAATCGAGGTAAGTTTAGACTTTTGACTTTTTTGGATAAATTTTCTCAAATTGATAGTGTTACATACTTTGTATATGAGATACCTTATATATGAGGTGATGAATATAAATATATAGTGTTTTAAAAGGCACATGTATTTACATGATACAGGATGAAACGATGGACGTAAGCCCATGAATCTTTAATATTTTTAAAATTAATATATTAAAAAAGGTAAATAGCATAAAATATAGAAATCATAGAAATTTCAATAAAAAAACATACAATATCATCATCTTAAAACCTTAATTAAAATCAACAATTAACTAAAAAATATTCAGAACTGCTCGACTCGAAAAAATAATTAGACTTTTAAAAATATTGAGTAGAAATTTATAAATTAACTTGAAAAAAAAGAGAGCGAAGGAACCTACTGTCACGATCCCGACCGTCGTGATTGGCACCCACACTAACCCTTCGATGGGAGAACCATTACTACAACTCGTCTAAGCAATTTTCAAGAGACTAAAGCATTTAAAGATACAGCAGAAAGTTTAAATGATGAACTAAAAGTGGAGTTCCCATAAACTCCGAAGGTTTAAACAAAACAACTAACATACTCATCGCGGAAGTTCAACCCCTAGAATTGAAAGTCATTGTACCAAAACTCTATTTAACCAACAAGTCTAAGACAAGGGAGTGCAACCCTGGAAACTAAACATAACAAGTCTAAACATATAGTCTGATCCCAAAAAGAATGGACTAAACTAAGGAGGGATCCATGACAGCCTGAAAGAACTGACTCACCCTTAAATTTGGTCTCGATCAAAGATCTCCTAGCTGAGGTATGTCAGTAACCGCCTAAAGATGCCCTATACTCAACAAAGAAAAAGAAAGTGCAGTATCAGTACACAAACTACGGTGTACTGGTAGGCTCACGCGGCTACTCTGGTAAGCACAATATACACAATTAATTACAACACAACAAACACACATATACAAGATGCATAACTCAGTTATCATTTTAAGAGCAACATACAATTTCCCAATATCAATGACAATTAGATATGAACGTAACAATCACAAGTGGTCTTCTTATGGAACCCACAATTAAACTGTTAGTGTGTCAGAAAGACACCCGATACAATATACATGTGTCCGAACGTGACACTTGATTCAATATATGTGTCGGAACGTGACACCCGATCCAGTCAGCACAAGCACGGTCAGCTTATAATCATACAATCAAGTAATAGGTGTTAGAGTTTTGTCCTGATTTTCTTACCGTATTTGAAGTTTATTTTTTTCTAAAAGAAAAGACAAAATATTGCCATAAGTGTTTTTACTCTTTCCTTAGATGAAAAGTTAGAAGATCTATAAATTGAAGACCCCTCTTCTCATATCAAGGAACACAATAACTTCCCCAATGTAGTCATTTAGAGAGTCTTGTTTATGGGGAGATTTTCTCCTAAACATATTTATGTTTTTCAATATTAGTTTTATAATATGTAGGTCGCTTGACCAAAATATATTAATAATATGTTTTTAATATGATTTTATTTGTCGTCTAATTTATCGCCATATGATTTGCAAATTATAAGCTTCCGCATGATGCCCTAATCACCCTTCATAATCCATCAAGTGGTATCAGAGCACATGGTTCAATGATCCAATGGTTCAACAAGATTGAAGAAAGGTTCAAGTGTTTTTAAATCAATTCAACAAATTTGATGATAATGAAGATTTTTGTCTAGATACATATGGAGAAGAGATTTAAACCATATTTTCAACATTCATGTTGCTGCAATTTTAAAAATAAAATAAAATATTTTTAACCCATATATTTTAATCTTTTTTTTAACTATGACAAACAACAGTAATGAAGATTTTGGAGGAACAAGATTATCATGCAGTGAAGAAGATGGATCAAGTTTTGTCAAGAAAATTCAGTCAAAAGGGGAGATTTGTTAGGGTTTTGTCCTGATTTTCTTACCGTATTTGAAGTTTATATTTTCCTAAAAGAAAAAAGACATAACATTACCATAAGTGTTTTTACTTTTCATGAAAGGAAAATATTTTTTTTTCTCCATATTTGATTTATTCTTTCCTTAGATGAAAAGTTAGGAGATCTATAATTTGAAGACCCCTCTTCTCATATCAAGGAACACAATAGTTTCCACAATATAGCCATTTAAAGAGTCTTGTTTATGGGGAGACTTTCTCCGAAACATATTTATGTTTTTCAATATTAGTTTTATAATATGTAGGTTGCTTGACCAAACTATATTAATAATATGTTTTTAATATGATTTTATTTGTCATCTAATTTATCGCCATATGATTTGCAAATTATAAGCTTCCGCATGACGCCTTAATCACCCTTCATAACCCAACAAGACTTGTTGGGTTATGAAGGTGATTAGGGTGTCATGCGGAAGCTTATAATTTGCAAATCATATGGTTGACAAATCAGGCGACAAATAAAAACATACTAAAGATATATTATTAATATGGTTTGGTCAAACGACCTACATATTGAAAACTACTACTAAAAAAAACATAAATATGTTTAGGAGAAAATCTCCCCATAAACAAGACTCTTAAATGACTACATTGTGGATTTTATTGTGTTTTTGATATGAGAATATGGGTCTTCAATTTATAGAGTTCCAAACTTTTCTTCCAATGAAAGAATAACTCAAATATGGAAGAATATTATATTTTCCTTTCAGGAAAAGTAAAAACATTTATGGTAATGTTTTGTCTTTTCTTTTAGGAAAAAATAAACTTCAAATAAGATAAGAAAATCAGGACAAATCCCTAACAAATCTCCCCTTTTGGCTGGATTTTCTTGACAAAACTTGATCTACCTTCTTCAATTGCATGATAATCTTTGTTCTTCACATAGTCTTCATCACTGCTGCTTGTCATGGTTAAAAATAAAGTTTAAAATATATGTGTTAAAAATATTTTGTTTTATTTTTAAAATTGCAGCAACATGAATGTTGAAAATATGGTTTAAAACTTCTTCTCCACATGTAGTTAGATAAAAATCTTCATTATCTTCAAATTGATTTGAAATTATATTGAGCCTATCTTCAACCTCATTGAACCATAGGACCATCGGATCATGAATCGTTAGACCATGTGCTCTGATACCACTTGTTGGGTTATGAAGGTGATTAGGACGTCATGCGGAAGTTTATAATTTGTAAATCATATGGTTGACAAATCATACGACAAATAAAAACATACTAAAGATATATTGTTAATATGGTTTGGTCAAACGACCTACAGATTGAAAACTACTACTAACAAACATAAATATGTTTAGGAGAAAATCTCTCCATAAACAAAACTCTTAAATGACTACATTGTGGATTCTTTTGTGTTTTTGATATGAGAAGATGAGTCTTCAATTTATAGAGTTCCAAACTTTTCTTCCAATGAAAGAATAACTCAAATATGGAAGAATATTATATTTTCCTTTCAGGAAAAGTATAAATATTTATGGTAATATTTTGTCTTTTCTTTTAGGAAAAAATAAACTTCAAATAAGGTAAGAAAATCAGAAAAAAATCCTAACAAATCTCCTAATACTTTGACTTTTATTTAAGAAAAAAAAAGAACTTGTTGGGTTATGAAGGGAGATTCGGGCATCATGCGGAAACTTATAATTTGCAAATCATATGCAGGACTGTCCTAACCCCTAGGCCACTAAAGCCATCGCTTGGGGCCCCATATATTTTGGGGGCCCCATTTTAAAAAAAATTACTTATATATGTTATTTAAAAGAAAAAAATTTATATGTACTATGAGTGTTATGATTTCTACTAAGAAAATTGCACATGAGATGAAAATAAACTAATTTTCGTAAGAAACAATTTGATGAAAATGTGGATAGCGAAATCACAAAGTACCTTGAAGAACCTTTTAGAATTGATTGTTTTATATATGTAGAGTAGATCAAACTATTTTTTCACTTCAAAATAGATTTGAACCAATTGAACCATATGGAAATATTTTTGATTTCTTATTTAGTGGTAAAATATTGAGATCACTAGATGATGAGAATTAAAAAAAAATTGTCTTAACCTTGAACTTTCTTTATCATGTGATAGTTATTCTGATATTGATGGTTTAGATTCATTTTTTGAATTAAAAGTGTTAAGGTAAATAATACAAGTAGAAGATAATGATCTAATTAAAATACTCAATCAAATAAAAAGACTTTATTCTTTTCCAAATACATATATTGCTTATAGAATAATGTTAACAGTTTCTGTAACTGTACCCTCAGCCGAAAGAAGTTTTTTGTGAAATTAAAATTGATTAAATCTTCTTTAAGATCAACAATGTCTAAAGAGAGATTGAATGAATTAGCTATATCATCATTTGAAAAGAAATTATTAAAACAAATTGATTATAATACAGTACCTAATGACTTCACATCTAAAATAGCTAGAAAAGTAGATATTAAATAAAAGTATATATGATGAAAAAAAATATTAGGGCCCCTCTCTTAATTTTCGCTTTAGGCCCCCAATGTTGTTGAGTCGGCCCTGATCATATGGTTGACAAATCAGATGACAAATTAAAACATACCAAATATATAATATTATTATAGTTTGGTCAAGCGACCTACATATTGTAAAACTAATATTGAAAAATATAAATATGTTTAGGAGAAAATCTCTCCATAAACAAGACTCTTAAACAACTACACTGTGGATTTTGTTGTATTCTTGATATGAGAAGAAGGGTCTTCAATTTATAGGTCTCCAAACTTTTCCTCTAAGGAAAGAAAAAACCAAATATGGAAGAAAATTATATTTTCCTTTCAGAAAAAGTAAAAATACTTATGGTAATGTTTTGTCTTTTCTTTTAGGAAAAAATAAACTTCAAATACGGTAAGAAAATCAGGACAAAACCCTAATAAATCTCCCCTTTTGGCTGGATTTTCTTGACAAAACTTGATTCGTCTTCTTCATATGGCTAATAATCTTGTTCTTCACAAAATCTTCATGTATCACTGCTGCTTACCATGATTTAAAAAATTAAAGCCCTGTGTTAAAAGTTATGAACAGGGTTGAAAGTGGAGCTCAAGCGTTAAAAGTAATATGCATGAGTTGAAAGTGGAGCTCATGCGTTAAAATTAAGATGCATGAGTTAAAAGTGGAGCTCATGCGTTAAAAGTAAGATGCATGAGTTAAAAGTGGAGCTCATGCGTTAAAAATAAGTTGCATGAGTTAAAAGTGGAGTCCGAGCATTAAAAGTTTATAGGGGTTGAAAGTTTGAGCCCATTTGTTAAAGCATATATGGGTTGAAAATTGATTTTGTTTTTAAGGATGGAGCAGCAGGATTGTTGAAAATATATTTGAAAGTTTTCTCCACATATAATAACACAAAAATCTTCATTATCATCAAAGTTGTTGCAAATTGATTTGAAACCACTTGAACCTTTCTTCAATCTTGTTGAACCATTGTATCATTGCACCATCTTCTCTGATACCACTTGTTGAGTTATGATGAGATTCAGGTGTCATGCGGAAACTTATAATTTGCAAATCATATGGTTGACAAATCAGATGACAAATAAAAACATACTAAAGATATAATATTATTATAGTTTGGTCAAGCGACCTACATATTATAAAACTAATATTGAAAAAACATAAATATGTTTAGGAGAAAATCTCTTCATAAACAAGACTCTTAAACTACTACATTGTGGATTTTATTGTATTCTTGATATGAGAAGAGGGATCTTCAATTTATAGATCTCCTAACTTTTCCTCTAAGGAAAGAATAAACTAAATATAGAAGAAAATTATATTTGCCTTTCAGAAAAAGTAAAAACATTTATGATAATGTTTTGTCTTTTTTCTTTTAGGAAAAAATAAACTTCAAATACGGTAAAAAAATAAGGAAAAAACCCTAACACATGGTATGTAATTGTTCCCACATAATCATTTCATTAGATTGATTCACATTTCCCATTCACATACATGTATGCATACAATGAAGCAATTAACAAGCATATATCACACAACAGGAAATCGAACCATCACCTACCTCGAAACCAAGCCTGAATACTCCTAAGACACTTAAGCCTTACCTTTTCGAAGTCTTTCAGCTTGTTCTTGGTCTATGAACAAGTAATTAATGCATGAATTAATAAACAAGACCTAATTTACCCGGATTATATCAAAATATCAACCTAAGGCCAAATTCATGATCCTAATGTTCAGCTAGGGTTTTTCCCCACCATTAACGTCAAGCCAAAACCCTTCTTCAACGATAATTACTCAAGATTCTAAGTTTTAAGAATCGAAATACAGATTAGGGGAGTAATTTCCTTACCTTTAGCACTAGAAGTCGTGGAAATCTGTGAAGAATTTGCCCTGGGTCGTCCCTTAGGTCTTAAAAATGAAGTTTTGCAGAAAATAACGAAATTGGGGTTTTTCCTCGACTCTAGTCGCGATTGGCCCGCCACAGCGGACCCCATCCCGCCACAGCAGCCCCGCCCCGGCGGCTTGCACGGAGACAAAAGCTCAGAATTTGATTTCCAAGCTCCCATTTCACAACACACCTTCAAACCTGGACGTTCTAAAATTACCCTTTCACGCCAAGATCAGTTTCAAGAGTTCTACTCGCCCAAATTCGATTCGTTAAAGTCGTACATGCTCCATAATGTCTTGGCTATCCATTCATGTGATCAAATTCATAGCTAAATACTTCATTACCATATTTCTCTAGACCTCACCTGACTCAGATTTCGTCCAAGTTTGGCCTAGGCTAGAAATTTCCAAGTTAATAGTCAGAAATTTTCTGGCCCAAATTCCTTCCCCATTGATTTTTCCATAACGAAGGAAACATATACACAATTGTCCGATCTCAGATGCTTTGTCGGAGATTCCAGATTTGATTGCTAACCATGACATCAGTCTTTCCTCCGTCAGGAGGTCACGAAGGTGAGGTCCTGAGAGAGATAGATGCTTCACACATGGCATCCGATTGAAAGAAAGAGATGGGTTGGCAATAAAACAGCCATTTCATTATTTTTTTTACGCAATTTAAAGATTAAGGAATCGATCACTTCTTCACTTCACACTGATGAATTTGGTAAATACACCTACAATCAGAAATATCAAATGAGAGCAAATGACGAAGGATGGTGTGTTTTTGTTATGAAGTTTGCACATTAATCATTTTTCCTTTAATCCGGTGAAAGACAGAAAAAAATAAATATTAAGGCTAAGAATAAAAAAAATAGATTTTTATTTTATTAAAATTTATTACAGTTTGAATGTTATGTATTCTTTTTGGTATTAATATAAGGATTTGTTTAACAATTTTAATTTTAAATAGAAGAGGTTTTTTTGTGCTTATGCTCCAAAATAAAAACTCGTCCAACTCCTATATATATATACACCCAAATTGATGTGGCTTATGTCTTACGATGATTGCACCGCCACAGATCTCCCCAATATATTTTTACTACGACCCTCTCCAAAAATGACTTTTAAAACACTATATACATGAATGAAGAAGTTGTATATATATGGATTACATATATGTTACTATGTACATACCTTACTAGTCGATCGGAGTTATTGTTGGGTGTTTATCCTCATTTTTATATCATAATTGAGTTTTCTTATTTCTAAAAATTTAGATAAAGTCTACTAATGTTTATGACTCTATAAATGGAGATTCATTCTTTCTAACTTGGTAGCATTCACAATGTAGTCTTAGGAGCTTTCACAGTTATGTTTAAGGGAGAATTTGAGATACACAAACGATACGTTATCATTGTGAACCTCTTTTAAATCTGAGTGAATTGTGTGAATATTTCTCTCGATATTTTATACTCTCTTTTTATATAGTGGATAACTCATCTCCTCTTGTGGATGTAGGTTAATTGATTGAACTACGGTAAATATTTGTATCTCTTTTGATATATTTCTCGTATGTCTTCTTACTCATGATCTTCTGAAGTTTGTTTTGCTAGCATCCGCATTACACTTGATTATTTATGTCCTAATAGTCATGCTGATATAAAGATGTATGTTATTTGTAATTTTAATTATTTGCATTTGTTTCAATAAATAAAAAAACTTCAAACATTTCCTATTTTAGGTTGATGTGTATAATTAAAAAAGATGACATATTTTACGTGATTAATTTAACTATTCAATAAATGAATGACAACACACTTTTTTCTTAAAATTTGAATCAAAAGTATTTAATTGAAATACTTTATCAGGAATTGAGATGTCCAATTTAATACTTAGTTTGCGTATCTAAATGAAATATACTGATGAATTTATGAGGCTCACTATGCATTAACCCATAAGCAAATTGTTGTATTAGAGGTGTAATTATCCTAATTGGCCTCTAAGTTGGGGGAATATTTCATGTAACTTTTTTCATATAAGGAACCTTTTAGTTACATGAGAGAACAAGACTAGCTACTTGGTTTTGGATGGGTGCTATGAGACATATAATTCCTTCAGTTGACTTCTTTTTAAGCGAAGGTTAAGTTGCCATTATTCATTAAGTCTAATCATGGGAATTTATCCTCTTTGTTTTTTTTTTTTACTTTTCCTTTTGAGAGAGGGGGGAAGAATATATGATGGAAAATAAAAAGAAGTCAATAATAAAGTGAGGGAATATCCAAGAAGAATGTTTTTAGTGAGGTATAATTGAGTAGAATTGTAATGATACCCTATAATGTCACCCCCTTGCAAGTGGTTTCCATCTTTTTATCCTTACTATCATAGAGGATTAACATTTGTTTCCAATTTACTTTTTATTGCATTTAATTGCACCGTCTATTTTTTAAATGAGTCGATCTTTAACTTTTACATTTTAATTGAGTTGGTGTTTAAATTCTGTTTTTAGATATTTGAACTTATTCATAGCGAGGCATAGGCTCTTCAAATGTGAGGGATATAACTATTGAGATACTATGATGTGAAAATATAAACTTATATCCTATAATTTAATTTAATTTTTACCCTAGAGGATTAAAGATCAATGCAAAATATGTTGGGGCAAAAATGCAAAATAACCCTTTTTATTGTGGACTCTCAAAAATTGATCTGAGTTTGCTTAATTTTTTTTATGTGAATTGGTGTGAAGATTTTCATTTTATTTTTGAGTTTAAGTAATTATATATATACATCAAAAGTGTTGAGTTCAAATTTTAAATAGAAGCACCTTTTCTTTAGTATATCATCACACATAGAAGCACTTTTTCTTTTAGTATATCATCAAACTCAAACTCAGGTTAATCGAGTCAAAGAATTTGAATTATCAAATAACTAAACAAAAAGAGACTTACAATTACATTGATTAATTAGTAGTAAATTCAAGCTCTTGCTAGAAAAGATTCTACTAAATCAAGTGACAAAATAGCTAATTAAAAATTACATCTTTGAAATGGGAAAGTTCTATAGTGGAGCACCATGCAAGATTTGAGGGTGATACCAAATATTAATTTCTTTGGATATTTGTGCATAATGTTCTCCACTGAACAAATAATTGCAACATAAAGTCATTCAATATGTTAGATTTTGTCCATATTGTTATCTGTGGAAGAGATAAAGCATGAAACCTATATGGAAGTTACTATTTATTTTTTTATCGAATGTTTACATTAAATCGTATAAATTTATTATAATTAAGGGATTTAAAAAAGTAAAAAAATCATGTCAATTGACCAAGTTTAACTGTTGAGAGTTATATGTAAACACAGGACATGTTTTCATCATTAACTTGATGTTAAACACCTTATTTGGATAATTTTTTTATATTAAAGAATAATGATAAAGGATTAATTAGCAATAATTTAGTAAACATAATGTATAAGTTAGGAGTTTGGATTTATATATATATATATATATATATATATATATATATATATATATATATATATATATGTATACACAACATAATTTTGAGAAAGAGAGTTTTCACTAATCACACTTGTGTTATGTGATTTAATTTGTCATTATTGACAGTTAAATTATGGGAAAATTACGCGGTTAAGCAAAGTTACTACTTAATTACTAATCATAGCTATAGTTTGCTATAATTATCACTCGCGACTAATATTATACATTATTTACATGGGCTGACCACGTTTGTATATGTATAATTCACCAGAATATACAAATACATATGTATAATATACAATTATCTAACCGATATACATATACAATTCACCTCTCTCCCACTCTCTGCCCTCTCTCGCTCGCCTCTCTCCTCCCTCTCCCAATCTCGCTCGCCTCTCTCCTCCCTCTCCCAATCTCGCTCGCGTCTCTCCTCTCTCTCCCAATCTCGCTGCCATATATACAAATGCATATGTATAATATACAATTATTTAACCAATATACATATACAATTCACCTCTTTCCCACTCTCTGCCCTCTCTCGCTCACCTCTCTCCTCCCTCTCCCAATCTCGCTTGCCATATATACAAATACATTTGTATAATATACAATTATCTAACCGATATACATATACAATTCACCTCTCTCCAACTCTCTGCCCTCTCTCGCTCGCCTCTCTCCTCCCTCTCCCAATCTCGCTTGCCTCTCTCCTCACTCACCTCTCTCCTCTCTCTCCCAGTCTCGCTCGCCTCTCTCCTCCCTATAACATGTAGCTACGAATTGTAATTATCAAACTATAGCTATAGAGAGTAATTATGCTATTTTTGAGTGGCTATATGTGAAAGTTCCCCTTAAATTATATTGTTATCCGAACTAGCAATCTTGACCAATATATTACTCTTTGTAGTGGTAGTTTTAAAAAATTATAGTATAATATTTGAGATTGTGTAATTTTATAGCAGATATAAGCTTATATATGTGTATGTGTATCATAACGTCCTAGTCGTCATTACTCACACACACATATAGCTGACCCACATACATTCAATATATGTTTTGAAAACACATACATACATATACAGTTGGTCACACATATACATATATAAACAATTACAATTAGATATTGTACAATTTTTAGTTAAGATAAGATATCGTATACACACAGATACATATATTTTGCTACGTTTTGAAATCTTGTTACATTTTGTAATATAGCAAAATATCACTAATGTTTTACAAAAATGGTTGCTAATAGTGATATCTATAAAATTTCCCCACTTTAATACCTTATATTCCAATAATTAAAAAGAGGGATAGCACAAAAGGGCTAAAGTCATGATATTTTATGGGACAAAGAAATGGGCCTAAGTTTTGAAACCCAATTGTTGAAACACGGACCAGTCCAACAAATACTCTGCATAACATTATGTTGAACAGGTTTTGTCACTCCCAATATTACCCTAATTTACATGTACTAAGATTTATTCAATAAATGATATTGGACTGCTCTTCCCAACACCAACATAATATTTTTTTGGAAAAATTATAGAAATCCCACCTTTTAGTTTATTTATTACCATTATCCCCTATAAGTTTTACAAATTTTCAAAATCCCTCATTTTCGCGCATCAGATTAGTGTATCTCACGCATCAGATTAGTGTATCATGTATAAAATGTACATCATATTAGTGTATCATGTATAAAATATAATGTATCTTACTTAACGATTAATGTATCTTACGCATTAGATTAATGTATCAGCGCTTATATTATTGTATCCGTTTGAGAAATTTTCTATAATTATAAACTTTTAAGGGATAGATTATAATTTTTCCTTAAAAGTATGTGATTTCTGTAATTTGCCCTATTTTTTTAAAGAAAAAAACTATGCTTTTTCCTTGAAACTAGGGTATGAAATTAAAATCCACACCAATAAAGTAGAATTTTAGATAGTCAATCATTTGATGTACATAAACTTAGTATATCATAAGTGTATATATACTATGAAATTATACATTAGTTATACACTATATACTGACTAAACTCACAAAAAATAAAAGTCAATTTTTTTTTGGGATGATGCATAATATAGAAGTTCCATCAAATTAATTTCGCAGGTTGCGGTTTGTCTAACACATAGATTTATTGTCTCATGATACATAGAAGAGTTTAACTTGTATATCTATTAGTATATTTGCAAACGAAATATACAAATCGCAGCCTCCATAGCAAACGGAACTATAGTTAGGGGTGTACATGGCCGGGTTGGTTCAGGTTTTTCAAATATCAAACCAAACCATTTCTGTCAGATTTTTAAATCTATAAACCAAATCAAACCAATAAAACTCGGGTTTTTCAATTTCGGGTTTTTCGGATTTTCGGAGAAAAAGTATTCATACAAACATATAATTTACTTGTACTTCAAATATTTCTTTAGTCCTACCAAAATACAACTATCTAAGGTGATTCTAAAGAAAATAACACAAAATATTATATGAGTAATGATACTAAAATATCCAACAAAAAATAATAATAATGAAATCGCGTAAAACAAATATTGCAAATTAACAAATCATATTGAAAATGATCATAATTTAAAAGTACTAAATCATGCTAAAATAAGTTTAATAAGTATTAGTTACATGACTAAATATTAAAGGAAATTAAAATTAGATTATGTATTTGAATAAACCAATGTAAAACCATAGAACAAATATTCAATATTATTGTCATTCTTAGTGTTGAATTGCTTATTTTTTTCTGCTTTAGTATTAATTTAATTTTGATTTAAGCTTTATTATAATTACCAATATCTGTGAGTGTGGACTATAATCTTTATTGAACCATTTAGAATTCTAAGTTTCAAATTTGAAATAATAATATATTAAAAGATAAAAACTATGAAAAAGTATAAGAAATATTTTAAAATTATATCAAAGTAAATATTTTTATGTATAAAATAAAATTTTAAAATTATATATATAATGTCGGGTTGTTTTTTTTTAGTTAAAACCAAACCAACCCAATTATAGTCGGGTTTTTTTTTTCCAATACCAAACCAAGTCAAACCAATCACTAGTCGGGTTTTTTTTCTCGGTTTGACTCGGTTTGCGGTTTGGTTCAATTTTGTGCTCCCCTAACTATAGTTATGACTTATGAAGCACAATTATCAAAACTATAGCTATATAACATTATTATATCTATTATATTTGTTATTTCTAAAAATTTCTCAATATATATGTATAAGGGAATTATACCTACCAAGCTCTTCTTTTCATGAACCAAAGATTTATTCCATGGTGAACATAGTAAACCAAACTGAAAGAGATTAGGTACGAATAAAAGGTTCATGTTTAATTAATTAATTGTTGCATTACACATTTATTAATGCTAACATTAATTCCTAATCTTAGGTATGAAGAACCCTTTGACTCTTAAGCAAGTGTTGATTAATTGGTACTAATAGCAATAAAGTGTTATTGGCGACGACTATTATTAAGAAAACATTCCAATCATATATAAAAGAGAACCTTAGGCCAGCCTACGGGGCGCCACCACAAATCAGAATTCCTTTTTAAATTTATTTATTTCCAAAATTGGTCTTCCCCTTTCATGAAACGTTGTGACTTTTAAAAGTTGTCACTTTTACGAAAAGTTGCGACTTTTATGAAGAGTTGCGACTTTTATGAAAAGTTGTGACTTTTATGAAAGGTTGTTACCTTTCCGAAGGGTTGTAACTTTTTCAAAGAGTTGTAACCTTTCCGATAAAGCACAATAAACATTTGTTGACACTACCCTTTGTTGTCTATAAATAGAGGGATTTCCTCTCATTTTAAAACAACGATAATTCTGAACTTCTTATTCTTCTTCTGCACAAATAAATATTCGTGTACTTTGCTCTTGTTGAGTGACTTATTACACCATTGTATTTGTATCAATACACTAGTGAATAGAATCATTGTATCCAGAGAGGATTTATTCCTTTAAACCTCAGGTACTAGAGGGGAATAATTTCCTTAAGGGGACACTGTGTATTTAGTGGGCTCAATTTTTTTTCTTTTTGTTTCATTCTATTGTTACAGATCCTGGTATGTTTTTTTACAATAATTACTTTATGCTTATGTTATTAATATAACACTTTAAGATTTCGGAGGAATGCTTTGCTTTAAGACAAAATGTTATTGACAATGTAGAGTATGTATCGAAAATACGGATATTACTGAATAATCATATGTAAGCTTAATAAAAGAGTTCAATCCCGTGCGAAGCACGGATAATTTACCTAGTTTTCGTTATAATTTAGAAGAATTAACTCGGATAGTTGCCTATTCAACCACATACACTTAAAATAACTGGCAGATGTATAATATACATATGTATACATAATTAATATATAATTTATGTATACCGACTAAAAAAAATAAACATAAATTCAATGGGTTCTTTGTATAAATATCCCATTAATTTATGCTTAATTAAAGTGAAAAACCTAAATCCATACGTTAGTATCAAAGTATGTTTGTCACCTTAAAAGGAGAGAAATATTCACCACAATATGTCATTATAAAAAGGGATAAAGGGTATCTATATTCATCAACTTCGTAATTTGGAGCGGATACATACTTCGTTTAAAAGATAATGCATATGTATTTCCTCTGTCTAATAAATGATGCATGTATATCATTTTCATTAGATGATGAGGATATACATGCACCAACTTTTTAATGAGTGTATATCCGCTTCGCAAAGTAAAAGAAATATAGTTACATCATTTTCCCTAGTTAATAATGAGGTTAAAGTTTTATAAATTGACGCTATTTTTTTTTATTTTCAAAATTGACTACATAAATAATACTAAATCACTAATTAATAATTAGGAAATTACCGGTAAATATCTTAATAAGTATTAATTGGCAATTGTTTTTTGTAAAAAATGGTAAGTAACCTATTCTCACCGGTTAAATTAACTAATTGATATAAAAATTATTTTCAAAATAATATGTTGCGAATTATGTTCCTCCCATTTTTCATTCTCAAATATTTAAATGATCATATTGTTATTAATTAATTTATTTATTTATTCAAAAATACAAGACTGCAAAAGCATTAAGAAGAGAAGATATTTTATATATGTACCGTTGAAAGTACCGTCATTATTATGGGCGGAGTTGTCGCTTCGCCTATAAGTTTAACAAAACTCAGTAGATTCGATTCAAATCTTATACTTGATTCCAAAAATTCACTGTATATTTATAACTAATTTATTTAGAGCCTACTAAAATATATATTCTAAAATCGCCTACAAACTCAAAATTCTATTTCCGTCTTTGATCTTATATACATACATTTCGGAGACAACTTGGATGAGGCAAAACTCAAAAGCTAAGAACTTTGTTCATTTATGAAAATACAATGTACTTGATCATGAGGCAGATGGATAAGGAAAATCCTCATTTGTCTACTGATGATCTTCTTGGGGTACCACTTAATCAACTATGTTTGTGATTTTTGGTTGATCACACATATTTTTACTTGAGTATATCATATTGAGGAAGTTTGATATCTAGACAGGAGGATATGGAGATCGAGGATTAGGGTAGAATGTTAGTAGATAGTACAGTGTTGCCTGGTTTTCTTTATCACTATTATTATTACTACTCTTTTACTATCTTATTCTTCGATTTTATTGTTCTTTTCTCCTTATATATTTACGACATGACTTTTTCACTTATGTATTTTCTTATCATACTAATTTTGATATATGCTTTATTTGAGCTGAGTGTCCATTAGAAACAACTTCTCTATACCTTCACAAAATAAAAGTAAAATTTATGTATACTCTATCCAGATTCCACTTGTGAAATTACATTCTATTGTTATATATGTCGGTATACACAGATCTCAACCATCTCACCGCGACTCTATTGGTCCTTACTTGCCACTTCATTGTCCTCTGGCTTTTAGTTGTTCTTTTAAAGGGGTTGGCTTTGATTAGCCTAAATGGACCATATGTGTGGATAAGAAACCCTTTTTCCTTGGTTAGCTAGAAACCCTTTTTCAATTAATTTTGCCCAATAGGAGTCGGTAGTTAGGTGGATCATTCTTTTTGAAAGAGAGATGTATTTATTTAGGGAAAATTGTGTAATTACACGACTTAAGATAACATAATTTCAAAAATCACCTTTTTCTTTCTCTCTCTTAACATCTGAATACATCACTTCACCCCTATTAGATATATTATAACATTGTTTGTGTAAAATGATAGAACCAAAGTCAGTATGAATTTGGTTTATAATTATAAATCTGATACATAACTTATGTATTTGATGTATAACTTATGTATTGTTTGCTATGTATAAGGCAAGGAGCAATGCGTATCCGTGAGTTCGGAAAAATCTGAATTATTATAATTTGAGAAAGTTTCGAGATAGAATATAATTAACACTCAAATTATTAGGGTTTCTTACTTTATACATTTATTTATGATATTCCTAATTGGCCCATTTGTTTTGGTCTTTAACACTCTTAATTAGTAGCCCAAAATTAAAAGGACAAGCCAATTTTATATCTAACTTTAGTTGACATCTTTGTGACCACATGGAGTTTCGCATAGATATAGCTATCAATAATTATATGATACTTTCTTTGGTTGTATCAACTAGTGAGCAATAACATCTAACTCCTATATATAGTTATGGGCGGAGCAAGAGGGACGGAAGGAATTTATCTGAACCTTTTTCATCGAAAAATTATATTATATATGTATATATATGATCAAAATTATTTTTTATGTATATGTAGTAAGAATTGATTTTTAAAAAAGATTTTTCCATATATTATAACTTTTTTTAATTAAAATTTCTGATTCTATCACTACCAGTGGTCTTTATAGGATCCACATGTTAGTGGAAGACACTAAAAAGTAGACATGCAAGAAACACATAACATGAATCTTTCCTTGAGGTAGACATCCATTGATGGGATCCCAACTATATATATAGGACACTAATGTAAATTCTAGTGCTAACTAATTCATATATGGAGTAACAATATTTAAGAAGTTTATACGTACAATTAAAATGTGTAGTGAGATGGTTGAAATTAGCTATCGATGTCAAATGGATAGGTTGGTGAATTATTAGGTTGAAATCAAAATAGATCGAACAATGAATCATGACTTAAGCCCTAGACTCTTGTCAAATTTTAATGATATTATTGGATCAAGACGAACTCAACAAAAACTGTTATGTATACTCTAGTGTAATGAAAAAAAATATAGGAAAAAATTGCAATGTGTGGTAAACATTTAAATTGTATTTACAATATATAACTATAATTTCAAAATATAGCTATATTTTGAGTTTTTATAGCAAATACTACACAATACACAAACGCATTGATGTATTATTTACACTGATACAACTCTTTTGCGTGTTTTTAGGTAATACAATATGCGCCGATACAATTAATACCCGTCAAAATTATATTATATTGCATATTCTTTTAATCTATTTCCAAGATAAATAAACCTTATTAAAAAAATAATTTATCTTTGAAATTTTTATTGTATTTTTGATGAAATATTCTATATCATAAATATTTATAATTTATTTTAATTAAAAAGGTAGATTCTTATATGGAAAAAATAGGCAGTTAAGCAAACTTATACTACTTAATTACTCATCATAACTATAGTTTGGTATAATTACCTCTCGCGACTAACATTAACCATTAATTATGTGGGCGGACTTCGAGTTGTATAATTAGCCACGTTTGTATAATTCGCCACATTTGTATTATTCACAACTAACAATTCTTTGTTTGATTTGTATTTGTATACGATGATTTATATTTGTATATGACAATGATTTCCTTTGGTTTTTCAGTTTTGTCACCATATACATTCAATCTTTTTGTGTATAACTTTTTAAAGTTTGTATAAACGTGTAGTTTTTCAGATTTTGTATAATATAATTTATATAATGTAATTTGTATAATATATTTTGTATAACTGTTTAAAGTTCATATGTTTATGTTTGTATCAATTCGTTATTTCAAGTTTTATCAAATTTGTATAATATAATTCCAGACTTTATATTATTCAGTTATACAAAAACACGTGAATTATACAAACGTAGCCATGAATTATACAAATGAGATGCGAATTATACAAATTTTTGCCCTCTCTCACTCGCCTCTCTCCTCCCTCTCCCAATCTTGCTGGCCTCTCTCCTCCATCTCCCAATCTCACTTGCCATATATACAAATGCATATGTATAATATACAATTATCTAACCGATATACATATGCAGTTCACCTCTCACCCACTCTCTTCCAATCTCGCTCGCCTCTCTCCTCCCTCTCCCAATCTTGCTGGCCTCTCTCCTCCATCTCCCAATCTCACTTGCCATATATACAAATGCATATGTATAATATACAATTATCTAACCGATATACATATGCAGTTCACCTCTCACCCACTCTCTTCCAATCTCGCTCGCCTCTCTCCTCCCTCTCCCAATCTCGCTTGCCTCTCCCCTTCCCTCCCAATCTCGCTTGCCATATATACAAATACATATGTATAATATACAATTCCCTAATTAACCGATATACATATATAATTCACCTCTCTCCCACTATTTGCCCTCTCTGCTCGCCTCTCTCATCTCTCTCCCAATCTCGTTCACCTCTCTCCTCCTATAACATGTAGCTATGAATATCAAACTATAACTATGGAGCATAATTAGGCTATTTTTGAGTGGCTATATGCGAAAGTTCCTCTTTTTATATCAGTAAAACATTGTTAAATAAATTGGGACGGTGAAGTTAACACTACCCCCCTCCCCTCCCCCCCAATTCATTTTATGCTGTCACTTTGTTTTTCACGCCTATAATAAAACAAAAATAGATACTTCGAGTATAAGATATAGTACTAGGTTACCTTTATGTATTATATGACGCTGTTCAAGGTCGAATTTTAATTGATAATTGGAATTGAAAAAGTTTTTGGTTTATTGGTAATAAGTTATTGGTTTAATTAGGGACGGAAGCATCTCATAGTTCGAATAATTTTCAGTTGAAAATTATATTATTTGATACATGATTAAAATAATATTTTATGTATATATAGTAGATGTCGAACCCCCTTAAGCTACTTCGTGTGTCTATTTCTACAGATTTTGAAATCCCTTATAAAAAATCTTGGCTCCGCCACTAGGTTTAAAGGTTTCGATAACTATTTTAATTTTTTTATTATCGCGTTATTGATTCTTAATGGAAATTAATAAAATATGTTTATACCAATCGGTATATAAATTTCTTGACTTTGGATTAAGTTTGATATTTTTATTTCTGGTAGTCTCAAACTTTCGGTTATTCTACCATGTGTTAATGTTGCTTTTGAGCAAAATGCAATCTATAAACTCATGTGCATGGTTTATTTGGTTTGTCACCATATTTCTAAGTGATTTCATTAAAAAAATATTTAAATCCTAACGGTTAAACAAATAATCAAACCGATAATGATCACTAACCGATAAATCAATAACGAACAGGCCAACATTTTAATGATACTATAACGATGTCTACAAATTAATAATGGATAAGTGGAACCGATAAACTTCAAAACTGCACTGAACCAATCGATACTCAACCTCTATAGTATATGTTTATTAAAAAATGAGCATTATCAAAAAAACTGTTTTAATTTTTTTTTCTGGATCGACAATGATAATACACCCATATAATTTCATAAATGAATTTGAAGAATATAAACAAATAAAATGTGACGGTGAGAGTAATAGTACGTGGTCCATAGTGAAATTTATCGTAATTTGAATTGGCAATTGGAGATGTGGTCCAAAACGGCAAAACGTACGAAAAAACCCTAAAAGTCAATCATAGAGGGTATAATAATAATAATCCTAGGTGAAGCTCATTCAAAAAGAACCTAAAATTGCTCAAACTTAACTTTTATTTTCTCCCTTCGAAAATAAGCGTCGTTTTAGAAAAATAGATATTTTCTCCGTTCGAAAATAAGTTTTATTTTAGAAAAATAGAAAAATAATGAATGTTATATATAATTTACTAAATTATTTTCATCTAATAAATATTTTTCAAAATTAAATACTAAGAAGATGGAATATAAAAAATAATTAAAATATATATTAATTTTTGTCTACAATTTTTAGAATAACCCTTATTTAACACTAAGAAGAAGAAAACGACTTGTCAAGCACCATTTCCAATGTACTTATCAACCAATCATCTCAAGCAAGAAATATTACTATCAAGGTGTGCCACGATCACACTTCTCTCAAACCCTAAGTACCATCAATATAGACGAATTCAAAATTTAAATATGAATTCATATAATAACACTAAGTTATATATATAATAATAATTAAATTTAGAGCTAAATGTTTGATAAACTGGATAAAAATTATATTCCTTCTGTCCTTAATTATTTGTCAATTTTTTTAATTGGCATATCTATTAAGAAAGCAATTATTGACATAATGAGATTACCATTTTACCCCTATTAATTATGAAGTGGATGAATTAAAAACTTAAGATTTTCAAGAAGTTCTACCTTTTTCAAAGTAATTAATTAAGGGTATAATAGGTAAAAATATTTTGTCCTTTCTTGATTTGTCAAAATGAACAAGTAATTAGGGACAACTAAAAAAGAAAAAGTGGACAAATAATTAGAGACAAAGAAATAACTTGAACATTAAATTACAAAAATTCAAATTTTCAAAATTTATGATCAAACGGTAGCTCAGTAATCGTCCTTTCATTTGGAGCCCGGCGTAGAAAGTGAGCACCAATTAAACATTTTTTTCTTGAAAATAGAGCTTTAAAATATAGCCAAAAATCAAGTAGAAGATGATTCTGATGAAGATAATTATAAGACATTAAACTCCAAATAACTTTTGAATATTAATGATTTGACAATGACTACTCTTAACAAACCAAAGATTTGCATATAAGTAATTAATAAAATCGTTTAAAGTAGGTAAGACAAATATATGGCCACATGCTTTACAAGACTAATTAATCTTCTTCTTATTGCTAATTAATTAAGAGAATCATAATCATATCTCTATTGATTACTCATGCAATATTCAAGAATCAATTATCTGACAACAAAAATATTTAAAAATATGACCTAATATATGGTCAGGTGGGATCTTAATTATTCTCATTGTATAGACTCCAGACTATAAATTGACTAAATTAAAAAGTTCTTTTTTGTTGTTAATAGTGCTATTTGTCATCAGATTTGTTAAAACTAATGAGATTTTACTTAATTATGAAATGTATCACTATTTTGTTTTAAAATTAGCGAAAACACATTATATTCGAGCATATAATATTAATGAAATATACTATATTCATGACGATAATAAGTGTATTCACGCATATACAATCATAATTCCATAGCGAAATATACTATATTCGTCATAATAATAGTGAAATATACGGTATATCTGTGCACATATAATAATGAAATACACTTTATTCGCATGTAAAATAAGTGTATTCGTACGCATGATTATAGTGAAATATATTATATATCCGTGCACATATTATAATTAAATACACTGTATTCGTATACAAAATAAGTGTATTCGTGCGTAAACAATATCGTTATGGTGGAATACATTGTATCTACATGCATATAGTATTGAGATATATTGTATCTACACGAATAATAATAGTGAAATATATTGTATTCACACGCGTAATAATAGTAAGATATACCGTATGAACATGTGTATTCGTCCACATTCAATATTTCTATCTAAACATATCTGAATAGATAATAAGTGTATCCATATGTATAAAGTTATGATATTGGGGTGAACAAAAATTAAAGTTTAAGTAGAGTCGGATCAAATTTTGAAAAGTACTATTATAAAAGATAATTAGTGGACTGAGTTGGCCAGCTCACGTAATTTTTCCAATTAAAAAAGTTAGAGGTTGTCAATGGGACATGTAAAAATAAAGAATGAAATATAAGAAGTTTAGGGAATTGAGTATTTTTAAGTTAAATGCTAGAGAAGAAATTATCAAGGGGTGAGACCATATTATAAAATTACATTTGCATGTGAGTGGGGTATATATATATTAAATTATGGTCATGTTTTAATCAAAAGGGACCTAGATTTGGTGAGTGGGGAAATAATGCTTTATTGCAAATTGTGTTATGCTACATATGTACTATATGTAGTTGCATTTTGTGATACTCTATGATTATTTTTTTATGATCATATCATTTGTATATAAAGTAAGTACTAGGTGTTCAATTATATTGGATGCATACAATTCTGTCATAATGCAGAAACTTTTTAGACTATAACGTGCATAGTTCGAAATTCAATGGATATTGATATTTTTAAATAACAGCTAAGGAAAACTTATCCTATTTTTCTTCTTCTAGATTTAAAGAAGATTATTATTATTATTATTATTATTATTATTATTATTAAAGATGGTAGTATTATGTGAAAAAATTCAATGAATATCGAATATTTTAAAAGCTAATGAAAACTTATCTTGTTTTTCTTCTTTTATATATATGTAGAAGATAATATTATTATTAAAGATGGATATACTATGCGAAAAAATGAATCATGAGTTTAATTTAATCCTCAAAGCTAATCAATATATAGGTGAGGATTCATATTCATGACTAGATATTTCATGCGTGGATAATTTAATATGGAGTCTAACGTCGAAAATGAAAATTGGGATGAGTTTTGCTTTGATAATATGTGAAATCATAGATTTTGAATCTAGCGATCAACTTTAAAAGCTAACTGAAAAAGGTCAGAATTGAAGAGATCACTCATTCCTTAAAGAGTTGATGTTGGACTCTTCACACACAATATATACAAATACATACAAGTTTAGTTGAATGATTTTACTTCTCTTTTGTGCATGCTTGTTTTGTCCCATTTCAATTATTCGATTCTTCCACTAATTCTCATTTTTCAAGATATGACATGACATTTCAAAAAAAATTTGCAAACTCTTTTAAAGACAATTTGATAATAATCGTTACGTGATCTAGCTAAAAAGTCATGAAATATAAAATAAATCTACATACATACATTTAATGTGATTCAACTCTTCTCTGAATCCATCCCTAATAATACATTAGAAGTTTAGTGCATTTGATTGACACTTTTTACTTCAAAGCAAGTAAAAGTTAGTGTAAGTTTTCTTCGAAAGAAAGCTATTTCAAATCACAAAAAATATTATATTCAAGATCTTCAAAATGTCGTAGCAAAACTATTGTCCACAAATTTGCTCACCTTTTAGAGGCCACCTAAAATTACTTGTTTAATTATTTATTTGTCTAATTTGACCCTAATAATTTGTAACTCCCATGAAAGTGGGAAGCACAAAGATACACCAAATAGAGATTATTAAATAATTAGCACAGCAAGAACATTACATACCTTTTGGAGTTTATGACAATTATTGTCTTAATTACACACATCAATCAAGAAATTTTCATTTGTCTAGTGTCAATTAGAATAATTAGATCAAGATTTTATGGAGATATGCCTTTTTACCAAATAATTAGATCTAGATATGCCTTTAATTTCTTAATTATTGATAAAATTATATAGCAACAACAAGTCATATTGCATGCTTAGATGGCAAAGGTTGTCTCCTAACTAACTTTTATCTTATCATTAGCTTTATGAAATTAAGCTTAATGATCCTTTTCTTGTCCTAAATCTTCAAAAACTATGAAAATAAAATAAAATAATTGTTTGGTATAAAGGCAACTCTTATAACTAGCTAGTTTAATCATCACGAATTTGAAGGCTAGTTCACTTGGTGAGTTTCACGTATTTCACAGTCAAAGTGAAAAGTTCAAATTTAAACCCTATCAATCAATATCAGAATATTTCATTTCCTTTTCCTCGCCCCCTCCTTGATGTAATAATTCTTTTTTTAGAAAAATAATCAGTAAAGTACTTCATTATCATAGAAGCTAAAAATATCTTTATTTTCTTTTGGATATTAATCATGAATAAGTGAAAAATAAATGGAAAAGGTCTTTGTATTTACTATTATAAGCAAATTTTAGTATTTTACATAGTTTGAGAGAACCACACTTTATAGGGACGTGTTAACAACTAAATAATTTTTTTCTTTTTTTTCTTTCAAGAATTGTCAAATGGTGACTATTAATATATACCAAAAGTATAATAAAGATTTGACAATAAAAAAATAAAACCACCTTTTTATAATTCAACAAGAGGAAATCAGGAGGATTGAGTAGAGATTTGTTTCTCATAACAACTATTATTTATTTAATAATTTATTAATTTAACAACTACTAAACAAATGTTTCCAAATGTTGCTTTGGTGGCCACTTAACTTTTCAATTAATTATTAAAAGTATTTGAAATAAATTAACATATAAGATATCCCTTAAAATAAGAAAACATCCCGATACAATACTAGTCACACATTTGTTTTAACTTTTAACCATTCGATATTTCAATATTCACTAATTCAACTAATTCAGTTCGCAACATCAAGTAAAGTTATTAAAAAGGTAAAATTTCTAACAAAAGATTGTCTAGTTTCACAATTTTATTTCTCTTTTTGTTATAAAGGCCAGGAATAAAATTGTATTGATTTATAACAAATTATTTTATTAGTAAATCATTTTTGACACGAAAAAAGAATTTATTGAAAAGTGAAAGTTTGTAGGGTGACAAGTAGGAAATTCCTCTAGTACTAAAAGGTAAGAAATGAATAATAATTGTCAATTAAAAGATGAAATGACAACTTAAAATTAATTGAAAAAAAATAAAAGGAGCTTGTCAATGACCATATGTAGGACCAATTTTGTATGGTATGTTCTAGAAAATGAAGGCACTAAACCACTTGTGAAATGGCATTTTCGAGATCACCAATTCTATTTTCTATTTTTTTCTCTTCATATTCAACACTTTGTATTGTTTTGGTCTCACTTGATGTTCAGTATATATCGAGTCTTTACTAATTTAAATTTATTGTCGTTTAAGATTCGTTTAAAAGAAAAATGTTCGAACTCATATTCTTCAAGTAAGAAAGGAAAGCTTCTATCAATTGACATGAAGAAAAAAAAGTGTGAAAGAGAAGCAACAAAGTTTATGCCCTTCGCTTCCTGACCTCAAAGCAGTGCAGTTTTTTCCGATCAAATCAAGAATTTGAGGCTGCTTGTTTCGCTATAATACACTATATAAATCCATTGATTAGTAATACAAATGTGACAACTTGAGGCCCTTTGGACGGTGCTTTCTTGTTAACTAGTAGACTTACATAAATTTGAAAGAGACTCAATAAGGCGGAGTACTTATTAAAAAGTAGATTGAACACCACAAGAGCATATTGGTGAAGACGTTGCAACTTATGTGAGAAGTTCTACATGAACAAAATACGAATTAAAAAAACAAGTTAAGAAATAATTTAGCTAATAAAAAACATTAACTCTTTTGAAAATTAATAACATCTAAATCATAATATCATGTAAGAATGGAATTCTTTGAGCTTTGTGACCAATCGGTGTTAGTAGACTTTTTCTTATTTTCGAATTAGCTTGCTACAAACCCTAACATAAATATGAGTTTATTGACTTTATAAAGGCGATTCATTTTAATGACAAATTTCAACTTATAAAAGATACGTCTAAAAATGCCCTAAGACAAATAAGGTATAATTACTCTAATAAAACTAATTAGAAGAATACTTATCTAAAATCTAAATCAGACTTTATTAGACAAGTTACTTTTCAAGCAAATTGTACCTAGTTTGAGGAGATCAAACTTTTATAAGGATATGTCAGCAATTAAATAAATTTTTTTTTCAAGGTCTTATCAAGTCAATAGACAAATATAAAATGAGTCTTGAGCCAAAAAGGCAAAAAAAATTACCAAAAATTTCAAAAGGGTACATCAATTTTTTTTTTTAATCTAAAGGACAAAATTGCGGAGCGATTTCATTATGACAAAAATTCATGCCGTTATTGTTAGAAAACATAAAAATTGCTCCCCCAACTGCGATTTTGTCAAAAAAAAATTCTAACATCGCTGTACTTACAGCGTTTTTCTCAAAAAAAAATAAAAATAAATTGAAATAGCAGCGATTTTCTTTAAAAAGTTATAAAAGATTTAAGAAAAAATCGCTTGCAAGGCAGCGATTTCATTAAAAAAAATATTTGCACTTCAAATATATTGCTACTTTGAGGGAAGCAGTGATTTAAAAAAAAAAATCAGTAAAAGTTTTTTTAAAAAAGAAATCGCTGCCTGGCAAGCGATTATTAATAATAAAAAAAAAATTAACTTTTTAGCAGCTATTTAGAAAAACGCTGCTGGGGGCAGCGCTTTTTTTAAAAAAAAAGAAAATTTTTTTGGACGAAATCGCTGTTGGGGAAGCGATTTTTATGTTTTTTAATGGCGTTAACTTTGTCAAAAGAAAATTGCTCTGTCAGGAGCGATTTTGCCCTTTTGGTTAAAAAAAATTGATGTGCCCTTTTGAAATTTTTGACAATTTCTTTTCGCCCTTTTGGCTCTGAACTCAATATAAAATGGTGACTATAGCTATATCGAAAGTATAATGAAGATTTGACGATAGAAAAATTAGGATAAATCAATTTTCCATGATAGATATTATTAATATTACACTATGTCCTAAGCTTTCTCGTTTGGCTATAGATTTCGAAAGTAATATTTATTTGGTTATAAAATTTATTTAGTTTTTAAAAGATTTTGAAATCAAATTTTCCAAAATTTAATTCAGACCTCTTCTTGACCGAAAATATATACGTTGACCTATTTCAAATTTTTTTTAAAAACTTGTCCTTGAGCTTTTATGTTTTTATATATAAAAAAAAAAGAACTTTTGTAGTTACTATTGTTGTTGTTTTTTCCGCACTTAACAGATTTTTGTAATTAATTATAATTTGACAAATTGTAGTAGCTAATGGTTATGTTAATTATTAGTAGTTTAATTAAAATAATTATATAATAATTTTAGAATAATATATTATCTAGTTAATTTTAAAATATAATAATTTATGTCAAATTTATCTGTGTATATAATTTGATAACGAAATAAACGTCATCAATAGGTTATGCATAATTGGGGATTAGCAATATTTTGTTTCGTATGATTGTATATTCTTAATAGTTTTTAAAGCTTATAAAAATTACTTGGAAAAACCTATTCATATATAATATATAGTTTGTAAATCACACAAAATTATATGATGAACTCGATTAAAAAGGAGATGAGGATTATCTTGAGACACCAAATTTGCTTTGTCAAACTCTTTTAAATAGAGTCCGTACTATTTAAGATAATGTCGAATCCATATTTTTATCAAACACTCGTGTAATGCATAATCCTTGATTATATTAATTAATTAATTATTTAATTAGTGAATTGTAACCAGACACATCAAGTCCTTTGTATACATTTATTCTTATGTCATTTCAATTTTAATTAATTAATATAAGCACCATGTGCTTTACAGACTGTTTTTTTATCGAACTTCTAAAAGTTAGATATATACACTAATTTTTGTAAATAAATAAATAAAAATGCTACTCTATACTACTCTACCAGAAATAAGATATTATATCAAGTTTTAAAGTTATAACAAGACGATTATCTTATTTTATCATGTAAAAGTCCCTTTATTTATTTATTTATTTATTTTGTGCCCTAGATGTGCTTTTTTTTTTTGTGGAGTTTCACGTTTTTTACTTCTTTGACGAATCAATGTCATGACCTTAGAGTTGGGGTGAATGATATTTATCATCCGAGCAACACCTAGTGTAGACTGTAGAGGTGTTGACGATTCCCATAGTTCTGTAAAAATAAATTAATTAAAATGTGTTAGATTAATTAAATGATATATGTTTTATTGATAATTAAATTTATTAAATTAACGTAAATATTAGGGTCTATAAATATTTCTTGACGCACCTAATATTTCGCTTATAATCCATTTGTATACCCTTGCTTTCACAATTTTATTTTATTACATTTAAATTTGCATCATTAGGGATCTATTTTTGAGAGTGACCCTCTCAACGATTTTTTTTTATTCGTAGAGGGTCAAACTTGAGATTTTTTTTATCCATAAAGGATCGAACTTGAGATTTTTCTATCCATAGAGGGTTGTACTAATTGACACCAAAAAAATAATTAACAAAAATGTTAGAACAGAAGACAATTTCATTTGTTGATTTTTTCTTTTTGATTCTCCATCCACTGTTTAGAGATCCGCATTGAAACTTTACCTAAATTTGAATTGCGTATTGCAGGGTTCATTCGGAGGTGGTGCTCCCAACAAAATTTTCTTCATATCTATGGTTTAAACTCGAGATCTTTGATTAAATGTGAAACAATTCCACCACTGCACCACAATCCATATTGATTCCATTGGTTGAATTAAGGTCTAAATTAATTTTTTTGTGGCTTAGATGTTTTTCTTCCATTTGTACGCAGCTCAATCATATGCGCCAATATAGACATTCCAATTGAAGAATCCAAAAGTTTTGAAAAAAAACAGGATCAAAAGACGGAAATTAAAATTTAAAACTTATAAATTCATTTAAATATTTATATATATTTAATATATTTTAAAATAAAAATAAAAATTATTGAACTCATTGGAATGCGTAAAAAATGATTGTTTTGAGTGGATGGAGAGTTGGCAAGACAAGAATTTTCATTGGCTCAAAGCAAGCAAGGAAAAATTAATTGTAAAATTTGAACTTTAGTAGTTTGACAACTAAAATAGAAATGAAATTATACATCCTAATCTTCAACATTTTTTAATAAATAAATTAACTTCTAATAGTACGTAGTTTTTTTTTCTCTACTCTCATATTCAGGATCCAATTAAATTCAATTCGCAATAAAGCAATAAAGAGATACTTTTCATTCCATTATAATCTTTGTTATGATTTAATCATTTGTTATTTTATCTGTTTAAAAAAGAATGAGCTAGTATTATTTTTAATTTTTTTTTAAAAAATGACCTTTCCTTTTTTGGTAACACTTTAATTTTTACTTTTCACGTGACATGTTTAATGTCATAAAATTAAATAACATTTTGGTACATTTGACATAATTTTAATTTAGAACCACACTATTAAAAAGTCTTATTTCTTTTCTTAAACTTCGTTCCAAGTCAAACTAAGTCATTTTTTTTAAACGGAGAAAGTATATATTAGAAGTATATAAATTAGTTAGGTATTATTTCTACAAAGTTTAGTTATTCATATGTATTAGTTGTTCTACTTTCTATCATTAATTTTATATATATATATATATTAGTTATAGTTATACCTATTTCTAAATTGCAAATCAAATACCATATTAAATTTATATAAATAATTTAACTCATAACGAACTACCAAATATATTATTATCTATGCATAATTTAATACTTGGATAACTCACCTTTAACACCTTATTTGGATGGTTGTTACTAATTGTATTGTATTGTATTATTAGTTTAAATATAAGATTTATTTAATTGTTACTTAAATTTTATATATAGTATCATTTAAATCCATAATTAGGCAACCATGAAAATTAAAGACCCATTTTATATAACGATCCATTTGGTATGATCTCATTGTTATCTTAATATTTTCTTCTCATTTTATCTTTATTTATTATTTAATTATTTTATTTTATTTTTTACTTTATCTTTTAAAGTAGCTTTATTTTGTACCCTACTTTATTTTAGGTCTACATTCAAATAATGAATATGTGACATTATATAGTGATGGAGAATAATAAAATCTATTAGTACAATACTATATTCATTAAAATAATAGATATAATAGAATGTAATAGGATGCATTACGAAATAATACGTAAAAAAGAGAGGAGAAAGAGGACAAAAAGAATCTTGTAATTATGCATTGTTACTGTAAAATGGAATGCTTTCGTTCTCCCTATATATAAATTCTCCATTTGCAGTTTGTTTTTTGAAGTTTGTAAATTGGGTAACTGAGCCATCACTTTCTCTTTCTTTATAGACAACAGCTACACTAGTAGAGTTTTCAACTGAGAAAGAAAGAGAATTGTTTTTCATTTATTCCTCAGCGATTCAATACTACAGCCTGTATGTTACCTGTCCCTCTGCTACGCTACTAATGTTTGCTTTCTTGGTTTTGCTGTTAATTTTGATTCTTGTTAGCCAAATTTGTCGTTTTTGTGTATTAGCTCAGTTTGATGAAAAAATATAGTAATAGTGATTTTCTAGAAAGGAATTCTGGGTTGTTTTTGAGTTTTCTGAAATGGGTTTTGCTTGAATAGTACAATTTGATGAAATTTGGGTGGAAATGGGTTTGTTTTATTGTTTATCTGAAATGGGTTTTGCTTAAAATAGCTAAATTTTATCATGAATACTGAGTTGATTTTGAGTTTTCTGAAATGGGTTTTGTTTAAACTGTAAAATTTGATGAAATTTGAGCTTAATTTATACTTTTTATAATTCTTATGGGAAATGGTGTTCGTTTGTGTGGACTATGGGTTTGACTTCTGAGTTATCCAGTCTGTCGGAAATAGTCTCTCTACCTGCGTAAATTTCACTGGATATGTTGTTGTTATTGTCGCTTTTGAGTTATCTAAAATGTTTTTTTTTCACAGTTTACAGCTGAAAGCTGATTCTTGAAATTCGCGTAGAAGGAGGCAAACAGCTATTTATATTCTCTGCAAACGCCGCTCGTGGCCATTAAAGATTAGACGGCTATAATTGTGAGATTTGGTGTTTTGTGATTGGTGAAAAGAAAATTATATAAAGCATTTTCACCTTTCCTTGATCCGCCATTTTCTCATTTGTGTGCATTGGTTTTAACCATTAGAGCAAACTGTACTTGGGTTCTATACAGAGAACTTTGAAGGAGAAAAGACTTGTTTTTGAGTTTGTTACTTATATTATATGGTTTAGTAGTTGACCATTTTGAAAGGTGACATAATATCCACAATCATCGGCAGGACGGTGAAACTTGTTGGGATTATTCTGTTGGCTTTGGAGGAACTTAAGGTACAAAAAACAAATCCTTTGTTTGAATCTTTTATTCAATTGTTTAGTGAGTTTGCTGTATGATCAAGGAAACTTCTTGTTTGACAAAACTAGTATAGAGTTGGTGACTGATACTTTGTACGAAGACATGATGTGTTAGTTTTTTAATACTGTTTATTAGTGGAATTTGCATAGTTAGGATTGATTGTGGTTTTTTAAATTGTTTATAGGGAGTGAAACTCGGTCCTAAAACTCCGGAATTGGCGTGTGGTATTTAAAGAGTTATGGGTGGTTGTTTATTTATGTGGTGAGAGGGTAACTGAGGATTTTGATGTGTAGTTGTGATGATGAAAACAATGCAAGTAGAAGAAGTTTTCTTTGATTCTGCTGATTCTTTGGTGTTGGAGGAAGAGGAACTAGGTTTTGTGAAAAAGAATTTGGGGTATGATGTATGGTTGATGGAGCCAGAAAGTGTGACGAGTCGACGAGAGAAGTTTTTGAATGAAATGGGATTTGTTGGACTTGACTGCCTACCTAGTGCAGCCAGTGATGAATCTGATTCAATGGGGTTGAACAGGATTGCGGAGAGTAGTGAAGCAGTTTGTAGTTCTGCTTCGGAGGAAGAGTTTATGTGTAATGAAAGGGAATCTAGTGGTAATGCGAATTCATTGACTGATGAATTAGATCAGACTTGGTTTGATGATGATTGCACTTCTTCGCGTTCTACGGATGGAGAACATACTTGTTTTGATGCTACTTCCGACCACACACACGGTAAGGATAGAAACTTGAAAAAGCAGAAAATGAAGAAGTGGTGGAAACAATTTAGCCTAAAGATGAGTAAAAGTCAATCTACTGATGCATTTAAGACTTCTAATGAGATATTCACTGAAAAGCAGAAGGTAACTCCAATGAAAGTGCAACTGAACAAGAAGAAAATTAATGAGTTTAGTGCGATTTATTGTGGACAAGAAATCAGTGCTCACAGTGGTCTTATTTGGGCAATGAAGTTTAGCCCTGATGGGAAATATTTGGCTAGTGCTGGTGAAGATGGGGTTGTTCGGATTTGGCTAGTCACAGTTGATTCATCATGTGAATCACCTAACTTCAGTTTAAGCAGTCACTGCGTCAAAGGCAAGCATGGACATAAAAAGAACAAGTCTTGTTATACCCCTGTTATTGTTCCTAAGAAGGCATTCAAAATCGATGAGTCACCGCTGCATGAATTTTATGGCCATACTGCTGGCATATTGGACCTTGCCTGGTCCTCATCTAACGTGAGTCAACTTTTTAACTGCCTTTTGCATTACTTATTTACTTGCCACGTATCCAATTCAAATCGTGCTTATGACTAACTTGCTTTGGAACTGAATGGGATCCTTTAATGCAGTGTGTTCTATCTTCATCCAAAGATAAAACCGTTCGTCTATGGAAAGTTGGTTTGGATGGATGTCAAGGAGTTTTTCATCACAAAAATTATGGTACATATCTGAAGCTTTTATTTTATTTAACTGATTTTTAGATGTTTTGCTATTTCACTATTTTATTGATAGTTTCATTTGAATTTGATCAGTGACATGCATCCAGTTCAATCCTGTTGATGAGAACATCTTCATCAGTGGCTCCATAGATGGAAAAGTTCGTATTTGGGGAGTTCCAGGAAAGCGAGTTCTGGAATGGGCCGATGCTCATGACATTGTGACTGCCATAGCTTATCAGCCAAATGGCCAAGTATGTGTTTATATGTTTGATTTCAAAATGACTAATGATGCTACTATCTCGACTCAAGAACCTGACTGATGTATATCTTTGAACTTCCATGAAACAGGGTTTTATAGTTGGTTGTATCTCTGGTACTTGCTGCTTCTATGAATTGAACGGTGAGTAGTTCTTCGCACTTACAAAAAATCAGTTCTTTCGTTATGGTACTTGATCGTGAGAAAGTTGGTTAATCTTTGTTTTTCTTATCATGCAGAAAGCGTACTTTCCTTGAACACACAAGTACATCTTCATAGTAGGAAGAAATCCTCTGGCAGCAGAATCACTGGCATTCAGGTTTTACTCTCGAAACTCTTGACTTAACATATGCTTGCACATTACTTTAAGCAGTCTTTTTGACACAAGGCTATTTCTTGCAGTTTTTCGAAAATGACTCCCGAAGAGTTATGATAACATCAGAGGATTCCAAAATCCATATTCTTGATGGGGTCGAGATCGTGCATAAATATAAAGGTATAGGATTGTTTTGAATCATAAATCCTTCAAAAAAGGCCTGTGAATGATCATACATATCAATTTAGATTGAGTCTCACTCCGAATGCTAATTTGCTCTTTTCTTGGATATAACAGGTCTATCGAAATCAGGATGCCATACATCTGCTACAATTAGCTCAACTGGAAAACACATAGTATCAGTCGGGGAGGACTCACGTGTCTATCTCTGGGACAATGCTGATGATATAAACATCCAAGCATCCAAACAAACAAAATCTATACGATCCTGTGAGCATTTCCTCTCGGAAGGCATTTCTGTTGCAATACCGTGGTCAGGGCAGGCAACAACAGTAGTGGATTCAGAAAATTTTGGCAGTTCCAACTTTGATCCACTAAGGGGTGAACATCAAAAGGCTTCTTCTAAGACTTTGGATTCAAGACGATTTTCTGTTGGAAATTGGTTTTCTATGGATGTGTCATTTAGGGGCTCCGTGACATGGCCAGAAGAAATGCTTCTTCCACACGAAAATGATGAACACCTTTGTAGTTCTAATGATGATGATCTTCATCAACAATATCAACATAACAAGAACCTTAACTACAGAGCGTTGTCCCCGGCATGGGGCCTTGTCATTGTGACAGCTGGTTGGGATGGAAAGATTCGGACATTCCATAACTATGGATTGCCTGTCCGAGTTTAAGAGTGATTTTGTTGTCACGAATTCAAGCATTTTTCCACAACTCGGACATGTTTGAATGGATGGAATAGCACCCTCTTCTTCTAAAAATGTTGCTACATCTGTGTCGGATCTTTGAGAAATGTAAAGTATTTGGAGGATCTGACACGGGTGTGGCTGCACTTTCGGATGACTAAGGAGAGCTCATCTGCAGATAAGAAACTGCGATAGAATTGAATTCTTTGAATCTTTACAAGACTAATTTTTGTTTCCTTGTGAAGTTGTATATGTTCTTTAAGCTAGTTAATGGTACTCAGATTAATTTTTTGACTGATCATATTGTAATTTGTGAATATTCAAGAGTGTAAAGATAGAATATTTTTTTAATGAAAATGATTTCAAAAAGGACTTCATATTCTGTTATTTACTTTGTTAAATTCTTCTCAAACTCAATAAACTTTCATCTTTGACTTGGTAGAACCTATAACAACATCAAATCCAGTGAAATCACACAAAGTGGAGTTTGGTAAATGTAGAGTGTACGTTGACCTTACAACTACCTCATTGAGATAGAGAGACTGTTTTTGAAAGACTCTCGGTTCAAGCAAATCAAAACAATAATTAAACGAAAAATATGACACTAAATTGGAAAATTTTATGGAGAAACTACCTAATTACACAAACATTTCTATCATATTTATTAATTCTCTCTATAGTTTAAAATAATTACATTTTATCTCACTATTTAGTAATTTCATATCACATTTCAAGTCAGATACATGCGAATCACAATATTATGATATGAAAATATATACGTTTAAGTTATGACCCGCAAGAACCTTTTTTTGGCTAATTACGTATTTTTTTCATTTATTAACTCAACACATTCTACCTGTTCAAATTCAATCTAACCTGCTCACATTATATTATAATTTGTATCAGCTTTGGCCTTTTAACTATCCACGAAAATTGCCACAATTTTGAACTTTATTTATGGATAATCAGTTGTACGTGGGCTTAATTTTGGGCCATAATTTCCTTCACTATGCTTTTCCTTCTCAATTCAGAACACTCTTCTCCCTCTACACCACAATTATAGAAGAAATTTCACCAAAAATCAGTTTCAACCGAGATAAAAATACTAGGTGATTTTTTTCAGTTGTCTTAATCTTGATGGATAGAGTTACTTGATACCTGTTGCTGGTAGGAGGTGGCCGATATTCCATAAAATTATTTGAGGTGCACAAAAACTAATCCGAACACTAGTCATAAAAAAAATAGATTATGAAATAAAAGAGGTTGAAGTTGAGTGGTAAGTACTCCTTCATCCTTAATCTAGTGATCTCGAGTTCGAGTCCCCTTGGGTACGGAGTTGCCTTTGTTAGGTAGCGCTTTAATGGGGGGACTTCCCGACACGAACACAAATTTAGTCAAGTTCCAACGTGGACACCAAACACCGAAACTATATATATATATATAAAAATTAAAAGGGATTATTTTTATCACTTTCTTAATTGAAGATGCAGAGTGTTGAAAATGCTAAAAGGGGAAAGAGAAGAAAAAGTCTAAGTAGGATGAAAGTCAACGGATGTAAAGTCAAAGATGTGTTGCTTAAACAAAACGTGTTTTTCCATGTGTTTAACATACTTTGACTATTCCATGGAATCATAATTTTTCATAAATACCACTATTTATATTCCTAATAATAAATTATGACGATGTAATTAAGTTTTCAAAACATATCATACATACATATACTAATGGTTATACTTGGCTCGGAGAAAAGAGTTTAAAAAGTTGAGTTTTATAATATAATGTTCAAGTGTTCAGTTGGCAAAGTCATAGATAGAAGGAGAAAGATTTATAATTAATAAGTTTAAAGAAATTATAATAAGGAACACCATAAGAGTTTGAAATATTTTCATGGCTTCATGTCAAGTAGTTTTAAGACGTTTTGAGTGCTGTATTCGAATTCTCTGATATCAGAATCAACTTTTGTGGGTATGTGAAGCTTGAAACTATTTGTGAGCTGTTATACTAATTTATTATGTCTTTGAAATGATGAGTTAAATTAGAATCTATGCATGATTTACCCCATATTTTTATTCAAATACATGATTTGTTTTGTCATAAATAATTACTTCCTCTATCCCTAATTACTTGTCCATTTTTCCTTTTATAGTTGTTCCTAATTATTTGTCCATTTTTCCTTTTATAGTTATCCCTAATTACTTGTCTATTTTGACAAATCAAGAAAGGATAATTTTTTTTACCTATTATACCCTCAATTAGATGATTAATTACTTAGAAAATGTAGAACTTTTCATCCATTTCATAATTAATAGGGGTAAAATGGTAAACTCACTATATCATTAATTATTTTCTTAATTGGTGTGTCAATTCAAAAGTGGACAAGTAATTCGAGATGGAAGGAGTAATAATTAAGAGTTCGAACTATAAAGTGTTTGACATTCTTCTCATTAAATAAATGACTTAATTATGATGTTCAAGTGCTTTATACACACCTTGTTTAGGAACATAAAACCCCATAGCATGTTTGACTTTATTGATAATATTGTCATCACTTGTTTTTCATTGAAAATTGTTTGCTTGTGTGAGCTCGTTTACACTATTATTTTAAGTTGTCCGAAATTAATCGAAAATAATATTTCAATTCTACAAAGATAAGATCAAAAGAGTTTCATACATTTTATCCTTCTCAGACCATCCCAATTATAGTATTAGGCTGATTTGTTGTTGTTCTTTGTTATCATTGAAAAATGAAATGAGCCCTTGGCGCTATTTAAAATAGAGAAAATTGAATTTGGCTAAAATGCCAAGACTATGACACGTAACGTAACTTTATTCAATCATTCATAATGTCATAGAAACTCTATGAATAAACTTTTGTAATCTTTTGGGTTATGTTACCTAGTATGTCCTTATAAATGACTTTTATTGTTATTATTATGTTTTGATGATGGCCATGTTGAATTGTAAAGGTTCTTTTTTGTTGCTGATCTTTTTTTAAAGTGAGTTTTAAACCATTTCGGTCATATTCATATCTTTTATGTTAATTGATTTGTGTATGATACATTTGATATGGGCTTTAAGCTAGTATATTATATTAATTCGCTCCTTAGAAATTGATGAAACTGAAATTGATCGCCATGCCACCTATTAGAATTAGGGTGTGACACTCCTCTGAGCCATCTCAAGTGTAACATCCGACAATTTAAAAATGAATATGAAGAAGCTTGAAATTTGGAAATAGTCATTTTTGGAAAAATTTAAAATCTGGAAAATTTGGCTAAGTGTGGAAATCAGTGAGTTTTTGGCCAACTTTGAGCAGTCATAACTCCTAGATCAGGATGATTTAGGAGTAGTTCCAGTTATGGTTTCGAAGCTTGTGGAACGATCTTTCCAACGCCACTGAGTTTGCTCGATTCCGAGTTCGTATGAGCGAGTTATGATCTTTGAAAGTTGGGCAGTTGGCAGGGATTCCGTTCCGGAAATTTAAGGGCATTTTGGTCTTTTCACAAATAATTTCTTTTGAGCTTATATTGTTGTATTAGGCTGATATTTGGATCATTTTGTCCCATTTTGAAAGAGAAAGAGTTAGGGTTCAAGAGAAGAAGAAGAGAAGAAGGAGAAGAAGAAGAGAAGAAAGAGGAGATCAACAAGATTTGTCAAGATCATTGTGGATTTTCGTCGGGGGTGATCCCTATCAAGGTATGTGAGTCTTTAGTGTGGGTTTATCCTTTCCCCCCACATACCAAGCTCGTTTTTATGATTTGAGAAGAGATTGGATTTGTTGTTGAAGTTGTTAGTTGTTGTTGATGTTGTTAGTTGTGTTGTTGAAGTTATTGTTGGTTGTGGGACAGGATTGGGCTGTGTATTTGAGTTGTGACCTATTGTATATTGAGGGATTTTATGATCCTTAGTGTTGGTTGGTTCATACCCCCACACACCAACTCGTTTTTAATTCCAAGAGAAGATTTATTGGTTGTTGAAGTTGTAGTGGTGTTGTGTTGAAGTTCTTGCTGATTTAGTACAGATTTCTGGCTGTGATTTTTGAGTTGAATCTATTGTATAATAAGGGTCTTTATGATTCTAAGTGTTGCTGCTGAAACCTTGAGGTTGAGAGGGTTTAGAATTGGAAAGAAACAAGGGGAAAAAGTCGGATTTTTGGGGAAAAAGGGGCTGGGCTGTTGCACCTCTCCTAGTGCCAAGGACACCAATCCTTCCCTTTCATTCACCATTTCTTTTTTTATACATGTTCCTAGGTATTATACCTATGTTTCCTAGTTGTTTCCAACACTCCAAGGTACTTCCAAAAGTCAAGTAAAACTACAAGTCAAGTGAAGTTAGTTTCCAATTCAAGTGAAGTTAGTTTCCAAGTCAAGTGAAGTCAAGCTTAGAAGTAAGTAAGTCAAAGCAAGTCTTTAAGGTTTTCCAAGAGTCTTCATTGAGCGTTTTAACTTCATTCTAAGGCTCAAGTTCCAAGTTAAGTATTGAGTTTCAAGTCAAGTCAAAAGTTAAGAGTTTCATGTTAAGTTAAGAGTTTCACATCAAGCCAAGAGTTCAAGTAAAGTAAAGAGTTTAAAGTTGAGTTCTTTTCTCAAAGTTATTAGGGAACTATGTATTCCCAAAGAAGTTTTAAAGAAATGTTTTTACATTTAAACAAGGTTGGAAACTGAGATTTCCAAAAAGCCTTCGGGCTAGTTTTTGAGTAATTATCTCATATCAGCAGGAAGAAATATGTTTTAAAAACATAAGAGCCAGTACATTTTTGGGAGTAGTATCGAGCACCGAATTGGGGGAGCGTTCAAAGAACCCACAGCCCCCATAGAACCATGTTAGCCACCATGGGTAGAAAAGGATCATATTTTTTAGATGAATCCTTTTCAGATTAGACTAGTGGATCCATTAGGCAGTTCAGGTCTTATACCTTTGGCCGGGTATAAGATGCTCTGGCAGCGTGAGGTCGATCGCTGTATCATCACTATAGCTCTTATGTGATGGTTGTCGGTTAGAGAAACTCCCACAACAGTTATTGTATTTTTCATACACAGAGATTATTGTATTTTTTATATACATCAGTTCATTGTATTTTTATACACATTTCAGGCTTATTGTATCCTTGTATACACACAGAGTTCATAGCATGTTTTAAGCAATCTTTCTTTATATCGCACTTGTTTTAAATTGCCTTATATTGAAAGAAGTCAATCAGGTTGAGTTAAGTTGAGCCAGGTAAGCTATTCAGTTTCTTCCAGTTTTCCTTCTAGCCTTTGTTGCTTAGTTTTCCAGCTTGCATACTCGTACATTCCATGTACTGATGCCAGTTGGCCTGCATCGTTTGATGATGCAGATTCAGGTACCCCGGATCAGCATTCTGCACGTCGTTAATCCAGCTGAGCACTCCAGAGTCAGTGGTGAGCTTCCTTGCATTCCGGAGGACTCAATTATTTTGTGTTCTTAGTTTTTGTTTTATTAGGATGTTGCGGGGTCTGTCCCAACATCCATCTCAGTATTTTAGAGGCTTCATAGACAGACAGTCAGTCAGTTAGTTTTGAGTCTCTCATCTATATATATATGTAAATATTCTATTTTGAGATTCGAGTTGCCTTTATGGCCATATTTTATAAGTTAAGTTATTTTGTAATATTGCATTGCATTGAGTTATTCTGTTGAGGTTTCCGCTGAGTTAAGAAAGCCAGGCCAAGGGTTCGCTTGGGGCTAGAAATGGTCTCCGGGTGCCGGTCCCGCCCAGGGTGTAGGCTCGGGGCGTGACATCAAGACTTTTGGACCATCACAATTGTACTAGGGAGGTCATCGACTCTAATAACATATGTCACAACTAAGTCCAACAAAACAAGTATTATTGATTCGACTCTTCTAGGTCACCTCTCAAGGCTTTTCTTTTGTCAGTTAGGCTTTAACTCAAAAGGCATCTTAACGGTTGAACCCTAAATTCGCCCTTAAATGACTCATAACCTTTTCTTTTCATTTTGACGTGAGATTTAATTTGAAATAAATTTTGCAGCAAAATTCTTTTCGAGTTCAATCCCCAACGATTCATGTACCGTTACATAAATGATAAATGCAATAATAGGTCACGGATTAACATTAAAAAATCTCAAAATTATCTTTCTATAAAAACTAATATTAACTATGCCTCCGTATCAAATAAGCCATATCAATTTTATATATATATATTAACCATATCATTCAAGTATTCTCATCTCAATCAATGTTATACAAAATAAAAATAGAATATGAAAAAGATAGTGTAACTAAAATAATAACAATAAAGTAAAAATAAAAACAAAAACTCAATAGAATTTGCTAAACCAACTAAGCTCCCAATTAAAAAGCTTCAAATGTGAACATAAAAGGAAATTTTCAACTATGATACAATTGTCATTGAATCCCACTACAATTGTGGAAAAATATACATTATTGTACAAACAACAATGTTTTATGAGCAAATAAAATAAAAAGTTAAACCTCATCATATTCTAAACTTACATTAATTTTACTTGAACCTCAAAAAAAAAAAATCTTAAAAAAAAAGTAAAATTAAAAATTAAAATAAAAAAAAGTCCACCTAAAAGTCAAAGAATGGATGGAATAGATCAGAAGCTGACGGAGACGGCGAAATCAACGGCGCTGAAAACAACGTTGACGGACTTGGACTTAACATATTCATAAACGGATCCGTCGGAAACGGCGAAAATAATCCCGGCGGTGATACTGGCGGTAAAGTAGCCGGCGCCGGCGACAAAATCCCCGGGAAATGACACATTTCTACGCTTGAATTTCCGAGTATATCCAAAATATCCATCGAATCAAAAGTTTCCATACCAACAGCAGCAGCCGGAGGGATTGCAGTAGACGGACTACTAGCTTTTTCCATAGAAGCCAATTTCGCCGCCGGCGATAGATTCCCATCACCGGAACCCGATCCAGATGTCGATGTTTCCATCGAGGAAGTAGTAGATCCAGTAAGTCTCTGTACAACACTCATAAAGTCACTAACCGTCGTGTGATACACTTTCGGCGAAACGGCGTAGATTATCACCGTTTGGGGGTTTTGGGTCGTCGCCGCCGGGGCTACCGCGGCGGTATGTGGCGGAGGATGCGGCGGAGGAGCAACCGGAGGTTTCTTGATCTTGTATGAATCTTTGTTGACTCTAAGAGGAGCTGGACGAGGACCTTGTAGTTCTCTCCGGGTCGGAGATGGTCTTCCGTCGGAAACGCCGGCGAAAAAGTCCGGTGGTGGAAAATCCATTTGGAAAATGGGAAAAATTGTTATTTGTGGATATTTGTATAAATGATATATGAGTGGTAATAGGAAATAGCCTATGAAAGGGGAAAAAAATGTGATATACTATGGAACATGAATGGAAATAGCTAAGCAAAAAGGTTTGAATATTCTATTTTCCTAAAAATATATTAAAAAAAACTACTACTAAATATCATTTTATAAAATTAAGAAAAAAAATTAGTGGTCACCAACTTGGCATAAGTTGATCACTATTCTTAATTTGACATGTGATAATTACTGTATGCATGTTTGGAATTAACTAGCAACTGCTTCAAAAATATCTAAAAATAGTGAAACTAATTTTATAATAAATGGAGTTGTAGTATATATAATTATAATAGGGAAAATTACACGGTTAAACAAATTTATATTACTTAATTAGTTATTATAGCTATAGTTTTGCTATAATTATCGCTCGCGACTAACATTAACCATTAATTATGTGGGCTGACTTCGAGTTTGTATAATTAGCTACGTTTGTATAATTCACCACATTTGTATAATTCACAACTACCAATTCTTCGTTTGATTTGTATTTGTATATGATGGTTTATATTTGTATTTGACGATGATTTCCTTTGATTTTTTCAGTTTTATCACCATATAAATTCAATCTTTTTGTGTATAACTTTTTAAAGTTTGTATAAACGTGTAGTTTTCGAATTTTGTATAATATGATTTATATAAAGTAATTTGCATAATATAATTTGTAGAACTGTTTAAAGTTTATATATTTATTTTTGTATCAATTCGTTATTTTGAGTTTTATCATATTTGTATAATTTCAGACTTTATATTACTTAATTATACAAAAAAACACGTGAATTATACAAACGAGATGCGAATTATACAAATTATTGAGCTCTCTCGCTCGCCTCTCTCCTCCCACTCTCAATCTCGCTCGCTAGATATACAAATACATAAGTATACCAGTTACATATATATAATTATCTAACCGATATACATATACAATTCACCTCTCTCCCACTGTCTACCCTCTCTCGCTCGCCTCTCTCCCACTGTCTACCCTCTCTCGCTCGCCTCTCTCCCCCCTCTCCCAATCTCGCTTACCTCTCTTCTCCCTATAACATATAACTATGAATCGTAATTAGCAAACTATAGTTATGGAGCGTAATTAAGCTATTTTTGAGTAGTTATATCTGAAAGTTCCCCATTATAATAATATATATAGTGTAGTTATATAAGTGAATTTAGAAAGGATATGATGTATGGAGATCTTATACTTATTTTGTTGGGTGGAGAGATTATTTATGAGACTGAAGAACAAATGTAACCAAAGTATGATAGAAAAACAAAAGTCAGCAACAAAATAGTAAGATAATCAGAACAAATGAAACAATAGGTAGTAGTGAAATTAGGAAAATACTACATGTATGCTAACTAATATTTCAACGCTCGGCTACCTATTATTCTTCTACGCTTATTCTTAACCTCATCAAATCTTCTTATCTAGGGTCATGTCCTCACTAAGTTGAAGATGTATTATGTTTTGTAATATCATGTCCATGTAGTTTTTCTCCGGTCTACCTCTACTTCTTTTAAAATCTACTACAGTCAACCTTTCAAATCTTCTCACCGTTGCATCTAAGATCTTTTTCATCACATGTCTTAACCATGGTCTTAGCCTCATTTTTCTCACATTATCTACTGTGGAGGTCACTGTAACCTTGTACCATATAACCTCGTTCATTATCTTATCTCTCATAGTATACTCATATATTTGTTTGATCACCTCTGCTACCTTCATCTTCTAAAGGTGTTCGTCTTGACATACCCTTATTTTGTTTCATCCACCCCAGTCTAATATGATGTGCGACATCATCATCCACCCCAGTCTAATATGATGCAGATCTTAAATTGAAACGCTTACATTCTAAGATTTGTCTCCTAACTTTTAGTATATCGTTAATTCTACTGCATGTCTCATCGATCAATACTATATCATCTGTGAATAACATACATCATACACCTCTCCTTGAATATGCATCGTCAATTCTTCTATCACTAAGGTAAATAAAAATTGGCTAAGGATTAATCTCTGATGTCACCTCATCATGACTAGAAGTTTTTTTGAATCATTCCCCACTTTTCTTATTCGGATTTTAACTCTATCGTACATTTCCTTAATCGCTCAAGCCACATCTTCAACTCTAGATTCCAAACATTTCAATAGAATCCTCCTATGAATGTTATCATATGCCTTTTTTGAGGTCAATTAACACTATTTACAAGTCTCTCTTTTTATTTTATACTGCTCCAACAATCTCCTTGTTTTTAATTTCTAAATTCCAATCTACATGTCTAAAATATCAAATATATTTTGACAAGTCAAACTTGAGAAACAATTATTTGAATTTTGGTCTTGGCAACAAACTTCAGAGGCAATTAACACGACTTTGGCAACTTAGACACGTATGTAAAAAATTATTTTCAAGATGACTAAATTACAAAAAATTATAAATTAAATATAGTTTAAATGATAGTCCCAAAATTAATTGTTTGTTCACTTCGTCCATAAAAAGGTTCACCAATTGATATAACAAAAAAAAAAAAGTATAAATTATAGGAACCACATATTATAAGTACTAAATAACATCCTATCCCTTCTAGTTTTCTATTTATCAAAAATCCCTTAAAAATGATGTTTGCGGGATACATAGCGTTGTGCAGGGATACATTAGGTTTGATACATTCCACATAGCGGGATACATAGCGTTGTGCACGGGATACATGCGGGATACATAGGTAAATAAGGGATTTTTGAAATTTTTGAAATAAGTAGGATAAATGGATATTAAGATAAGTAAAGGAGTGTAGTTAAGTAATTTGTCCAAAAAAAAATGAAGACTCATTTGACCATAGCAATTGTACATTTAATACGTAATTGTCTTACTTTTGTAAATGATGCATAAGTATTTTAATTTGAAAGTAAAATTGTATGATAATGTCTCATAATCATAATTTTACAATATAGTATAATTAGTTTCCTTTGTTTTGACGATTTAGATAAAGTTATTTCAGATTGTGTAATTATTATAAACGAAAAAATAAATGTAAAGAAAAAGATAACCAATTAGTTGAAGAAGGTGTATTAAATAACCGGTTAATTAATATTTTGTTTAATGTAGTACAATGTACTATAATTAGTCTAAAACTTCTAATCATATCTATTAATTATCATCATGTATTTAATTTTGAGCTTTTCATATCTAAATATAATACTTGGAGGCAGTGACATAGCTAGGTACACTAAGGAGGAATCATTCGAATTATTTTTGTTGAAATATTATATATATTATGTATATAAATAGGGGAAATTATCCGGATAATCAATATATACAAGTTAATTAGCTAATATAGCTATAATTTGAATAAATTATCACTAACAACTTCTTTTTAGCTATAATTATGTGCGTCTCTCTCCTCTCTTCCTCTCTCTGGCCTCTCTCTTTTCTTATACATACAAATACAAATTATACATATACATATATAATTATATGACAGATATACAAATACAATTCACCTCTCTCCACTCTCTGCATGCCCTCTCTTGTCGCCTCTCTCCTCCCTCTCCAATTCTCGCTTGCCCGATATACAAATATACATGTATACCAATTACTATATACAATTATCTGATAGATATACATATACAATTCGACATATATATAAATACAATTCACGTCTCTCCACTCTCTGCCCTCTCTCACTCGCCTCTCTCCTCCCTCTCCCAATCTGGCTTGCCTATCTCCCCCTCTAACATGTAGCCACGAATCGTAATTAACAAATTATAGTTATAAAACCTAATTAAATTATTTTTAGTGGCTATTTGCAAAATTTCCTCTATAATATATGTTGAAATTTTAATTAATTTTTGATATCTTTACTACTCAGGAGTTTGATAGAAAAACAATAAAACATTGTTTATCTCGTTGGAGAATTGAGACATATATAAGGTGTCTAAAGAAAAGGTGCTCTCAACTTGCTTGGACAAAGACAAAACAATATTGCTCTCCTTAAACGTGTGTACATAGCTTAATCTACTATATGTTGTATTCGATGTGGAGAAAAATATATTTTTTAAAATAGAGTATATATTTGAAATATGTCGATAATAAAATATTATGTTATGTTAATTCAGTGAATCAATACATAAAGGGAACACATACAAAGTTTTTGTGCTATCATCAATATTTCATCAATATAACGTTAATGTATTTGACATGACCCTACCTTATTTTATATATATATATATATCAATAAATTATACATTCAATTAAGATCAGAAACGCTATGTGGTGATATATTTGTCTTTTTAATTAGTTAATGTTAAACAATTCACATTTCAACTATGGTATTAATTTGTATTGAATTTATTTAGTAACAAACAACTCTCTCTAAATAATTTGTAAGATAATTTATTTAAATAAATGTACTATTAAAAATATAAAACATAAAATCAAGAAAATAAACAAAATAATTAAAATGATTTGAGGGATATTTTTGTCTTAACATAGACTTATCCCATGGTATTATATCCTATGTATTACTAATACCTCCAAATGGAAGGTATTAGTAATACATCCTATAATACCATGTAGGAGGTATAATTAATCCATGAATTAGTTATACATATGCCCAAATTCCTACCAAACATAGTACAAAATAATACCATACATTAGGGGTGTACAAAATCGAACCGAAAATCGAACCAAACCGTAAACCGAGTCAAACCGAAAAAAACCCGACTAGTGGTTTGGTATTGAAAAAAAAAAACCGACTATATTTGGGTTGGTTTGGCTTTAACTAAAAAAAATCAACATGAGACCAAACCAACCCGACATTATATATATAATTTTAAAATTTAATTTTATGCTTAAAAATATTTACTTTGATATAATTTTTAAATATTTCTTATACTTTTCATAGTTTTTATCTTTTTAATATATTATTTCAAGTTTGAAACTTAGATTTCTGAATGGTCCAACAAAGATTATAGTCCACAGATGTTGGTAATTATAATAAAACTTAAATCAAAATCAAATTAATACTAATGCAAAAAGGAAATCAATTCAATACTAAGAATGACAATAATATTGAATATTTGTTCTTTAGTTTTACATTGGTTTAGATAATTAAAACACATAATCTAATTTTAATTTCCTTTAATATTTAGTCATGTAACTAATACTTATTGAACTAATTATTTTAGCATGATTTAGTACTTTTAAATTATGATCATTTTACTTATGACTTGTTAATTTGCAATATTTGTTTTACGCGATTTCATTATTATTATTTTTGTTGAATATTTTAGTATCATTAATCATATCATATTTTGTGTTATTTTTTTAAGAAACACCTTAGATAGTTGTATTTTGGTAGGACTAAACAAATATTTGAAGTACAAGTAAATTATATGTTTGTATGAATACTTTACCGAAAAAACCCAAAACAACCCGAAAAACCGAAAAAACCCGATGTTGAAAAACCCGAATTTTATTAGTTTGGTTTGGTTTATAAAATTAAAAATCCGACACAACTGATTTGGTTTGATATTTGAAAAACCCGAACCAACCCGGCCATGTACACCCTTACCATACATAATACATAAACGATTTGTTTTAATGCGGCCTACCAAATGACCCCAATTACATTGAACTCATAGTAGTCATGAAAGTAAGATCTATATAGACTTATTTACTATTCCAAGCATTTGCATTTGGTCTATTGCATGTCAAGTTGAATAACTACATTCCTTAATTATTAGCCTAAATATACTTAAATTGCTCTAGGACTAGTTTAATTTGACATATTTTGGATAGTATTTTTATACTAAATCTAAAGTATTGCATGATAAATTTTACTAACATTTAAAAATAATCTAATAATGCCTATATAAGACGTAGTGAGTCAGAAAATCTAATAGTCTTTAGTCAATATTATCATATGAATCAAGTAAAAATAAAAGTTCAAATGCTGACCTATAATAAAGAAAATAAAATTAGAAAATATAACACAATATAAACGTGAACAAAATCTCTTTTCTTCCATCTTGACAGAGGAAAATCTAGATACAAGAAAAGTAAAATTTAGATATGCCATTGTTTGTTTCGTATTTACCAAATTGGACCTATTTGCAACTCATTTTTTCTAACAACTTGCACAAATACATATTTCTAAAGATTTTGCGGAGAGGGGTGAGTTGTGTACGTCAACGAATTTGTAGGTTGATAAATCACTAGATTTGAAATCAAACTCTCTCTTAGACGAATAAAATTTGAGACTGGTCCTTTCCCAAGACTAATATAAGTCAATAATATTGTTGTTTGATTAGGACTTAGGAGAATACTAAAACTAATGCGACCATGCTTATAATAACTTCTCACTACATCAATTAAATATTTGGAGAGTACAAGATTTTCATTTGATTCTATGTAAAATTAATCAATTAAGAATCTTAAATTTATTGCTAAACAGGGATGAAATGAAAAACACTATCATCTAATTTCCTTTTTGCACTAAATATGCTCAAAAATCCTTTTGGATAAGATTAATTTAACACTATCATCAGAGTTATTTGGATAAACTTCAGATTAAACCTAAGACATTTTACAGTAAATGATATTTAACAACTTGTGTGTGATATATACGTTTAACAAATGATATTTATAATTTGAAGTATTTTTCTAAATATGATTTATATTCCCTAATTTTAAAAAGTAACAAAATCACTCAAATTAACTATATGATATGTACAATTGAATTTGCTCTAAAAGTGTAATATGTTAAAATAAAAAATAGTCATATAATGTCATAGATTAGATCTCATATACGAGTTACTACATATTATTACAAATGTTTTTTTTTTTTTTTTGCAAAAACTACATAACTAAGCAAACATCTTAGTATAACTACTAAATCACACACTACTTTAAAATAACTACCCAATCACACGCTACTCCTAATGTCTTAGGTATTGCATAAATACTTTCTTTCTCTCTCGCCTCTCTCCCGACCCTCCCTCTCTCGCCTCTCTCGACTCATATTCCTAGTTTTGTGTTGTGTTTCTCTCTCGAAGAGGAAGAGAGAGCAACTAAAGATTAGTGGACTAATGCAGTTCTATGAAGACAATGGAAAAGATATAGACAATAATGTCTCTTCTCCTTACATTGATTTCAACCGGCGGATAACAGGGTTGTGGTGGAGTAGTTAGTACTCTTTCATCCTTAACCAAGTAGTCTCGGGTTCAAGCCCTCTTGATGAACTTATAATGGCTATATAATTGATACCAAATAGTCATTGAAGGGGGCATGTACCTGGATAACTATATCTTCATTTTCTTCGTCTTCTAAGGATGTATCTATGCACATATGCATTATATACATCATCAATTTGATATCAGATACATGTACCTTTGATATCAAATAGATGTATTTATACATAGATATACTAGATACATCGAATATATCAATATATTTTTTATATTGGATACATGAAATTAATACTTTTCATATCCCAATTTATGTAATACTTTTCGTTTTTCGGTAGTCAAACAATTTTATTTTGAGTGGAAATTTGCGCAGGGAATCTTCAAATTTTTGAAATATATTTATATTAAGATGACAATTATTTATCCTCAAATAATTTAGGTGGAAAAGTAGCAAAACATGACAACAAAATTGTTCTTCTCATAGCTAGTTAGAAGGCCATAAAAAATAATATTATCCGATAATTTTCTACCTTGACCCAATTACATAATAACTCAAGGGTATAATTGGAAAGAAACTTTTTATAGAATTTTAATCCAAACACAAGATGAGATGGGAAACAATGAACCAAACACTTGATAAAAATAAACCCTACACTACTAATTCCTGCATTATTAATCTTTGTACCAAATGACCCCTAAGTGGTTTGTGTAGTGCCTCTCGGGGTTATATACGCCATGTTACGCCTAGGCAGTGGTGGACGAACCCCCTTGGCGGAAAATTATATTATTTGTACATGGTTAAAATAATTTTTTTAGGTTGATATAGTAGATGTTGAACCCCCTTCGACTACTTTGTGTGTCTATTTCTTTAGATTTTGAACCTCCTTATTAAAAATTCTGGCTCCGCCACTGTGCCTAGGACATGCTAAGTGACTTGTCATGACCCAAAGCATGCAAAACTAAATCAAAAAACCGAATACACACCCAACATACAAAATAAGTAATTATTGAAACTATCATTACATTCTATATATATCAAAACTAGCACATTTACCCCCATTCTTTCCTCTAAAGAGCTAAATCCCCTTTTAACGGCTAAATAGTGTAAGAACTAGAAACAAACACCCACCAACAATAGTGCGCACATTAATTTCCGTGTGCTCAAACGGTGCATATTAGACTTTAGCAATCACCTCGCGCCACGTCATTTAACGTCACACACCTAATTTCCCGCAACCCTTCTACTACCACCCTAGGGGTGTTTCAGGGTGGGTGGTTTTGTTGGGTGGGTGGGTATCGTCTCTTTCATTGTTTTTCCATTTTTGGGTTCTTTCGGTTCTTCTTCTAATAAACACTCTCTGCAACAAAGTATAAAAGGAGTATTTTATTGAGAAAAAAAAAAAATGAAATTTCAAAATTGAAAATTAACATCCCAATTTGAGTAATTATTTATTTCCAATACTGTCCCCCATTTCGTATCAATGGCTCCATCCAGCTCTGCGTCGCCGGCAGCGGGTTTATCGAGACCGGTAGCTCAAAGGAAAGTCCGTCCATCAGCTGAATACCGGCGTCGACCGCGGATGTCAGTGTCGCCGCCGCCGAAGAAATTCAGGTCGATGGTGGAGATCATGAAAGTAGCGAAGCGTGTGGAGTTACCGGTGGAAGAAGATGAGGAATCGTCGTCGGAGGAAGAAGATGATTACGGAGAAGTTGTGTGTGAACAATGTGGCTCTGGAGAAAGGCCAGAGGAGCTGTTGCTGTGTGATAAATGTAACAAAGGGTTTCATATGTTATGTCTTCGTCCGATTGTAGTTCGTGTTCCCATTGGACCATGGCATTGTCCTCATTGCTCTGGTGATCAACATCGCATAATCAAAAGTATGGACAAATATAAAGAAATGAATTTAAAAAAAAAAAATTGATTATGAGTCAAAATGATATAAATAATGTGTTTGTATGTTGTTTAGGTTTTTCGCAAAAGAAGATAGTCGATTTCTTTCGGATTCAGAAAGAGAGTCAAATGGTGGTGAAATGTTCATCTGCTCAAGGTAAATGAAACAATGTGATCTTTATATCGGGAAAGGTTATAATGTAAGCTCAATTGAGATCACAAGATCACAATCTGAGTGTTTAGGTGTTTTGGTTGATCGATATCTATGTATACTTTTGTTATACTAGAGCTGATTGATTGATGTCTGTACTTTTTGTAATGCTAACTTATGTTTAGAGCGGAAGATGTAGGAATCATATAGCAGATTAGGAATCTAAGCCCGCAAACTTAAGTGTGAGTTGAGGTTGTTCTTTTACTAGAAAAAGCATACTCAAAGCAAGGGGCGGGGAAGGACATGAATCTTTCCCTCTTAAAAGTAGAGAGGGGAAGTGCAAGATCATCCCTTTATATAGTAGCGAGGGTTTCTTTATCTTTTCGGGGAAGTGCAAGATCATCACTTTATATAGTAGAGAGTGTTACTTTGTCTTTTTGGAGAAGTGCAAGATCATCCCTTTATATATTAGCGAGTGTTTCTTTATCTTTTCGGGGAAGTGCAAGATCATCTCTTTATATAGTAGCGAGTGTTTCTTTATCTTTTCGGAGAAGTGCAAGATCATCTCTTTATATATTAGCGAGTGTTTCTTAATCTTTTCGGGTAAGTGCAAGATCATCCCTTTATATAGTAGCGAGTGTTTCTTTATCTTTTCAGAGAAGTGCAAGATCATCCCTTTATATAGTAGCGAGTATTTCTTTATCTTTTCGGGGAAGTGTAAGATCATCCCTTTATATAGTAGCGAGTGTTTCTTTATCTTTTCGGGTAAGTGCAAGATCATCCCTTTATATAGTAGTGAGTGTTTCTTTATCTTTTCCAATTTATGTAATTTATGTTTTAGTTGCTAGAGTTCATTTCCTGCTTGCTCTTTTGATATGGATAGACGTTTTCCAATTATTATCTTTTGTTTCCATATTTAGTTTCAAGTTGGTGGATCAACGAGTTTAGTGGGCTTGATGTTTAGGTTCAACATTCATTATCTCGAGATTTGATGGTAGAATCAACATCCTGCAGTTAACTTATCATTGTGATCAAATGTGTTTTGCTAATAACTTGTCTTTCTGTCTTTGCAGTATAGCTTTTGTCAGATGCCATTTGATAATCTGAAGTTACTCGCAAAATAATTAATAATAGAGTAATTTCTGAATTATTTTAATGAACCAGAAGTTTCTCTTAATTTATCCATTGAATTGGATAACTCATTAGTTAACAGATAACTCCATCTAACAATACCTGCCTTTCTTTTCTGCAGTCGTTTGGTAGGACATTAAGGTTGTTCAATTGTATCTTACTTGGTCATTACTTTCTTAATGAGGAAATTGGATTTTGAACACAAAATGTTTCTTCTTTCAGAAAAAAATTCAAGCTAAGTAAGGTTTAATTAACAAAAGATCACTTTCTTAAATGTTTTAATGTCCTTAAAAGTGACTGTTGCCATTGTGATAGAGTTATACTTGTGCACATAAGAAAGGAATTTAATAATTATCTGTCTCAATGACGATGTGCTTGATCAAATTTTTGCACAAAAGCATTCTAATTTTTCCACATCCGGCAACTAGTTTGGATTGAGGCTTAATTAATATATGCTTTGATCAAACCACTCACGTATGAGGTAAGTATTAAGCTTGCTAGAAACATTCATGCAACTACCTATGCAGTGTGATAGCACTGGTTAGCTCAAAAATTGTTGGTAAAATATGAACTTTTGCTTGTCATCACTGATATGATTTTGTTGCTACAATTCAGTAAAGAGCTACTTGTCGGTGCTGCACTTTATTCTTTTTCCTTAGTTGTCTTTTTGCTACGTAGTGTTATCCAAATAGACCATTTTCACCAAGATTAGGTTAGCAAATAATGTGAGAACTGTTCTTATGTTACTTGTCTAGGAAGATCTATACACCAATATTTCATTTGAAACTAAGATGAGTTACTCGTTTTTTTCTTAATAACTGTGGTGTCCAGACCAACTTTCTCGCACCTCGACTAATTCTACCAGATACCTGTCACCTTTCACCAGCAACAAGTACCGTGTAACTCTGTCCACCAAAGCTAGGATAGATGAGAAGGAATCACCTAGTGTTTTAGCCTTTGTTGATATTTGAACTTGAGACCTTATGATTCTCAACTCACTTCATTGACCACTAGGCCACACCCTTGGGTGCGTTACTCCCAGTGTTTTGGATGGCGAAAGGTGATAAAAGGCGACAAGGGTCTGCCTCGCCACAAAGCGAATAGGCGATGAAGGGTCGCCTCGCCTCTCGCCATTGGCAACGAGGCGATCGCCTTTCACAACACTGGTTACTCCCTTGGTTTTCTTTTTCTATTTTCCTGATATTGAGTTATATGCTGCAATTTTTTGTCATTCTGTTTTTAAGAATGTATATTTATGACTTGTATTAAAGAGAATTTACATTTTATTGTGAATAGATTCGCTTTCTAATCTCAGAGATTTCCCTAGATATATTTTGCTACCAGATCCTTGTAATCCATTGCAAGCTAGCGAATTTATCTCCTTGAAAATTTTAAAAGAAGGTGTCGTTAGTTTCTGATTTTCCATTTTTCCCTGTCGACATTGTCAGTAGATATCAGAAAACGTCGGAAGCGTTCACTAGTTTTCCACAAGAGACGCAGAAGGCTATCACTATATGTTCCAACAGAAGATCCTCACAGGAGGCTAGTTCAAATGGCATCTCTTGCTTCTGCACTGACAGCTCTCGATATGGAATTCAGCGATGAGTTAACTTACATGCCTGGCATGGCTCGTAAATCTGCTAATAGTGCCAAGTTTGAAAGTGGTGGAATGCAGGTTTGCTCTTGGTCCCACAGTCAGTCGGTCTATTCTATTGCTCTTTCAATGTTATAAGGTGTTAGCTCATACTTCACCATGTAATTTTTTCCTTTTGTTATAGGTTCTCTCAAAAGAAGATACTGAAACCCTGGAGCAGTGTAGAGCTATGTATAAAAGAGGGGAATGCCCTCCTCTCATGGTTGTTTTTGATTCTCGTGAAGGGTATGCCTAGTTACCTCAGATTGCTTGTGAGTTTCTTGTCTGTTTGTTTTGTATTTGCACATGAAATCTAATGCATCTTATTAATGCAGCTATACTGTAGAAGCTGATGGGCCTATAAAGGACTTGACAATATTAGCAGAATATACAGGCGATGTGGATTATATCAGGAATCGGCAGGAGGATGATTGTGATAGCATGATGACCCTTCTTTTAGCAAGAGACCCATCAAAAAGTCTTGTTATCTGTCCTGATAAGAGGGGAAACATTTCTCGGTTTATCAATGGCATAAATAACCATTCACCGTAAGCTAGTAACCTCAATCTTGCCTTCTTAAACTCGATCTTTGTCCATCTTTTCTCCTCCATAAATCGTGGCTTTCTAAAGTCTATGCTTTTTATGATATGCTCAACCAACCCCCAACAATCAATTTCAGAATGTCTAAACTTTCATATCAAGAGATCTTATAGTAACCAACCTACTGTTCTTGAGACTATTCCAATTTTTGCAGGGAGGGTAAGAAGAAGCAGAACCTGAAATGCGTGAGATACAGTGTAAAGGGCGCATGTCACGTTCTTTTGGTTGCAATTCGTGATATTGCTAAGGGAGAGCGGCTGTACTATGATTACAATGGATATGAGCATGAATATCCAACACATCATTTTGTTTAAATTATCATATGTAGCTTTCCTAGTGAGCCTAGGATCAGGAGATCTTTCTTCTTCATAACTATACAACTAGTTCAGATCAAAACCTTTTTTCCCTTTTCCTTTTCTTGATTTATCAAAGTGTCAAGGTGAATGTTGGTCATTTAGATGGAGGTAGATACACCACAGCAGAAAATTTTGGTCAAAGTCCGAAGAGTTTTGGAGATTTAAGTTACTAGGTAACTTTGTCAATTTCATTTATACATTGACATATGTAGACCTTAGCCCTATGTAATTGCTTTGAGAACAAAAATGCATCTGTTTTACAGAATTTTAGAGGTGACTATTATAGCATGCTTCTGTCTTTTATTGTCCATTCTTGACTATTTTTTGGTCATTAATGTAAAAGCATCTTTGTCTGGTTACCTTTTGAATGCTGCGGCATAACTAGTACGTAACTAGTAAAGTTGTTTCCATGTGACTAGGAGGTCACATGATCGAACTATGGAAATAGGTTCTTGCAGAAATGCAAGGTAAGGATAAGGATGTGCAATAAACCCTTGTGGTCCGGCCCTTCCTGGCCTCGAGCGTAATGGGAGGTTACTGCCCTTTGAGTATCATTAAGTGATTGACAAGTTTTACAAGACTAAACTTCCTTCTGAATATCTTAGATCAACAAAGTTCATTATTGTGTCAAAACCATTTAAGTAACTTGTACATTTTGCACCAAAAATCCAAACTTGGTAACCATTTATAGTTTACACTATGTTCAAGACCAGTTCTTCCTTCAAAAGATTCTTCTAATTTACTTCTTCCAATCAGTCCATGGAATGCATGAGGTTACTCTGACCATATATCATCCAGTGATTTCATTATACTGTCTTTGTCAACCTTCCAGGGTGCCCTTTTCTGTAAGTTTTCTTGTGTGAAGCATGCCTCACATATTATGTTGCTCGGATCCTTCACAAATGTTGTTGCACCCGTGTCAGATCTTCCAAAAATGCATAGCTTTTGGAGGATTTGACTCACTCTTGGTGGTATTTTAGAAGAGTCCGAGCAACATAGTGGCACATGTGGATATCCAAGTAAAGCAGGTCATAAAATTCCATTTCTACTATCTGCAGTGGTACATCCTTATAAGTTAACTAGACCATAATGTTCAGTTCAAGTGTCTTTAAGTGGAACAGGTTCCAACCAGTTACCTTCCAAAAACTTTATCTTGCTGCAATGACCACTTTTTAGCTTCACCAAATAGTAGAATTCATTACCTATGTTTCTCGGACTCTCCAAAAATACTACTAGGTGTGTGTCGGATCCTTTTTGGAGGATCTAACACAAGCGCGGAGTATTTTTGGAGAGTCCTAGCAACATAGCTCATATTTAGATGGCATGTGTACCATTTTGGCCTTAATTAACTTCTATCACAGTTCTCAGCTTTGTCTTGCATTGAACATCCATACAATTTGGATCAGAGATATTATTTCTTATGACCTTAGATTCTTCTGCAATATTTGTTACCACTGGCAAAATTTTATTTGACGACTTTTCTGGGACTCTCATCTCTCTTTAACGGGTAAGTTTTGAGTCGTTGGACTAAGTCAGCCCAAAAACACTCTTAACATGGTCTGATACTGCTTTGCTTTGAGTAAAGTCTGCACAAATTTTTCCAAAAGGTCTTACACCTTTAGAAGTATCTTTACACCTCATGTGTAGCTTTCGTTTCTTATCAATTTCCAATGTGAGACTTTGTTCGCGTACTCAACAATCTACCTCTTGAACTAATTACCACATGACCTATCACTAAGATTCATCTAAGTATGTATGGCCACCAAAGCCCATATGCTTCTTCTTGTGTATATGTTTCCAAGCTATGAATACATGTAGTAAACCAATCAGTGGATGGGACAAAAATAGTAAACCAACCCATGCTATCACAATCTAGTGGGCTTGTTTTTCAGCTCTTCACATGCCATAACATGAGAGCTACTTTGGAGATGGATGGGCAAAGGTAGTGACTTTGGTTCAAATCCTGTATTGCGTTAACAAATCCATTGAATAATGAAGTGGGTTGAGAACCATGAATGCCTCAGGTTCAAATCTCAGTAGAGACAAAAATACTAGGTGATTTCTTTCTGTCTGTTCTAGTTTTAGTGGACAGAGTTACCTGGTATCTGTTTGCTGGTGAGAAGTGGCAGGTATCCCATGGAATTAGTCGAGGTGCGCACAAGTTGGCCTGGACACCATGGTTATCAAAAAAAAGAAAAAAAATCCGTTGAATATGCATAAACTATTAATTTATAACCTAGTCGCGTAAAATGACTAAAATCCCAAACTCATACGTTTCAAGTCCTGTCTCCGTCTCTTCATCACTCTCCGTTTGACTTGTTTCTTAACTCTTCATGGGTGGTAATATAAGAGTTACTCAACACCATCTCCATGCACGTCCAGTCGCACCACGGGCTTTCATATATAGCAATTTGTTGGGCTAAGCTAGTTCAAAGAGACTCTTTACATGGTGTGATACTATCCATTTTTGGATCGAACCCACACGATTTCCCCTAAAAGGTCTCACACCATTAGGACTTGACGACTTCTCACAACCAACATAGATTACTTTCTTGTTTTCCATTAGGCTTGTTTTCTGTCACTTTCCATGGTACTGCTTACTTGTGGCTACTTTCTTTCCTACTATGACCAAAGAAGGAAACAAACAAAGTTACTTTAGTCTTGTACTCTCTAGGTTTTGCTTTTGTTTCATTGAAATGCATTGTCCTTATATTATACATTGCAATGGCGAAGGTTTACCAGAAATAGTCTCTCTACCCTACAAAGGTAGAGATAAGATATATTTTACCCTCTTCAAACCTCACTTATGAGATTACAGCGGATATGTTGTTGTTGTTCTGTCTGTTTGAGACTTGGATTTCTCCCTTTGATCTCATTGATCAAATCCGTTTCATATTAGTCTACTATGTGTACCTTCTATTCACATCTTACCGTATTTTTTAGGTTGAAAAGAGTAGTGTATCTTAGATAGTATGCATAGAGGTTCTATAACACATAGCTTCTAATTTCTCTGTCTAAAACAACTCTATTATGAGCTAATTGATTTGACATTTTGTTTGCCCCCTTCATAATCTTTTTTTTTTTACAATAGATATGAGGTCGTGGATGATATACATTAGGATAGATGGTTAATTGGTAGTACAATGTTCTCTCGCTTACCCTTCCATACTAGTAGTCGTAGCATTATTGTTATAGTTTCTTGGTCCACGATTATGGTTGTTTCTAGCATTTTGATTATAGTATTATTTTATTGTAATTACTGTTTAGAATGATTTGTCATGTTTTCTTTAGTATTTTGCCATGACTTCTTGACCTTAATTATTTATTTTTCCATGTTGCTTCAAACTGTTTTTCCTTGAGTCGAGAGTCTGTTGGAAACCTCTCTACCTTCATGATAGAGATAAGGTTTGTGTGTAACTTAATTAATTTGATTTGTTTCTTGTTTTTGCTCATTAAAACATTTGAAGGGTCACCATTCAAATTCAACGACGTTTGGTATGAAAGATCATTTGTGTTTCATTCGATCTAAAGGTGACCATGTATGGAAAATTAAATACACGAAGAAGTTAAAGAGAGTTCAACAACATATATAAATAGTGTAGTTTTCCATTAAAAGGAATTCGAATGAACCCCTTGATCTTATCTGGCTCTGATCCTAATAAGAGAAGAAGAAAATGTGACAACTACTTGTGGGAAGTCATCAAAATATTTGATGCACCAAGAATAATAGTCGTAGGCTCGTAGCCTTCGAAACTTCCAAAGTACATTACATGCCTTTTACTCAAGGCGTTGAGGGATCGTTTCGTACTCCCCTGTCCGTAATTAGTAATTACTTGTCTAATTTTTCTTTTTTACTTGTCCATTTTTAGACAAATCAAGAAAGGACAACTTTCTTTTACCTATTATACCTTTAATTAATTACTTTAAAAAAAGGTAAAACTTCTTGAAAATGTTAAGTTTTAAATTCATTCACTTCATAAATAATAAGATTAAAATGGTAATAGGTGTGTCAATTTAAAAATGAACAAGTAATCAGAAACAAAAAGAGTACTTATTAATGTAGGGATTTGTAATGCTGGAACTATTTCATATCCATGAGTTTGGGTTCGTCTCTAAAGAATAAACTTCCATCTAAAAGTTTACATTATGCAAACACCTACAATGAACAACTTTGAGAAGTTTGCAATATAACACTAAGTTTTTCAACCATAAGTGGTGTAATATTTTACCACGAAAATATGAGCTATCTCCTTTGTCTGGCCGTCACCAACGGAGGGTTGTATAGCTATAAAAAAAAAATGCGAGAAGCCTACCCCTTTATTGAGTCTGCTATCTCATGATGGCAAGGAGAATCTTTTGTAGAGGTACTGTTACAACAGGAGCTCAAGGGGCTTGGGAAGCGACCCGGAGGACTGCCAGAATTCCCATCTTTCAGTATGCTCAAGGGACTTGGGAAACTCTGGTCCTGAGAACTACCTGTATCTGCACCTTCGATTTCATTTGGGAGATCGCTAGTAGCTGCATTCAGAATGCCGCTAGAAGTTGGTATTCTTGAGCGTGAGGGCGACTTATGTTTAAACACACCCCACAAATAGTACTTCCTACGAAGCCCTGTATAAGGTGAAGGTTTGTTAAGTGTTTGATTGAATACAATACAACTGATATCTCTGTTCAATGGGAGAAAATAAAGACTTGGGAAGCAGAAATTCATCACTTACTCCAATGTTTCTGTGGCAGAACACGAGATGAAAAAATCAAAAGCTCCAAGTCATCAATTGTGGCGCTCATTGCAAGATCATTGTCAATAACATCTTCCAATAGAGCATCATAAGAATTTTCATCCCTGAAAGACAGTATTAATAGATAAGGTTCGAGAACATCAGGATCATAATGTTCAATGACTGCATTATAATAAGACGACGTTACTCTTCAAGCTCGGGAAAGAGATACAAAGCAATACTGCAGTCTGTTGGTTGCAGCCTCAGGAAACTCCTCGGCCATACATCATTCTTGGACACAAGTTTTACATCAAGTTTCACAGGAAGCCTATTTGCTGCCATAGACGCCTTTTCACAGGCTTTGTTTGACAAATGAGCTAAGATATTAATACTGCTTTCACTTTCTGTATTGAAGATAAAACATCCCCTACAGTTAAAAATAAAGACAGTGAATAGAGAATTCTTTTTTCTAAATTCAATAAAGAATCCTCCCACCAAGAAGTTGGGAAGAAAGACAATAGCAGAAAGAACTGCTCGTTGCAATCACTGAAAAAGCCTTTTTAGGTATCCCAAATCTAAAATGAAACAGGTAATTGCCTATCTAAAGCAGTGGAAGTTAAAGTTTTTACCTCCAAATGGGATCAATAACTGGCTGTGCAGACAAACAATTCGCAGATTCCACTTGAGGATCACTATACAAAGTGTCGAGTGGAAAATTTTGCTCACCAGGGAATGAAGAAGAAAAATTTCCACCAATTGCCCCACCCTCTCCCTCAAAATCACCGCCATCATCAAGAACTACAAACTTCCTCCTTGACTTTCTCATCTCTTGTTGATTTCCAATTTCACCAAGTGACTGAGCACTCTTTGAATCTTGCACAGAAGAGTCACCTCTTACTTGAGCTCTTTCTACCATTCCACCTTCCTCGTTGTTCAATGTTGAACAATAAGCTTCCTGGCGTTTACCTACTAGCGGAGTGTTCCCTGCTTTTACTGATTCAATTTGCTGTTCAGAATAGCATACATCTGCACACTCTTCTCCAATGTCTTTGTGTTTCTTAGTATCAATGAATGAAAGCTTCTCCTTTTGCAAAACGTGAAATGGACTATGGGCTGTAGGTGATTGAACTGCACCGCTTGTGTCATGTCTAGCCTCATCTAACCGTAGAGCTTTTACTTTACAACGGTAAAGCTTTCTTCTCCATTCCGCTCGAACATCAAAAGCATGGATTTTTCGTTCACTTATCCGTTCACTCTTTCTGAACTGCTCAACCTTAGAAACTTTGGGAGTGCAATCCCAACATATCCAATTGGTATTGTCATCATCAGCAGAGATTTTCTCTTGGCAATAGCTGCAGAATAAGGAAAAACAAAATGAAATACGCCTGTCGAGTTAATAATCTTTTTCAGAGCTTGTAAAGTGATATTGAAGTCAATATAGGCATTTTTAGATGCTCGTAGCAATAATAGAACGACAATATACAGACAAAAAATAGCCATGATATTGAAGCCAATAGAAGCACATGTAGATGTGCATGCGATAACAAAATAGAAATATACGGACTAAAACATTCATCAGTACTTTTTCTAAACTCCATAAAGGGGAAAAGAAAAATTGTTATTTTCTACTAGGCAAGAATACGGCTTAATAATTAAAATGCCTAGGAAAAACTATATCCAACATTAAACTATTACAATTGCTAATATCCACTTGAAATTCATTCTCAAAATAAAGAATATTGCATACGATTAATTAAGTTACTGATGAAACATACTGGTGTACAGCGGAATCACGACATTGCGAGCAGTAGATAAGAAGCTTGACATCTCCTTTATCCCCACATGTTAGACAAACAGTTCTCTGAGAAAGAAAAAGAAAACACAAGTGAGCACTAAGATTGTGAAATTGTACAATAAGTTGAACAAGTACTGATGAAACTATCTCTTTTGATAGACAAATTGGTGAATTTGTCTTATAGAATTCAAACACTTATAAGTTATATTGTCTGAAACCTTAAATTTCTATAGAATCTGACGGCAACAACATGACACATTGCCTCTCCACGATCAAATCTCTGGACAAGAATCCAATCCTTGAGTTGTGTGCATGACCCTTAGATTGACAGTTCAATGAAGTTGATTTTTCTTTCTTTGATGTACTCATAGAAGTTTGGAAGGATGAACTAACCCAGACATCACACTAGAACGTAAAAATGAAAACCATCTAGCTAGAAAGTAAATACACTTCTCTGAATAAAAAACATATATACATGAAACCGGGTTGGGCATTTAACTCCTAAATCTTGCACAAAACAAATGGCAAAATCAGAAGTCCTGGGAATACGTCAAAAGGTTATCATATGAATTAAGATTCGACCAAAAAGCCGACCTCAACAGGCAGGGGGAAGCAACATTATTACTTCCTCCATTTCAATTTATGTGCCTTACTTTCCCTTTTAGTCTGTTTCAAAAAGATTGCTGATTTCTACATTTAGAAATTCTTTAATTCCGACATCCTATCATTGCCTGTTTAAGACCACAACATTCCAAGAACATTTTACTTTCTTAAACTCAATGTCCAACCAAAAATAGTCTTTGAAGACAATTAAGTAGAAGTCATTACTCATTGAAAATTAACCTCTTCAATAAACAAGTCTCATTACTCATGTACACAGAATGAAGACATAAAGAATAACTACTCTGTTTCTAGAATTAATTTCCTTATGAAATCATTCGCACATTGTTCTCAGTAAGAAATATGCAATATTTGGGTTCCAATTTTGAGTTACAATCTTCTCAAACTTGTAACTAAGATCGATAAAGGGACTTTTGAGTCAAGGAGGTTAGTTATGAAATGATGTAGGTCATAAGGATTAAAGACTTGCACAAAAGTAATTGTACAGGCCTCGATTGTTGGATGTTGGGTTCCCCAAGGGTATATGTTCGGACACTTGGGGTGTACGTTTCAGGAGGAAAACATAGCAAGGAGTTTTTTTAAAGTTATCTTCCAAAGAGTAAGCTCTAAGTCCACAACATTACCTTCTAAAACATTAATAAGCAGTTTGAGGTGAAAGCATTTACTGCCAGGGACGGATCTAGAAGAGAACCTATGGGTTCTCGGGAACGCAATAGCTTTTACTCAAACCTATTGTATCTATATTAAGAAATTCACTAAATATCTATAAGTATTTGACTTGAGGTTGATCTAGTAACGCATAAACTTTAAATCCTTGATCCGTTTTTGCTTAGTACTCATATCTTATATTTATATCCTCCCCTACCCCACCATTTCTTAAACCCTACATCCCACTTTCATGTTTATGCAAAAAAAATTGCAGATGAAGAAAAAAAAAAAACAAATGAGGAACATATCACTCTCAAAAATGGGTGTTAAACTGAATTTTTTTTTGCTAATCGAACAATTTAAACAAAAAAATTTACTTTAAAAAAAAAACAAAAAGGGTTCCTCAAAAACTTCAAAAAACTCTAAAACTCCAGAAGCAGAACACACACACTGAGAATTTATCATCGCCATTCGCCATATCTCAAACAACTATGAACTAACAACCAAAAATCAAAATTTAAAAAAAGTAGAGATAGAGCAACACAGATATACGCATTTGCATAAGACCCATAACAATCCATTGATGATTTCACCTTCAAAACCCTTCTTCATTGAAGAAATTGAAAATGTTAACTAAAAAATGAGTCAAAAAAAAAAAAAAAAAAACTTTTTCACAAACGCGAAATAATCAAACCAGTACGAATTAGAAGATAAAAAGTAAAATGCAAGAGTTAAATTTTACCGAAGCCGCAGCAGAGGCAGATATAGAAGAATCCATTAGCGTCCTTTTGCTTGTTTTCTCGCTGTTGCAAGTATTTATAGAAAATGGAGAAGGACGTTGTACATAGCAAGCAAGTGGAGCCAAAATAAGAATATGGGCAAGTCTAGGGGTAAAATAGGTATTTTAAAATTATACTATTAGTACTTAATATAGAAATGTGTCGATAAAATTAGTTCTCTTATATGATAATACTAGATTTGTAATAAAATAAGATAAATTACATAATACGTAAATTTAAAATAAGAAGAGAAAATTAAAGTAACAAAGTTATTACACTAAATCTATCGTTACACAAAACGAGATTTTACGGTGTTTTCTATTAATGAATTTGATGATACAATAAAATTTAAATAACAATACAAATGAATATTTAAATTGACGATACAATACAATATAATAAATAACGACCATCCGAACAATACAATGCCAAGTAAGTAATACTTAACCTAGGAAAGTATTTGTTTTTTATCAAAGATTTATTTCATGGGCGAAAAGGTAAAATGATAATTATGTAATCTAATTAAACAAACTTAGAGCTCGTTTAAATTGACTTAAAAAAGTATCTTTTGAGTCAAAAATAAAAAGTCAAACTGAAATGACTTTAAAGTCAAAAATAGAAAGTAAATGAATTTTAAGTCAAAAATAGAAAATCAAATTGAAATGAATTTTAAATCAAAAATAGAAAGTCAAACTAAAATGACTTTTAAGTCAAACAAATAAAAAGTAGGGGAGACTTACTTTTGATTTTTTAACTTATTTTAAAGTCCTTTTAAACTTATTTTATGTTATTTTTAACCTTGTCAAACAGTTTATAACTTATTTTAAGTCATCTTTTTAATTTATTTTAAGTTATTTTTATATTTGACAAACATTTCTAAAGTCAAAAACTAACTTAAAAAGTAGATTTCACCAATTTTTAAGCCAATCCAAACACCCTCTTAATTAGACCGAAAACTATTACTACTATTTCTAAAGAGGGTAATGTTTACTTTTTGTGGATAATTATGTACTTTTTCCAATTAAAGGAATTCGGTATTCAATCTATATCTACAAGTTTAGTGAATTTGTAGTTTCATTTGGATTCAACATTTTCGATATGGATTATAAATAGAAATTTGATATAAAATTTAAGAGTTCAATTTCAAATTAGCATTTATTTATAAATTTTAACTTCATTTTGTCATGATTTTTGAATATCATTTTAATTCGAAAAGTAGGATTTGAAATTTCAAATTGTGATTTCAATTTTTTTAAAATATATAAAAATTGACCGATATATAATTTAAATTCTACAACAAATGAATTCTTGTTTAATGTGAACAGATTAACCATACCATGTGAGAAATTTTATTTAAAAAATAGCTAGTTATTGCCGATCTATTGAACCAATGAATCTTTGTAACATTATATGTATTTAAAAGTTACTTAGGATCAACTTGCAAATTTTTGGCACCGTAGTAGAATCATTATCAATGACACGTTGTGCGCCTAAATGCGAAAAGACAGTGCAAGCTTTGTTATGCCGAAATCTAAATGTAATAACATTCAACCACAAATATTTATTCATAAGCAGTAGTAAAACTAGAACTTTTATTAAGGGGTTCAAAATATGAATAGGTGACAAACTAGTTGAAGAGTATCAACATCTACTATATATATATATAAAAAATAATTTTAATTAAGTATAAATAGTGTAATTTTTCGCCAAAGGCCTAAGCTCACTCTGCCCCTATTTATAATTAGAAAAACATGAAGATCGATATGTGATTTATTAATTCGACGCTATGTCATCTTGGGTCATTTCGATATCTTGTTTATGAATAGTTTACTTATTTGTAAGATTTTGTAAAAGTCGGAGAAGTTTTGATAATTTTCATAAATTATGAGGTTTTCATGTTTATATATAAACAAAAAAAAAATACATGTTCAAATAAAATTTCAACTTCAAATTAAGCAATCTAATTTCAAATTGAGACTTGAAATCATGTCCATATGGACCCTAAATTTATGTATAAAAATTCAATAATTTGTAAAAACCTAGAGAAGAGCCTTTTTAACAAGAAGATGGAGGTATCCACTTATCCCCTTGAATAAAATTCTTAATTGAGTAAGACTCAACATGTTCACCTGGAATTTGATTACTCCATGGCACTCTTCCTGTTACATTACCTCCATCACCACTACTTTTAAATTCACCATAATAGAGCGTCGCAAGAGCAAACTCGCCGCTCCATGGCATCCAGCCCTCAGGGCGGATCAAAACTTCTAAATTACAATTTAAAAAAACCGTCCTAGAATACTCCTTCCAAGGCCTTCCGAGGTAATTTTTGTGCAAATTCGGGTTACTATGGTACAAATTCATGTACTCTTTCGTTCCATTGATTGAACAATTTTGAAATACGAATCCTGTTGATTGTCCAGGGTCTAATCTACCATGAGCAGTTACTGCATTAGTTTCACCTTTTTCGGGGTTGAGTACCCGGGGAGTGACTAGAATTTCACAGTCCTGGAAGAATGCTGCTGCGTTACCAAAAATAAAATCTACGTTCCCCTGAACGCGACATGATTGATAGTACTGTCGTAACGATTGTGTGTAGAGTGTGTCTTGATTGCCAAGAAATTCACAGTTTTCGATTACTGAGTGGTCGCTATCAGACCGGAAAGCTACTGCTTGTCCTGCCCCGATACCGGCTGTGTTCTGGATTGTTAAACCACTAGCCATGAATCCATCACCACTTACTCCTGTTTTAGAAAAAACGTAGATTAATTCATCAACCAGACGTTAAATATCACTTGTGAAACTTTTTATTTTTTAAGCCAACCATGTCATTTGCCTAGCTTATTAGTGAACAAAACAGTATAACAACAACAAAAGAGACAAAATATCAACTACAAGTTGACTCCTAATAATTTTCTTGCCGGCATTAGTTTTAATTTATGTGACAATTTTATATGTAATAAACTATAATTCACTTACCAACTGTGGCAGATTCGTAAGTGGACATTCCAGGTATTAGGCCAACACTCAACGATCCTGAAATGACGGTTTTACCCATCCCGTCACCTAAAAACACCACATTTCTCTTCTCCAAGGGTACCCGAACTATCTCATCATACAACCCGGTTTTGATCCGTATCACAAACTTCCCGGGTCCCAAATTATTCGGGGTTGCATTCACCGCCTCTTGCACCATCCTGTAATCACAACCACCATCTTTACAAACCGTCACATTTGGGCTCAAACCCGATGGAACCCCACCCCTGAACCCAAACCCGGATTCTGACCCGATTTCCCAAAAACCGTCTCGCTCCGTTTTAGGTGGGGCCCACGACCCGGTTTCATTCCCGTGAATATCATAATTCACTATCATCCATAAAGCGTTTGTAGTAAATTCAATTAAACCTTTCATTACCTCTAACGTTTTGGCCACCGGAAGGGTTCCGTTTACTCTCAGTAAATTCGATGAGCAGCCGATTTGGTATCCCAAACCTGCGCTCATCCATGCTCGAGCGTCCTTGATTTCGCCACGTGGCAATGCGGCAGCCGTCAGATTGTGCCTGTACGCCGAATTACCGAATCCTTGTAAACAATTTTTCGCGGCGACGGTGAGATTGGCGTCGCCGGCGCCGGCGGAGTCGAGGAGGTTCTTCACCATTGATTGAGCACTAGTGAGGTTCTGAGATGAAACGCTCAATGCGGAGAGGATGATTTGTAACGCCGTTAGATTTGACGGAATGTGTGAAAGTTCCGTTAATGAGGATTCGCATGTTGGTGGGTCCTTTGAGGCTTTACAAGCTAATTGGATTTCAATTGGAATGTTGTTCGGAGACGGAGACGGAGAAGGAGAAGGAGGGAGGGAAATATGTGTAACTGAATTTTCTGACGAATGAGGTTCGGAAAAAGAGAAGAAGAAGAAAAGGAAAAGATAGAAGAATGTTAGAGAAAAATATTGAGATATCATTGTGTAGAAATGAGAAGATTTTTTTCTGTGAAATTATGATATGGATTGGATTATGTATAGGTAATTGAAATAGTGTTTTTTGTTGTGTTGTATATGGTTTACGTGAGTAAATTGGCCGTTGGAGGGTTAGTTTTAGATAAGGCAAGTACATTTAATTGGATGACAAAAGATGGTATGTCATAGGTATGGAATGTAAGTTATAAGTAATTAATACACATTTCCCCCATTTCATTTTCGTATGACAATATTTTCTATAAATAATTTTTGAAAATTGTAATTACATACGGTTGATTGTGTTTCAATTATTATTTGAATATGACATTAATTGACATATGAAATGAAATAGAGAGATATATCTATATTTGTGTTGTACTATTTTCTTATTAGTTCGTTCCGAAAAATTATATATTAATAAGTATTTTTACTTTAAATTTTTTATTTTATTCGTAAATGTTTCTATAACTAAAAGATTTCATATCCCTTCTATCTTTATTTATATGATATTTTTTCATTTTTCTAAATTTAAATTATATAAACTTTGATCAAAGACGAAAAATGATTGAGCACTCTTACAAGTCACGGTTTAGAGGAAGTTCACGGGAGGCTTTGGAAGGTAGTGTTTATGGAATCTTCTTCTTAAAGGTGTCGGTTCTAATTAATGTTTCCTATCTTTTCTCGTGTTATTAATTACTTGTCTATTTTTGAATTGACACACGTATTAAGAAAATAATGCGTTTATTATTTTATCTCTATTAATTATGAAGTGGTGAATTAAAAACTTAAAAATTTCAAGAAGTTCTATCTTTTTTAAAGTAATTAATTGAGAATATAATAAATAAATAAATTTGTCTTTTTTTAATTTATCAAAATAAATAAATAATTAGAAACAATTAAAAAATAAAAAGGTGACAAGTAATCAGGAGGGAGAGCGGAGTACTTTATTTGAACATGCAGACAATCTTCTTACTTGTAAGTATTTGCATGACTTTATTATAAAAAATTGTAGCAAACTATGTTTGACTTCTTCTCTTAGATATAAATAAAATAATAATAAGCTCACCTCACTATGTGCTATACTTAATGGTAATCAGAATAGGATATTGAAATAAAAGGGTACACTATTATTGAAAAAGTGGATTTAAACGGTTTGATATTTAGAAAATAACTAAAATTTTAAAATTTTAAAGTTGAAATGCTTAATTAATTAAAATGCCAAAAGTGCTATCAATAACCACTTAGAGATGTGTTACTCTATTTTAGAAAGAAAAATAAAATAAGATAGATATAAAATTCAAATTTCTAACCTCACTAAGAGGTGCACCCAATCATTGTAGCATTATATGAACCCGATAACACCCTCTTGCATACGCCTCTGTCTGTAATTGCATTGTAAGGTGGTCAAAAGATGGATGTGACAAATGGAAAGTCTGGCATCAAAATAGACACTTTTTTAACCCTAAACACCAATAAAGACTCTCTCTAAAAACACACACCAAAACAGATAGTAGAATGGAACTTTGGAAATTTGGAATTTGTTACTCTGATTCTATAAGGTTTACGATGCAACAAGAACTCTAAGTCATGCGTCCCAATTTGGTGTTTGATAAACTCTTTTGCATAAATTAGCTTCCTTTAAACAAATAATAGATGAGATTCTCTTACAACATGTTAGAGACATTACGAGGTTTTATCTCGATGTTTCACGAGTGAATTTGAATTTGTCTTCATACACAAGTTATAAACTGCCTTCTCATATATTTAATTCTCCGATACTAACATATTTCGATTGTATAAGCCACCTTATTGCTAGGGGTTCATTCGAACCCACTTTGGCAAAAAATTATATTATTTATATCTGGTTAAAATAATTTCAGATTTTGACCATCTTATTGAAAATCTTGGCTCCGCCACGGTTAAATAATGACGTTGAAAGTGCAAAAAGGGGGGGGGGGGGGGGATGAGATGGAGTGAATTGAATTCTTTTATCTTTTCTAGTAGAGTACTATAATCTATATAGCAATACTTTTTGCATAATAAAGTTATGCCACAGGGCTATTTTTGCTCAAATTATTTCAAGTGTAACATACCTGAATATTTAATCAATGTAGAGAGGAAAACATACATAACAAAAGTGTAAAATTGGAGAACTCTATCTATAACTCCACTTAGAAACAAAAGCCAAAATAAAAATAAAAATGCTTGTTTATATAACAGAAATGGATGATCTTTTCTTGATTTTCTTAGTCTTTATGGTTGGTGGTGAAGGGTGAAAAAATGGATCATCTGTCCAATTCTTTTCACCCCAATGCTTCAACATACCTTTCCAATTGCATAACCTGTCTGTGCATCTCTTAAGTCGTCGATCGTTGATCTTGATTTTCCAATGTCCATCAACATACTTTGCCTTCTCTGCTTCCCTTCTATCCCATTCCAATTGCGCCTTTTGCTTTGATCGTAACAAGCAAAAGTCTTGTAGCTGCTCGGGCATTGCATCGTGCACTTTCCACCACTTGTGATGTGCAACATCACTCGCGAATTCTTGTAATATGTCTACGTTCCAATTACAATCATAGTCGCGGAAACACAACCATGGTTTGTATCCTAAGTAGTGAAGGACATAAAGAATAGGAGGATCAGCCCCGAAAAGATGTGTTTTCTTAGCTTTCACTACTTCATCATCACCAATCCAAAAGTTCTTTAAGAAGTTCATATGCTTTGGTATACGATGCCACCACGTGAATATTTCGTTTAGGTAACCTTGATCACCTCCATTATAAGACTCAATCTCATTTATATGATCCATCAAGAGCTGGAACGTGCAATTTGATGGCTCGATCACCATTACACCGGAGTTAAACAACGTGCCATTGTTCCCCGTGGCTGAAATCTGTGGCATCCTAAATAAGATGTCGATGTTCCTAAGTATAAGCAAATCAGCATCAATGAAAATGATTTTATCATAATCTGTCAACTGCCATAGTCTAAATTTGCTATAGTTCCACTCATTGTATGCATCTTTCTCTGCTTTAGGATTTCTTATTCTCTGTATAGTCCTAACTTGCCACCCTGCTGCCTCGAGTCCACTACGATGATACTCACCAATTGATTCATCAACAAGAATCACGAGGTCTCTCGTGGACCCTGACATTCTAATACTTTGTGCTGCTGCTATAGCTCCACATACATATACATGAGCTGAATGCAAGATTGTTGCATATGCCTCGCGTCTTTTGTTCCCCGAATGTACTTCCTCTGTTACGATAACATAGAAGTTATCAATACTCGATATTTCTGTGGCGTTCACTTCAAAAAAAGGGGAAAAAACAATAAGAGTATATCTTACCTGTTGTACCAAAGGGTAGTGCAAGTTCACATGATCCAACAGGAAGTTGAACTTTTTCTCTTAGTACACTCAAGTCCGGCTTGTACAACCAAGCGTTACCTTTCCTAGCAACGAGCTCGTTGCACCTATAAAGATTCGGTATAGGGAAACATTTGGTTATGAAAAGCAAATGCACAGGATGTATACCCTTAGCAGATGAAGCTAAACCAGCAGCAGCAAGTTGTAAGTGCAATCGCGCAACATCTCTAGACCAATTCCCTTCATTCCTACATGGTAACTTGACAGCTATAAGATCGAATCGTGTCCTAGGAACTTCAAGTTTTGGCAAAGTAGGACAACTTGGAACTTCATTTTCTTGTTCTTCATCAATCCATTCAGGATACAAGGTGTCCCAAGTCACATTTTTTTCGGCGTAGTCAAGGTGAAGTACTGTTTGATTAACATTAGGAACAACTTGTGTCCATTCACTGATTTCATCTTTGTTGAAATTAAGAAGGCCAATGTTCTCAACAACTTTGTTTTGATCAGGCAATTGTTCCAAAACTTGTGATACTTCTTCCCAGGTGATGTCTATATCTGATATGTATCTAGGATCAGAAGCACCCCATATCCACCTGTTAACAAAATGTTGCCTGCATTATATAATTTGTTCACATTAATAAACAACTAAGCTATGACCAATTTGGTGAAGTACTCCCTTCGTACTTTTAATCTTGTGGTCTCAAACATGTCATTTGGAAAGTTAAAATTATTGAGTTGTCAAAAAAAAAAGAAACATTCGTTTTTAAACAAACTAAAGAGAAAGTTAAAACAAACAACTTGAATTAGATGGAGTAGTAATTTGTTTTTTCTCCAATTTTCGCTAAGGATCCATCGAAAACAATTTCTCTACCATGAGATAGGAATAAGGTTTGTGTACACTCTACCGTCTCCAGACCCCACTATATTGAATATATTAGACTCCTTATTGCACCTAAATCACTTGATGTATTGGTGTGGACTGGCAGTAATGTAAGCCTTATTGAAAATCTAATAAGGCCTATTGTAAGAAAGGCCCATTAGATCAAGGCTTGACGCCTATTAATATATGGCTAGGTCACCTCTCATCCCCCCCATTCTATACTTTTGGAACGCGCTTCTGCATTGATGAACAAAACAGCTTAACGAATACACGTCTTAATAACTAACATTTAACTTATATACAATGACAACATAAATACGTTTTGCACTATCTATATAATTAAAAATGTAGCATGTTACCAAACTTACTTCATAAATAACTAGTTCTACATTAAACTTATTTTACGCTGTCAGTGTATATAAGTTAAACTGATATAAATATTGAAGAATATATATGAAGTAGAGCATACCTTGAAACAGTGTCAGCATTATTATGTTGACAAACAGAAGGGGAAGATAGAATCATGTAGAAAGTACCAATCACAATGATAAATAGCACAAGCTTTAGAGGATGAAACTTGCAATTTGTGTTCTTCTCTTGAAAAGGGTTTTGGAGGGGCTTTATACCTCCAACATCCTTCACTTTTATTTTTTGTAATCTTCTTTTGCATGCATCTTCTCTGTAAAATTGATGTACAAGTAGTAAAAAAAAATTGGTTTAAATATTAAATTTATAAAAAAAATATCAGTAAGTAATTAGAATGATAATTGATATCCTTAATATCTCTTTACATTGGTGGTGTGACTCTAGGTTAATAATTTTGATATCTCATTTAGTGTTCATTACTTTTTTTTTTTAATATGATTATTTTGAATTTACGCTAAAAAGTCTATTTTAAGGGGAAAATGATAACGATTTTGATTTCCAAGACACGAATACGAAACTTCTAATTAAGGACCGATTACAATTTTGAATTTCTGTCTAAGGGAGAGGTTGATGGCATTGGTTAGCTACTTCAACAACTAACTAATCTGTCCTTCAACAAATTAAATGATAGTATTAAAGATCTCATCCACATATTTCTCATCCACATATTAGAAATATTATTATAATTTTTTTAAACCTAGGTTGAACAGTTAATTGTTCACCTACCACATGTTGGATCACCACAAACTAGTTAATCTAATAAATCTCTAATTAATTAAAAGGTTGCTTAGTCTAATTAAAGTGAGATTATAAAATTAAGATAATACAACTACTCTACCATCCTTAAACCAATAATTTTCAGTCTCACATGGTTTTTATTTCCCTTGCCTATGTGTTATTATTTTAGAGAACAACTATTTTCCACAAAAAAAAAAAGAAGTATTTTGTATGATACATTTTCTAGTAAAACTTACTTTCTAAGTTTTGGGGTTCTTTGCTTGAAAGGTTCCAACAAATTATAAAGCTAATCTTTTTATAAGTATTTTAATGTAATCTATAAATACGAGGAAAATGACCTTTTTATTGAAATTAGGAAAAATAAATTGCACAAATATCATTTCAAATGCTTTTGATATCATATTTTCTACTCAATTATAAAAATAAAAAAAACTTCACATGAATTAATATTTTCCTTCCTACCAAAACACCCTAAATGCTAGATTGCTAGTTCCAACTAAACTATATTATTTGCCTCTATATCAATACTATATATTACCTTTGATGAAATTACAACAACAATATATTCAGTAAAATTTTATAAAGTAGAATCGGGGAAAGATAAAATATACGTAAACTTTATCTCTACCTCATAAAGATGGAGAGACTATTTTCGAAAGACCTTCGACTCAAATGAAACAAATTAAAATAGTAATAAAAAAGAGGAAAAATAGCAATGAAGAAAAATATGACAACTAATAGAAAATCAGTATGGAACAAATATGCATAGAACCATAACATAATTTTATTTTATAGCAATAAATAACTTACATTGATCTTCTAGCCTCCATAATATCTGCCAAAACATATGAAGAAAATACACACACATTAATATCCAATAAGTTTCAACAAGAAATGCTACAAGGGAAAATAGTACCTATGTCCAATGCACCAATCATCATAATTGCCTATCAAAAAGACAAGTGAAAAAAGAAAAGAAAAAAAAAGGATAGATTTTCAAAGTACAAAAAACTAAAAGGAAACCATGATTACTTCACAAATAAATGCTCTCTTCGCGCCTATCCAATAGAAAAAATATATCAATCCTTATTCACTACTATATAGAAAAAACTTACCCGCACCGAGTATATACACCTAATACAATTTATCAATTTTATCCTTCATTATATTTTTAGCTCAAAAATATCCTCAACTAGTAAAATAACTTTAAAATACATTTTTACTTACGATTGCTTCAAAACAAGGAATTTTGAACAAATTTGCTCTTGAATTATTCAAAATAAGACAATTTTATACATATCTAACGTAATTCGAGCAGACAATAATTTGAGTTAGTTGAATTCACAGAACATGTCCTTAATCCGCCACCACTTAAGCATACTAAAACATTGAAATTACTCTCATATATGGTTTCAAAAGAAGATGAACAAGAATTATATGGCACAATAATTCAAACAAAACAACAAGAATTATATGGAACAATAATTCAAACAAAATAATAAAGAATTATATGGCACAATAATTCAAACTTACCTTTGCAAATACTTGGCAATGAGAATTACCACATTGAAAATAGATATTCTTGTTTTCTTCTTCTTTGTTCTTTTTTATCTTTGGTTAATTGAAGAAGGTGTTGATTGTATGAGAAGAGAGGAGGAAGAAAGAAAAAGGACACTCAATACAAGAAACAACACTGATTGAATAATTCTTCAAGTTTTTGTAAATATTTATATATATTTTTCTTGAAGCTACAATAAAATATATGCTATTTGAGATATGTCCAACTATTTTCTGGTGGCCATAACAAAAATATTAAAATAAACTTTAAAAAAATGTCGTGTCAAGTCAATTGCAAGAACAGGTTTTTTCACCAACTTCTTTGCTTTTGAATTGTCTCTTCTTACAAAGAAAAATAAGGAATACAAGAATTAACATATTTTTTAAATGCTTCCTTTTAGACTCTCTTAATTACAATATATAAGTCATTCTAGAAATTAGGAAATTATATTGTCTTGGAAATTTTTATTTAATCTTTTTTCTCCTCTTTGGACTCTTTTGCTTTCTTGGGATAAAGTGTTTGGTAGATAGGGAAATTATTTTTCCAAAAAATATTGTTTCCTAAAAGGGGATAAATGATCTTTTAATTGTACCTTCATTTGAAATAATAAGTTTTCAAGATAAAGTTTCTTTTGGAAATATTTTCGTATAAATCACACCTTTAATTCAAATACGATTATTACCGCGATTTTTTCAAATATTTTTGAATTGTTAAATATTGTGACTTAATAGTACTTGTTACGTAGTTTTGAAGTATGATATATTTAAAAAAAACATAAAGATTTATGTTCTAATTCACAGTTAAAATTAAAAAATCTGACTCTCGAAATTCAAACTGTACAACATAAATTGGGACAGAGAAAGTATATTCTAAATGCACCAAAATTAAACTATATTTTTAAATATATTTCTTAGATTTTCAATAAGATAATCTACTAATATGTTCACTAATCTAGAGAAGAAAATGAAATTAAAAAAATATCATGATCTCCTTCATAGAGAAATAGGAAGTGGTCAAATTTAAACCCAATAAAAAAATAAAAAAAGAAGGATTCTCTTATATAAAATTTTTAATTAAAAATATTAAGGTTGTCTATGTACACATGATGTAGAAGGTAGGATAAATATTTACTTAAAGAGAATAGTTCTAGTAGATGGATAATTAGGTCAATGAAAACAATTTGTTTAGTTTATGATGTGAAATTGGTGATTAGGAAGTTATATCTAATTAATTAATGACTTATACCAATAATTAATCATTTCAATTAGGTGAATTTTGGAATATATCACAATAATAACAGTCTGTAGAAGCTAGTAAGTTTAATGCCTTTTATAAAAATCTCAATTTGGTTTCTATTTAAATCCATAATTACAACTAGTAATTAATTTGATTAGTGTCTTAATGAAAGTTGGTTCTGCTTGTTTTTTTTTTTTTTTTTGAAACTGGTCCATTTTAATCATATAGTGAATCATTTTGTTGTAGTAATATCTACTCAATTTATTGGTCAAAAGGTGATGAATCTTTTTGTGACTTATTTTTTTTTTCTTACCTTTTTAGTGAAACATTATAAAGAAAATATTTTTCTTCCTTTTATTGCTTTTTACCATGAAAAAAAGGGTGAATGTATCTGCTTAAAGTTTTGACAAATTCGCTGATTAATTTCTAATGACAAAAAGAATAGTGATAGTAATTAATATTCTCCTTAATTATTTATTTCATTTCTTTTTTATTGCATAATGAAAAAAGCAAAAATTTCATCCCATAACTGGATGTCTGTTAAAATTTCCCAAAGTTGTTAAAATGGAGCTATCCTAATATGTTATACATCCTCAACAATTAATAATTTAATTAATACCTTAAGTTATATGTATTATGTATGTGATATTTGTTAGTATTCCTTTCTTTTAGACTTTGCACTGCGTTTCTTATTAATGACCATGTTTTCTTCTTTAATTTCTCTACTTGGGTTTGATACACTTGAGTTGAAAGTCTTTCGGAAACAACCTCTCTATCTACACGAGATAGTGATAACTGGTAAGGTCTGCGTACACTCTATCGATTTCCAGACCCCACTTAGTGAAATTTAATTCACTAGGTATTTTATTGTTATTGTATACATATATAGTTAAATGAATACAATTGAAATCATTTAATTATATTAATTGTGAATTAGTATCATGATAACCACAAAGATAAAAATATCTTTATTGATTTAGAAAGCTTGAAAGATGAGCAAAAAAATCAGATAGTGAAAATGAGGTATGTGCTAAAGTAAGGAGAAGAAGCAATCTACTTGGCACTTTGCCAATTACAAATGTCTTTGTTTCATACATACAAATAATATTTGGTGAGTGAAACCTTGCACCTATCGCTACGTATCACTTTGTTACACCCCCCCCCCCCCACCCCACTTTGTGTATTTATGTATGTATCTAACAAATATATATATATATATATATATATATATATATACATACTTTAACTAACTTTTATGAATAGTGACGTACCTAGTATTAAAGTGTGTAGTTTAGTCGTCAACGAAAAATCATGAGATCTTATTAACTTCTAGTTCAAGTAACAACCAAAATATACTAGGTGGTTTTTTTTCTTTTGTATTTACCCAAGTCTTGATAGAGAGAGAGTTACTCACCTACTTGGTATCTATATTGATGGGGGTAGTATTTTCACCATTAGACTTTAACAATATAAAAAGATAAACACACGAAAAGACTAGTAAATTAAATATATTTTATTTTGTATATACAATGTAATTTTTTGGCGAATTTTTTTTGGATAAACCACCTGCCTCAACTCCGCCTAATTAATTGATAACGTGATAAGACTTGCTATAACAAACTAAACCTTATTTGATAGCGTAAAAAATCTCCAATACAATCAAGGTACTTACGTATATGAATTAAATAATTAAAGATTTTTACCTTTTTGTTAGAAACAATATTTTTTGAAAATTTATAAACTTTGCCAAAATTACCACAATTACAAATTAAAATTGCAGAAATAATTGGCTTGAATTGAGAAACTTTAACCATTTGTACAAGTTGAGACCAACGGGAGTGTATGATATTTTTTAGAGTTAAAAAATTGACCATTTCTCATCTTATCACCTACTTTAATTATTATTGGGACAAGTAGATAAGTAGCTATTTGGGTGAAATAATTGACAATCGACTGGTTATAAAAAGTTAAAGGAAATTAAACACTATATAATTAGACATAATTCGCTATCATATATACAATTATTACTTGTATTTTAAAATATTACGTATCTTACCATTAATTAAGAGTTTTCTATCATATATTGAGAAAGATAACTTAGATGCTTGTATTTTTGCTACCATATATACTGAAATAGGGAGAGAAGCGAGTGAGATGGGGAGGGAGGCAAGAGAGATTTGTTATGTATCTCAGATACATGTGAATCACACTAGATACATACTAGATATATGCATTTATATGTATCTTGTGCGATTCACATGCATGTATCTAGGATCCCAGATACATAAGAGAGTGGCGAGCGAGATGGAGAGAGTCGAGCAAGTTTGTAATGTATCCTAAATATATGCGAATCCACTTGGATATAATGTATCTAGAACAAATCATACCTAATTTTGACCACATGTATCTGGACACACCAAAATATGGTAAGATACATAATATTACAAACTAGAGTGTATATAAGTAATTAGCTCCTAAACTAATGAAATTTATGTAAATTCTCCAAAAGTTATAACACACAATAGCAAAAAGCTAGTGAATTCGAGTTGTCATTGACTTCAACTTACACGAGATATCACAAAGTGGCTTGTCTTCTATCGAGCTCTCGGATCCGATCGAGCCTCTTTGATATTAGATCTTTGTCTCTTGTTTAACTCGAGTTGTCATGCTCTTTTGGTAGTTAATTAAAGTACCTTTATGAATAGAGGTGGATTAAGGATCGATGTCAACTCTATAATTTTAATTTGTAATTACCCATTATATTTTTATTAATATGCGTTCATATCTAGTATTTGTTACAATTTTGTTGAACTTTACAAATACATTTATACTTCGAGTAAAATATATTAAATTCAGATGAGTCTGAAAATACAAAGATGAATCCACCATTGTTTAAGAAGTATGATTATATCCTTTAGTACAAGACTTTAACGGATAAAATCGATGGACAATAATTCAAGTTATATATCTCGTTAGTATAAGAAATTTCTTACCCCATATCAAATTTCCAAAGATTAATATCTATGGCATATAGCGGTATAGGTAACTCTCCATAAACTCCTATAATTCTCAAAATAAGACGAGTTATTTGTCAATTGTCATAATAATAATTAAAAAAGTGATATTTCTCACGTTTATTATTATAGTTCATAAAACTTAAACTCAATCGAGAAAGCCATCATTAAATAAATGAATTTTACATGCAAAGAACGGTTCACTATTTCATAATTATAAGCGTAAATGATGCTTATAATCATCTCTAACATTGGAAAAGAAGGGCCAAGTTTTCCACCAGAGTCTCATTAACATATATACTTCGTGTTCAATCATAATATTATAGTATATCATCATGGTTCGGCCCTTTCTTAAATTTCGTACATATATAATGAAAGCTTAGGTTTTGTTTTTTTTAAAAAAAATAAATACATTGTCACCATATCATTTCCATAAGTGGCACTATTATTATATATTGATTATGTCTTTGTCACTCTCCAGTCTACCTCCTATAATATTTATTTAGATTTTATATATATATATATATATATATATCAATACTTTTAAAATAATATTTTCTTATCATATTTCATCGAATATAAGAAAATAAGTAAACCCTCACTTATTTTGCTACTTAAGACTACTAAGAGGTCAAAATTCTTTTTCTAAAATAACTCAATTATCATTTATTACAGGCAAAGTGTTCTGCTAAGCTCTAATACATGCAATATATGAGAAAAAGAAGGTTATACTCCATAGTTCTTCATATTTCATCATTACTGTGTTGGACCAATGACCTGTCATCATTCACTTGGCTTGTAAAATATATAGTTATATATATATATATATATATATATATATATATACACACACACACAATATCGATACATCACTTATATATACGATCATTTTAGCTAATTTTTTAGGAGAACTTATATAAATTTTACTAGTTGACTAGCTAATTACTTAAATACACTCTAATTTACATTGTTACGTATCTTATCAGATTTTGGTGCGTCCAGATACGTCTACATACGTCCACATGCATACATGTATCTCAGGATACATTGGGTCAAAAGTAGGTGCAATTTGTTCTAAACACATTGTATCCAAGTAGATTCACATGTATCTGGGATACATAACAAATCCGCTATCCTCTCTCCCATCTCGCTCGCCACTCTTCTATATATATGGTATCTTAGATACATGCGAATTACACCAGTTACATACTCATATATGTATCTAGTGTGATTTGCATGATCTGAGATATACAACGAATCTTGCTCACCTCCCTCCCCATCTTGCTTATCTCTCTCCCTATTTTGTGTATATGATAGCAAATATACATGTATCTAAGTGTATCTTTCTCAATATATGATAGAAAACTCTTAATTAGTGGTAAGATATATAATATTTTGAAAAGCATAGGTAATAATATTGTATATGGTAATGAAGTATGTTTAATTATATAGATTTTTTTAATCACCTATACAGTTACATAAGAAGCCCAAAATATTTTTCTTCTACCTAACACGCACTAGCTTGAAATCAATTTTCTTAGTATGGCATGTATATGTAACTATAAATGTATTCATAACTTAGTATTTTTTTTAAAAAATAAAAAATTCCTCACTAAAGTTTTTCTATGAGGATAAGATATTAAAATAAATAAATTGTAAAGATAAAGAAGTAATGTAATGTACTTTGTAGTAGAAGCAAAGCAAACTTTCTCAACGCATGCTATCTTATTTCATTTTTTTTCTTCTCTTGGCTTTGTCTTAACCAGATGATTCTTACAAGCCAAACTTAGCTCTCTTTTCTAAGTTTTACCATTTTTAGATAAATATTCATTGTCAAATTTCTTAAATTTTTTGTCATCACTTGTTTTGTTTTAATAAGAAGAATAGTTATATTAATAATAATAACCTTAATATTACAAAGTTTCATTGTCTTAGACATACAATATAAATCATATAATCAACAAAAGTAGAAATAGCAAAAGAAGGTGGTTAAGTATAAGTGGACGTTTGACTATGTTTCATTGTAAGATTTGAAGAAAAAAACAACTTTTGTTTTTAAAGTGAAAAATAATATTTGAAAATAGTTTCGGTGGATATATAATCCTTGTGCATTTTTTCAACAATGGCATTTGTCATTGACTTTCATAGATTGAAGTCCATTGGTGCTAATTTAGACTCCAAACTATGTGAAGGAACTTATATAAAGAGGGAAATATTGGTTTTTGTGCTTTCTATTTTTGGTTCTTTGTTGACATAGACTTGCATTGTATTAAATTCAATCTTATTTTTTTTACATTTTTTTTACATTTTCACTTTGTTTGTTACACATTTTGTTGATAAATGGGCCTTCATTTCAATATTCGAGTGAAAGATTGGAAGTTCTTTTCTTGGACCGGCCCAAACGAAGCCCAAAGGCCACTTTCTTTGAGGTCTGCATAATTACATGGAAAAACTATCTAAATATACAAATATTCCGATAACATTTGTGTAGGTAAAAAATATGAAATATTAATAAGCTTTTCCTTAATTTTTAATCATTCACGGAAAAGTAACATGCAAGAACATGTTAAATTATTAGGGGCTGCATTATCCCTGCAAGGAGGGATCATTTGCACTCTTGACCCTATTTTATGTTGATTTTTAATTAATCTTCCTTGTAACGAAATAATTTTCGTGAGATACAAGTTTATATTTTCACTATTTGAGAGGCAAAACGTCTACTAGTTTTATGGGAAATTCCAGTGTTCTGAATTTATTATAAGGCTCAATTAATTTAAATTCATATAAAAAAGTTCCACCTTAAAATAATAAAATACTTTCTATCAAAAACGGTTTCATTCTCAAAATTCAAATCGAGAATCTTTAATTAAAAAAAAATGGAGTCCTCCATTTTGCGTACACAATATTCCGTGACATAGAAAAGCATTAACGCAGAGGAAACAAAAAGAAGGCGTACACTCGTTCCCCTTTTAATTTGAATGATTACATACACTAAAAACCAAAGATCACTAAAAGAATAAAAAAATTAAAAAAATGAACGCACTAGTGAGTAATTGAAATTGAGAGTAAAAATATGTATCCTATAATTAAATTGCGATACCAAATGGACACCACTAATAGGTAACACTATTAAAGTGGACATGTATATATGTACTACTTCGGATATTTTATTAAAGTGAAATATATTTATTACGATGATACTTATTTTGAGATGGAGGAAGTACTATAACAACAATAACAAATTTAGTAGTATAACTTTACACAGTAAAGCCTGAAGAGGATTGAATGTATGCAGACTGTACTACTATCTTAGAGGTAGAGATGTGTTTCTGATAGACTCTCGACTCAGGAGGAAGTACTAATTATTTTCAATTTATTTCTTAATACAGTAACTGAAATTACTTATAATAATTAAGAGTGATATCGTAAATCAAATCTTAATATTATTGAGGAATAGTAAGATGGTTATGGGCTCTAGCTAGCTCATTATTGTCTTCACTAAACTTTCAACTCTTCAACAACTTAGAAAAAAATGCAACTCTTTATGTTATAAGTATGTCACATGTCTAGTATATAGTACAATAATTGAAAGACATAGACATATGGTAACAACTTATTCACCAATAACTCATGGTAGCTCATCAAACACAACTTCTAAGTATATATCATTGAAAAAATTGTATTAACAACCTAAGTCCCTTATGTCAATAACTACCCCCAAGAGTGACTTTTATACTTTTAGAGGTTATTTGGTACGAAAACAACTCATGCGGAAATTAATTATATTGAAATTAGTTATGCTGATTAGTTATAGAAAATTAATTTTTCATCATATGTTTGGTTGACTTTATTAAAAAGTAGATATTACTCTTATTTAGAAATGACAGTTAGAAGGACTGACACTGCATTAAATTAGTTGTACAACGTGCAAAGAATTTTGTACATTAACTTTTAACTTTATTAAATTAGTTGTACAGCGTGCAAAAAGAATTGTACATTAACTTTTTAGAAATGACAGTTGAAACTACCTACGTGTCTAATAGCCAATCAAATAAGCGCACAAAGCCCAAACTATTGGTGTTGACATAAAGTAATATAGATTAATAAGATAAAATTACGAAATTATCCTTATAAAAACTCCAAAAGAACTAACACAGCATGAAATAATTGTACTATAAGTTATGAAAATTGTACATTAACTTGGGCATATTTTCCTTTTTTGCGGTGCTTTACATAATTGGACTAAAAGCAATATAAGATGTACCTCAACATTGCCTCTTGAATAATGTACTGATACATACACATGTTCATTAGATGTAAATCCAGCTGTCCTATAAGCTAAATATATTATTAGTTCTTCCACATTGCTTTGGTTCTTCTTCTTTCTTCACTCCTCTTTCATATCTGATTGTTCTATGTTTAATTAAAAGGGAAAACTAATCAAAATGGCCATTCAGTGATAATTATAACTCAAAATAGTTTAATTATGGGATTTCTGTCATTACTATTCATCCGACACATAAATTTGTCATTATATATTGAAATAATATATTTATCTTTTCTTAATCATAATAAAATTATAATTTAAAATTTATTTTTCTGAAATGATAATTTTGTTTTAATTCCTAGAACATATTGTTTACTATATTGAATGTAATTATAATAAAACATATTGTATTTAGTATGACAAAAGAACTCAAAAATTTGAGAAATTAGATAAATAATCTTTGCTTCTAAGAAATGTCACATCATCATTTACATATCCAACTTTATATATATATATATATATATAAAAGAGTTAAAAAAGAAAAAATAAGTGATTTAAAAAAATTATATAAATAACATTAATAATGAGATGAAGATTAAGAAAAAATGTCAAATAAATTAGTAGTATTGATGATGATAAAAGTTAAATAAATCATTTTTTCTATTATTTAAATTTTTAACATAAATTTTCAGATCTTTTAAAATTAAAAATAAATGTTAAAAATAAAAATAAAAATCGAGGCAATAATTATTTTAAAGAAAAATATAACCAAAATTGTCAGAAAAAATTGATAAGAATAAATAAGTATCTATTACTAAGAATGGTGTCACTACATTTTCTATTTTAACTTTATTGTTACATATGGATAGAAACTTTTAGAAGAAAAAATGATCCAAAAATTTAAAAATAATGATTCCTTAAATGGTGATTCCTTTTCCATTTACAACTTTTCAATTAATTTTTAATGTATTAAATATGGTTATGGATATTGGAATAATATTTTTATCTTTCCTTAATCATAATAAATTATATTTTAACCTTTGTTTTTGTGAAATGGTAATTTTCTTTTCATTCGTACAACATATTGATTAATATATTGAATGTAATTATAATAAAACATGTTGTATTTAGTATGACAAAAGAATTCAAAAAATTTACAAATTAAATAAATAGTAATCCTAACTTCTAAGAAATGTCACAAATATATATATATATATATCTAAGAAAATGATATAAATTACATTAATGATGAAATGAATATTAAGGAAAGAAGTAAAAGAAATTAATAATAATATTGATGATGATAGGAATTAAATAAATCATTTTTTTATATTTTATAAAATTTTCAATCTTTTAAAAGTAGAAAATGCTAAAAAAAGAAAACTAAAACTAAAAATCGAGGCAACAATTATTTTAATTTAAAAATAACAAAAACTGTCAGAAACATTGATAAGAATAAATAAGTATCTATTGCTAAGAAGGTGTCACCCCACATTTTCTATTTTAGTTTTATTATTACATATAGATAGAAACTTTAAGCTGAAGAATGATCCAAAAATTTTAAAAATGACAAATCAATTATGTAAAAATACATGTGTAATTCTTATAAAGTTATAATAACTAATTTCTTCAAATAAATAATTAAAAGAAAGAAAAAAAAAGTAATTAAGAAAATAATATAAATAACACTAATTATGATATTAATAGCATTGATGAGGAAAGGAACTAAATATGATCATCTTTTTAAATTCTTTTTTAAGAATATATATATAAACTTTAATTAAAGATACAAAAAATCAAGACAAAATAAAAGAAGAAAGAAATTAGAAGATAATGAGGTTGAAAGAAATAATATCTAATTTTCTCTCTTTTCAAATCACAAAATAATTTTTTGCTTGTTCTCCTCCTAATTTGATACGAATTTCATAAATAGAATGATTTTTTCTCCAAATAATTTTTCTTATCCTTTGAAACACTAATCAATCTTCTTATAAATTTCTCAACCACAATGAATTTTCTCTCCTTGTAGGAGGAATAAATATTTTTTCAAAAAGTCTTTTATTTTGAAGAGAAACTTTTGTTACATGATCTCTTTCTTTACATCAATGTCTTCACAAGAATCATGAGATATTCTCTCTTTCTCTTTTGTTAAAAAAGTTACATGACCTAGAAATTTGATGGACATCTTAGCGACAGAAGTTGATACCAAATATTCATCATCATCGTCAGAAGAAGAAAAGCCAAAGTGAAGAAATTTGTTCTTATTTGTTACAAATGCTCAACTATTTTTTTTATTTTATAGGCTAAATAATTATAAACATTTATGAAAAATGAATAGTTTTTATCTTTTCATCTTCCATTTCCATTTACTTAAATCTATATTAGTGTAATGGATGTTATAAAGGGCATAATTAATTGGGTATGACATAAATACTTTTTTTTTAAAAAATACAAATAAAAAATACAAAACAAAGATAAAATGTCAAAAAAAGGAGAAAAAAGATGAATAGAAATACTGGCCATAGAGAGATGCCACATCAGATTGTCTATATTCAGTTTTATATATATAAGTTCATGCCCTTAGATGTTATTTTATTACTTTAGCTGGCATCGACATTTTTGTAAATCTGATATCTACTTTGGAACATTTTATAATGTGGCATAGGGTGACAATTGAGATCATAAATTTAAAAATAATAAAATATAATTTATTATAATACTAATAACAATATCATAAATATATATATATATATATATAAATAAATTGTAATAATATATAAAAAGTATTATGAATGGTAATAATTAACTGCTTTATTTTTTAAAAATCATATAACTAATTTGATTTACACTCCAAAATGCGTAGGTGTCACATAATTTAGACATTAATTCTTTATTACTTAATATATGTAATTATATCAATGACACATAAATTGAAATAAAAAAATTACATATTTTATTTGAAAATCACGTAATAGTACTATAAGGTATAATAATTAACAACTTAACATATTTTAAAATTTTTGTTGACTCTCCAAATTCCATATGTGTCATGTAATTGAGACAGAGAGAAACATATATTGGTTTAAAATAAATAAAAATATTATAAATTATAATAATTAACAACTTAAAATTTATAAAAAAAATCCTTTAAAAAAATTTAGTTGGCTCTCCAAATTTAATCGGTATTACAATAATTAAAACATAGAAATTAACATAGATTGGACTCGTGCTGACATTTATGTTTCCTTTTTTAAATTTTTTTCTTTTATACTTTATATAAATAAATTTTTTATGTAAAAAGTATTATAAATCATAATAATTAATAGCTTAAAATATTTGAAAACATATAAAAAGTTTTTGGTAACTTTCAAAATTTCATCTATACCACATAAATTGGGAGAAATATAGATATATAGATATTTTAAGTTGCTAATTATTGTGAGTTATAGTACGTTTTATGTAATTTTCATATATATTACTCGCTTTGTCCTGATTTATGTGATACAAATGAAATTTCAAAAGTCAATGAATTTTTTATAAGTTTTTTATTATATTAACTTGTTAATTATTGTGATTTATAATATATTTACATAAAAATACTCTAAATAAAAATAATTAGCAACTTAAAATATATAAAAGCATACTAAAAAATTGATCAACTTCAAATTTCATATGTACCACATAAATTAAAACAGAAACAGTAACATATATTCGGCCCCGTGCTGGCACGGGTCCCATATCTAGTACAATATATATAGTACTTAAATTCGTGTTTGGTTTAAACCTATATTAAAAAGTGATTTACAATTCTACCCTTCAACTTTTGTAGGCTTTTTCTATTTCATTGAAGATCAAAGTTGCAGGCCTTTTATCTTTTTATCATGTTCATTTGTTTAATATTAAAAATAAAAAAATAAAAAAACTTTTTAGCTTTGGAATGTCCCAATTTAAAAAGCTACTTATTCTGTTTTCAAGACCATCACTTGTAATTAAATAAAGGAAAAAGAGCTTGTTAATTGTTATGCCTCTCAATATTGCGATTTAGAGCTGATGTATCCTCGTTAAAAAAATATCTCACATATACACCCATTGTCTAACAAATGACACATATTTTCCTTTTTCGTTAGTAGGTCATCTTTTACTAAATTGAAGAAAAAAATCATTTTTCTTAATTTTTAATCGAGAACTTGCCACTTGACTTTAAATATAATTTCACCCATTATTTTTTATCCCTATATAGAAGAAGCCAGTAACCATATGTCAAGAAACATGAGATACGCATCTGAATTAATATGAAACTTTTAGCAATATATATCTCACATTACAAGAAGTTCCAAAGGTTTTCCAACAATTTTATATATTGAGTTTTTTAATAAAAAAATCAGGGTGGGTATAGGGGAGGGGATTACATTACAACATAGAGAATCGAACCCTCACCAACAAAATGAGAGTTCAGATAACCAACCAACTGAGCTACTATGATTCCCCGATTATATATTGAGCTTCACTTACTAGATGTACATTAAACATTACTATAAGTTAATCAAGAGGAAGTCGAAATCCACTGGTCTCCTTGAATAAAATTTTGTATAGAGTATGAGTTAACATGTTCAGCTGGGATTTGGCTACTCCACGACACTCGTCCTGCTGTATTAGCTCCGGCACCAGTATTTCTATATTCTCCGTAGTATAGAGTCTTCAACGCGAAATCACCACTCCAGGGCAACCATCCGTTAGCGGAAATAAGAGCCTCTAAAGTACAATCTAGAAAGACAGTCCGAGAATACTCCTTCCATGGCCTTCCCAGAAAATTTTTGTGGACTTTGGGGTTGCTGTAGTACAAGGACATGTATTTGTCAGTTCCATTGATCAAACAATTTTGGAAGACGAAACCAGTTGATTGTGCAGGGTCTATCCTGCCATGAGCAGTCACAGCATTCGTCTCTCCCTTTTCAGGACGGAGTTGTCGAGGTGCTATTAGGATGTCACAATCTTGGAAGAAAGAAGCTGAGTTTCCGAAAATGAAGTCTACATTGCCTTGGATACGGCAGGACTTGTAGTATTGGCGCAAAGCGTGGGCGTATAGGGTGTCTTGATTGCCAATGAATTCACAGTTCTCTACAACTGAAAGATCACTGTCGGATCGGAATGCTACGGCTTGGTGAGCATCCGGACCGGCTGTGTTTTGAAAGGTGATACCACTAGCCATGAATCCATCACCAACAACTCCTGTTTTAGAAATACTAAACATTAGAACAACTCGAAACTACGAAAGTTCATCAATTAAGTATGTCTTCAACAACAAATAGCAAATGCAGATTTTATCATCACTTGAACCTAATGCAAAGGTTTATGACAAATGCAAACATTTTGCACTTCTTGCATACCCCTATGATCCTGAGATGGATCAAAACGAGCTCACTAGGCTCGACTGAAACCATTGCTTTCGGCTCCATCCATAAATACACATACCACAAAGTTAATGCTCATATGTATACATGTGTATACATTAGACTCATTCCAAATCCACCGACAATAAATTCTAACTTAGCGTTTGCTATGGAGCAAGGACTATATCTTCCCTTTTTCATACTAACCACATAAAGTAAATGCAAATAGAAAAAATAACGCAAAAAACCAATCCCACAGTTTGACTAGTATTTCATAAATCCATTTCAAAACAGGTGAGCTTTGAATGCAAACACAACAACACAACAACAAGGGGCAGACAAATTAGGTTCTTAGAATCGACAACTTTAATACAATTTAAAGTTGCTAAAGCGATAGAGTCCCACTATTTCTAACTATTAGGTTTGATTTTAAACCGAAAAAACACAGGTGAACAAAATTGATCATCCTTAAACAACAACAACAAAAAACCGAGTGACCGGTGTAATTCCACAAGTCAAGTCTAGGGAGGATGATGTGTACGTTACCCCTACCTTGTGAAGGTAGAAATTGTTTCCTCAAGACCCTCGACTCAGGTAAAACATAGGTAAATGATAACGAATAAGATAGTGGGGCGGTAATAAACATTTTATAATCAAATAACATAAGTATTAAAATTCGAATTCAATTAGATTGACTTACCAACTGTTGCAGTCTCATAAGTAGTAACACCAACAAGACCAACACTCAACGAACCCGTAATGACGGTTTTACCCATTCCATCACCCAAAAATACCACATTCATCTTCTCCAACCCGACCCGAACTTTCTCCTCATACAACCCGGTTTTGATCCATATCACAAACTTCCGGGTTTGCTCGTTTACCGGTGCAGCATTCACCGCCTCCTGCACCGTCTTATAGTCACATCCTCCTTCTTTACACACCGTTACATCCGGTTTCAACCCGGTAGGCACTCCACCCTTCACCTGACCCGATCCGCCCGAACCCGAACCTTCCCAGAACCCGTCTCGTTCTGTTTTGGGTACGGTCCATGACCCGGTGTCGGCGCCGTAAAGGTCGAAATTCACCATCATCCCCAATGCGTTGCTGCTGTACCCGATCAAGGAATTGATAAACGACATCGTTTTGGATACCTGTGAGGTGCCATTAACGTACTTCAAAGCGGACCAGCAGTCGTATTGGTACACCATGACGGAGCTCATCCATGCACGAGCGCTCTTGTACCCGCCTTTCATCACTGCTTGACCCGTTAACCCGACCCGATATTCCGCATACCCGAGCACCTCCATACACACCTTCCCGGCGTCCGTACGGTTCTGATTATTCCCAGTCGACGCATCTATAATTGCCTGCACCATCTCTTTCGCCTTATCGTTGTTCTTCGACGATACTTTAACAGCCGATTGGATGATCAACGACGTCGTCAGGTCAGACGGTAAGTTACCGGAATCCGTCAGTACAGATTCACATGTTGGTGGGTCCCGTGAAGCTTTACAAGCACCTCGGATCTGAAGTGAAATTGAAGGGGATGTGGAGGAATTGGGGGAATGGTGGCGAGCGGCGGAGGAAATTGAGAAGAAGAGGATTAGGGAGAAGATAGTGAGTGTGAAAAAGGAAGCCATTGAAATGAAAAGAAGTTTGAATTTTCGGAATAGTGTGGGTTTTGCAGGTTTTCTTGTGTGCATGGTGGGTACCCTTTTATACAAATTTGTGGACTGTAAATGTCAAAAAACTGTACAATTTGAACAAGATAATTGAATTACAGTGTGAAAAAAAGAATGGGGTTTGGTGAATTTGGAGGAAAGTGGAAGTTCACGGGAGTGGATAGTGACTAGTGATAGCAATGAGGAAGAAGAAGAAAAAAACACAGTGGAAAAAAGCACTTTGATTTGATAGTGATGGTGTCAGTTATTTAAATTAGGGATCTACCAAAATGTGCTGTTCCTTTTTTAAGCACACTCGACATTTAAATTTGTATAAAATTAATATATGCATGCATAATATTACTGCCACGTAGAATATTGTATAGGATATGAATTGTTATGTAGGACGTTAAGTAAAACACGTGTGTTTGTTTGTTTAACTGAATACAAGTTGCGGACATAAATATCATATAAGTCAAATTAAATGACATATTTATATGTATTTCCTTTTTGTTAATCAACTTTAATTATTTTTTTGTGTTAATTAGAGATGAGAGCTTTTGGTTTGCTCTTAATTTAGGGAGCTAAGCTAGTGGTTAATAAAATAAGTGAAAATGACATGAGATCAGAACTCAAATTTGTGTGAGGACAAGAAAATAAGGTGTTTGGTTTGTATCATCATGCATATAATTCATTTTGATAATGTATAACCCGTTCACGTGATTACTTCTATACTATTTGGTGTATGTATTTGTCTCAATCCACACTAAAGTTTAAGTTTTTGAAATTTGACGTTACGTTTAAATACATATTTATTTGAAATATTTACGAAATTGTGATTAAAAGTTCTACAGATATAGAAATTGGTTTAACTTGAAAATATTCAAAATTTTAACTAAATATAATGATCAAAAGATATTTAAAGATAAATTTTCAAAATTTGATTTAAAATTTATGATCAAACAGCTCGTAAGAGGGCAGATAATGACTATTTATACTAGAACAAATGGTTATCTTGATTCATTAGAAGCTGGATAATTAAAAAAAAAAATCTTGTTGAACTACGTGCTTACTTAAAAGCTAGTTCTAATTAAATCATATCTTCTATCAAGACATTTAGCGAGGAAGTAGAAGCCTTTTTTGAAGGAAGCTATTCAAGAACAAATGAACCGTTTTATACTTCATTAATAAGCATTAAGAAATATTAACTTAATTTTTCATGAAAATTTCGGTAGACTTTAAAAGATTGAATAATGATTATCTTGATGTTTAGAAGATTGGATAATCTTGATGGGATTTGGGCAAAATTCAGAGAAGGTGAATTAATTTGACTTGTAGATTTTGAACATGTTTAGATTCGTAGAAGGTGAAGGTAGAGCAAGGTAGCAAGAAAGTAGTTGACTTACTTTGGTTTAAGTAAATTATTAATGATGATTCATTTTATATTTATCTCGTATAATTATTATTTATATTTTAAAATGTACTTTTTTGGACTCGTTTCAAGGTTAAATACTTGACAAACTCTTCGAGGTGCATCTCGGGACTCTTATTTAGCTAGGATATATATGTTCTGTGAGTTGCCTCAAGTATGTCAACAATCAAATTTCTAATTGATTTGGACATATAAAATATTCTCGACGTCAAGCTAGAGAGATTTGAGATTTCGTAATTAATTTAGTGAGTACTTTTTAAGTAGAGCCTGGTAGAAGAAAATGAAATAGGAACAATCATGTTAGTCGTAATAGAACGACTTTTATGCTAATTCTTGCTTTAGTATGAAAAGTTTCATTTTAGAAAGGACAACATATTACACTACTGAAAGATATTTACGTGATGAGTTTAAGTTTTGTGCACCGTCGGTGTATGAAATTTCTACACCATCAGGTACTTTTAATGAAATTTAACCATAGTAATTTATTAAATAAAATAACAATAATTATAAAAAGGAAAAAAAAAAGAATATCAACAGTTGAGTCCTACTTGGATTCTAATCATATTTATTTCTATAACTAAATTATTTTCTTTCCATACTTAAATACAATATTGAGTTTTACCGTATGTTTTCCCAGAATCATGCTTATGTAGTTCTTCAAAGCTTCAAAACTTGTGAATTTGCTAAGTAATAATTTTTAAAGGCATCAGGCGATTTTGAAACTTGACAAGCTTCTTCTACCTAGTGGTATGTCGCTATACAATTAGAACAAATTTCACATTTTAAAGTATATAGTGGTATCTTGGATCTTCCATTAAATAATGTCATTCTGCTAGTTTTTTCAAAACTTGTGCACACCAATTTGGCAACCTATCTAGTGCTTCCGTGCTAGCCTCATAAGAGATGCTTGCTTTTGAACTTCTTCAGTTATATTCAACGAACTACTTTTGTCTTGTCCATAAAACTGGATACTAGTAGTACTAATAATGTTCTGTTCCACAGTCAATCGGAGCTCTCTTGAACCATACTCATCAGCCAAACGAGCTAGGTCATCAATGTTGTTTGCTTGGACACGACCCATTGGAATGTGAAGGACGATAAAGTTGTAGCCATCTTGTTTCTCTGGAAAAAATTTCTAGACTACCTTATGATTTATGTCATATTTCTATCTTCACAATAGTCAACAACAATGCATATAAAGCTCCTCTTATCCATTCAAACAACATGTATATTACATGGTGTAAAAGAAATGGAAGATGATTTGAAGAGCAAAAAAGAGACGTTTTATGATTTCAAATATAAATGTATTCAGAATTTGTACAATTGTATGAAATGAAATGAAATTTTATACAAAATATGAAAGACTGAAATTAAAATTTATGTAATGTATTACGTCCAGATCTTTGTACTTGTTCTGGTGCCATTTTGGAAATGAAGAGAAAATTCATAGACTGATGATACTATTAGCAGCTGGTGAGAGAGGAGGAAGAGAGAAAAAGCTCAACAACATCTGGTGTATCACAGGGGCCTGCACACCGAAGTAGTATCATTTTCTTGCGAGTATCCTACATTAACTATCATGTGTTTCCTAACTATTTATCAAAACACGCCTCGAAATTAATGAGTCTTATTTTAAGCAGCAAAAAATCTTCATATACCTCCCAAATACAAGTCTATCAATCTCTAAAGGGTAAAATGAACAGGAAAGCAAAAAATAAATTCAACTACTCTATTTTTTTATAAGAAAATCCAAGCAACTACAAGTCAGCAGCAATTAGAATTCAGTATGTACTTAATCTTCTTATTAGGCCTCAACTGGTTGTTGTGTCCACACTTCTTCTTGCGGCAGTTGATAGCACGAGGATGCAACCGAGCATAGCACTTGCGGCATATCAGTACCAGATGTAATCAGAAACCTAAAGTATGTAGTAAAAATATTTTTTGTTTGATGAGGATCAACCACACAGTAAAAATAAACAAAAGATAAGAGACGATCTCATATCCAAGAGAACCTGCTAGACAAGGAATCTATTTTGTCCAAACAAGAGATGATCCAGTAACTAGAAAAAAATCAACAATGTAATAAAATCATATACACTAGCAAACTCAGTTCATTGATCAACATGCTTACCTGTTGATTATGTCCAAATACTAATACTGTCTTTACACAATAAACACATCAAAATAAACTATGAAAGGACTATTTAGAATTAAAAAACAGAGAAAAACTAATAAATCTAAATCTAAAGAACTATTTCTTCCTCTTTCCTTCTTATTCTCAAAGCTCCAAATCTTCTATCTTTTTACTCACTAACTAGGACGATATTGTTGGAATGGAGTTGAAGCCGCTTTCATCAAATCCTGATAAGAGAATAATAATTCATCAACACGCATCTTATCATGTAAACAATATATACACGACATGATTAAAGAAAGAGCAATTCTTACTGTAAATGAGGTGGCATAAGCACAACCAGCGTTCTCAACATATTCTTGATGAAATTCTGAATAAGCATTAATGTTTGAACTACAAATGTAATTTTAGAAGTTATTACAAAAGTAATCCCAATAGAAATAATATGCATCATGCTAAGTGAAATTACCTTGTTTCCTTTCTCTTAAGTTTCACACTTTTCGTTTGCCTTTTTTGCTTTTGAGAAGATCTTCTTTTAATTTTTGGAGACGAAACTTTTTTGGTCTTCTGAGTAACTTCTAGAAAACCTCTCATCCTCAAAGATCTCGGGCGCCCTTTAGTTGTTGCTACCGGAGGGTCATGCAAAGTAACATCTTGACTTTGTTCACATGAGTTTATTTCCTGATCTTTCTCACTAACTTGACCACCTGATACACAATCTTCCTCAGATTCATAAGAAAGCTCATCAAGTTCTCCACACAATTGCAATAATCTTTGATGCGCAAATTGATAATGTTTTTCAGACTTTGTAGCTCGTTCAGATAACCCAATAGAATGCATCATAATGTTATTAAACCACAAAGTAGAAGGTTTCAAAGTTTGTGTTACGTTTGAGGGGTCATTAGCTTTTTCTTTGGTTGCGTTTCTTGTCCATCGATCTAATAAATAATACATTGGAAGTGAGTGAATCTGTTTTTTTATAAATACCATTAGTACATGTCTACATAGAATTCCCATGAACTCGAACTTGTGACATGAACAAACAGCTCTTTTCAATGCAAGATCTAGACTAACGATATATGCTGGCCTTTGTCTTTGAAGCTGATGTACTTTATAGATGTTTGCTCCATCCTTGACCTCAATCTTTTCGGCGATAAATTTTTGAGACTGAATTAGTTCTTCTTGAAAAATCTGAAACATTTTTCTTGTATATTCCTTCGCTGCTTCATCTTCCATAGGATACAAAGTTTTCAAGATAGGTCTTGAATGTTTTGTCTTGTAATCCTTCTCCCTTACTTTATCATATCTAGCGTCAATAGCCTTATCATATTGCACCACAAATACACTCATTGGAGTACTAGAATTCAAATAATCTTTAAAAAATTTGTTCATACTCTCACTTCTTTGACTTGTCGACATGCCTGCACAAAAAGTGCTACGCACATATGCCGGTATCCATTTTTCCATTTTGACCGCAAAAACTTTTGACTATTTGGAGATGCAAGTTCATGATTGTGCTCAGCAACAACCCTACAAACAACCCATTTATCTTCTCCTTTCTTCGACATATATAACAACGCTTTGCATCCTTCTCTAGTTTCATCTTGTGGTTTATTGCTTTCTAAATTTTTCTTTGAACGAAATCCTTGCTTCGAACAAACAAATTCTTGACCAATTATTGATTTATCTTTCCTTGATTTAGTCATACGACCACGGCGCACACTAAAACCATTACGATGAGCATAATCAAGATAAAACTTAAATGAATCATCAAGAGACTGAAACTCCTTACTAATGTAGGGAGCTTTTGAATTTTCCACACCTATATCGGAAGCAGTTTGTCCAGTTCCCTCCATGTCACTTTCTTCTAATAGAACTTCAACTCCTATATTTTGCACATCTACATTTGATTTTTCCATTAATCCTGCAAAATACAATTAAGAAAGTTAGATAGCTTACAATAATGAATCTGCTCATATATTTTTCAACACTTCAATTATAAAACATATTCAATATTAATGAAAGTTCAATCAATAAACTCCTTCCCAACATTCTAAAGAGCAGAGCAAACGTATTGGGGACAATATAAAAACACTTTAAGATACAATATTCACCTCTCATGAGACTATATTCACTTATTTTTAGTACATTGAAATTCTTTTGCTCATGAAGATATTGTTCAAAAGAGGCTTTTTTATGCTGGCAAACGAGAAAAAAAATGTGAAATTTGTTCATATTGTATAAGAACGAACCACTAAGTAGAAGAAGCTTGTCAAGTTTCAAAATCGCCTGATGCTCTAAAAATTATTTCTTAGCAAATTCACAAATTTTGATGCTTTGAAGAACTACATAAGCATGATCCTGGGAAAACCTACGGTAAAACTCAATATTGTATTTAAGTTTGGAAAGAAAATAATTTAGTTATGGAAATAAATATGATTAGAATCCAAGTAGGACTCAACTGTTGATATTCTATTTTTTTTCTTTTTTATAATTATTGTTATTTTATTAAAATAAGTTACTATGGTTAAATTTCATTAAAAGTACCTGATGGTGTAGAAATTTCATACACCGACGGTGCACAAAACTTAAACTCATCACGTAAATATCTTTCAGATTATTAACTTTCTCTCAATTTTTGTTTCTCTTGTTTTTGGATATTACCAAAAAAAAATTCCCACTGGATATTACCAATTCACTACTTTGTTTCTTGGATTATTACTAATTCACTACTTTGTTTTATTCTAGAAATTGAAGAAAGTAAAATTTTTACGAGGCACCTTATTTTATGATATTTTTGCCCTTAACCAGTATTCACTTTTTTTAAAAATAAAATCTAACTAATATCTTATATTAGATAGCTTCTGATAAATTATGTCCTTCTTCCTTCATCTTCTTCTATCAAATTGGTGATTGAATTTCTTCCTGCGAAAGGAAACTTATGTTTTAAATTTGAGCTTCTTTCAAATTAATTTAAGTGTAAAATTGTTGAAATTTAAAAAACACATCTTAAGTTGGAATGCATGTTATATAGCGTAAATTTGAGCATTGAATTGTGTTTTGGATTGTTGAATTCGAAGAACACGTTATTTTTTAGACAAGAAAAGTTCAACTACACTTCAAACACACATGACTGAAGTGTATGCAAGAATTTAGTAAATAAAAAGTTTGAAGTTAGCTTTGGTAGACCAGGTAAATCAATTTTTTTTGAGGTTTTGCAATGTCAAGTCTACAAATTTAGTAAAACAATCTAAAATTGGCTTTGGTCAGTCATATCAAACTTCAGGCAAATTTTTTTAATGTTTACCCTTCATAAGGCTATACTTTAGATAAAAATGTCTGAAGTTACACACAAATTTTAATTTTGACGATTAAAGTTATTTTTCAAAACATATAAATTTATATTTTTTTTAAAAATAAGCACAAGCTAAATGAGGACCCTAAAATAGCTATTTAAGACCTATCGAAAAGAAAAGGCCAAGCAATGTCCATCTAGAAAAGACCCAATTTCAGACCCATAGGCAAGTGAGAATATTATAGAACCAATAGATATACTCCCTCTGTCCCAATTTATATGACTTACTTTCCTTTTTAGTTAGTTCCAAAAAGAATGACACATTTCTATATAAAGTAACAATTTAATTATAAAATATCAATTTTACCCTTAATGAAATGATTTACAGCCACACAAATTTCTATCATTAATTTTAGACCACAAGTTTTAAAAGTCTTCATTTATTTATTAAACTTTGTGCCGAGTTAAAGTATCTCACATAAAATAGGACGGAGGGAGTAATTATTATGAACTTTCTCTTTCAAGTTCTAGAGATAAACTTGAGAATATTATTATAGAATTTCTTTGATAGAATTTAAAAGGGTAAATCACATAAATATGCTATATTAAAAAAATATTTACCATCTATAGCAATATAATTTTTCTAACTAAATATAATAATTTTTTGAAATTAAAAAATTGTACCGTCTATATTCGCTTTGCCTCTTTCTCTGCCTTTTTTTTTTCTCTTCCTCCTCTGCTTCTTTTTATTTTTTTTCTTCATCTCTTTTTGTGTCATTCTATATCTTCCTCCTCTTCTTCTTCTTTTTATTCTTCTTCTTCTTCTTTCAAATTTCCATCTAAAGAACTCCTCTAATCAGTTTTTACCCATAATTTGCAATTTTCACCCAAAAATACGATGATAAAAGGAACAGAAATACCAAAAATTTGTACAAAATTAAGTTTTCAAGCAGAAATTTCAAATATCTAAAATTAAAACAGCAAAAGTTCACCATTGATGGTTATTATAAAGCTTCAAATTTTGAATTCATTATTTGAATTTTATGAATTTGTGATTAGTTTCCATTCATATTTAATTCAACTTTAATATGTGTGTAATACTTTTTAATTCAAGTTTAATTCATTTGGCAGTTTATTATGTTTCTTCATTTCTTACGATTAAATTACTTGTCTAATTAATTATTGATACAAGTTTTATTTAGTCTACGAATCATTGACTGCTCTTTCGTTTGTATTAGATATATTTCATAATTGTATTAAAATTGTATTAAAATCATGAACAATACATTTAAAATACATATTGCGAATTTCACTCCCCTTTTAATGATATCAACTAAAATAATTTAGGTGACACACTTATAATACATTTATAATACATATTGCAAACATCACTCATGTTCTTAGTGATACAAACCAAAAATAATTTACAAGACACATAAAATACTTGTTTTATTCATGAATAATACAAGTTTAATTCAATCTGTAGATTATTGTCTTGTCTTTCATTACTTACACTTTTTATTCATTCTTAATTCTCTCTTCTAATTCAATTTTAATTTTGTATAATACATTTTTAAAGCAAATTTAATTTTGTATAATACTTTCATTAGTTACGTCTTTTTATTCATGCTTAATTCTCTCTTCTAATTCAACTTTAATATTTGTGTAATACACTTTTAATACATGTTTAATTCATTTTGCAGTTTATTGGTTTATTTGTTACGATTGGATTACTTGTTTAATTCATTATTGATACAAATTTTATTCAATTTACAGATAATAAAATGCTCTTTCGTTTGCTACATCAATGATCAGCCAAGGATTGGAGAGATAAAAAAAGAGCTCATAAAAAGTTTGTAGAGAGAAAGAAAGGAAGAAAGAGTGCGAGAGAGAGAAAAAAAAAGAGCGAGAGAAACACAATTTAATAAAATACATTGTATTGTTATATATTGTTATAAATGGTAATAATTAAAGAGTATATTTAAAATAAGTAATTATTTTTTAAAAGGGATCCACTCAAGTAATTAACCCAATTTAAAACTCCATAATATTTTTCAATTAAAGAGGAAAAAATGGCCCAATAAACTCTTTTTCTACGATGGCCCAACCCACTTCGTTCTCTTACTCAGCCCATTTTCTTTATGATAAAGCACTTTTATGGTCTGCAATTAACTTTAGGGAAAAGGATACTTATTAAGTTGTATCGAAAAAGGAAATTATTTACCAACGACTATCCTCTTACTTTTATATCTCCTGTTTTTAACTACTATTATGCGTTTACTGCTTGATATCATCAAAGTATATGTATAGTTTGATGGTATCAAAAAGGAAGAAACATTTTTTTAGTGAAAACACTACTCAATTACTCCTTGATGCCATTAGGATATATATATAATCTGACGACAACACGAAGGAACATGCAGAGTTTCGGTGAAAAGACTGTTCAATTACTGTTTGATACAATTAGAGCATATAGATACTATCACATTATATACATACTCCGATGATATCAAGGGTGAAGAAGCAATGGTTTAGTAAATAGAACAAGGGATAGTCGGGTAAATAGGTTGGGTGTCCAATCAGGATAAATATACTATATTGAGTCCAATTTAAATAAATACTTTACCTACTAGGTTCAATTTATGTAGTTTTCCTCAACTTTACCAAGAAAAAGAATTGGGTAAAAGAACCAACAAACACATCGTATTGGATTTTTTTTCTTGATCATTCAAGTAAATTCACTAGGCTTAATTAATTGAGATTCCCATTGAATAGATTCATGACTTGTACTCAAAATTCTAATTAAGAGTGAAGAAATTTTAATCATATCTGCGCTACACCCTTTAATAATAGTTGAGTTTGATTTCAAATGGAGGTCATTATATTCGACTATTTGTTTAATTTGCAGTGGAATTCTATAATTGACAACATTACCCCTATTAGTTTGCTTTCCTTTTGTGAGAGGGGTAGGGGCGGAGCTTTAGTATATGGATTCAATACAATTTAATAGTTTGATTCAAATTTTATATTATGTTATCTACGTTTAAATATGTAAAAAGATCCAATAAAATTTGGTTACTAGCATTTGAGATCACTATTCTGTAATTTAAAATTAATTTATAAAGTTTATTTTGAATCTATCTTTGAATCAAGAACTTTTAATCAAGTTTAAATAATGCATACTCTCTTCGTGTCATATAATTAGTTTTCATAGTTTGCTTTTTGAGAGTAAAAATATAAACTTTGACTAACGTTTTTAAATATATTTTTTCATCAAATGACATGAAAAAACTTGCGACTTGTATTACTTATCACATCATTTTTTATTATCTAGATTTTTAATACAAAATTTTGAGTTACTTTAATTCAATTTTTAGCTTAAATAATTAATCAAAATTGACTTTAAAAAAACACATTATGACAACAAATTTGAGACGTATGGAGGATTATTTTAAGTTTAAATTTGTAAGAATTGAGTTCTTATTATAACAAAATTATGCATTGCTCCATATGGCATAAGCATTATGTAGATAAAAAGTTATTTACACGAAGTGTTTACCCTTTATATCAAATCAATAAATTCATCTCATGGATATGAATCAGCAATAGCTTTACTTAACGAGAGTTAATTAATTTATATAATTACTCTGTTAAATTACATTAATTTAATATAAACACCCGATACGAATATGTATTCGCCATTTATGTATCACCACATTGAAAAAAAAAGGTCTAAAGTGAGGAGTGAGGACATGGTACCCTCATGTATAAACGTGTGCAAACATTTGTTTGTGTTATGACATTTACTACAAGATATTTCTCTTGCATTTATCAGCCATTTTGCTGAAGCTACTTTTCTATAAGATCATAGGCATATGGGCGTAGAGCCAATGACATATATTATTACTTCGATTCATATTATCTGTCTTTTAAAATTTTAATGTGAAAAAGCAGGAAAGTTCCATCTATATTTATTAAGCTTTTGACTTGAGTTGGAAGTTATGCAAAATTAGTAATGGCTTGTGACTTTGTGTTAAGTCCCACGTCAGTAGGATGAAAAAGTTATTGACTCTTTATATGGATTATGGACAATTTTCTTTGTACGAGTTAGGTTAAAGATTCATTTTTTAAATATGATATTAGATTTAGATCCATTCTAATTTATGATTTATCGATATTAGGTCCTCATATTAAATTATCCAGCATACACTAGATATGTTCAGTCCTATCGTGAGGGGGGGGGGGGTGTTAAATGTCAAGTCCCACATCGATGGGATGAGAAATTTATTGACTCCTTATATACACTTAAGAGCTAACTTTTGAGGTTGAGTTAGGTCTAAAATTCTTTTTTTTTTCTTTTACCATTTGAACTTGCACAACATGATTAAGATTATTTTTTTGGTTTCCAATCCGGTGTTCAGTACCCACATTGGAGTCCGACTAAATTTGGATTTGCGCCAAGAAGTCTTACATTGGGGGGTAAAATGCTACCTAACAAAGGCGACTCTATACCCAAGGGGTCTTGAACCGAGACCTCTTGATTAAGAATGAAGAAATATTTATCACTCCACCACAACTTTGGTAAGTACATGATTAAGATTTGATTAACCATAGTAGAAAACATTTATCAACATACATTGGGAATTAGTATGTCTTACTAGTATAACATGTTTCTAAGATTTACTACATGCTTCTTATAAAGAATTGGTTAATATGGGACATGTAACATGATGTGTCATCATGAAAATTGAACTGCTTTGTCGGACATGTAACATGTAAGATCTTGGAACTGTAGTACTTACAAGTTCCATGTAAGCATATATCAATCTTTAAATTTAATGTAAGCAACTTTATAATAAAGGCAAATTTTATAGGCCCTATAAAATTTCGATATGAAATTTGTCACTATTTATTTATACTAAGGTATTTTCTTCACCGCAAACATGTCATGGACTCACTCTTTTTTTTTTTAGATTTTCCACCCGATGTCTGATACTCAGGAGCCCGACTAAATTCGAATTCGCGCCGGAAAGTTCTAGAGGGTAAAGCGCTCCCTATAATATAATAGTATATTCATCTTCTTGAAATCTTGAATCTGCCCTGGTCTATAATGAGTAAAAAGTTTTTTGTTTCTTATTTATAAACATTTTTTGTACTTTTAACTAAATTAACACATACTTCTAAAACACAGTGCAATAGAGGCATGCATGCAAATAAACTTGTAAACACAATTGCATGCATTATAGGCATGTGGTACGTACAGCTCATTTACTCCAAGCATTAATTAAAAGGTTTTCTGTACTATTTAATTGATTGAATTTGCATATGATTAGTAGTTTGAATTTATTGAATTTGTACCTAAAATGCCATTATATATATATATACATACACACACTCCCTCCGTCTCAAATGATTTGATGTTTTTTTTCAAAAATAGTTATTTCGAATTATTTATCGTTTGACAATTTTACCTTTAGTATGGTTTTTATTGAATAGTATTACAAAGTCCTTGATTATAAGTGGACAGGGGTGGAGTAAGTGGAGGTTTGTAGATTCGGACGAACCCAATAATTTTTTTGTAGACCCTGTATTTGTATAGAAAAATAAATAAATATATATCTATATTAACTTGTGATCCCCTAACAAAACTGATTGATGGTGCAATGGCAAGGAAGGGGTCGTGGAAATGTTTTCCACGCTAGTTGTGTATTCGAATCAACAAAAAAATCTCTTTTTTAAAAAAGGATGCATGCTTTGCAAAAAAATTCTCGTCTTTCCTAAATTTAGAACCTCCAAACTCCTAATTCTTGCTCCGCCTCTTAAATAATATGGAGTGCTGTTAGTTATTACTTCTTGAACTTGTTAATTTAATTCATTTCTAGGTCTTTATTTAGATTTTCAACTCATTAATTTTGTTGATGGATGTTATGCTAGCAAGGTGTCTTTGACAGCATACTCATCAATGAAGATAATGACACATAAATTGAGTAATAATAGCTTAGATATAAATAAAGTTATATTGTTTAGTTTGATTTATTAGGTTATCTATAATATTTTGTCAACTTTCTTTCATTTTCATATTTCTTTTTCTATGTTGCTTTGGTTTGTATCTTTCTTGAGCTCAGGATCTATTGGAAACAACTTTTCTACCTTCAAAATATAGTGATAAGATATGCATATATTTTATCCTCTTCAGACTTCATTTTTGTGGAGTTACAATGAATATGTTGTTGTTATTGTTGTATATAAATGAAGTTAAAATAGTAAAAAAAACCTTTCTAATAATTAATATTTGTTAAGGGTGCCTAAAACATAAAAGAACGACATATAATTTGAGACGGAAGGAAGTATTAGTAGTAAATGTAAAGTGGCTGTCTTTGTGGATGCATCTTCCCAATGACATGAAAACTCTTTAATATTTTGGTTGCTTTTGCATGACCTAATGCTAGTGGAACCATTATCAAAATAACATTTCAAGACCCAACAAGTGGTATGCTCACTTTTCACCTTCTTTTCCTATAAATGGTAAGTTGAAAATTTTTCTTCAAAAACTAGTCATTGTTAGTGCAGACTCTGAGGAGCAATTGTATTGAATTTTAAGACCCCCCCCCCCCCCCATGTACCCCATGTACCCAAAAAGTTGATTAATTATAGTGCATTGGCATTTGCTAGAAAATTGACTAGCTAGGCAAATTGATTGAAAATACACACCCTTACACACATGTAACATGGTTCTAGAGATTATATGTTGATTGATTTTATTTTTCCTTTATTTAAGATTGAAGAGAGTCAGGGTCAGGGTCAAGGTCAAGGTCAAGGTCAACAACACGAAGAATGGATCTGGAGAGGAGATCGAGTAGGCTCAAGTAAATTAACTTATGGCTTGGTATGTTGAATTGAGAGAGGGAAGAAGCTCATCTAGTGGCTCCGGGAGCTAAGTTGAGAGAGAAGCTCAGAACGACTTAACATGACGATGAGAGGAAATAATTGTAATTGAGATCACCAGAGTTTGACTCTGATATTATGTAAAAGAATATGAACATGATAAAAAAAAAAAGTTGATATTAGTGATGTAAACAATTGATACGTTATCATGTCAGTATATATAAGTTAAATTAGAAAGAAAAAAAAATCCCTTCACAAGCAACTTTTAAAAGCCCTAGCTAACTTCTCTTTTGCATGGTTCAGATCCTACTAAATCCTTCTTGTTACATAGATTTCCCTTTTTGTCAACTTTGTGATAAAGCTGGTTTCTTATGATGAGGCCACAAGTATACCCTTTCTTTTGTAAATGTACGTGGACCAATTTTTTTTTTCTTCATATTTGTCTTGTTCTCACAATCTTAGACTATACTATAGTCTTTGAAGTTAATCCAGTCATATGTATTTTTTTTCAAAATACATTGATTGCCCTTTAAATTTACTAGTAAATTTCATGTTGACATTCAAATTGCGATGTATTCCAATTAGAGTACCTAAACATAGGAGTATATGCATGAATCGAGTTGATTCGAGTTTTTTAAATATCAAATTAAACCATTTGTATTGAATTTTTAATAAACTAAACACAAAAACCCAACAATATAGTCTTTGAAGCTAATCCAATCATATATATATTTATTTATTTTGGTAAAATACATTGATATCCTTTAAACTTATCAGTAAATTTCATGTTTGACATTCGAATTGTGATGTATTCCAATTGAATGCCTAAATATAGGAGTGTACATGGATCGAGTTATTTCAAAATTTTCGAATATCAAATTTTGTATTAATTTTTTAACTAAACATAGAAACCAATAATATTGTCTTGGTCTTCTTTTATTAGTTTAATTAAAATCATAAAATTTAAAAATCTTCTTTAATTTTTTAAACTAGTATACGTATCCGCGTGTCAGATCAAAATCAGATAAGTAAATTAAAAAAAGGAAGTAACAAAAATGAAAGCATTGAATGGTGTAAGTTAAAAATCAGACTTTTTTTTTTCCTTAAGAGAAGAAATATTAGCTAATTATTCTATTTCTTCATCTGACATGAATTAGCTAAATATAAAAATCACTAGTGGCTACTTCTACATATCTCGAATCTAACACTTTTTTTTGTACGAGACTAACACGTGAAATTTCGTTTTAATAATAAGTAATGTAAAACAATATTATGCTTAATTATGAAAGACTTTTGGCTAATTAGAAAATGAATTTACAAATATCAGAACTATATATATTTGCTTTGATTATCTTTCCTTCTTTTTTTTTTAGTTTTCCGTCCATTTTATTCAGTATTTGCTTTGAAGCATGTTATTTAAATTCACCTCGAAATTTTTTATATTAAGAATAAAATATTTCCTACTAAATGCGAGAAATTGAACACGAGACCTGTCAATAAAAAAAATATACTTATTACCTCACCACAATCTTTCAAACTAACAACTCAAACTTTGGATTCAAGAATTAGACTAAGGACAACATTTTGCCATTCCTTGGATGCATATTAATTATGGAAAGATATATCTTGTTATAGTTGGGAAGAGAATTTAAATTGCTAAAATGTGTGACAATTTTATCTAAAAATTTAAATTGTTAATTTTTACCAACAAAAAAATAATTAATTGATTATGTCTTCAATGCGCTCCTTAGATATGAGCCTGCGCCTTTTTTCATGGCCAAACAAGTGTAAATTATGCCCCTTTTTTTATGATAAATGTGATGAAACTCAAATTTAAAATCTTTTTCTGTCGCCATATCATGTTAAAATATGCGATCCTCTCCTATGAAGTAGTAGCTAATTATTATAAAATTGAATTATGAGGAACTAATTAATTTCTAGTTATATAATTGAATTATGAGGGATCATTCGTCAATGATGTTGATATCTCAAGGCATTCCAACTAGAATTATTAACTTATTCAATTCTTTGCATGAAAATATTCTTTCTTGATATGGGCACTTTCCAAACTCTATATATATTGCGTCATATTTTAATTTGCTTCCCCAATAGATTTTGATAAAATTATTACGATCTAATTCTTATGGAGAAAAAAATTTGGCTCATAACGCTCCTGCACATATACATTACAATAAAATAGGATTGCTGAGTATAAAAATTGTCATTTTTAGATATTACTCATACTTTAGTATTGAATCCTTTGTCCTGTCTAAATACAGAGTGAGAGCTTTGTTTATTGTTGGCTATTTAATCAATAGACTATCATCTAAAGCGTTAAATCTTGAGTCTCCATATTATCATTTTTTTATCACCAAAATTCAAGCTATCATATAAATTTCTTTATTTATTTTTTGCATCCGCCTCCTTCTCAACGCAATAGAATTTATATTCAATCTACTAAATGTGATTTTTTTTTTTGAGTTATAGTACTTTGCAGAAAAGTTTTATTTGCTAATAAAATTTATGTTCTAATAGTTTTTTGTATTTCTAGAAATGTTGTTTTCTTTTTAGAATCAATATTTATGTTCTACTTATGTTTAGTCATCCTTTGTGTCTCATTTTCTTTCTTCTAAACCCTGCATATCTATACATAGTTATGATTATTTTATACCATTTTACTGATTCGCAGAGTTGGTCATAAATTAACAGATCGTAAAATAATTATTTAAAAAAAAGAAAAAGATAGAAAATAGAAATAAGAACTCTATATTAGAATACAATGTTTATACTATGGCCATAATCCTAGAAAGAGGAATTTTAGCCACTCATGATTTGAATACAAAAGATATAATTCATGTATTTAACAAGAAATAAAGTTAACTGAAAAGATGAATAGTTTAACCTTAGGAGAGTTTATTTGCCTTCAGGTTGCCTTAAGTTGTAAAACATAGAAATGAGTAAAAGTAAAGAGTATTTAGCTTGATTATCTTTAAAACAAAATATTAACATGAAAGATATTTGACCAAAAAAATGTATAAAATAATAAATATGCCTAATATTACTAGCTCTGACGTTGTTTGGCTTTATGAAGTTGAGATTGAATTTTCTCAATCTAATCTTACTTTTCTCCAAGCTAACGATACAATTGTTATTCAGATCACTACTAATTCAATTTAGCATGAGAGAACAAAACATATTGAAGTAGACTGTCATTATATGAGAAAAACTATACATAAAATATTTATTAATACTCTTTAACATGTCTCCTGTGTTCTTCAAATAGTCTGTATTTATAAAATTCATGGGTCAACACGCGATCAATTTCTAGTAGGCAAATTAATGCTTCTTGATCCACCAACATCAGTTTGAGGGGGATGTTCGCATGATGAATGACTCGCATATCATGAATTAATAGAGAAAGATTGTATATATTTATGTAACTATATATATTGTATTGTATATAAGTTTGTAATTAAAGAGATTTGATGTAGTAACAAATTAGAATAAATATTATAGCATAACAATTAAGCATAACATATTTGGAGGGATAACATATATAACTGACGTTAAGGATAAAAATGATAGATCTTCATAGATGTAAATTCAAAAATAAAACGACTCTCAATTTGAGAAGTAAAAATAACAAAAATCTACATATATTCTATCCTCACGATTTCACCAATTCACAAATATCATGAACTAATAGAGAATAATTGTATATATTTATGTGACTATATAGTATTGCATATATATAAGTATAATTATAAAGATTTGATATAATAATCAAAGAGAATAAAATCATAATATAACAATTAGGAACAACAAATTTTGAGGGATAGAATTATAAGTTTTTAGAGATAAAAATGATAGATATTTAGAAATATAAATCTGCATACTTCCTATTTAATGACATGAGTCTCAATTTGATAGGTACACTATTAAAAAATTAATAAAAATTAGAATTATTTTCTAATATTTTCACGTGGCATTAACCTCTGGATCACACCCAAGTCAGCAAGAATTTATCAATTGATTTTGATGGCTAGCAAATTAAGCAAAGCAAATAGATAAATTCTAGGGATGAAGTAAAGGCAACAAGTCTCTACTAAATGCACTTGTATACCAATATAGTAAAAGTAGGACATTTATGGCCTTTGAAACACACTCCCCCCAAACCCACAATCCTCACAAAAATGGAATTTTTTTTTGCTTTTTCTAATTTATTTTGGAAATAACTTGATCTTGTGGTCCCCCTCCCACAATAATTATTTTAGTTCTTTTATTTAGGAACAGTGTTGGAGTATAATTTACGATACTTTGACTCAAATCATATATTTATCTTTATAAAGTTTACTAACTAGATTAACTTAAATGACTGAGTATGTTGTTGTTGCTGTTGTTTGACTAGTAACATAAAATGACTACAATCTCAACTTAACAAACTTTAAATATCGACTCCGCCTTTTGCTTTTATTAGAGGTTGAATAAAGTTTATAACACCCCCACCCCCTTCCCTTTGTCCCTCTATATCTTGATATATATACATGTAAATATATGTGTACGAATTGTGTATGTCATAATGTATATAACTTACGCCTTTTCACTACCCTACGAAGATGTACTATTTAGCCCTCTAAGGCATCACACAAAGTACATATTCAAGAGCTTTGATTCAACTTTGCAACAAGTCACCTCCCTTTTTGCACCCCTCTTTTCTTTTCTTTTTTACATTTTTTGCTTAAGGGGTTTCAATAAATATGAGAAAATATATTCATAATTACACAAGAAAAACACAATAGATATTCTTCTTCTTCTTCTCTTCTTTCTCCATATATTCACCATTTATATTCTTCTTACCATGGATATCAACCACATTAAACTCACTACCTCCACTTGGGAACCAACCATGTCCAATATGGACAACGAACATGTCTTCCGCGACCAACAACAACCATGCTTGTCCAGTATACCAAACGACCATGTCTACCACGACCATCATCAACAACAACAACAACAATTTCATTTCGAACATAACCCTATTTGGCCTAGTTTTCCTCTTCAAAACCCTCAACACCATCACCTCCCCTCTTCCTCAAGCCAACAACAACAACAACAACAAGTTGTTCCTTTTGATCATGTTTTAAACAACCATGTTCAAACACTAATAGAGGATCATAACGATCAAGAACACAATGATCAAGACGAAGATGAAGAAGAAGAAGAGGAGCTAGGAGCCATGAAAGAAATGATGTTCAAAATTGCATCTATGCAACCAGTAGATATTGATCCATCCACTATTCGAAAACCTAAAAGACGAAACGTACGTATTAGCAACGATCCACAAAGCGTAGCAGCCAGGCTTCGCCGCGAAAGAATAAGTGAAAAAATAAGGATCTTGCAAAGATTAGTCCCCGGTGGAACAAAAATGGACACTGCATCCATGTTAGATGAAGCAATTCGCTATGTTAAGTTCTTAAAAAGGCAAATTCGTAACTTACAATCATCAAATCATAACCTCCCACCAGCACAGATACCAGGACCGTCATGCCCTAATAATGAAAATTGGGCAAATATTGTCACACCAAGTACAAAAGGTCTAATTCTTGGCTCATCTAGTAATGTTACAACTTTTGTTGGTAACACTACATCGGATCCTACTTATGAGGTAATTGGTAATTGAAGTGTGATTAATATTATTATTATTGTGTACTAATTGGAATTTTTAAGAATAAAAAAATATTAGTAATATATAGAGGAATTAATTATTTGTGTATAGTGGATCATGTGAATTGTGAACTAAAAAAAATAGGTTTGTTAGGATTGTGTTGACTTAAAGGGCATGATAATCATCACAACGGTTAGACTTGAGTTACGTATGTTCTATATAGTATATTAATAATTATACAATAAGGTTTTTATCTATTTATTTTTTCTGATCATCAAAAAGTTCGTTTGGCTGAATTCTCTCCCGGGAATAAAACAGTGACGTGAGAAGCAATTGAATATGATTATACTCTTGGTCCCTCTCCCCCCCCTCCCCCCCCACCCCCAACCCCCACCTCACACACTTTTTTTTCTTCCGATTTCCCACCTGGTGTGTTCGGTACCCATATTGGAGCCTGATTAAATCTAGATTCACGTGGAAAAATTTCACATATTAGGGATAAAGTGCTCCCTAACAAAGGCGACTTTGTACTCATGAGACCGACTTGAACTCGAGACCTCTGGTTAAGGATGAAGGAGTACTTCCTACTCCACAACGACAACTCTTGTTGGTATCACACACACTTGTTTGTGCTCGTGTGTGCGCGTTTGTACAATCATGTAATGTATAGGTATATTGAGTTTTAACTTATATATATACATCGTAAAGAAATTATATGTTAGGAATATTCAAAATCTCATTTTGTATGGAAAATTTTATGTTCTTATTTTTTGAATGACTTAATAATGTAAATAAACGTTTTAGGTGGTCTTTTTTGCTCTCATTTGTTGATTTTTCAAAGATCTTTTCAGTTGAGTTTGTGACTAAATTTAGAGCATTTTGAAGTTTTATATGTATTTTCATATGATGAGAAGGGTGTAGTAAAAAAGAAATTAATAGGGATATATGTTAAACTAATTTGGATAAGGATTTTTTTTATATATTCAGGTGTTAGAAAATTAAAAAATTGGATTTTTAAAAAAAAACTACATATCCTGATGATAATTCAATTGAGTTGTTTTCTCTTTTTCCCTTAAAAATTAAAATTTGCTTTCTTTACTTTTTTGTCCTTTCAATACTTCAATGGCTTTTCACTTCAAAACCCTATATTTGCAATTCCACAAATCTCTCTTTCTCTCTCTCTTATTGAGTTTTTATTGTGTGTCTGGTATTTATATTAAAATTGATTAAATCTGAATTAATTTGTGCATTGCATGGTCCATTTCTGATTGCAGTACTCCCAATAGAATATTTTTATTTTCAGAATTCGAACCTAAAACCTCTAATTAAGGGTGAAGGGTTATCAATCATCCCATCACAACCTATATTGATCTCTCTCCGTGTGTATTATGAAGTAAAGATTAACTTTAAAACCCTAATTTCCAAACTAAAGGAATACAGTCAATATATTTCTATTTTTAGTTCCTAGCTAGCTAATTATCAAGTTCTAGCTAAATTTCATTAGTCATTATGTTTAATTTGAGAAGGCTTATTAATTAGTTGTATCACTAATTTATTAGTTTTTGCTTAAGTACTGTTTTACAACACTTAATTATTTGTTGGAAGACAGTCAAGGACATATTGAAGTTAATTTCTTTCAAAAAAAAAATTGCGTGTTAATTTCGTTAATTTGAGGAATAATTCTACTTTTTGATTTTATATACATGTACATTAGATATGATATTTAGTTATTAACTCAATCACTAAAGCGAGCTATATAATTGATGGCAAGCTTAGAATTCAATAATTTCGATTGAATAAATAGCTGACTTCACGTATGACATGTTATCTCAATTTTTATTGTTTTTTTATTAAATAAACGTTGACATTGTTTTGTTTTTTCGTTTTAAAATTTTAACGTCTTTTATCCATAATTTTTTTAGAAGAAACAATGTACTTATTATGGTGATTTGGCTTCTTGTGTTACTAAAACTATAGGTTGTATAAATCATTAAATCTTCATATTAATGATCGTTTCAATTTTTCTAGCATAAGTAATTCATGTATAATTTCATAACAACAACTTATTTAAAATGTCTATAGTTGAGTCATTTAGTTAGGTGAAAACGCATATTAATTTATTATGATTAATTATTGAAAATCTATGAGTAAATAGTTATCTAACATGTATTTATTGACTTTATATAAACATTAGATATCATTTTGAAAATGTTAGTTCAGATTAATCAATCACTCAAATAAAGTATTAACATACCAACATGGGTTGTGGTCAGAGGCGTATCTAGGGGGTCACCTGGTTCACGTGAACCCGTGATCCCCTCCCCAAATCATATATAGTAGTGTTATATTTTAAAAAATATATTGAAATATGAATGTGTGGACTGTGAACCCACACTCTTGAAGTATCACACAGTGCGATTATGAGTTGGTGCACCTCTCTTTATAAAAAATTAATCTTTTTCAGTAGTAAAAACCTAAATATCGAACCGATCAAATTTATATCATAGATCAACATTTTTATAACAGTGCACTCATCATCTCAAAATCTTAGATACGCCTCTGGTTGTGGTGCACTGGTGAGAGTGTTTCACCCTTAACCAGAGGTCTCGGGTTCGAGCTCTGGATATGGAGAAAATCCTGTTGGGAGCGCCACCCCGAATGGGCCCTGCAGAGCGTGATTCGAATTTAGTCGGAGCTCCAGTGTGGATTCCAAACATCGGATGGGAACCAAAAAAAAAAAAAAGTGTTAACATTGGATGAGTTTCAGTTGAAGAATACATATGATCATAAATTGAAAAAAAAAAAAAAAACATGTTGTGGATGGTTTGAAAATTCGATTTATATTAAGTCCATAGAAATTGCAGGTATATTAGTCAACCTGAAAGACATCATCGAAAATACATAATGTCTGAATCAGTTTGAAAAATCATTTGAGAATAATATCTTTCTCTCGATTTTTTTAATTGATAATATATATCGTGACCTTTAAGTCAATCTTTGAGAAATACTTTTTTTTTTATAATTAATCTTATCCATAATTATTGAAAGATATTTTTATAATTAATTAAGTGAACAGTGAACTCCTCCAAATCCCAAGAACATAGCACATGTGAACACAACTAGAGTGGTATGGAGACCTGTGACGGTTTCAACTATTGACTATTGAATTATAGATTAATACAGAATTATTGAAAACATCACTAAATTCGCATAAATTATTAGTTATATTTTTGAACTAATAACAGCTTTAAAAATCGCATAAATTATTAGTTATATTTTTGAACTAATAACAGCTTTAAAAAAATATTTTTATTTGATTAGGTGAACTTAAATATACTCCGATCTTGTAATATGCATTAAATGCATCTCTAAATTCTCGTCAAATTTAGAGATGTTTTCAACACTTCTCTCGATTTTTTATTAAGAGCATCATGCTCTTACAAGAATTCAAGATCACTTGCTATATCATGTGGCAGATCAAAGGTGTATCGAAAATATATCTAAATTTATATTACCAATACACCTTCGATCAAAATATTAAATTTATTATTATATTTAAAGATTAATATAATAGATTATGATTTTATAAAAATGGACAACGAGATTATACTTAAAAATCAATTATGATTCTTTAGCAATTCTTTAAGTAACAATAAAACAATTGATTTTGACAAAAAATTATTCTTTAAGCATCCCACAATTCAAAGGGAAAAAATTACACCAATTCTTGTTGGTATAAATTCAAATTAGTTGTTACATAAATGACCTGATATATTTGATTTTTAACATTTCTATAATGATAGAATTACATTAGAATCACGTTTTTCAATAAAAATATTATATCAACTCAAAATTAAATATAGACATCTTTCTGACCAAAAAAATAAATAAAATATAGACATCTTTCCTTTTAAAAAACTTTTTGAGACAAAGGATCTGAAAGAGATTTCCAATTTTGAATGGTGACAAAAAAACAAAACTTTGAACCATCTAGAAATAAAAAGAAAATCACCAACAAATATAACTACTTAATTTTTAATCAGAGATTTCGTATTTAAGCCATATTAAATATGAAAAAATAATTACTAGGGATCGTTTCCCTTCAAATGGAGCCCACGACAGCACTAATCCGATTTAGTTAAACTTTACGCAAATACTAAACACCGAATAAAAACTAGAAATAAACAAATAAAAAGGAATTTGGGGGGAAAATTGAAGAAAAAAAAGGGCACCCACTCTGTTCTGTTGGATAGTCTGCATCCCACGTACCAATTTTGCAACTAATCTCTCTTTCTTTAATCAGGTGCTTCTTTCCATAATCACAAAACATATTGCAATTTCGATCTAATACCAATATTCAAGATTTGCATAAAACCACTGTAAGTTGTCTAAATCATTCTCCAAATCTCCTCATTTGCCTACCTTTTTTCTTTGATTTGTTCAAGATTTTGAAAAGGGTGTGATTTTATTGTTGTTTGGAAAACAATAAATGGTTGTATTGTATATATCTCTTGTTGATAGCATGGTGGTGTTTGTTAAAGTTTAAGTTTTTATTGATTAAGTGAATCAAGATTCAAAAGGGGTTATACTAGATTTGGTTAAATGGTAATTGGGCTGGTGGTTTCTTGGATGTTTTTGTGGTAAAGTTTGAGTTTTTATTGATGAAGTGAATCAAGATTCAAAAGGGGTTCTAGTAGATTTGGTTAAATGATAGTTTGTGTTAAAGTTTGAGTTTTTATTGATGAAGTGAATCAATATTCAAAAGGGGTTCTACTGGATTTGGTAAAAGTTGGGCTGGTGGTTTCTTGGATTATTTTTGTGTTAAAGTTTGAGTTTTTATTGATTAAGTGAATCAAGATTGGAAAGGGGTTCTACTGGATTTGGTAATTGGTAGTTGGGCTAATGGTTTCTTGGAGATTTTGCTGATGGATTGTTTTGGTGTGTGAAGGATCGATAGTGCTGATTAGAATGTGTTTTGAAGGTTGTTGCATTAGTTATTGGAAGTGGTGGAACCAATAACTAGGACAAATGAGTACTTTCGGTAGAAGTCTCTCTCATAAACAGAGGGCATTGACAGTTAGCAGCCCTAGACTGTTTGATAAGTCGGTTAGCAGCCCTAGATTTAGTAGGAAAAGTGAGGTTTCAAGACTTTTTCGTGTACTTATAGCAATTGGATCTGTTGTTTCCTTTTTCTTGGCAATTGGAGGAGGGTATTTGTATGTCCTACCCAGTCTTACAAAATCATTTCATGAGGAGAATCTTATTAGTTTTAATGGTTCGGATAGTTTTTGTGACATATTTGATGGAAAATGGGTAGTTGATAACAACTACCCCTTGTACAATGCCTCAGAATGCCCCTTTGTGGAGAAAGGATTCAACTGTTTGGCTAATGGTAGAACCAATGGTGATTATCTTAAGTGGAGGTGGAAGCCAAGGAATTGTGAACTCCCCAGGTTTAATGTGCATCATATGTTGGAAATTCTCCGAAATAAAAGAATTGTTTTTGTTGGAGACTCAATGAGTAGGACTCAATGGGAGTCTTTGATATGCCTTCTAATGACAGGGGTGCAAGATAAGGGAAGTGTATATGAAGTAAATGGGAATAAGATCACAAAATTAATTCGCTTTCTGGGAGTGAGGTTTAGTTCCTTCAATTTCACCGTCGAATTTTATCGATCTGTATTCCTTGTCCAACATACTTGGTCTTCCAAATATGGAATAAAGAGAGTTAGATCAACCCTTACGTTGGACAAGCTTGATGATATCAGCGATGAGTGGATCAATGCAGACGTCCTCATATTCAATTCTGGACAGTGGTGGGTACCTGGGAAGCTTTTTGGAGTGTAAGTGCACTTTGTTCTTTTACTAATACAAGTTTTATTACTTTGCGAGTATATATACATGATTGCAAACTGTAGCTACCTTCATATACTGCAAAACTGTCATTGAGCAAAACGAACAATAACAACATGACAATTTTGCAGTATTTGAAGGGCCATCATGTATGGAATCCCCCTTTTAATCGTCATTCTCCTTTCCTCCTTTTTCACTTGTAGCCGCCCTTGTTTAGCATGTGCGAGTATCCCTGTGTGTTCCACAAGAATTTGGTTGAAGTCTCAATAGGACAGGTGTTAAAGCCACTTAAAATTGGAATTGCTTGTTCCATAGTGAGGACACATAATGCTGACCCCAACTAGCTTGGATTGAAGGGTAGTTAGTAGAAGCTTTTGTTCCCACAGTGAAAGAGTTCATTGTAGGAGGTCACTCGTGCATGAACGCATTACTTCTGTTTAGTTTCATTGGTTTCATTAAATCATTTGCTTAGGGCCTTCAAAGATTATTAGCCACTCACTATATGAATATGCACAAAACAGGAAGGTCTGAGGATTATGTTTGTAGCCCAAACATTTAAACTTTCCGGGAATCTTATGTTCATTTTTGTACATCTACTACATTTCGAATCAAAAGCTAGCTCACATATCAATCCCCTTAAGGTAGAAATGTCTCCGTATTTTTCATTTCTTTCCTGGATACATCTTGTGTGAATTTCAGCATTTCTGTCATTAGGTTTTAAAAACTCTTTAGTTTCTAAAAAGTAAACAAGATCAAGGAAACGTTTATGCGCTGGATAATGCACCTAGTGTTTCCTTCTTAGTTTTCATGCTGAAGCTGGTATTTTGTGTTTCAGTTGTTCTCATGATGCTTCTTAATCTTTCTTTGAATAGGGGGTGCTATTTCCAAGTAAATAGTACACTGAGGATTGGAATGTCAATTCAGATGGCATTCAGAACTGCCCTTGAGACTTGGTCATCCTGGATTGATACCAAAATTAACCCTAACAGGACGCGTGTTTTTTTCAGAACGTTTGAACCTTCTCATTGGAGGTACTTGTTGATAGCTATGCCTTCTATACAGATGAATGCTTTTGGATCTCTCAGTAGAAAGTTTCTACAAATTGGAGCTGGTAATAATTGGATGGACCTTTTGAACATTTCTTTTGATATTTCAAGATTCAAAGCAATTCTTTTAAAAAGCCAAAATTTTTGTTTGAGTGTCTCCAGCAAAAAGAAAGCTGCAAGAGAAATACATCCAGAATACAGTACACCATCTCAAAGTAACTAATGTCTTAGCACAATTTTGAAAAGATCATAACTAATCTCAAACAATGCTAAAGTTTTTTATTGAATCTTGTGAATTTTATTGATGTTCGAAAAGTTATAATGTTGATTTCTGCCAGTTCCAATTTTATGGAAAATATTCAATAGAACACAACATTTGGCCTCTCCGGTGTTAAATATAACACAAAATTTGACTCCACAAGATAAGGGTAAGATTTGCGTACATTCTACCCTCCCTAGACCACACTTGTGGGACTACACTAGGTATGTTGTTGCTGTTGTTGTTGATATAGTATGTTAGATATTGTATCAACAACAACAACAGACCTGGTGTAATTCCACTGTGGGGTTTGGGGAGGGTTGGATGTACGCAGACCTTACCCCTACCTTTGTGGGGTACAGAGGCTGTTTCCGATAGACCTAACATACTCTATCAGTGCAACTAATGAATACATATTGGTTTTCATCAGCAATTTAACTCAGCGGATGTGCAATGTGACAAATCAACCTCTTTCAGAGACTAATGGTCAGGAGAGTAGCTCATTTTCTGATGCTGTACTAGAGGTGGCACACAGCATGAAAGTTCCAGTTAATGTGCTACACATAACTCCCATGTCCGCGTACAGGAAAGATGCACATGTTGGTCTTTGGAGTGATAATCCATCTCTATCTGATTGCAGCCACTGGTGTCTACCTGGACTTCCTGATCTTTGGAATGAAATGATCTTTTCATACCTGCATGATAGCTATCAACATACGTCATTGTATCAACAAAGAGAGTAAGTTTTGATACTTGCATTTAAAAATGGTCAATTCAATAGTATTTCTTTTTTTTTCACTGTGTGATGTGTTATAGTTAATCCATATTCTAAGTGGACTCAAACAGCCAGTATGTACTCAGACATCAAGGCATCAAAGTTCAAAAATTAGGGTGTGGAATTGTATATCTTCTTTGATAGTCTCCTTCTAGGATATGTATTTTGTTGTACCTTTAGGAAATTAAGTTCTGAGCTATATACAATGTGACGAAAAAGGTGAGAGATTAGAAATTTGATCTGTTAGGAGTGACAAGTTGAGGGATCCTTGGAAGATTAACGAACAGCTTCCTATTCATGTCCGACATTCATAAACACATGTGAGAATTTGTGGAGGCATGTCTCCTTGTTGTGTCAAACTTGCGTCTTATCCAGTTAGTTGTAGCACCTGAATACTGCGAAACATTTGATATGCTTACTGCATGGTCCAAAAAATAGAGCCACACTTGCAATTTTTACATTAATAGCTAAATTCAAGAAATAGTGTGTTATGAGACCATAGCTGATAGAAAATTTTACGGGATGCTCGTGTGTGGCATCAGTTTTGCTCCAATATTTCCCATTCATCACCCAAACTTTGCATGAAAATTTTTCAACATAAAAGCTTGGACTCCATCTTTCTTGACTCCTTGCTTATATTTGTACAACTACACCTTTCTATAAGTTTGCTCATAAGTTGGTCTACTCGTTTCGTTAGCGAAATCAAGAGTTGCCATCTTGAAGCGAGTATTTGGTGACATCATTGGTTCAACTAGTCAACCTGTGCCTATTAAAGCTAATATTTTTTTCTATTCATGGCGAGGTTTTTTTTTTACGTGCTAAATCTGTTGTACGCCATTGTAGCAGTAAGAACTCGTTCTCTTTATCTTTGTTTTACTGGTAAGGTATCAAGGAGTGGTGGAATCAGATATCACCCTCTTCGCCTCTAGTTAAGCACGAAGGAAATGTTGCATAACCTCGTAGAAATTTGCTTCACTTAGATTCCAAGATCTAAATTATAAATATTATGATACATAATGCTTTATATATCCAGATTTTCTAGTTAGTGAGGTAATTTGTTTGTTGCAGACTTAATAGCTTGGACTGATGATGTATCATAAGAAGGAACTCTACCAGCTTATGTTTTTCTATGGAGGTCTATCAATTTTGCAAAGCAATTTTGAACAAAAATGTATAGTTACAGTGAGTTCTGTACCGCGAAATTGTTCCTCTTTTTTTTTCTTTTTTTTTTTTGGTTCACTAAATTTGTTGTAAGAGGGAAGGAGAAAAATGTATATCATTCCCAGAATGTTTGTCTTGTTTAGTGTAATATTTGGAAATAATATGTAATGTAGTTTTAAAAAAATTATACTCTAATGAGAAGTGTTACTGAGCTTTCTTATGTTGTTAACTCATGAAATAACCAAACCTTTTTCGGACGTGGCCAAAATATATGAAAATTGATTCATTATTTTCAGCAACTAAAATACATATTTAAGTTGAGGCAGCAAAAATGGCTTATGTAAATGATAAAGATCTCTTGTAAAGAAGACAAACTAAAAATAATTTATCAAAGGTCACAAAATCAATTAAATTGACCAAATGTTTGTCTGATTTAGTGTTACATTAGGTTAAAAATCACTCTAGATATATATAACAGGGAAAATATTCAGCAAATGACTTGGCTTACAATATTACTGGTATACATATGTACATGAAAAATTGTCCAAATTTTCCTCAAACACTTTCTGAGCCTCATATCCCCTTATAAAAGGAAATAGAACAAAAAAATAAACACTGGAATTTCAGAGAACTACCAAAAATTAATCAATGGCCATTGGTGTAATCCTCTTTCTCGCAGCCTTTTTAGGAATTTGAGGGGTTGATATTGTTGATTCTTGTTTCACTTCTGTTTTCTCTTCTGTTTTTGCACTATCTATATCCATGCATTTATCACTACCAATAATTTCTGGAACAGTTTCTTCCTGTTTCAGCACACTATTTTTATCATCTCCAGCTGCTTCTTTTTTTGCAAAAATTTCCAAATAGAAACATATTCAGTCAGCTATGAGGAAGAACACATGGACAAAACAATAGAAATTAGTTGAGGAACACAGCAAACCTGGCCTACAGAAAGTGGAACCTAGTTCCTCATTATCAAATTCTAGCAGAGTGCAGTAACCATCTTGGGAGGATAATGCCAGATATTTCCCGGTAGCGGACCTTCATCAAAAGAAAAGGAATTAAGTAGATTTATAGAATGCTTCACGGAAGAGAACGGAAGTACTGACAGGATTTGAAAAAAGAATAGGGAAGCCAGGAATACCATGCTATGTCTGTTATAGCAGCATAATGAAGACCAGCTACAATAGCTATTGGTTGAACACTTTCTGTGTCATAGATGTACAAGGAATTCAACGTAGCCACAGCAAAAATAAGACGATAAGGAAGCTTGAAGAATGATGCTGCAATCATTAAAAAGGATTGGGTATCAGAGCATAACATAGAGCAATCAGCTCAAAAAGGAATGCAGAAGGAGAACATACAATTGTTTGATCCTCTCAAGCTAAATGTCATGGGGCAGAAGCGTACAGCAATGACAGGTTTGCTGGCACCTGGGAGCATTAAAGCTGGCCTGTCAAAATCCAACAAAGTTGATGCGCAAGTATCAGATTGTTGTGAGCTAGAGGGAATATAATGGATTCGCTCTAATAAAAATACAATAGTACCAAAAAGACACAAGACACAAGATTCTTGCCTTGTGAGATCTTTCCTAGAAAACACATAAGCAGTGTTCGCTGGTTCTGAAGCAGGTGTAAACTTGTAAGAACCTGAAATAGCAAAACACGTCTATATTCTCAAACCTTCTACCTTTATTTCGCCAGTTCCCTTTTTCCCCATTCACCTCAAAAATGATAATAAACAAAAAAAAAAAAAAGGAATACAGGTCAGATGCCTATAATCTATCGCATTAGCACCATCACATGAAGAATATGAAGAAGTTCAAGTTTCTCTCTTGAAGTTCTATCTCAAGTACATTTCTACATTTCAAAAACAGTAAATTGCAAAAAAAGCAAATGAAGAGTCCAAAGATAAAGCTTAAATGAGAACTATAAAACAGATGTCATGTGAAAATTAACCTGACACTGCAAAATGTCAAGACATAGTTCACAAAGAGGGCTATGGTATGATTTTAATCTGAAAATTTCGGTGCGATACTTTTATATTTGGACTGCAAAAGAAGGTCTTGATGCTTCATTATTGGCTTATTCTGAAAGTAGAGAAATATCATAGAACTCCTTCAGTGAAAAATAAAACTGTTTGAAAACAGAAAATGATATTTCACAGGGTGACTGAACTGACACCAATGTCATGTCACTGCAAGAACAAAGAAGTATGTTTTAAGGCAAAGAACACATGAAGTCTTGATAGAGCTTTCCTTTTCTTTTTGTCTTTGAGGATGGTTTTCTTCGTCTTTTTCTTTTGGAGGGGTGGGGGGGGGGGGGTGCAGGAGGGAGCAGGAGAACATTCGGACACGGGTAGAAAGAATGATCAAAATGCAGAGACTCATAATTAGGACTTTTAGTTTTAAGGTTGTACCTGCAGGCACAAGCAGAAAGGAACCATCAGGAGACCAAGATAGCCTTCGGAAGAAAGATGGCAGTGTCTCATCAAGAAAGAGATGATTTTTAATAGACTGCATGAATTTGGAAGCGCCAAAGTTATTATGCATTTAACATTCACTTATAAATAGAAGACATTGAGAAACTGATATGATATTTGACCTTGGACTCATCCGGCAGTTGTGGTTCAACCTTCATAATGACATGTTGACACACAAAATTCAACTTCTCAACTCCTTTTGTTTTAGATGGTCTATTGCTGTAAATCCGGCAAGATCTATCTGAACTGAGTGAGGCAGTATACTTGGACAATGGATCCCATGCCACACCTTGCACATAGTGCAAATGAGCATCCAAAATCTGATGAACAGAACCTGATGAAGGAACTTGCCAACTGTCAGTATAAATTTTATTTATCTTGACAAAAACTCTTTAAGTTAGATCCTCTTTTATTTTACCTTTGTTGACATCCCATATGATGCACGAATTATCAACAGAACCAGAAATCAAAAAAGAACCATCAGCAGACCACTGCAAGTCCAATACATCCTTCCGGTGAAATCTGAGAAAAGTGAACTCATGAGTACTAGTATCAAATTAGAAATAATTCCATGACAACAATGATTATGCTCCTTTTGTGACTTAAATACAAAGTTATAGATCAACATTTGAAAAGTCTTGTTTAATATGGTTATTAAAATATTATGGATTATTTATATTGTGTTTATTTATTATTTGAAGTAGAGGTTAACAAAAGTTAACTATATATACAATAACATTCTTGCTAAATGTTATTAACACAAAACTGTTTTTCTCTGCAAAACTAGGGATAATTATACATATGCTGGTTTATTGCAACATTCTGCTTAAACCAAAATACAATCCAAACAAACAGACACTTAGAATATAATCTACGTTAATTTACTTTATTTTATTAAAAGATGAAAGAATATAATCAACATGACATGCTTTTTTTATAATCAACGCTACGTGTTATCACACACTTCAACTGTTTCATTTGGTTAGAATATCCTATAATCCCGAAAGCAAAACCCTCTTCCACCAACTGCATCCACTAAATTAAGGCTGCTACTGAAATACCAAGTATAACTATTTCTTTCTTCCAACATCAGATTTAAAAATTTATTTAACAAGCAAAAAAGGATAAAGATCACAATCAGAAATGCAGGACAAGAACCAAACAGTGTGTTCTAATAATTCTCTGGCTTTCCATAAGAATAAAACCAGAAAAACAGTAGCTAATGTTCCATAGAGCGACTCTGTAGCTATTTTATGAGTGCTTAGTAATTCATAAAGGCAATAGGAGCAAATGAAAGGCTTACGATAACGTCTTTAGGACTTTCCATGTTTTGCTGTCATCTGAAGAATGTAGCTTCCAAATGATGAGCTCGCCCCCTACATCAGGAGCAGTTGTAGAAATTGTTAAATTATTTGATCCAGACTAAATTAAGAGATTTATAGGAACAAGTCTATACCATCTGCACCAGAGGCTAAATGCTCTCCTGCATATTACAAAAAAAAATGATAATTCAGTTTGCTGGCTGACTAGATAGGTACAAGTATATTATCAAACAGTTTAAGAAATCAGATGGAGGCATACACTGGAAGTTCAGTTATAATAAAAGTTTTGATATATGAAAAGGTAGCTAAAAATGAAGTAACCACAGTTAGTTACATATTAACATTTCCAATGTATTGATCAACCCAGAGAAGTGAGGCTTGTAAGATGACATAGACCTAGAAGCAAGTTAAAACCCCAAAAGACTATCACCGTGACTCTCCATCAAGTTGTGCTTCAGACATGTTGAATCAAATGCTACAGACACTGAGAGAAACATTGTTATCTGTTATTTCATTTATAGTAAGACTGTAAGAGCAACCTTCTCTGCTTAGTCAAAGGTAATGATGATTTCGTGAATGTCATTGCAACTCAGTATCTAACAAATCTGACTACGAAAGAGGTTCCCACTCCACTCTGTATCTCTAGTTCTCAGATTAACAAGTGCTCAAAACTACAGATCCAGCAAAAAGATTCAAACTGCAGGAATTTCATAACCTATAGCAATCCCAGAGAATCACTCAAGCTAATAGAATATCTACAACTGACATTCCAACTTTCCAATATTAATCTTCAAAGCAATACATAGTCCACCAGGATAAACAATTCTTCTCACAGCAATTATTATTTCAAGAAATTGGCTAACAGGCCATCAGCTCTCTGAAAGACTGAAACTAAAGGACATGAAAGCCTACAAGTCTATTTCAAACAAGGTAATTATTGAAAGAAAAAAAGGAATTTTTTAACCAAGTTCACAGCTAATTGCAAGTTTGCAACTTAGTAAAGTCAGCAATAACATTACCAATGCTGACCCCTCTCTAAAACGAATATTACATTTTTCTTCAGGGAGGTATACAGAAACAGAGAGAAGAAAGCCAAGTCAGTCAAACAACTTTACTCATAAATTGCACAAAACAACCTGCAGCTTCAGATGAAACTTCAACACTCGATAGGATATAAGAATGTACCAATTCTTGCCTTGTAAAATTAATGCTTTCAGTGTGAAATAGCTACCAGAATTTTTTAACAAAGCAAGATGAACAACTTCACCTGAAGGGGAGAACCGAAGAGCATTCACAGCACCACCATGGTAAGAAAGGCTAGCCTGGTATGTAACTGAAGGCGCTTTCTTTTCATTTTCTTCAGAATTAATCACCCACATCTGTTGAATTTATTTTGAACCCGATGTTATCATATTTCATCTCAAGCATAAAATAGTAATATGAAAGTCCTTCAAAAATATCAGCGAACTTTGAGACTAGTGGTTAATATGTCAACATGCAAGTGTCCAATTTAAAATTTCATCATACACATGACTTTGCAATCTGAAGCAAAAGAATTCACACTCGTCAAGCAAGAGTCACTTCAGGTTGAAGTTGAAGTAGATGGTAACATTTCAGACACTAACAAAAATCTATATTAGATGTGATTTATTCTGTTGAGTTAGAAGAACCAGATTGGTTTTAAGAGTTTGCATTAGCTATTAGGCAACCATCACTAAAGGATACCCGGCTTATAGTTCAAGGTTGCAGAGAAATAAATCACAAGCATAAACATCCTCCTACTCAGCCATTATGGATTAATTCAACAAAGTTGAGATTTTTGGGTCAGTGGTAAGGGGATCATGAAACTCCTGAGTAGTTGCTTGGTTAACTGGATGGTAAATCTGGTCCATTAAAGAATACACTAAAATTCATACCAAGTTCTGTAATTCTACTAATGTGGGCACCCATCGAAATGACAAATCCTCAATTGATAAGAATATCACATGTTGAGAATATGGAATCAAATGCATATACCCAACGTTTATATTGTCCTGCAAGGAAGATGATTATAAACCTGTGTCTGAAGTGTCAACCCTTGGTTATCTTTTTGGGCCAATTGAGACCATACTAAGAAAGTGAATGAGAATTTACTTGTCTCTTTCCTTTTCTATGTCTTTTACTATCCAATTGGAATGTGAACCCCTGTTTTAAATAATTCAAACGTACTGCCACATTGTTGCTATCTATGCAATCATGGTATACACATTTCCTCCCACTCACTCAAAGAAAACGAGGACATCATGGAGAAAAATTCCTCTTTTCCGCTTCTAGAATTTTTGTTATTTCTTCACATTCTTTCATCTGTCTGATTCCCTCTTTCCTCCTTTCTTCTTCATTTCCCCCTTTACTGTGTTGTCATTTCCTTTGAACTTCAAAGATTCTTACACTATCTTAGAATCGCATTACCGAATTAACAAAAACAAAATTCCAACTATTAATTAACGAATAAAAATACAGACTTCCTCTCTTTTCCTCTTAATTTCCCTCTACTGTGTTTTCATTTCCTTTGAATTTGAAACTTTCTTACACCAACTTAAAATCGCAATACCCAATTGACAAAATCCAAATTCAAACTATTAATTAATCAATTAATAAAGTGTGATATTATCCGAGTAACAAACTAAAATAATTAAAACCAAAATTCAGCACTAGCATAATCGAAGCATGTAAGACAAACCAACTTCAGAAACACAAGGCTTAAAAGGGTAAAATAGTAATTTTAACCTTGATGTCATAGTCGGCGCCACCAGTAGCAATAACGCCGGTGAGGTGGTGAAAATCAAGGCACAAAACAGGCTTGCTGTCGTGCCAATTGATCTGAACCGTACCACCCTTCATTCTTCTTGTTGCTTCCTGATCTCTCTCCTTACTGATTTTTAATTTTGGAAGATGCAAGAGAAGAAGAAGAAGAAAGTAGGGTTTAGAGAAATGGTGATTTTGTTGGGAAAATTGGGGAACTTTAGATTTGGCGGGAAATCGACTGTGATGGGCGCCATATTTATTCGTACCTTTTGGATTGTGCCGAAATGACACAACTTGAATTGCGTCTCTTCGTCTTACTTTTTAAAATTTAAAATCCGAATTCATACTAGAAAGTTCTATATTGGGGTAAAACACTTTCTAATAAATACGACTCCATATCGGAGACTTTTAAACTCGAGTTAAGAATGAATGAGTACTTATTAGCGGTGTTCATCTTCCTCCTTGATCAGACCCTTATCTATAGAGAATAATCTTCGTTCACACAAAGGTGTGGCTTGGCCGTTAATCAAGGGCATAAAAAATCATAAAAAAGAAAAATGAGACCCGTATTTCAACACAGACTAGTTTCTTCTCATTTGCTCTAAGCCTTAGTGAGCAAGAAATAATCAAGGTGTACGCAAATTGCTCCGTTATTTAAACAAGTCTTGCTCAGGGACAATTAAGAGCCAGATCACGTTTGTTTTGGAGATGACAAAGTCAGATATCATCAAACTGCTAAGCAAAAGTTATAGATGAAAATTTTCATGATGAACCATTTTTACATGTTCAGCAACACAGGAGGCAATCTTCAAACTCAATCTACTAACACTACGCAGGTATATCGGAAATTGGTTCGTCGACATGATGAACACAAAACATGAAAGGTGGAGGTAGGGATAAAACTGAGAAAATAGCAATTCCCATATCATGAAACTTAAAATCAATCAAGGGAATGGGAAGCAAACAAAAAGAATACACAACTCTAACGCACGCCTACAAAATGTTTGGGAGCTGAGCATCCAATCTCTGTTGCAGTTCCTTGACCTTGATTGAAAGCTCGGTGGTTTGCTCCTTGTAGCTCTTGATCAGATAATCCTTCCCATCAATCACTTCTTTCAACTCATCTTTTTCGCGCTTCAGCATTTCAAACCTTTCTCCATCTCCTCTTCCCTTCTCTGAAGTATCTGAGTTTCTGTCAACATCCAGGTGACCGTTAGTATGACCATACCGGACTTCAGCTGGCCATACAGGTACTGTTGGAGGCTTATCGCAAGTACCCACTTGTCCAACGCAATGGTCTGCAATTGCCTTCCTCAGCCTCTGTATCTCTCTCTCTGAATCAAACAGATCCCTGTTTGCAGCATCCAGCACTGACTGCTGATGGGCGGAATGCGACATCTGAGAATTGAGAGAAGCTTGCAACTCTACAATCTGTTCTTGCATCTCTAATATTGTTTCGTCCCTTCTCTTTATCTGTAGCCTCAGCTTTTGTATCACTTCTCGCTTGCTGTATATGTCGGAACCGGATTCAGAGACACATGGCGACTCAGAGCTGTTAGAGCGATGAAATGGTTTCTGTGGCAGTTCAAGACGGTCAGGAGAGGTTGACCAAATCCCACCATTCTCTTTATTGAATCCAATGGCAGGAACTGCCACGAGAGGGAGCACCATTTCAGGCTCAGACCCATTATACTGCTGCTTTGTAATTCCCAATCCTCCAGCTTCTGTCGTATAAAAATAGCAAATGTTCACTAAAAATAGCTAACACTAGTTAACAGACTATTGTAAGATGTACAAGAGATGGAAGTACATTTAATCACACCATTTCAAGCACACTAATCTTGAGAAAAATAATTAGATGAAAACAAAACTCAAAAAACACAAGAAATACTGAATTGTCAAAAATAGCAATCATAATAATACTAATCCAACAAATGATACCTACAAAAATTAGAGGACCTATTCACACAGCTTGTGTTGCGTCCACTAGACTGAAGCCCTGAGGGCTCTTTAAGAGTTCTAATGGGAGAAAAAAGAAATCCTAGAAGTTCCTAGAAAATTGTACGTTCAACTAGGCTAGACGTAAGTTGCATGAGCCACTAGAGATACCCCAAATCATGCCCCATAATATGGCAGGAAACAGTGACACCCCATAAGATGTTGTAGTATACATTTCAGCAAACAAACTGGACCATAAGATCAAATAATAAGCATGTGCATTATGGGAACACAAAGGTTAGACATAAATGGAACTCAACTTTTCCCATGACTCTTTATTTCCTTAAGGTTAGCTGTTGGACTTAACTGCAGTGGTAATTTATTAACCTTCTGTTTTTGAAGAAAAATCAGCATAGTGTATACCAAGAAAATCATCATATTGATCACATAAGCTCAGTTTCAATCTTTCACTTGACATTACCATAAACTTCTTAAAGCGAGTAAGATAACTGTAAATAGGTCTAAATTGTGAAGAGTGCCGTGTTTAATTTTCATGTTAGAAAGCAACCAAATAATCAACACTAACATGTAAACATTGTTGATGCATGCCTCTGTGATTAACTTTACTAGTTCAAATCATCCTCTCGCAAATTTGGGAGTTAGACAACTGACAGGAGTACAGGAAGAAGATGATGCCAACATCAAATCACTAGCCACGTTCTTTACACCAAAAAGAACAACCTAAATTCTAAGATACAACACCAAAGGGATGGCAAGAATTTGCATACCCGTGTTGCAATTGTAGCAGCCATCATCATCTTGGGAAAAATAGTAAGTGCTTGACTGCATATAACCATTCCCTAACTTACTTCCATCAGAAGACTTTTCATTTCCTGCAATTAAGTCATTTCTCATATCTAAGAGGGCAAAATAATTTTACAAGACAAACCAAATTGCTTTAAACAATGTAGGACCTTTCAAACTGCTGGTCGTCTTGTTCGGCCGTCTTGAATCAAGCACCTGCTTCAGCTTGTAGCCTAAGCGTACAGATAATGTACTTAATAACGCACTACCTGCAATTATGACCCAGTTAGGACCCTCACTCTGAACACCATTGGACTTCTGGGACCTTGACCCCCGTTGGTTCTTGGCTTCATTTCTATAGTCACTGAAGTAGTAGATGGAGAGGCTGCAGATCATGAAAGTAATCCTATATAGGAAATGTGGAATAACGTCAATATATGCCAGGAGAAGCACAAATACCTGAGCACTCAAATCAGCATGCTTATAGGCTATTGAAAAATATAACATTATAACTACAAGAAACTTTGCAGCCAAACAAGGCCATAACAGATATTTGATAGGGAAAAAGATTCAGAAAATGCAAGGTTAAGCTGTCCAGATATAGTATGGTATCTGTTTAACTCCACGTGAGTAGATTTTCTGAGTCATTTTATTTATAATATTGCCAATACTTTATTTATGAAGAGTGAGATATATAATGGCAAAAATATTTGGAGCTTTTGACTGAAGGGAAGAATGAGGTTTTTTTTTCCTGGAATAAAGAGTAAGCTATTCAAGTTCTCAAAATTAAAGTAAGTTATTTGAAGGAGGATTCTCTATAATACCTATAGGTGGACATGTATAATTAATTTGTTCCCATATCCTTGATAGTGTGTTTCACATCTGTACTTTATTTCCCTTTTTTCATAAAAGATACCAGAAGAATAAGTACCAGAGTGTAGCACAAGCAACAAAATTCCCATAAGAATAAGTACCAGAGTGTAGAACAAGCAACACATTCCTAGTTCACAGAAGGAAAACTAACTGCAATCATACAATTCTGATAGCATAGATACCTTCACGTCAAGTGCTGATGCCACACCTTCATGAGTCTGATTACAGTAACGGTACAATGACAGCAAGATCACACAGGAAATAATGTATTCTGAAATAAAAAGCAATGGAAGTACAGCACCGATTACCCATAAGGACAGTATAATAAGGGAAGAAATAATTAATTAAAGTACAAATAGAAAAAAATCATGTAGACAGATCTGCTGACATTGCATTTACAGCAACCTATTGCATGCTTGCTCATTTAAATAAGCTGTATGGTTGGAATACACTGCTCATTCAGGATATTAGTTACATTCACTTGGATCATTGATATTAGTTTACAGCATCACTCAATAGTTCACATTTCACAAGATCACTCAAACAAATGGTGACAACTTAAAACCAGTAACTGCATCTGCTACTCTCTGTCGAGGCCTTACAAGTTTCCTTTTTCCTCTCTATAAACTATGCAGTTGCGAAGACCTTTATAAGGGTAAAGCAAAGAATCCAAAAAATAACAGCTACGGAGAAGGCCGATGTGTTGCAGAAGAGTAAAACTGTAAGGTCATTTCCAACCTCTTCGCAGTGGATTGAGATATCCATTGCTAATTGAACATTTTGAAGGAAGAAGTAACACGGGGAAGGAATCTCAGTTCATGACGATAATTCTCTAAGGCGGGATAGTCAGCTAATTAACGATAAAGTTGCTTGAGAAAAAAAGGGAAATTATTCATCCGAGGAAAATCTGAAGGAAAGAGAAAAAAATTGGTTTTGAACGAGCAGAGAAGGCCAAAAATTCCATGGTATATTCCTTCCCCCTGAACCACAAAACAGAACAGTCCTAGTTTCAATGACAACATTGCACCTAATAAAGCATAATCAATAGTGTCAGACTTGGATCCTCTCACTTAAAATAGCTAATTCAGATTACGATAATCAAAACAGCGCCCAGAACTAAATATATTATTCTTTAAGGCGGAGTAAAACTCGAACCTTGATAACATCAGCAGTGTATGAGTCACACAGTACACACACACGACAGAGACAATATAGGAAAGAAGATCTGAAGTCAAAATGGCTAAAGAGATTACGGAGTCAGGCTTTCCACGTATAAGACAAATGCAGTAAGCCTATAAGAGCCATCCACATGAAGACTAGAAGACTAGCAGATTCAGAGTGACAACGATATAAGGAAATAGCCAACACTTTCTCAAAGTTTCCTGGAGTTTAGACTTCAGATGACGAAAAGGCAAAGACCCTAATGAGGCAAATTGGTAAACAGTGGCAAGAAAAAAGTGACAAGAAATTCTAGCTTTTTGCATGAGCGGACAATAAGTTTGGAGTCATTTACTTTCGAAGTTGATGACTAACCTAACCCAATTATGCAATTATCTATTTAATAGTCTTCCATCACAAGATAGAGTGTGCTAAATCATAGAAAACCACAGCAAGCGATCTCGAAAAGTCGGTAGATGATAATTAAAAGTTGCTAATGAAAAAATAGCTTAGAAGTTGCTTCTAGACTAAGGTGGAGCAAGTTAAATACTGAATAATGGTATGGCATTCAGAAGTTTTAACAAGCAACACGTTAAACACACATTACACAAGCACTATTTTCACATAGATTGCTTCCTTGATTGCTACTAATGAAATACACTGTTCATTTTTAATCAAGCTCGCATATATAAGACACACAGTACGACATCTGCAATCCTGTTACAAACATGTGCTGCCTAGTCTAACAAATTGAAATTGAGATATGCCCTTAGCTTGAGGCAGCAAATAAGATAATAGACATGTATGTCCATCTCTTTCTTTTGAACTTCCTCTATTAAAAGATTGTTCACCTCATTGGTCATTAGGATATCAAATGGCTCGTTGAGACATAGGTACCTTCAACATCACAATTCAATCACCCACCTACTCTATCTATCTCCGACTTACCATACAACAAAAAAAGAAACCTATAGAACCTCTAATTCACGAAAACAAAACTGAAACATAAACCCACAGATTCAATCTTGAAAACAAAACACAAGTACACACAAAAAACCCCATTTATTTTCATACACTTAACCAGGTCATAACAAATGTTAGATGAAACTACCCATAGAAATGCAAGACCCACCTATCAAATAAAACAAAAAACAAAGAAACACAAAAATACAAAGACCCAAAAGGTTATATATATAAAAAAGCTCCCCAATCCTTGTTCTAATCTTGACAACCAAATGCCACCAACCACACACACAGAACTAATTTCTGCACAGTGCTGAGATCATATCCAATGCAAAATGAAATTCAAAGACCCAAAAGGCTATATATAGATATATATATACAAAAAAAAAAAACTCCCCAATCCTTGGACTAATCTTGACAACCAAATGCCACCAAACACACACACACACAGAGAACTAATTTCTGCACAATTCAGAGAACATAGCTAATGCAACATGAAATTCAAACACCCAAAAGGTTATACATAAAATTAAAAACCTCTCCAATCCTTGAACCAATCTTGACAACCAAATGCCACCAAAAACAGACACACACAACCCACATATTTCTACACAGCTCAGATACCATAACCAATACAAGATGAAATTCCCCATCATTAAAATTCAAGAAAACGAAAAGGGTATATGAAACAGTACCTGACTAATCAAGAAGATGCATCTATCGACCAAGAACTGATAAAATAAGTTTCTGCTGTAGGGTTTTGTTTTTTGTAGAATTAACAAAACAACACTTTATTTCTTTCTAATACAGGCAACTCTTAGGTAAGTAAAGCAAAGATTTGATTTGCCCCTTTGGGTTACGGGGTTGGACTGGCAAAGTGAGCTAAATTCAAGAATTGGTAAAATCCAGAAGAAAGTACAAACATTTTAGCACGTCGTACAAGTACTGCAATGCACGTTGGACAGTATTTTTTTATGTGGCCTAAAGAATCTGAGACCGTTTGAACAGATTATGCTAACCTCATTTCCTATATTTATGTTAAAATCGCGTATGAGTAATATTAGGTTAGAAAATAAGTTACTCATAAATAAAATTAATATAACGTTGATTTGTATAAATTAGGAAAGAATTTGTGGATTGTATATAATTCTATGCAAAATATAAAACGGAATAACTAAAACATGAATAATAATTAAGTCGTATATTACTTAACGTAAAATAATCGAGCAAATGACATAAATGGTCCCTAAACTATCTTAGTAGGTCTAAAATAGTCCCTTAACTATACAGTTGACAGATATGGTCCTTTAACTATCCACCCTTTTGTCAAATTTGGTTTCCATCTACTTTTAAAAAAAAACTGTTAGTTAACATCTGTTAAGTCAATCTGTCTTCTTTCTTTTTTTCCACCTCTTTTTCTTCATTATCTCATTGTTTCCTCACTTTCTTTTTTCGAATTCTTCTCCATTAACTTTCTTTTTTGTCATTTCTTTTGTCCATTTTCTCAATTTTTTTTCAATTCTTTTCTTTATTGTCTTATTGCAATTAAGTCGTTGGTCGTTATTTCATGCGAGTTAAAGCAAAATGCAAAGTAGCGAACACAACTGAGAAAATATTGTGAGCAAAAATACGATTCTATTTTCACGTTAATAATCAGTCATTACATCAATGAAACTGCATAAAATTGCAAAAAAATTCAAAAATCAGCAACTAAATTGAACTATAGTGCTTTGTTTTCAACAATTGTTGTGCAGAAAATAACTTAAACTACAACAAAAAATAGCAGCTATCAAACTTTGATCGAATTGCAGCACTAGAACACCCAAAAAACCAGCAGAAAACTGCTTAATCAGCACCAAACTATACATAACACATCACTAGACAGCAGCATCAAACCACCAAAAAATCAGCACCAAACTGCACAAAAACAGCTCCCAAAACGTCACCAAACTGCTGCACATACAGCTCCAAAAACGTCACCAAACTGCTGCACAAACAGCAGCACCAACCACCAAAAATCAGCACCAACCTGCACAAAACACAGCTCCAAAAACGTCACCAAACTGCACAAAAACAGCTCCAAAAACGTCACCAAACTGCTGCACAGACAGCAGCACCCAACCACCAAAAACCAGCACCAACCTGCACAAAAACTAGCATAGAAACTGCGACAAACTGCACCAAAAAACATCACCAAGCTACCCTAAACTGCACAAAAACAACATCAAAAAACACTACAATGATCAGGTAAAGAAAATAACATAAAACAACAAAAAAAAACAACTAATCACATAAAATTATCACTCAAATGTAAATTTGCACCATAAGTCAAATGTCGCCAAACTACATCAATCACGAGAGCACGTCACTTTGTTGAGTTGAAATTAGCTTGACTCTCTGCAACTCTTCTAACCTGTGAAGTATAATGAATTAGTGGAAGCTTTTACACAAATTTAATATAATAAAGTAAGTGAAATACGCTATAGATAAAAGAAAAAGTACTGGTAGTTTTGTAGGAGCACATGATGAAGATATTCATGATATAGCGGAGACACATTTTGAGACTCTGTCTGCAACAAATTATACTTGCAAGTTCTTGTGTTATGTCCAAGCTTGTGGCATCTACTGCATCCTAAATATTTTTGCTTCCTCTTCACTTTTGTCCTACTCGCGCCCACTTCATCTGATTCTTTTCTTCTCTTCTTTTGTTTTCTCCCTTTAGTACTTTGTCTTACTACTCTGGGAGGCAAAGGAGGAATATTCTCATGTTGCGACCACATACTTTGACCATTCATAGGAAGAATAACAAATTCATAGATCCTTCTATAAGTTTCCACCTTATAACAATCATCAATATACGAACTGATTTCATCATTTTTAGCCCAAATTGCTGATATAGCATGTTTACAAGGTAGCCCTGTCAAATTCCATTTTCTACAACTGCATTTTCGGTTTAACAAATCTACGGCCCAAATGTCAGTTATGCTAGCTCCTATAAGCTCATAGTTCCACTCATTTGATTTTCTAGGAATATATTCAGCAGCAACAACTTGACTTTTGCACAATACATTTTTAATTCTGGGGCAAATATCATCAGAACTCCACTTGATAGATTTATCCCTATTTGCTTGCATTCTTGTCATGAGCATATACCGAATTTTCTCCAGAAGAGTGATAATAGGCTTATCTCTTGCATCCAATATCATGCTATTAAAACATTCACATATGTTATTCACTAAGGTATCACATTTTGCATCTTCGGAGAAGTGAGATTTAGGCCATTCACTAGGTGACTTATCTCTCAATCAAATATCAGCTTCGGGATCCAAATCAAATATTTCAACCATGCGTTCATCAAACCACCTTACTGTTGTCGCACTAGCAACTTTCCAAAGTGCATTTCTTAGTGTGTCACCACAAAATCCGGCCCTTTTGAAATTACTATGCAAGTGTCTAACACAAAATCTATGAGCGACCAAAGGTAATATATCATTAAATGCTTCTATCAGACCTTTTTGCTTATCTGACATGAAGGTCTAGTGAGCTCCATCATCGATCTCCAAGTCAAGCTTTAGATGATCCAAAAACCATGCCCATGACTCACGATTTTCTTTCTCCACAACTGCATATACTATCGGATAGATATTGTTATAAGAATCAAGCCCAACAACAGTTAACAATTGAGTCCCATACATCGGACCCTTGAGCCAACAACCATCCACTCCTACTATCTTTCTACAACCACTCTTGAATCCTTCCTTGAAAGCACTAAAACAAATGTAGAATCTCTGAAATCTTTCAGGTTTGCAGGATTATTCATTTTCAACCAACTTCATATAAACAAAAGTATTTGGATTTGTCCTCACTATTTCATTGCAATAGTTCCACAATAGCTTGAATTGATCAGAGATATCTCCATCAATCATTGCAATTGCCTTCTTTTTTGCCCTTCTACATTTAGATAATGTCACATGTGCTCTTAACTGAATACTAACGTGATCTCTAAATTCAGAGATCTTCCAATTCCTGTTTGTTTTGATGGCATCAAGATATTTTCTAGCAATGAACAAAGATGTGATGGTTTTGTTAACACGGTTCCAATTTTTGCACTTGTGGGTCGGATTGTATGTCTTTATTTGAAAAACACAATCTCTATACATTTTAGAAGCCATAATCTCCCAATCACAATCTGGATGCTTTGCACAAACTGCTCGTATCCTTTCCTTATCATTCTTGCACCATTTTATATACTTTCCTTGACCGACTTCATGAGTTATCACAACATTCTTGAACTCTTTTTTACTTTTAAATATCAATTCAAGTGCCAGGATAGGATACAACCCATCTGTATTTGGGTTGAACACAGTTAAGTTCATACCATCTGAATTAGAATCACTTTCTAGGCTCTTGAACCCTTCAGAGTTAACACAATCAGAATCTCCATCTTCATGAGCCATCTTTTTTCTCACTGCTTCGCTAACTTCATATTCACGTGTCCCATTTTCACTCCTTTCTAAAATATCATGTTCATCTGACAAATCATTATCCGAGTCTTCAAAATCATCATCACTTGAAGAATATTCAGCCCTTCCCTCTTTTCTATTTTGTTCAACATTGTTGCTGATATCCATTCCAATATAGGAATCTAAATGTTCAAAGTAAACCTCAATTACTCTATTTCGAGGGATGTTTCTGAATACTAAATTAGCTTCAAAATCAGTTGAAACATGCCTCATTTTTTCACCGAGTCTACCATATTTGTGCCAAAATGCGACTGACTCATTATCATATCCACATATCTCAGCCAAATTCTTGAATTGAGATAACTTTATTTCTGAAACATCAACATGGTCAATGAACTGGACACGACCCCCAAAATAATGTTTTTTAGGCTGGTGCTTCATAAAACCACCGTGGGTTACTTTCATGCTGATCTTTAAGGCATCGTGTATATAATCTATAAACGAAAATAATTTTTTAAAAAAATTGATATTTTCTTTTTTACAACAAAATCTCTCACAAATAAAAACTTGAACTCTAGAAAACTTACCATACGGAGGAGTTGTACCACCTTCTGGTCGTAGAATCATTGTCTTGAGCTTTCACTAATGGCCAAATCTGAAATGAATCTAGGGTTTTCTTGACTTAGCGTCTCACAATGAAGAAAAGAGGAGGGAAAAAGAAAATTGAGAGAGAGAGTGTATTGAACGACGTTTGTTGACGGTTTTTATAAAAAGTGGATGGAAACCAAACTTGACAAAAAGGTGAATAGTTAAAGGACCATATCCGTCAACTGTATAGTTAAAGGACTATTTTAAACCTACTAGGATAGTTTAGGGACCATTTATGTCATTTGCTCTAAAATAATCACACTACTATTTAACGTTTATAATAACATAACTAAGTTTCACGTAACTTACTTATAACCCAAATGACCATATTATTATTAATGGCTACCTTGGGACAACATTTGACATTAGTGTTACAAAGCTAAAATAAGCATGAAATCGATTCAATATGTTAGCCTTTTATTAATAGAGTGAAATGAAACAATACCGAATATAATATAATATAACGGATTGAGTATAATATTTTTTTAAGTAATTAACGTATAAATATAATCGTTACTAGTTTTGCATAACTTAATTATAAACCAAACGACCATACTATAACAATATTTGGACAACATTAGAAATAGTTTTGCATGCAAGACATAAGCAATCATGAAATTGATTCTATATATTAACTTTTTTATGTTGATTAATAACGTAAAGCAACATAGAATAATAAATCTTTTTTTAAGGGATAAGGGTCTGAAAAATACCCCAACTTTGGTCGGATTTGCTATTGCGATACTAAACTTTCATAAGGACCTATTACCTCCCTAGACTATTTAATACCATATTTAACTTGTTATAACTTATAACGTATGTAAAATTCAATCATACCTAAACACCCTTGTGCGCCTCTCAATATAAATTATGTAGAGGGAGGAGTGGAATAGGTAGGCTGAGGGGGTTCATTTGAACATTTTTGCTGGAAAATTATATTATTCATATATGGTTTTTCACCACTGATAGAGGGAAAATTATATTATTCATATATGAAAAATCTTCACTTTTTGAACTCCTTGTGAAAATATTGACTTCACCACTGATAGAAGGATATGAGTTGAAGGTATTCTCTCTAATATCTCTGGGGTTTGTAGTTGAATATCATTTATAATGCAGAGAATGAGCTTCAAACGAATGACTGAATGAAATTATACAATATATGTTGAAACTGTCTTTTAATCTTTTTGTTCTATTTTCTTGTATGATGAACGCTAAGTGGCTTGTGTGGAGCCTCTCGGGGTCCTATACGCCATGTTACGCCTAGGTGCCATCTTGGATCGTGACAGTTGTCCAAATCATCAGTCCGGTACTAGATGCAACCTTTCCCACCTAACAAGACACAAGAGCTTTATAAGAGTTCCGGTAGGGAGAAAACAACCTGAGACAAAATTTTAACTACTTGTTTGACTAACAGGACGGGAGAATGAAAATATTTCCTTTTGAAATTTAGAAAACAAATGGACTTGTACTACCCTTTGTATTAGGACAGTTAACAAGTATGAATAAACAAGTGTAGTATTTTTTTTTCCCAACACAAGTCCTCAAAAGTGCAGTTTCTGTTCCTTGCATTTGTTTCCACTCATAAAAAAAATAACAAAAGAAGTATGGAAGACATAAGCAAAGGGATTGCTAGTCTTATCAGACACATTATTAAAGACTGAACTTTCAAAACATCTATTTAACAACAAAGTTTATCAAAATAATTAAGGGAACATACTGAAAACATACTGCATCCTGCATTTGTAGCTTAAAATTCTAATCTAGGGAACCGCATCAAGTCTATGCAAATATTCCAATCTTCCAAAAGAACCAACCGGGACAATACTCATCCTGACCAAAGATGGAGTACAAGCAAGCAATAGCTTAATGAAAAACAATTCTGTTTTTGAACCCTTAAAATAATGCACAGTAACATCTTTGAGCTTGTTGAACGGTTGATCCAAGAAAGCTGGTGCGTCTATATATTTATAAACATCTTCAAGAGTATGATCAGAGGAATTATTAACCTAACGATCGATATCAAATAAATACCACACGTTAGTACTTTAGCTTCTCATGTTTTAATATATGAAGTGAAAAAACGAAACATATCATACATTTATATCATTTCTTACCCAAATCTCAAGTTTACTCAAATTAGGGCAACTCTTAATCAACTCGAATGCATAATAAGTCTGGCCGATTTGAGTGAAGTTTACACCTAAATGTAGATGATACAAGCTGTTGAGCGTAAAAGGGATGACCTTTGGAACTTCACCTGAACTCAAAAACTTTGGAGCAAATTCAAGAATAAGAAACAAATCCCACCCATTAAGACGGGAAGTAAAATAATTCATGTATGTCAGGTTCTTACCTCAAGTTCAAATGAACTCAACAAAAGTACCTCAAGTGTAGTCAAACTAAGAAGAAGCTTTTCCAAAGTTAATCTTTCAACCTTGAGATAATTCAATTGTTTGCACTTCATAAAGCAACTTAGGTCAAGATTGCATCGGCTCTCATTGTAAAACAAGTTGAGGTATTGAGTACCATTACACTTCAATAAGGTTAAACTGACAAGAAAGGGGACATTAATAACACAAATTTCTGTATTTGACACAAAAGTTACATTTTCCAGAAAAAGCATTGTAAGTTGTTGAAAGCCAAGAAAAGATTTTGGGAGTTTGACGACACAGTTGAAAAGTTATATTAAGCTAGCATTTGGTCATAGATTTAAAATATCATCATAATATATCTATATATGTCTATTTATATCTATACTATATTAAGCTAGTGTTTGGTCAAAGATTTTCATATCATCATAATCTATTTATTTATATCTATACTATATTAAGCTAGAATTTGGTCATAATTCTTGGAAAAATATTTGACTTTTTAAGGAAATATTATGATTATACCCGTAAGTTCTAAAACTATTAGAAATACCTTTATATTTGTATTATCATTTTAATTTATAATATATATGTTCGGTGAAAAGTCATGACAAACAAACACAACTAATATGAATCTAAAAATAGAGAAAGAAAACAAAAGGAAAATTGTCACGACCCCGACCCGTCATGAGTGAGACCCACATTAAACCCCCGATGGAAGAACAAATAAACCCGCTAAACAATCAATAAACTAAACAACAAAAGGTAAGTAGTATTCATAAATTGAACAAGTTTGTATACTCAAAAGCCGTTATCATATCTTTGAGAACATCGTAGAACTTGAAAGTCGTGTACCAAAATTTTACATAGTCTAGAATACGGGGATGTAATCCCAAAATGTAAGAACTAAAGAGTCTATGCCAGAACAGATAGACTAAGAAATAGAGATGAATTCGCTGCAGCCCAGAGAAAGTAGCTCACCGTTGAATTCAGATAACGTGGGAATCACAGTTCAGGTCGTGTCAATATGTTATGTACTCAACAAAGAAAAAGGAAGTACAATATCAAATATACAAAACTACACTGTACTTGTAGGATCATCAGCTAGCTCCCAAGATATGAATGCATACGTATAGCTAGAGCACAAAAAATACAGGACAACTCATGCATCAACAAATCAACAATATAACATGACTCTCAGTCCTCGATTCTTATTTACACATACACGAAACATGTTCCACATGATCACAAACAAGATCAATTCACTCAAGAAACCAACACACATCAACACAAGTCAAACATGTACCAGATGTGATACACGAACCAACCATATAGTAATTTGTACTAGGCATTGTATCCGAACCAATCAATACTAGAACATGTACCAGATGTCGTACCCGAGCCAACCAATAGTTTCATGTATCAAAACGTGGTAAGCCAACCAATAGTTTTCTATACTAGGTGTGCTATCTGAGCCAACCAATAAACCATAGACATCAAACAATCATATTCACAATGAAAACAATAATTGAGGCTAAATAATCAATTAATAAACAAAAATCCAGGAATATGAACCTACAAGACTAATACTAATACTCCAGAAATGAGAAAGCAAAGCACTCAACAATTTTCTAACCTTCTATCCTAATGCTCAGCGACCTCCCCACCTTCCTTCTCCCCATTATTATGTTTTTCAGTTTAAATAGGTAAAAAGGGGAAAGATGAAGATTCTAATTTTCTGAACATCTAGAATGAATCAGCAAATTTTGTGAACCATCACAAGTACGGCCGGCCTATATATATTTGAACGAAAATGACGTGTTGTCCAGTGGACTCGCGCAAATAGCTGACTCCTTTTCAATAGAAAATAATAGCCAAACCAACCCAGCTGGTTGGTCAATCTCAGAGATCTTATCGATCGACAAACCAGAGACGGACGACCACAGTCCCGGCCTTACCAGCGACTTGTGCAAGGTTCCTTTAATAAATATGTACTTCACTATATGTTTTGGAAGTTCAACTCTGTATTGATGAGAATAAATTCTTCTACTTCTTCCTACGGTTTTCACGCTTACTAAGAAAATCTGGGCGCGGGTCGTTCAGATCATCGATTTGGCATTAGACATTGCCTTTTTCAGGCAAAATGCCGAATATTTATAGAGCTATGATAGTAGAAAGGTTGAGATAGTACTGATCAACCAGTTAATGTGTCTTGTGAAGTATAACAATTGTAGGAAAAAATCAAGTTAGACCAATACAATGGGAGTTATAGGCGAATCCAGGATTTTGAGATGATGGGTGCACTATTACAAAAACGTGGATCTAAGATATAAATTTGATGGGTTTGACATTTAGGTTATTATCACTAAAAATCGTTAAAATTATAGGTCCAAATTAATTCTTACTCTATTCAAATGGTGTATTTATATATTGTACGGAAGGTACTGAGATATGAACCCATTGATTGTATGTTATATCATTCAGTACTACTAGTTTTAATTAATATACACATTTAGTTTAATTATATTTAAAAAATAGAAATTCCCAATGTGACAAACTTGAAGATTATAAAAGATTAAAGTTTTTTATATATATAAAATACTACCGCAATAACCACATAAAGATGTGTTACCCAATTTTAGAAAGAAAAATAAAACAAGATAGACATAAGATTCAAATTTCTAACCTCACTTAGAAAGGTGCACTCAATCATCATTGTATATTTATATGACACTTCAAGTGTGGGTTCACAGATCTATATTTATATATTTTTTAAAAATATAGCACTACCACATATGATTTCAAGAGGGGATCAACATGGGTTCACATGAACTCGGTGATCATCCCCTCTCGCATACACCCCTGAATGATCACACAAACCAACTCGCGGCTTATAAATTCTAATCTACATTTTCAAATGGAATAGCTTTGCCTTGGGAGATGCTCTAGGGAACCGCAATAATTCTGTACAAATATTCCAATTATACAAAGAACCATACGGTTTGATACTCATCGTTACCAAAGATGGAGTATGAGCAAGAAATAGCTTGATGAAAAACAATTCAGTTTTTGAACCCCTAAAATAATGTACTGTAACATCTTTTAGCTTGTTGAGCGATTGGTCCAAGATAGTTGGTGAGTATATATATTTCAAAACTCCTTCATCAGCATGAGAGGAATTATATACCTAATGATGTCAAATAAATACCACACGTTAGTTAAGCTTCTCCTGTTTTAATATATAAAGCGAAAAAAAAGAAACAATTATATATCATTTCTTACCCAAATCTCAAGTTTACACAAATTAGGGCAACTCTTAATCAACTCGAATGCATAATAAGTTTGGCCGATTTGAGTGAAGTTTACACCTAGATGTAGATGATACAAGCAGTTGAACGTAAAAGGGATGGCCTTTGGAACTTTTCCTTCACTCAAAAGCTTTGGAGAAAATACAAGAATAAGAAACAAATCTCACCCAATAAGTAAAATAATTTATGCATGTCTGATTCTTACCTCAAGTTCAAATGTACACAACATAAGTACCTCAAGTGTAGTCAAGCTAAGAAGAAGCTTTTCCAAAGTTAATCTTTCAGCAGACGAATAGTAATTTCCAACCTCGAGATATAAACATGTCAATTGTTTGGAGTTCATGAAGCAACTTAGGTCAAGATTACACCGACTCTCACAAAAATAAAAGAAATTCAACTCAGCTGAAACAATGTTGAGGTATTGAGTACCATTACAGTTTATCAAGCTCAATTTGACAAGAAAGGGAGCACTAATAACACAAATTTCTGTAGTTGACTCAAAGGTTATGTTTTCCAGAAAAAGTGTTGTAAGTTTCAGAAAGTCAAGAAAAGATTTTGGGAATTTAGCGACACAATTGAAAAGTTTCAATTTTGTCAGCGTTGGACAATTAAATATATAAGAAGGCACTTTGTAAGTGCTATCATTTGGCATGTTAAGCTTTAACTTCTTGACACTATTTCTGGTGGCATAAAGTAACCATCTATCAATATCTGGACACAAAGACAACTCTACTCCTGACATATCGAGGTCAAACTTCGCAATGTTTCCTATATGTTGTAAAAGAATCTTGTCAATTGTTTGTTCGAAGACATATCGACATATTGATGTCAATTTATTGCAAAATAGTTTATTCAGCACCAAATTTGGAATTGTGGCCCAACTGTATCTCCAATTTGTGGACAAAATACTAGTTCTGGCTGCATCTTCAACAGGTAGGATCTCAAAGATACGATTTATAACATTTCTTGGCAGACGACTTATTCGATCTTCTTTATCCATTTCAGCAATAGATATTTAAATGCTCTGTAAGCAAAGTTGACAGTTTTAGGCATAAAACTTATAAAGTATTCAAAGTGTTAGATACACATATTCCTATATTAAAATTAAAAAAGAGTCAATGAGTAAGGAATTTTTTGCATCTCTAAATATCTTTTTATTTGTTTTCACCGATAAAGATTTATGTCGAGTCACAAAGGCAATTGAGCAAACAAATTTGTCTACTACCAAGCAAATATGAAAATTCAGCAAAATTTAACACATACCTTTTAAAGAAGATGAATGGAACGAGCCTCTTGCTTTTTACTTCATAGAATCATAATCTATCCGTCTATATTTATATCTATTTACAAATATATTTTATTAAGCTAACATTTGGTCAAAGATAGATATCATCATATTCTATCTATTTATATCTATATATTTCTATATTTGTATCTCTCTATATCTATATATACTATATTAAGCTAGCGTTTGGTCAAAAAATTTCATATCCTCATAATTACTATTTCACTCTTCTTTCGACACGTGGCACCATGGCCCACCTACTTTTATTTTATTTAAATCATATATCATATATATTACTATATATAATATAATTAATAATAAATATAAGAAGAGTGAATTTTTTTCGACACGTGGCACCAAGATGGCCCACCTACTTTTACATTTGGTTTTTGAAGATGGCCCACCTATCACAAATATGGCCCACCTACTTTATACACTCCTCTTTCATTATATTTTAATTTTTTCCTTTTTAAATAGTACTAAAAAAAATATTTAAAATATCACAAATTCGATTAACTCTCAAAATTTTACGCGAATTGTATAATTAAGACGAAGGGAATAACATATATTATTTGAAAAATTACTATATAATTACTACTCTTCTTATATAGTAATATTTTAATTTTTTCCTTTTTAAATAGTACTAAAAAATAAATTTAAAATATTACAAATTCGATTAACTCTCAAAATTTTATGCGAATTGTATAATTAAGACGAAGGGAATAACATATATTATTTGAAAAATTACATTAAGAGTACCATAAACCACAATACTTAACAACTTACAATATTTGAAAAACATATTAACTCTCAAAATTTCACATGTGTCACATAAATTGGGACAAATGGAGTAACATATATTATTTGAAATTACGTTAAGAATATTTTTATTTATTTTTTTAAATTAAAAGTTAGATCCCAGGGATCTTTTTATTAAAATGGATAAAAGAGGTGGCTCAAAGCCCAATCCGAAAAATTAAAAAATAAAGTATTTAAAAATACATAACATATATTATTTGAAAATAATGTAAAAAATATTATAAATCATAATAATTAACAATTTAACGGATATTGTGCCCGTGCTTCCATTTAGAAGTGAGAATGTTTAGGAGCTTAGGGTTAGTCAGTCAATTGACCGATTTGCCCTTCTTCTTCAACTTCCTCTATTTAATACAAAAATAGTACTAAAAATCAATTTAAAATATTGAAATTTTGGTTAATTCTTGAAATTTCACATGTATTGCATAATATAATAGAGTGAGTAACATATATTATTTGAAAATTATATAAATAGTACTAAAATATAGTTTAAAATAGTACTAAGAATTTGATTAACTCTCGAAATTTCATATGTACTGCGTAATTGAGATTGAGTGAGAAATATATATTATTTGAAAAATAGAATAAATATGTGATATTATTAGAAAGAGCTTTAATATATATTTTAAAAATTATTTTGTCTTCCGTATATGATTTTCTGCATATATGTGGAGTTTTAAAGTTTTTAACATTTTAATATAGAAATATGATTATTTGAAAATTTTAGTACTTTCTTCATTTAAATTTTTCCTTGTTTTTCTTTTAATTTGTTCTAGATTTAAAAATTACATAAAAAGTACTTAAAATCACAATGTAATAATATAAGATATTAAAAAAACATAATTAAAAATCATAAAAGAAATTTTATTGACTCTTTAATTCCATATTGAAACAAAAGAAGTTTGTTTGAAAATAACATAAAAAGTAACGTAAATTAAAGTAAAATAACAACTAAAAATATTTAAGAATCATATAAGAAATTTAGTTGAGTTTCGTAAAAGTACCTACGTCACATAAAATGGAACAGAAAGAGTAATAAATATTATTTGAAAATGATATAAGAAGTGCTATAAATCACAATAAATTAACAACTTCAAAATATATTGAACAAAATCACATACAAAAAATTATATAACTCTCCAAATTTCATCGGTGTCACATAAATTGAAACAAAGAACTACTCCCAATTTATGTTATTTACTTTCCTTTTTAGTCAGTCCCAAAAGAATGTCACATTTCTATATTAAGTAACAATTTGATTATAAAATATTTATTTTACCCTTAATGAAATAATTTACAGTCATACAAATTTATATCATTCATTTTGGACCACAAATTTTAAAAGTCTTCATTTCTTTTTTAAACTCCGTGGCGAATCAAACTACCTCACATAAAATGAGACGGAGGAAGTAATATACATTGGGCCCGCGCTGGCGCGGGAACCTAATAACTAGTTTATCTATAAATGCCTATACCATATTAAGCTAGAATTTGGTCAAAGATTCCAAATAATTTTGGCATGTACTTTTTGGATAAAATTTTGGGTGAAGTTTTATCATATGTTTGACCATAGTTCTGGGAGAAATATTTGACTTTTTAAAAAAATATGATTTATATCATAAGTTTAAAAGATATTAGAAATATCTATCGTCACGATCCAACCCACTCGGCTGTGCGGACACTTACTCTAACGCCTAATTAGGATAACCCTTACAACCCAATTTGGATTAAAACATGCGGAAAATAAATAATTGACTACTACAAGCTCATTAAAACATAATTTTCAAGACAAACTTTAAATAAACCTTTTTTATAAAAGACTGAAAACACTCCCCCCCCCCAAATGAAACTAGTCTTAACAAGTACAAGAGCTACGATAGAAGTACAATATATACAAGAAAATAGGACACAACTCCCACCATAAGGAAAGGAAACATGGAAGCTGTTGGAGATTATTGTCGTCTGCATCTATGAAACATTACTGACCCTGCAACTAAACTATGCCAAGTGACATAGCAAGAGTAGTGTTAATACAAACAACACATACTGATAGACATCATCGGTCGATCTGAACCTACCGCATAATATAATGTAGATAATCAGAAAGTCATGCAATATGAAGTTAACCACCCCACTTCTCTATTCCCTTACTTCTACCCTTCCTAGGTAAATAATATAACTAAACACCTCAATTATGGCACCATAAGGCTTCCCAAGCCTACATATTATGTCACCATAATGTCAAAATATACATACATAAATACATAATCACATGTGTTTCGAGTTATCCTCTTATCAAGATTTTTCCTTTTCTATCAAGACATCAGAAAATCAAGGTGCTACGTGTTAGGACCAAGTCATACATGTTGCACTTGCTAAGGAGAATTTGTTGGGAAAGGCAAGACACTAACAAAAATGTCAGACAGGATAGCAGCGGAATAATACCCAAATCTAAACTTTCCCTTTCAATTTGAATCAAGAGAAGACAAAGCAAATCAAGCAATATGAAGAATGGACAACAAGTATATCAATCAAACTAAGGCAACAAGATAAGAATAACCCAATCACACAAGACACAACAATTTACGTGGAAAACCCTTCGATGTGAAGAGTAAAAAACCACATGACCAAAAGCTCGACTATAAACACCAAGAGTTAAAAAATTGTTCTCCAAAATTGGCCACAAAACAAGCGCCAAACAACGAGCAACAACAAATCAAGATTGCACCAAAACTAGAGAATTAAAGAAGAGATTTCACCCAAAAATGCGCTACTGGTCATGCCCCAATATCAGAAGCTACAGACCTTCAAATCCGACCTCCACCGTTGAATTGAAAGAACCAGATTCTGAGAACTCCCAGTTCAAATTTGAGCACGATCCAACGGTTAACGAAGTGACAAACTCTGTCTGAAGTGGACTGCCTGAGCAGAAAATTTCCAGAAGCAAAAACGTGATTTTTCTCTTTTTCTCTCAATCTCTAAAACGAATTTCTCTTGATTTTTCTCTCTTGTGTTTCTGAAAATAAGACCAAATAAGCCTTATATATGCCACATAATATTTGGGTTATGGGCTAAAGTGAGCTGGTCCTAATAAGACTTTTATTTATCCACATAGGAAGGGAAAAAGATCCTAAACCCAACATAATTGAGGTTGATGATGAATGTACCACGCTTTGCGCACATATGTTTCGTAGATATTGTTTTAAAACTTGGTTAAAGTAGGCTCATACTTGCCCTATTTATCGTTATGATCTCCTAGATAGCTAGCTAACAAAAATTGGCGATGGACAAATTCTAATTTGGCTAGCTATGAACAATTTAGCGATGAAGTTCACAATTAAATACTAAGTGTCAGCTGCTAAAGTATCCACTCTTTACAATGAAGCAAATCCTTTGAAAAATTTGCGTGAGAATGTCATTGTTAGAGTACTTTTTTATATGATTTTTGAAAAGTGACATTTAATTGAGGTTGATGATGAATGTACCACGCTTTGCGCACATATGTTTCGTAGATATTGTTTTAAAACTTGGTTAAAGTAGGCTCATACTTGCCCTATTTATCGTTATGATCTCCTAGATAGCTAGCTAACAAAAATTGGCGATGGACAAATTCTAATTTGGCTAGCTATGAACAATTTAGCGATGAAGTTCACAATTAAATACTAAGTGTCAGCTGCTAAAGTATCCACTCTTTACAATGAAGCAAATCCTTTGAAAAATTTGCGTGAGAATGTCATTGTTAGAGTACTTTTTTATATGATTTTTGAAAAGTGACATTTATATTTTTGTTCCATGTAAATGTATAAAACAACAATGAATTTTAAAAAGAATATATATACTCCTTCCGTTTCAATTTATTTCAACATCTACTAGTAAATGCCAAGTTCGCAAAACCTTCAAAAAGATTAATGACTAATTCAAAACTTATTCTCGGAAAAATGAGAATAGATAGATATAGATATAAATATAGATAAACAATTGCAAGTACAAAAAAAGAAAGGAGGATTGTTGCAACTGTTGGGATAATTTATTTATTTTTCATTTTATTAAACGAATTAAAAGAAAAAATTTGTCACATGAACTGAAACGAAAAAGCATTTAGGCAGAAGAAGAAAAGAATGAGATTTACTTCTAAAGACATGAATTCTTTTTCATCTCCCTTGTCAAAGTCGACGTCTTAACCTGACTTCCTGAGCTCAGTTGATTCTTGAAGCAGTAGCTCTAGATCTAGGTGAAAGATAAGGCCGTAAGCGAGTGTGATTGGATTTTTCCGAACTAGCCTCAAATGAGCTTTCTAAGCGGTTACAAAATCTCTTTCACGTTTTTTCAAAAGTTAGTCAACTACTCGTCCTTGATTCGGATTGCTGGCTACAACTCGCCTGCTTGAAGCCGAACTCGCTAGTAATCACCGATCAGCCATACCGCAGGGAAAATAGACAATTGGTAGTGGGAAAATCTTCCCACTTTTTTGCTTTCTTTCCTTTTTTCGAACTTAATAGTCAAATAGATTTGGTAAAAGAAGTCAATTAAGTAACAAATTATGATTGACTATTGATCACCCTTTATAAGAAAAAAATAATTTATATACATTGGGATATAGAAGCAGGGGATAAGCATCATTCAAATGTCAAATTTAACCACTTTTAATAATTTTGATTTCAATTTTATATTTATATTTTAAAACTTATTTAATATATATAAATAATATATTCATAACTCAATAAATTAAAAAATATATAATTCAAATCTCATAGACTAAAAGTGCCTTGCATAGAAAGGTAAAGTCTGAATAAAAAGAGTAAACAATTAAAGACAACATACAGATCCTCATTTCTTTAAATCTACACAGAGACAAAGACAAACCAAACACAAAATAATAGAAAAAGTTTACATTTCATATAACATGAAAAAAAACAATAAATTAAAAAAGGATTATTTTTTTTCACCAACCAAGAGCATCAAGAATACCTAAAACCACATCACAAATATGTTTAAATCCATCTTCCCTAATAGCAAGTTGAGTTGGATAATCCAATCTTGGATTAAATCCATTATGACAAACGTTAGAATAATCCGCAGCCGCCATAACATGCGGGTAAGCATAGTCATAAACTTCATTATTCAAATCTTGAAGTGAATCTTGAAGTGCATTAGTAGCTAATGCATATTTGTCAGCACAATCTTTGAGGAGTTTCTTCATTAATACCACATCATTATTTGTGTAATTAGTAGTGTTAAGTACTAATTCATGTGATGAAAGAAAAGTGTTTGTGGCTGTGGCATTGACCATTCCAATTTTGACCATGATAATTGCTAAGCCTTTTGTGTCTGCTTTGAGACTTGTGGAATCTGATTTGAGAGATGATACACAAAGATCATAGTATTTTGTGTTCTTACATGTTTTTTGATCAAATTAATTGATGATGATGAGGTGGAAATTGTTGGTAATTGAAGTGAAAACAAGAAAACAAGAATCAATAAGAAGTGGAAATTAGAAGGCATATTGATTTGCTTTTTCAAATATTTTTTTCTTGTTTTGCTATTTGAAGAGGTATATGAAAAGGGATTTGATGTTAGATTTCTTGGTGTAGTAAAGAAAGAATATATTGTTGTATGAAAAGGGGGTTGCTTTATCTTTTATACTAAGGAGAATTACTAAGTGGGGAATACGAAAACTAGAAATACACTTTATGGGAAGTTAATTTTTAGAATTTTTTTAAAAGGGGAATAAGGATTAGTTTTTTTAGTTGAAGGTTCCATGAATGGAAAAAGAAAGATGAGTATTCATAAAATGTGTTAGGAGAAAATTGGAAAATAATCCCCAACGGGTTGTGGTGGAATAAATGTGATCCTTCCACTTCTTGTATTGAGCATGAAAAGAATCTTGGTAAGTGTAAAGTAAATGAATATCGAGTCTAACTTAACCCCAAAAACTAACTCATGCAAGGAGGATTATCCAAATTCATATAAAGAGACTACTTATTTCATTAATTATTGATGTGAGACTTTTTCATCCTTCAACATGCTACCTACCTAATCATGCACGTCCATCAGTGGCGGATCTATGCAAAGGTTTGGGGGTGCCATGCCACCCCCGAACTTCAACGGAAACTCTATATATACAGAGGTATATATATATATATATATATAATATTTATATAAATATAAAGCGTGCCACCCACAAAACAAAACTGTAGTGCCATGGTAGGAGGGAAACTTTAGAAGGCTGATGTTGCGGGTTCGAATCCCATTTGTACCTATTTTTTTGAGAAATTTGATGCAGACGTTTTTTAAGAAAAAAAAAAAAAAGGCTCCAAGCACGTTTTTTTTAGGAAAAACAGCTGGCACAATTTTTATTTTTATTTTTTTATAATTGTTATTGACTTAAATTAAATTAATTACATTATTACTCCTTTGACTTTTCTTTTATTTGATTAAATACTCAATAAAAGTGTAATATCTTATTATTTACATTTTATTGATTGATTTATGATATATATCGAAAAGACAAATAATTTAATCAAATATAAAATTAATTTAATCGATAAGTCTATTTGGCACCACGGACTCTAAATCCTGGATCCGCCACTGACGTCCATGGCTGGATATTTAGAGCGTTGACTAAATCTCATTTGAGGTAAAACTATTCTGGATAATGAAGAAAAGTTGAAAATCTCATTCCCTGAAATAAACTAGAATATCTTTTCATTCCCCATTTTGCATAATTGTTTGGTTTAGTAATTATGTTCTTGATATCTATTCAAGAATATTTCATCTCTAATGAGACCTACTAGTGACCTACTGGCCTAGTTTGTCACTAATAAGTTTTCTTGGTCTAAACAAACGTCGGCCGATATTCATATTGAGATTTGATATAAATTAAATTCGTGTTGAGAAGTCTCAGATTGACAAGTAAAACATTTTCTAATGAAAGCGATTTTGTATCCCTCAAATTCAAGACTTTTGATTAAAAATAAAAGAGTACTTACCACTTCACTGCAACTCAATTTATTTTTGAGTGTTTCAATAATTCAAATCCTATAAAATTTGGATACTGGTTATTTTTTGTGATCTATGTGTTTGTCATTATCTAGCTATGGTACCAATATAAATTATTGACTTTTTATTTGTTTTTGTAGGTTTTCTCCTAGTTGTATGTAAGGGACTGCTTGACATCGGAATGGAATTCCTGACCATGTGAACAAGGCTTTTTGTCCATGCATATTCAACAAATAAATGTTGCTGCGTTTCCACCTGTTCATCCACACATAGGTTACACTTCTCATCTCCGATTAGCATGTTCAACTGTCAAGAATTGAATGGCAAGGCACAATTCTTACGAGTTCTTCTAACGTTTTTTGTGCAGTTACGTTGAAGCATGCAGACAGCAAATAAAAGATCCTAAACTCACACTACAACTCGTTTGAACAAACACACTTGCTCTATATTTTTAATGATATGTATAATATGAAGAAATTAATAGAGAAAATGCATAAGTACCCCCCAGCCTATGCCCAAAATCTCTGAGACACACCTAACCTTTACTAAGGTCCTATTACCCCCCCGAACTTATTTTTTAGTTAATTTTGTTACCACTTTTCGGCCTACGTGGCTGAGTCCGTGACTTCACCTATGTTAGGTGCGTGGGTGCAGTTTTTAGACAGCACTGACCAATAAAAATTGGCCATGTGTTAAAATAAACTTGAAAAAAATAAATATTAACTCAATTGTCTTCATCTTTATTATTGTTCTTCATGTTTGAAAAAAAAACCTCCATTATCATAAGTTAAATTACTCCTTTCTTCGAAAAGCTAACAAAATAAAATCAAGAAAAAACTAACCTTTGAACTCAACCACGATTCTTGATGACTTAGAAGTAGGGGTGTACATAGGTCGGTTTGGTTTGGTTTTTCATTAAAAAAAACCTAAACCAATTATGTCGGTTTATGAAATCTAAATACCAAATCAAACCACGCAAAGTCGGTTTTTTTTGGTTTCAGTTTTAGTCGGTTCTTTCAGTTTTTTTCGATTTTTTGGTTTTTTTCGGTTTTTTACAACTTAATGGTGTTTGAAAAAGAGATCAAATATATTTTCACCTACTGTGTGATAAGTTAAACTTACGAAACGTTAAATGAATAGAAATTTTCAAGCCCAAATTTGAAATAAAATATATAAACATTGAAAGCTATAAACTAACTAAAAATATATTAACAAAGTTATAATATTTTTATCTATAAATAAAATAAAATTATATATATAATATTTACAAAATTTTACAAGCCCAAATTTGAAATAAAATATATAAACATTGAAAGCTATAAACTAACTAAAAATATATTAACAAAGTTATAATATTTTTATCTATAAATAAAATAAAATTATATATATAATATTTACAAAATTTTACAAGCCCAAATTTGAAATAAAATATATAAAGATTGAAAGCTATAAACTAACTAAAAATATATTAACAAAGTAGATTATAAGTAATATTTTTTTATCTATAAATAAAATAAAATTATATATATATAATATTTACAAAATTTTACAAGCCCAAATTTGAAATAAAATATATAAACATTGAAAACTATAAACTAACTAAAAATATATAAACAAAGTTATAATATTTTTTTTATCTATAAATAAAATAAAATTATATATATAATATTTACAAAATTTTACAAGCCCAAATTTGAAATAAAATATATAAACATTGAAAGCTATAAACTAACTAAAAATATATAAACAAAGTTATAATATTTTTTTATCTATAAATAAAATAAAATTATATATATAATATTTACAAAATTTTACAAACCCAAATTTGAAATAAATATATAAACATTGAAAACTATAAACTAACTAAAAATATATTAACAAAGTTATAATATTTTTATCTATAAATAAAATAAAATTATATATATAATATTTACAAAATTTTACAAGCCCAAATTTGAAATAAAATATATAAACATTGAAAGCTATAAACTAACAAAAAATATATTAACAAAGTAGATTATAAGTAATATTTTTTTTATCTATAAATAAAATAAAATTATTTATATAATATTTACAAAATTTTACAAGCCCAAATTTGAAATAAAATATATAAACATTGAAATCTATAAACTAACTAAAAATATATTAACAAAGTAGATGATTATAAATAATATTTTTAGCTAAAACATAAAGTGATAGCTTTTTGAAATTTTGGGAAGTGTAAAAGCTACTTTTGAACTGCTAGCTTACTTTTTAGAAAGTTGAAAAAGTGGGGCCCTGTCACGCCCCGAACCTATACCCTGGGCGGGATCGGCACTCGGAGACCATTGCTGCCCCCAAGCGAACCCTTGGCCTGGCTTTCTTAACTCAGCAGAAACTTAACTCAACAGCACATCTCAATGCAACGAAAGGTTATAAAACAACCAACTGATAAAATCTGGCCAAAAAGGCAACTCGAGTCTCAAAATAGAATATTTATATATATACATGGATGAGAGACTCAAAACTAACTGACTGACTGTCTATGAAGCCTCTATAATACTGAGATGGATGTTGGGACAGACCCTACAACATCCTAATAAAACAAAACTAGGAAAAACGAAATAACAGAGTCCTCCGGAACACAAGGAGGCTCACCACTGACTCTGGAGTGCTCAGCTGGATCAACGGCGTGCAGGATGCTGATCCGGGGTACCTGTATCTGCATCGTCATAAGATGCAGGCCAACTAGCATCAGTACATTGAATGTACGAGTATGCGAGCTGGAAAGCTAAACCACAACTTAAGCTTGAAAAGAGTAAAAAAGAACTCTTACCTTGGCTCTGTTTAACTCATGAATAACTGAACTCAATACATAAAGCAATAGGACACATGCAATATATAAAGCTTGTAAGACTATTAAAACGTGACATAAAAATCATATTTATAATATCATGAAAATACCATGCTTCCTCTCAAAGTCTCCTTGCGCAATGCATGAATGAAGTCACATACCTCCATCCATACCAAACAGAACCCCTCGAGGAACCATGCAATTTCTACTGTGGGAGTTTCTCTAACCGACAACCACCACTTATGAAACTAAGTGGTGATACAACGTTTTACCTCACGTTGCCCAAGGACCATCATATACCTTGTCGTGATATAGGAAGCTAGTGATACAACGTTTTACCTCACGTTGCCTAAGGACCATCTTATACCTTGTCGTGATATAAGAAGCTAGTGATACAACGTTTTACCTCACGTTGCCTAAGGACCATCATATACCTTGTCGTGATATAGGAAGCTAGTGATACAACGTTTTACCTCACGTTGCCTAAGGGCCATCCTATACCTTGTCGTGATATAGGAAGCTAGTGATACAACGTTTTACCTCACGTTGCCTAAGGACCATCCTATACCTTGTCGTGATATAGGAAGCTAACTTTACTAAGTGGATCCACTAGCTTAACTTTACGTGATCATCTAAAAAGTATGACACGTTAAATCCCATGTTGGCTACATGGCTCCTATGGAGAGTTGAGTTAATATGAACTCGTGTCCCCAATTCGGTGCTCAAGACTACTCCCAAAAATACTTTAGCTCATTAGTGATTTAAACACATCTTTCTTTAGTTGAGATAATTACTCAAAACTTAGCCCAAAGGCTCTTGAAAACTCTTTCTAAAAAGAACATCTCAAAACCATATTTTAATATGATCATTGATGACTCGGGATATTCATACTGCGTAAACATTGATGGTATATCTAGAGACCATGCTGTTTAAACATTGATGACATACTCGATTTGCCATACTAATCATGTTTTAGAAACTCTTTTGCAAAACTCATCTTTTCTCAAAAAGGGATAGTACTCAAACTTCTCAAAAACTCTTCTGGAAATCTCAGTTTCCTCTCATCTTAAATGTGAAAACATTTATAAACTTCTTTGGGAATACTTAGTTCCCTAATAACTTTTGAGAAATTGACTTGACTCATACTCTTGGCTTAACTTGAAAATGAGACTCTTTACTTAGCTTGAAACTCTAAACTCTTTACTTGACTTGAAACTCTATACCCTTTTCTTGACTTGAAACTCTAAGCTCTTTGCTTGACTTGAAACTCTATACCCTTTTCTTGACTTGAAACTCTAAGCTCTTTGCTTGACTTGAAACTCTATACCCTTTTCTTGACTTGAAACTCTAAGCTCTTTGCTTGACTTGAAACTTGAGTCTTAAAATGAAGTTAAAACATTCAATAAAGACTCTTGAACAACTTTGAAGACTTGCTTGACTTGCTTCTTGACTCTTGAACTTAACTCTTAACTTCACTTGACTTCTAACTTCACTTGACTTCCAACTTCACTTGACTTCTAACTTCACTTGACTTGGAAACTAACTCTCCTTGAATTGGATTATGAATTCAAGGTGTTTGATCACATGTTACAGATGAGTTCTTGACTTTTAGAAGTACCTTGGAGTGTTGGAAACAACTAGGAAACATAGGTACCATACCTAGGAACATGCATAAGAAAGTGGGGGATAAAAGAGAGGTCTTGGCGTCCTTCCGGGAACATGCACCAAACCAACAAGAAACTTCAACAACACAACTACAACTTCAACCAACACAACCACAAACTTCAACAAGAACAACCACAAGAATTCAACCACACAACCAATCCTTTCTCGGAATTAAAAAGAGTTTGGCATGTGGGGGAAAGAATCAACCCAACGCTATGAACTCACATACCTTAATAGGGATCACCCCCGACGAAATCCACGACGATCTCTACGAACCTTGCTTCTTCTTCTCCTTCTCCTCTTCTTCTCCTCTTCTCTCAAGAACCCTAACCCTCACTCTCACTCTTTTATAATGGGACAAACTGATAAAAAATCAGTCTAATACATTTATATAACCAAAAGAATTGATTAGGGAAAAGACCAAAATGCCCTTAAAATTTCCGGACGGATTTCCCTGCCAACTGCCCAGCTTCCAAAGGGAATAACTCACTCATACGAACTCAGAATCGAGCAAACTCGGTGGCGTTGGAAAGATCATTCCACGAACTTCGCAACCATAACTGGAACTACACCTAAATCATTTTGAACTAGAAGTTATGACTGATCAAAGTTGGCCAAAACTCACTGATTTCCCACACAACCAAATTTACAGATTTTTGAATTCTTTCCAAAAATGGCTATTTCCAATTCAACTCTTCTTGGAACTCAATGTGCTACATCTAGGGACCTTAACACTCAAGAAATTTTTATTCCTCGGTAAAATCTCACTCCACATGAAGGACGGCTTGAGTCTTAGTTCGAAAAATTCTCTGGGGTGTTACAGGCCCAACGCGTGTTGAACAAAACTTTTAACCTATCTGGTTTATATTGCCACGTAAGCCGAAAAGTGGTAAAAAATTAATTAAAAAAATAAGTTCGAGGGGGTAATAGGACCTTAGTAAAGATTAGGTGTGTCTCAGGGATTTTGGGCATATGCTAGGGTACTTATGCATTTTCCCAAATTAATATAAAGAAAGGCATGGATACTATTAACTATTTGGAGTTATGAAAGTGAAGAGTCGTACTCGTTTGGCAGGGTACAGTATAAAAATAGTACCGAATAAGGTATATGTATTAGTAAAGTTGGTTATGCTTAGATTATTGCTTATTCATTATTTAGATTAACATATTCAAGGCAATAACTTATTCATGTATTAATAACTTTGATATTACTAATACAATGTGTTTGTATTAGTTATATACTCGATAATACTGAATAAAATGTATTAGTTAAATAAGAAAAAAGGATGGGCTAGGTCGGTTTTATATAAAGATAATTTTTAAAAAATTGCCTCAATTTTTTTGGACAGAGGCAGTCCCTGCTTTTTCTTGAAGATGAAAGGTCAGGTATATATGGACCATTCTAAAGCACACATTTATTATCCTCTTTAGTGTGCAAAAGATTAAAGAAAAAAGTTAATAATTTGCACAGAACAAAGCAACTGAAATCTGCAAGGCTCTATCCTTTAGAAATGGCTTATGCTGCTCTTTCTTCACTTATGTATACATTGGAACAACTCTTCAAACCTAATCAATCTTTCTTTTGTCGATGCTCTACACAACAACATCTTCAATCTCTCTATCAAAATCTTTCTGCTCTGCAACTTTTCCTTGACAATACTACCACAAATGATATTGAAACTCTTAAGGTATGTAATTCACTAGTATAGTTATCTAAATCTTACTGATCTTATATATATATATATATTTATTTATTTATTTAAAAAAATAATTAATTTATCGAGTTTCAATTTCAAGGTTGTAGAAAAGAGGATCAGAAATGTAGTATACAAAGCAGAAGATAAAGTTGATTCAAGCTTAAGAAGCATCATTCTAGCAGATTGCACAGAGAGTAGAGAAGGGGCTTGTAAATTCTTCGACAAAGAATTGGTAAAAGTGGAAAAAGATGTTGATTCTCTCAGGAAAGAGGTGATGGTGGTTAAGTTTAACAAGCATGGAAGCAAATCTGCAGAATTAGCAACAACTCCCTTCTCACCAGATCAAAAAAGTACAATTGTGGAAAATACTGTTGTTGGGATAAAGGATGACTTCAACACCATACTTGATCGCCTCACTGCCCAAACAGAAGAGTTAACTGTTATACCAATTTTTGGTATGGGTGGTATAGGTAAGACAACTCTTGCCAAAAAAGTTTATGATGATTCATCTATTCGTTCTCGATTTGATAAACATGCATGGGTCACTATCTCCCAAGAATACAATCAGAGACAAATGCTTCTTGAAGTTGCCTCTTCAATTACCGGAAGCAATCAAAAAATGAGCGATAATCAACTAATGGAGATTGTGTATAGAGGTCTGAAAGGTAGGAGATTTCTAATTGTCATAGATGATATTTGGAGTACTGAGGCATGGGACCAAATTCAAAGAATATTTCCAAATGATGACAATAAAAGCCGAATTCTATTAACCACTCGGCTCAAGTATGTTGCTAATTATGTCAGCTCCCTTGATTATCCGCCTCATAGTAAGTCTTTTCTTAGTCTAGAAGATAGTTGGAATCTATTCACTGAAAAATTATTCAAAAAAGATCACTGTCCTCCTTTTCTAGAAGAAATAGGGAAGCATATTGTACAACAATGTCGAGGATTACCTCTCTCGGTGGTTGTCGTTGCTGGACTTCTTGGAAAAATGGACCCAACACATGATAATTGGAAGAAGGTTGAGGAAAATCTGAACTCATTCTTTGGTACGGTGTCCGAACGGTGCCAATCAATTCTGTCTCTGAGCTACAATTACTTGCCCCAATATTTGAAGGCTTGTTTTCTCTATGTTGGAGGTTTTCCAGAAGATAGAGAGATTAATGTTTCCAAGTTGATTAGGCTGTGGATTGCTGAGCAATTCGTAAAGGCAAGAAACAATAAAAGGTTAGAAGTGGTGGCAGAGGAGTATCTACAAGAGTTAATTGATAGAAGTCTAATTTTGACCGGTACACAAAGAGTTAATGAAAGGATGAAAACTTGCAAAATTCATGATCTTCTACGCCAACTATGCCTAAGTGAAACTCATACTGAAAATGTTGTGCATATCATGAATGGGAATGTTCCCATGTTCTTATTAGAAGCCATAGATGATCAACGGCGAGTTATCGTTCTGTCTAAACTTGAAGAGAAGCAAGTTTATCCTCCAATGCATAGCAATGGTATAACAAGTACAGCTCGGACCTTTATTTCAATGCAATATTTTTACTACTCCGATTTTCCAAAAGGGATTTGTTCCATTGTTTCAGAGTTCAAGTTGCTTAAGGTGTTGGATGTATTAAATGTTTGGTTAGATTTCTCTAGTGTAATACCTGAGCTTGTACATTTGAGATATGTTGCTGCAAATATTGAGGAAGCTCTTTCACTAGACAAATTGAGAAATCTACAGACCATAATTCTTCATAGAAATATCAGTGTCAACAGACCAACAGCGTTGGAGCAGCCACTAGATATCTGGAGAATGTCAGAGCTAAGACATGTGGATATTGATTCGCCACTATATATATCTAATCCTCTTGAGGCAGAAAATCCTTTGTTTCTCAATAACTTGCAAAATCTTTATCTCTATAACTCTCCTTTTATTGTGGAAATCATAAGAAGAACTCCCAATCTAAAAGAGCTAGACATCATGATAGATAATTCTGATCATCCTGACTGGCCTGGAATTTTTGATTCTCTAATTCTTCTAGAGGATCTGGAGATACTACACATACGTCTGGAGAGCATAGACCTGAACATTTTCTCTGGAGATATTTTGTCTTGTAAAATCAAGAAATTAAGTCCTAATATCAAGAAATTGATATTATCACGTACTTATATACCATGGGAAGTTGTGAATTTACTTGCTAATTTACCTAATCTTGAGGTGATCGAAGGGGAGTACGCATTTTCTGGAACAGATTGGAAAGTAGATGAAGATGTTGTGTTTCACAAATTAAGATATCTATTAATTGGTGAAGCAGATCTGGAAAGGTGGGAAGTAGCAGCTGGTAGTGATAATTTTCCTATGCTTGAGCGACTAATACTTTATGGGTTGAAAAAACTGGAGGAGATTCCGGAGAGTATTGGAGATATAATGACACTAAAATTAATCCAAATAAAACGTTGCTGCTCTTCTGTAGTAAATAGTGCAAAGAGAATTCAACAAGAGCAAGAGAGCTTGGGAAATTATGAGCTTCAACTTCGAATTATTCCAAAGGTAATTTCAATATAGGATAAAAAGAATATTATAATTTCAGATATTATGCCTTTTTTGTTTTAAAAAAACTTTTGGGAATTGTGTAAAAGGAATGAAGGAGGAAGAGAGAGAAGGGTACTTGAAGCAAGCTGCTAATCCCTCAAATACTGAATCTCATTATATACTTCCACATCTTCTCAATTTGTGAGTTATACTCCCAATTAAATGTTTTATTTTATTCTTTTAATTTTCTTCTATTACTATATATATATATATATATTTTATTTTTTTTATATATTTTTTTATTATCATGTATGTTGTAGCAATTATAGCAATCAGTTACGTGATGGAGTCTGAATTTCCACTCAAAAAAAATAAGAATATGATATAGAGTGTGGAGCAAAATATTTTTCACAAATTCTTAAATATATACAAATATTAGCAAGTTTACTTTAGGTTCAATGTTCCCTAGAAGTCTTTTAGTCTTGTCACAGACTCATATGGCAGTAGAATGTTGAGAACCTGTAGCACTGAGAAACTACATATTTATAATATCGGGACGAGACAGGCTTAAATAGAGTGATATAGATAATGAGAATTCATATAGTTGATATCCAACTTGTTTGGAACAGAGACACAATTGTTGTCTTAGTGATATCTGTTAATCAATAGCTTATTAGTTAATGAATCATTTTTATAGTAATTATGCTCACAAGCTTTCTGCAAATAAATTCCAGATATGCATCGCGAGCCAAGGCACAAGATTTTGAGATTTATGCTCCAAATGCAACGTTTGAAGATCCCCTTATGCGTGCAGAGGGGTATGCTTAACTTGTCTATCTTATAGTACCCTTGTTTAGTAGTTGATAGATGTTGCACTTTAGACAAGTGCCTTCAATTGATCATGCTGAATATATTAGAGCAAGAATTAAACATTTTTACGTGCTTCAGCTGCAGAATTTCTCAGTGCAATCATTTTATATGATAAAAGAAGATAACGGAAAACAATTTAGTCTCCACGCCTAATGATTGTGAAATTTGAAAATCAAGCGCTTCTGTATTTCTGAATCAGAAGTAACTCGAGTCCGACCCTTTTATGCTAAACTGAGGTTTACAAGATAAATCATCATCAACATTCTTGTTATATTAGAAATGAGGAGCAAACAAGAAACTAATTTCAGTGATAAACGGTTCTGTCATGCTTTCTTTAGTATTTTGTCTTGGTTTTTTCACTTCCGTTGTTTTCTTTTTTCCAAACTTCTTTGTAATGCTTTACTTGAGCCGAACATCTACCAAAAACAACCTCTTTACCTCCCAAGGTAGGGGTAAGGTCTATCTATGAACACACTACTCTACCGAGACCCCAGACCCCAGTTGTGGGATTACACAGAGTATGTTGTTGGTTAATTGAATTGAGAGGTTCTAAGAAAAAATTCAGAGTAATGCTTGCTTTCTGTTATCTTCCTTTCACACGTCTAGTAATTAGCTTGTTCCTTTCAATTCTACTTCAATTCATAACTTGTAAACCACTTTTGTAATCCTCAATATTAGCAAGGCTGACTATGAATATTACTGTTGATTGCAGGGTAAAGCAGATAAAATCGTCATTTTATTCTCTCGGGAAGGTCTAATCAATTCTCCTTCTTGCTAAGTGTCCTATTTCATACAAGTCTCCTACTATGCTAGATTGATATACTTTATTGTGGAAAGAAATAGGCAAGAACCTTTTGGGAAAACGCTGCGCGATGCAGTTTTAAAATCAGTTTTGCTAGCTTCTAACATATGGATATCATAATTTTGTTCTTAAACTCATTTCTCTAAAAAAAAAAAAAATAGATCACGAAAATATCTAAGGTTCCCAGCATAATCTCCGATGTATGTTGAGAGACTGTAATTACTATGGTTTACGTCAATAGTTCTTAGCCAACCCTTTCTTCTTAAAGCTAATCAATTTATTACTCCCTCCGTCCCTATTTACTTGTCCATATTTCCTTTTTTGGTTGTCCCTATTTAGTTGTCCATTTTGACAAATCAAGAAAGGACAACAAATTTTTTCCTATTATACCCTTATTTACACTTCTTGAAAATTGTAAAAGTGTATGTTGTTTCCCTCCAATTTATTTCACTTGAATTCAAATAAGTGGTTGTAATTTTGAAGTGAAAAGTTGTCATAAGGGTAAAATTGTAACTTCACTGTGCTAATCATTGTTGCCTTAATCTGTGTGCCATTTCTAAAGTGGACAACTAAAAAGGGACGGAGGGAGTACTATATTATGTCTTCCTTTAGGCTTGGGATTGCTGTGTATGAACAACTTCAAACTGTTGTTTTTTTGTACATTTCAGGTCTTCAGTGAGTCGAATCGTGGAGTACAACGTCACAGAGAAAGAAATTTCTCCTGGAAATAAAGAGGTTTAAGAACCCTCCATCCTATTGCGTTTTCTTTTTGCTTTGTTTATTCTCTGCAATAGGACTCTGACATTATGGTTGATGGCTTCAGATTTTAATTGGCAACAAACATTATTACAAGTTCTTGGGGAAAGACATTCATATGATATCGATGATCAAGTTGTACACGGAAGGAGGAAAGGTTGTTCGTCATGAAGACTGGTACGTATATATTTCACATCAAGAATACTTTTTGAATTTTTAGTTCAACTAGGAAAATGTTAAGCATTTCTCTTGGTTTCATTACAGTGTACTTCTTTAAGTATGTTCAAATTCTGTGCAACTTCAAATGTTCGATAAACTTAATGCTAAAGTCGCACAAATTCGTTTTACGTGGTCTAGGGCTCTAGATATGCAGGGTTGATTAATGCCACTTTTAGCTATCTCTGTGTTCTTGTCATATGACATAATTTTGCCAAAAGATGTTCCCTTTTTGGCAAAAACGAGTAAGGCTTGCTAAGTTGTGTTCTCTCTCATTGCTATAATGTGACTTGAACCCTCGACCAACAAGCTTAAGGCAGAGGAGTCTCACGAATTGAGCAAGCCTCACTCGTCTTGCCAAAATATACTCCTTTATCTAATGTTTTATGTACTCGTCACATGACATACTTTTGCAAAAGATGTTTCTTTTTGGCAAAACAAATGAGGCTTGCTAAGCTGAACTCCCCCATTGCTACAACATGACTTGAACCCTCGACCAGTATAATTGGCTAAAAGTAGAGAGATGTTTCACCAACTGAGCAAGCCTCACTCGTCTTGCCAAATATATTCTATACAATCCAATATTATGTTTGGTTGTATAGTTTGTTCCTGTTTCTGAATGGTTTTCGAACAATTTTTGTAGCTGGGATAAGAAATCTTTAGGGAATAAGGAGACAGTGAAGGTAGCACTTGTTGGACGCGTGATTGAGGTATCTCGTAGAGCTTCAATGCTTTTAACACATGCTCTAATGGGGTTTGGAAAAGATCCCTCCATGTGAATTGCAGTGTACTGTTTTTAAGTGTTTCAATTAGTTTTTACCATGTAAGAAATATATATGTTTGCTTGAAAATATGTATAGATAATTATACAGTTGATCCAATATTTGGGATAAAACTTGTGTGCTCCTCATCTTCTTTTCTGGTATATCATCCATTAATTAGATTGATGCATATTTGTATGGCATAATACATATATTGGACCTTAAACTTGACTTCAAATTTTAACTTTGACCTCCAACTTTCAAAGTGCACAAATAGACACTTTAACTATCCAACCTTTTAATAAATAAACACGCGTGTCTTACCTGGCAAAACGCGTGACGTGCACGCATTTTGCGCGAGTGAGAAGTAATTTTTAGGCACACAACAGTGAAAAAAATGCTGAAATGACAACTCTACCCTTAATTAATTTTTATTTTTTTTTAGTTCTAAAATGGACGTGTAAAGTGTTTAATTAGTTGGCAGCCATTGAGTGGCTCACTAATACACGTGGCAGCGATTGCATTTCACGCTCTTGGCTCCAAAAATCGCGTGTTTATTTATTAAAAGGTTGGATAGTTAAAGTGCTTGTTTGTGCACTATGAAAGTTGGAGGTCAAAGTTAAAATTTGAAGCCAAGTTTAAGGTCAAATATATGTATTATCCCTATTTGATTCTCCAGATAATATTTTTGAGGCATAATGCATAAATATGCTCTTTAACTTGGTTTCCACTGACATCTATACCCTCCAATTTTGGATGTATACAAGTTGACACTTAAGTTTGTACAAATTGAACAAGTAGACGCATGCGTCCTACGTGGCATAATACACGTAGGATGCCACATAGGACACAAAATTTTCATGTATGACGCCACATAAGACGAGTGTGTCTATCTATTCAATTTTATACAAGTTTAAGTATCTATTTGTGCACAGTGTACACCTAAATTAAAGTTGGAGGGCATTGAAGCCAAGTTGAAGGGTAATAACGACTGAATATTCTTTGTACGTTTTAGCTTATTCTTGTTTTAGTTGTTTTACCAATTTCTAGAATTAGAGTCCATCTCAATCACTTCAATTATCCTATTTTATTTCTTATTGTTATCACTAGTTTCTGGACGCATGCTTTGCACGTGTATCCCATATCAATCTATAATATTTTTGAAATAACATGAATAAGAGTTTAATCTATTTATATATAAATTGAAAAACATTTATAAGATATAAAATCAAAACAGATACCTTTAAATTTCAAACTATAAGCATAATAAGAATATGTATTTCTCATGAGTTTAATCAATCATACATTGCAATAATCCCTGCAATTCATTGAGAAACTTTCAATATATACACCAACCGTGTATAACGAAAACTTGAAATGCATAACCACAATTATATTTATATTTCAATACACTAAAAAGTCAATTTTCCTTTCTGCATTATACTATGGATTCCATACAACAACTTCTATTAAAAAAAAAAAAAGAAGACAAAATTAGGAAAAATAATATCAACAAATTGGAATTAAAAATGTAAAATTGAAATAAGAGGAAGTGAAGCAAAGATAAGTAGAAAATATTCACCTAAGCATGAATAAGAAAACGTGTTGAGTAAAAGAAGGGTAAAGTAAAAGTGTGAGCTGATATATGGAGGAAATTGACAAATATAACTGTCTGTATTGAATAATGAAAAGACAACTCATCAATTTCTTAACTGGTCCAAAAAATTTATAACTATGAGCTCAAGATAATATAAATTTATTAATTTAATAAATAACATACATTGTACATATGTGTAGTTAATGGGGTAGTGGAAAAGACTCTTCTTGGATTTTTTTTTTTATTTCTTTAAAGCAATTTTAAACTTATAATATTAGTGCTATAGAAAAATCATATAAAGCCATAAACTACTGTAAGTTTTTTAGTAATTATTTTATTAAATTATATACCTATTATTTATTTGTAATTATTTATAATCATTCCGGAAATGTATAAACTAATTTTGTAAATCTTGTAAAACGAAAGAAATTATTATTCTTATCATTATTTTAGCTATTATTAGCATTTAATATGACAACATTTAAAAATGATTAAGACGGGAAAGGTCTTTTCATGATAGTAATTACTATTTGAGTCCCACATTTTTAATTTTTTTATATATATATATAATAAAGAAGACTAACAAAACAAACAATTAGCCAAAGTAAGATTGCTAATCTCATCACACAATAGTTTTTCTTAAGCTTCAGCGCTGATATTTCATGGCTAGATATATGAATTTTTAGTTATAATATAAAAAAAATTGTGGCAAAGACATTGAGTTATAGCTATGAATTTTTTGATTCATAATTAAATATAAGTATTATTGCCACGAGATCAGTTATAGAACTAGCTACAAAGTTTAAATATTCGTGGCAAATAAATTGAATCTTTTGCTACAATACAACCTCTTATGGCTACTTTATAAAGATAGATACAAATTTTATTTAACGTGGCACAAGAATAAAATAATTTGCTATAAGTATATTTTTCGTGGCAAAAGTTTGTATCCATTGCAGCTATAAACAATTTTATTTTGTAGTTATACGTATAAAATCTTAGTTACGAACCATGTAAAGTTTGTAGCTAACTATTAGCCACGCTACATCTTGCTACGCATGCTACGAAACAAAATAATGTAGCTAAAGTGTTTAGCTACGGAAAATTGTATATTTAGCTACAATGTATTTTGTAGCTTAAAGTACATTTTCTTGTAGTGTCGAGTGCCGGTCCCGCCCAGGGTGTAGGCTCGGGCGTGACACCTTTGTTTAAGGACATTTAATAAGTTGAACATGTATGAATAAACAAGTGTTCTATTTATTTTCCAACACAAACACATGACTTTAACAAGTTCTCAGATGTGTTTTTTCAGTTCCTGCATTTCTTTCCACCAACAAAACAAACAATTAACCAAAGTAAGATTGCTAATCTCATCACACAATAAATTAAGATAAAACTTCCAAAACATCTATTTAAAAACAAGTTTATCAAAGTAATGAAGGGAACACACTGAAAACATATAGCATCCTGTCTTTATAGCCTTGAATCACAAATCAACCCGCGACTTATAAATGCTAATCTACATTTTTCAAATAGAATAGCTCTGCCTTGGGAGATGCTCTGGGGAACCGCATCAAATCCCACCCATTAAGACGGGAAGTAAAATAATTCATGTATGTCAGGTTCTTACCTCAAGTTCAAATGAACTCAACAAAAGTACCTCAAGTGTAGTCAAACTAAGAAGAAGCTTTTCCAAAGTTAATCTTTCAAAAGGCATTGAATAATTTTCAACCTTGAGATACAAACAAGTCAATTGTTTGCACTTCATAAAGCAACTTAGGTCAAGATTACATCAGCTCTCATCGTAAAACAAGTACTCCAACCCAGCTGAATCAATGTTGAGGCATTGAGTACCATTACACTTCAATAAGGTTAAACTGACAAGAAAGGGGGCATTAATAACACAAATTTCTGTATTTGACATAAAAGTTACATTTTCCAGAAAAAGAATTGTAAGTTTTCGAAAGCCAAGAAAAGATTTTGGGAGTTTGACGACACAATTGAAAAGTTTCAATTTTGTCAGGGTTGGACAGTTAAATATATAAGAAGGCACTTTGTAAGTGCTATCATTTGGCATGTTAAGCTTTAACTCCTTGACACTGTTTCTGGTGGCATAAAGTATCCATCTATCAATATTTGGACACAAAGACAACTCTACTCCTGACATGTCTTGATCAAACTTCACAATGTTTCCAATATGTTGTAAAAGAATCTCGTCTATTGTTTGTCCAAAGATATATCGAGATCTTAATGCTAATTTATTGCAAGAGTTTATCTAGCACCAAATTTGGAACCGTAGCCCAAATGTATCTCCACTTTGTGGACAAAATACTAGTTCTTGCTGCATCTTCGACAGGCAGGAGCTCAAAGATGTGATCAATAATATTTCTTGGCAGATAACTTATTCGATCTTCGTTATCCATTTCTGCAACAATTTTAATATTATCTGTAAAAAAAAGTTGATAGTTTTAGGGAAAATTTGATATAAAAAAATAATGCATGCAACCCTATTCACCTTTTTATTCAGTTCTACTATTTCAACACAAGTATACAACACCATACTCATGGTTTTACCTATCCATGTTTTGCAAATAAATTTATTGGGTACTATTTATATTTACATAAATTTATTGAAAGCTATTGATTCCATTACCGAACCAATTAGGAATATTTTTTTTATTCGTTTTATTCAGCGATAAAGATTCATCCCGAGTCACAAGAGCAATTGAGCAATCAAATATAAAAGTTCAGCAAAATTTAATGCATACCTTGCGAAGAAGATGAATGGAACCCTAACTTCCCAAGTGAGGAGCCTCTTGCTTTTTTCTTCATAGCTTCATAATCTATCTGTCTATATCTATATCTATTTATATGTGTATTATATTAAGCTAGCATTTGGTCATAGATTTAAAATATCATCATTATATATCTATACTATATTAAGCTAGTGTTTGGTCTATCATAATCTATTTATTTATATCTATACTATATTAAGCTAAAATTTGGTCATAAATCTTGGAGAAATATTTGACTTTTTAAGGAAATAATATGATTATACCCGTAAATTCTAAAAGCTAGAATTTTGGCATGTTATTTTTGGATAATTTGGGTGATATACTATATTAAGCTAGCGTTTGGTCAAAAAATTTCATATCATCTTAATTTATCTATAAATGCCTATACCATATTAAGCTAGAATTTGGTCAAAGATTCCAAATAATTTTGGCATGTAATTTTTGGATAAAATTTTGTGTTTGACCAAAGTTTTTGGAGAAATATTTGACTTTTAAAAAAAAAAGATTTATATCATAAGTTTTAAAAGATATTAGAAATATCTATTGTCACAATCCAACCCACTAGATCATGCAGACACTTACTCTAACGCCTAATTAGGATAACCTTACAACCCAATTTGGATTAAAACGTGCGGAAAATAAATAATTGACAGTTACAAGCTCATTAAAACATAATTTTCAAGACAAACTTTAAATAAACCTTTTTTATAAAAGACTGAAAACACCCCCCCCCCCCCCAAATGAAACTAGTCTTAACAAGTACAAGAGCTACAATAGAAGTACAATATATACAAGAAATTAGGACACAACTCCCACCATAAGGTAAGGAAACATGGAAGCTGTTAGAGATTATCGTCGTCTGCATCTATGAAACATAACTGACCCTGCAACCAAACTATGCCAAGTGATATAGCAAGAGTAGTGTTAGTACAACAACACATACTGGTAGGCATCATCGGTCGACCCGAACCTACCGCATAATATAATGTAGATAATCAGAAAGTCATGCAATATGAAAGTTAACCACCCCACTTCTCTATTCCCTTACTTCTACCCTTCCTAGGTAAATAATATAACTAAACACCTCAATTATGGCACCATAAGGCTTCCCAAGCCTACATATTATGTCACCATAATGTCAAATCATAGTCTAACCCTTCTATAACATTAATATCCACGAATACAAGACCTCTAGAATGTCAAATCACAGCCTAACACTTCAACAATAATATTCACAAATAACAGGTCATCACTAGCCCTATTAACCAAGTTACTAGTCCTTCTTCATTGCTCATGCCAACTCCCTAGACCTTTTTGGAACAGTACATGAAACTGGCGCCTTAGACCAACTTATCCTTACCAAATATGGAGTATGAGAAAGCAACAACTTGATGACAAACAGTTCAATTTTGGAACCTTTAAAATAATGCACAGTAACGTTTTCTTATAGGAAATGTAAGAAAACGTTGTACAAATCTATCAATGTTTTTACTCTTATACTCTCGCCATTCAATTTTACTTGTCCACTTTGAATTTCACACATTCCTTTAGAAATGATGATTAATATGAATATTTTACCACAATACTAATATTCATTGATTTATAATTTTATTATGCACTCATTCATCAAATAAGTAGTATCCTCTGTATCTTTGTATGATACATACTTAGAAAAAAATATACATACATAAATACATAATCACATGTGTTTCGAGTTATCCTCTTATCGAGTTTTTTCCTTTTCTATCAAGACATCAGAAAATCAAGGTGCTATGTGCCAGGACCAAGTCATACATGTTGCACTTGCTAAGGAGAATTGAGGTTGATGATGAACGTATCACGCTTTGCGCACATATGTTTCGTAGATATTGCTTTAAAATTTGGTTAAAGTAGGCTCATACTTGCCCTATTTATCGTTATGATCTCCTAGATAGCTAGCTAACAAAAATTAGCGATGGACAAATTCTAATCTGGCTAGCTATGAACAATTTAGCGATGAAGTTCACAATTAAATACTAAGTGTCAGCTGCTAAAGTATCCACTCTTTACAATGTAGCAAATCCTTTGAAAAATTTGCGTGAGAATGTCATTGTTAGAGTACTTTTTGATATGATTTTTGAAAAGTGACATTTATATTTTTGTTCCATGTAAATGTATAAAACAACGCTGAATTTTAAAAAGAATATAAATACTCCTTCCGTTTTAATTTGTTTCAACATTTATGAGTAAGGGCCAAGTTCGCAAAACCTTCAAAAAGATTAATGACTAATTCAAAACTTGTTCTCGGAAAAATGAGAATAGATAGATAGATAGATATAGATAAACAATTGCAAGTACAAAAAAGAAAGGAGGATTGTTGCAACTGTTGGGATAATGTATTTATTTTTCACTTTACTAAACGAATTAAAAGAAAAAGTTTGTCACATAAACTTAAATGAAAAAGCATTTAGGCAGAAGAAGAAAAGAATGAGATTTACTTCTAAAGACATGAATTCTTTTTCATCTCCCCTGTCAAAGTCGACGTCTTAACCTGACTTCTTGAGCTCAGTTAATTCTTGAAGCAGTAGCTCTGGATCTAGGTGAAAGATAAGGCCGTAAGCAAGCGTGATTGGATTTTTACGACCTAGCCTCAAATGAGCTCTCTAACCGGTTAGAAAATTTCTTTCACATTTTTCAAAAGTCATTCAACACGTGTCCTTAATTCGAATTGTAAGCTGCAACTCGCCTGCATAAAACCAGTCTCGCTAGTAATCACCGATCAGCCATACAGCAGGGAAAATAGACAATTAGTAGTGGAAAAATCTCCCCAGTTTTTTGCTTTCTTTCCTTTTTTCCAACTTAATAGTCAAATAGATTTGGTAAAAGAAATTAATTAAATAACAAATTATATCATCATATATTGACTATTGATCACCCTTTACAAGAAAAAAATATTTTATATACATTGGGATATAGAAGCAGGGGATTAGCATCATTCAAATGTCAAATTTAACCACTTTTAATATTTTTGATTTCAAATTTTATATTTATATTTAAAAACTTATTTAATATATATAAATAATATATTCGTAACTCAATAAATTTTAAAAAAATATAATTCAGATCTCAGACTAAAAGTGCCTTGCATAGAAAGGTAAACTCAATAAACAATTAAAGGCAACATACAAATCCTCATTTCTTTAACTCTACACATAGACAAAGAAAAACTAAACACATATATAATAATAGAAAAAGTTTACATTTCATATAACATGAAAAAAAAACAAGAAATTAAATCCCATAAAAAAGGGATTTTTTTTTTCACCAACCAAGAGCATCAAGGATACCTAAAACCACATCACAAATATGTTTAAATCCATCTTCCCTAATAGCAAGTTGAGTTGGATAATCCAATCTTGGATTCCTCTTAAATCCATTATGACAAACATTAGGATAATCCGCAGCCGCCATAACATGCAGGTAAGCATAGTCATAAACTTCATTATTCAAATCTTGAAGTGAATCTTGAAGTGCATTAGTAGCTAAAGCATATTTATCAGCACAATCTTTGAGGAGTTTCTTCATTAATACCAAATCATTATTTGTGTAATTAGTAGTGTTAAGTACTAATTCATGTGAAGAAAGAAAAGTGTTTGTGGCTGTGGCATTGACCATTCCAATTTTGACCATGATAGTTGCTAAGCCTTTTGTGTCTGCTTTGAGACTTGTGGAATCTGATTTGAGAGATGATACACAAAGATCATAGTATTTTGTGTTCATACATGTTTTTTGAATCAAATCAATTGATGATGATGAGGTGGAAATTGTTGGTTGAAGTGAAATCAAGAAAACAAGAATCAATAAGAAGTGGAAATTAGAAGACATATTGATTTGCTTTTCAATTTTTTTTTTCTTGTTTTGGATTTGAAGAGGTATATGAAAAGAGATTTGATGTTAGATTTCTTGGTGTAGTAAAGAAAGAATATATTGTTGTATGAAAAGGGGGTTGCTTTATCTTTTATACTAAGGAGAATTACTAATTGGGGAATAGGAAAACTAGAAATACACTTTTTGGGGAGTTATTTTTTAGAAATTTTCTAAATGGGAATAAGGATTATTTTTGAAGTTTAAGAATTAATTTCTACTCGATAATGTCGAAGTGGAATTCATAAATAAGCTTAAGAATCTAAAGCAGGGGTTCTTCAAAAATTTCTAAGAGAAAGTACATGAAGGAGTTTAATCTATTGTCTCTACGATGTAGAGTGAAGGTCCCATGAATGGAATGGAATAAGAAAGATGAGTATTCATAAAATGTGTTAGGAGAAAAATGGAAAATAGTCCTAGCGGATTGTGGTGGAATGAATGTGATCCTTCCACTTCTTAATCACAAATTTCGAGATTGAGTTATACCGAGCATGAAAAGAATCTTGGTTAGTGTAAAGTAAATGAGTATTGAGTTAATTCAATCCCAAATTAAATTAACTCATGAGATGATATTGTCCAAGGCCATATAAAGATGTGTGAGTACTTTTTCATTCTTCAACATCCAAGGCTGGATATTTAATGTGTTGACAATATAATTTGAGGTAAAACTAATTTGGACAATGAAGAGAAGTTGAAAATTTCATTCCCTGCAATGAACTAGAGTATCTTTTCATTCCCTAATTTTGCATAATTGCTTGGTTTAGTAATTATTTTCTGGATATCTATTCAAGAATATTTCATCTCTAATGAGACCTACTAGTGACCTACTGACCTAGTTTGTCACTAATAAGTTTACTTGGTCTAAACAAACGTCGATCGATATTCATATTGAGATTTGATATAAATTAAATTCGTGTCGAAAAGTCTCATATTGACAAGTAAAATATTTTCTTATGAAAGTGATTTTGTACACCTCAAAGTCATTATCGAACTATGGTACCAATATAAATTATGGACTTTTTAGTTGTTTTTGTAGGTTTTCTCCTAGTTGTATGTAAGGGTCTGTTTGGCAGGGACAGTAACAATTAATAGGCTCTTTTTGGAAGTTGCCTACTTTCCAAAATGTGTTCACGGGTAACACTGTTAGAAAAATATGGACCCCTTCAATTAGTCATGATGTCTAGAATATTTGTTTCTTTTAAACTAGGGTTTAGCTACTTCATGAACACATGACCCACTTTCCAAGTACTTTTGAGGTGAAAAGTCCATCGTTGGGTTGAATGATCTCGTTAATATGATTTTGATAATCTTGAGTTTGAGTTAAATTCGATATTTATTTTTCTATCATGATTTCAGATGTTGGGTTATGTTAAATTGTCTAAGCTAGCTCTTGTTCAGTCTTGGATGTAAGGGTTGTCATTTATAGAGGTGTATTCAAGATTTTGAGATAATGGGTGCACTATTACAAAAAGGTTGATTTAAGAGATAAATTTGATCGGTTTGATATTTAGGTTTTTACTACTGAAAACCGTTAAAATTTTAATATTATAGGTCTAAAATTGTTATATATGTATAATTAAAATGCCAAAAGTGATACCAATTACCACTTAGAGAAGTGTTATCTAATTTTAGAAAGAAAAATAAAACTAAATAAATATAAAATTCAAATTTCTAACCTCACGTAGAGAGGTGCATCCATTCATTATTGCATTATGTGATACTCTGAGTGTGAGTTCACATATCTATATTTTGATATTTTTTTCAAAATATAACATTACTATATATAATCTCGAAAGGAGAGCATGGGTTCACGTAAATCCGATGACCCCCTCAGATACGCCTCTGATACATCAGTCATTCAAAGGATGAATAATCTTTTAAAATATGATTTAGATAATTCTTATTTTTTTGAGTTTGAGTTAAATTCAATGTTTATTTCCCTATCATGATTTTAGATTTTTGATATGTTAAAAGAGTATCACTTAGAGTTAACTTTTAAATTGAGTTACACTCATAAATTATATCATGATGTCTACAATTATTGGTTCCCTTTCGAACATTTTCATTTGTTATTTTTCAAAAATCGATCTTATGCATGGTACATTTAAATATTCCTTTAACTATATATTTTTTTAACAAAAAAATAATTGTAATACATATTTTCCATAGGATTATTTTCTTTCATATGTTCAAATTATAACGGATCATAAAAAATCATTTCCTCCTTATCTTTTTGAATAATAATGGAGGAATGTAGTGGAAAACTTATAAAGTATATAATAAAAGGTAGCATAAAATTCAAGAATCAGAAACATTAAATTTGATATTTCACTATTTGTTTATAATATCAAGGTAAACTAAACTATGATTAAAAAATATCTTTGGTGACAGTATGATTTTTTTAGAAGAAACCATGATAATGTCATTGTATTAAGAGGTATTTAAGCTTTTAGCATACTGTTAGTTATAATTAATCATATTTATAAAGTGTTGATTAAATATTATTACCGTAAATATAATATAGAAATAATTATATTACTACCTCTAAATAATAACTATAAAATTCTTTCTTTATTTTGGTGCTATCTCTATGAAGAAAAATAACATGTTGAAAGAAATCTTATTATTTGATAAATTTTTAAAATTTTGAATTTGTTATCCAGCTTTATCACATTATTCAAGAAATATATATAGTTGTGAATAGTTGTGAAAGTGAATCATGCATGTGCATATTACGTAATTCCATCCTTCATAAAGCAAGATTGTCATCATCTGAATTGACAAATCAAATTAAAGTCAATAAAATCTTTTATGCAAGTGGGTTGAGATTTATGTCAGTTAATGGACCATTATTAAATCATCATATATAAAGGTAATTTAATTAAATAACCCTATATAATTAATAGAATTAGTAAATAAATTAAAGAAAAGCAAGTAACTTTTTATAGTATTCTAAAATCACTATAAAGAAATATGAATTAACCTATCGCTAAATTACACGAATGCTACTTTAATAATTTATCATTAAATTAATGAAACTAAACTAATGACATTTTTTTGTTGTTTAGTTGTGAAAATTGTTCGTTGCTAATTTTTCTTTATTTTTATTGTGAATGCACTGGTCAACCATATCAAAATATTCATTACGCTATTGTTAGTGCATATGATTTAATTAATCCTATCTTTATTACACTTTTTGTCCTATATTTTTGTTTGGTTACTCTTTCGATTTGTAAATCGATATCACAGATTATTACACTTTTTGTCCTATATTTTATTAATTGATATTATGTACAAGATGTTGATCAATTTCTTGCTTCTTACCTTTCTAAAATTAAATGTATCAATGCATATTCATATGATTAATCTATATCTTTTCGTTTTCAAATTGTTACATCCGGAGATCGCACCGACGGTGGAGAAACCACTTAGACCAGCGTCGACGATTAGGAGGTCGAAAGGCATAATTGGAGGACTGTTCATGTCGATTTTTTGGTAGATCTGGCGGAGATCCGTTGAATCTAAGCGCAGCGAGTAATGAGTACATCGACAAATCAAAAAGTGAAGCAAATTAACACCGTTGCGGTGAGATGCCTGACCAACCATGAACATAATCGAAAAGTTTCAATAAGTGGAGATTTACGCCGGTTTTTGACACATTATAGATGTATCTAACACATAATTGAAATACGATTATATGTATTTAGTTTTTATCAATGTATCTAATTAAGTATGTATGTATCTAAAATATATTAGAGATCGATTTACGCGTTAGTAGAGATTTATGGATGTATCTGACACAATTTGTTTTGTTATGTGTCCGAGTCTTGCCATATGTATCTGACCTTCTATCATGTATCTTAATATTATAATATGTATTTGTTATGTAATTACAATGTATCTGGAAATTTTTCGTATGTATCTAATTTATATGTATATATTGTGTTTAATTTAGATGCATTCTTAGTTACGTATATGTAGATATGTAGATATACCTTGAATGATTATTAACTTTTATGTATATTGTGTGTATTTTGAGATATATAGTTCTTTAAATTTTCATAGACATATGAAATTTACATTGTTTTAGTCAATTTCTCACAAAAAGGAAGGAAAAGACATCACGATTTTTGATTTTTTTTAGGAAGTTGTTTGTCACGATCCAAAAATGGACGTGATGACACTCGTCTTATCCCACCTAGACAAGTCAGCCTAACACTCACCACAAAAATACCCCCAAAATCTGGTTGTCACGTGTACAAGCCTCTAAAATATTACAATAGATTTGAAAGAAAGCATAGGTCTCAAATGATGTTGTCCCTAAAATAGAACAATATCATAAATAATAGTAAGAAGGTCCGCTGAGATGACAAACAGCTACCTCATAAATCTCCAAGAAGCCTCGAAAAATAAGAGAATGGAAAGTATCACAAAATCCAGGCTCGTAACCTACAAAAATTTATAGAAGCAAGGGGTGAGTACCATACCACACGGTACTCAGCAAGTACACCTCTAAACACAAGCTAAGGGAACAGAATACGGGTACTCCTGTAATGACCCTAAAGGTCATTTTTGGAAATTTTCATAAAATGACCATTTTACCCCTCCCGATAGTTGCCCCGAGTCCTAATTGTTGTATTTTCGAAGTTGGTTTGAAGGAAAATTGATGAAAAGTTGAGATTTTGGAAAGTTGAGTTTTTAAGAGTTAAAGTTTGGTTAAAAGTGCTATTTCGAGTCATTTGGAATTTCGAGACTCGAATCGAATTTCCGTCGATTCCAGCAGTTTTAGAATGTTGAAACGGGTCTATGAGAATTGACGGAGTTGAATTTGGAGTTAAAACGAAGATTTGAGGTCCTAAGTTGCAAAAATTGTGAAATTTTGATCAAGAGTTGACTTTGGTCAACAAACGAGGTTCCGGTGCTCGAAATGGAATTCCGAGGGCACCGTTGGATTCAGGGGGTAATTCTAAGTCTAGAATGAGTCTTGGTTGAATTTTTAGAGGCCCCGAGTGCGTTTCGAGTTTTTGAGCCTAAAGTTAGTTTCTTGACGCCTTATCGGATACCGGGTCAAGGAGACCTCGAATTCAAATTCCGACGATTTCATTGAGTCCGAAATGTCATTTTCAAGCTAGTAGCATATTTGGTTTGTGTTCGGGAAGTGCCAAATGAGTTTTGGGTGATGTTTTAAGCTTCTTGGATGCTTTGACACTATTTCAGCAAATTGTGGCAACTAAAGGGTTCATTATTAGTTTTAAAGGTCGAAAAATTATTCCGAAGGTTCTGAAATTTTGAACATGAATTATAGGACTTATCTGCAAATTTTGGTGCATTTTCGCTAACCCGAGATTGGACTTTATCGCAAATAAGAAATAATTGTTTACCGAGTAGAAATGATATTTGACTAGGCAAACGAGCATGAAATTGAGCTCCGATTGAATGAGCAGGTCCGTATCATTATTTAAGACATTTACAAAAAAAAATCGGGTCATTTCACTATCGTATGAGGAAATTACGGCTTTTTTAGTGAAAGATTAACTGCTGTTTTTCTGGTGCATAACAGTCATGTACTGTTATAAAAATCTCAGACTGTGTTCATTTGGTATTTTGAGCATATCGGGAGTTCTAGAGATCGGAATGGAGTGATTCTTACGGGTTTCTTCTTGAATTAATATTAGGATTATCGCGATCCGGATTATACTCGGAAAGGAAAGGCTTAAGTCAAGTAACTTTTGGAGTTTGTTTTAAGGCAAGTGGCTTCCAAACTTTGTAAAACTCTTAGACTACGCATGACTACTTTCCTAATTGTGTTGGAGAGTAATGGGGATTGAGGATGAGTTTTATTTGTTGATTGAAATTGTTGTAAATGAAAGATGGGAATAAAATGAGCTAAATGTGTTATATGTGACTTGAATTTGTTGAATAAGTCATGTGATAACCGATATTGAGGGGACAAAAGAGCATGAGTAGGCTATGATTGATACATACATTGATGTTGAGACAGATGATGTGTAATACTATGATGTGGCCGTGATATGGTTGTGATTGAGACAGGTGATGTGTAATACTATTATGTGGTTGTGATTGAGACAAATGATGTGTAATACTATGATGTGATCGTGATATGATTGTGATTGATGACATGTGCATATTCATTATTCATCCCATGTGTGAACTATCTGTTGCATGAGTTCTGAGACACTGATATGAGGATGGATGGATATGAGACACAGTTGAGACTAGCTCCGGCTAGAGATATATGAGATGGACTAGCTCCGGCTAGCAATTTGGATGCCGATGGGACCTGGTTCCGGCGGTGATACATGGTCCATATGTGGCCCTCATGGGTTCTGATTTGAGTATTCAGCGCGGACTGATTACGTCAACAGATGTGTATCGTAGGACAGACATGCATCACGACTACATGACATCATTATTGCATTTTGCATCGTATTTGCCTTATCTTTGTCTGTGATGTGTGGATTGTATCGGTTTACCCTTTTTATGTGAAATTTGATCTACTTGCTCTTATTTGTTGATCTGAGGTTGATGAGAATATACTGTTGGTTCTGGTTGTTGAATATGATCTGTTTAGTATAGGTTGGTTAGTTTGCTGCTAGATTGAAGTTTCGGTGGTTCGGTTGGGATTGAAAGGAGTTGTGTTTTAGCTGCTAGTTTTGCTTAGTTTAGAGTTACTTGCGAGTACTTGTGGTTTTCGGTACTCACCCTTGCTTCTACACAATTGTGTAGGTTGGCAGCTTTCTCAGATTCGACTTAGTATTTTCTTTAGCAGATTGAGATTCGGGACATACTCGAGAGGTAGCGGTTCATTCCAGACGTGCCCTTGAGTTATCTTTACTTTCAATTTTGTTCTATTCGAGAACTATACTCTGAGACTTGTATATTTTTATTCGAATTCTGTATTTAGAGGTTTGTACATGTGACAACCAAATTCTGGGTAGTGTTGAGTCTTAATTAAAGTCTTCCGCTTATTTATTATCTTTTATTCTCGTATTTCTACTTCTCTATCGTTGTGGTTGGGTTAGGCTGACGTGTTCGGTGGGAAATGGACACGTGCCATCACATCCGGATTTGGGGTGTGACAACTCCTTACACCTCAACCGAACCTCCACAACTACAACCTGCATAAAAATTAGCCCAACCTAACAGTTCACATTTTACATAACACCTAGCTCAACAACAATCACTTTAACAAATTACATATCCTCAACAACAAACTCAATATTCATCGATCACATCATTCACAAAAAGGCACTCACAAATATCAACAACACACAAGATCAAGTTCATCAAATAGAGGTAATCAAACATCAAGTACTTTCCAACCACCAATAAAACACATAATCATAAAGAATGAAGGATGTCATGGGATGCAATGCAATATGACACTATGAAATGATATGCCTCAGAATACCAATTACTCTCTCAACCGTATATACATGATACTCTTCAGAAATACATCGAGAGTTCATGACCCATGGGGGACTCGCTAGGTCCATATACCGACACGGACGATCTCCACGTGTCTGTGTGGACGATCTCAATGCACTAACCTAAATCAAACAAATTTCGCACGGACGATCTCCACGTGCCCAAATTATAATCTTAACATCTCACCATACCCAGCACGGACGATCTTCACGTGCCCAACTTATACTCAATCTTATGTCAATGCATGTGCAGAATATGATTTCAATAAAAGGGATGATGCAATTCAATCAAATATCAATATAATATGTAATCACCTCAGCTATCACCAGTATACGGGTTCAATAAAGAACACAATCACACATAATAAATCAAGTCAACAATATATCAACTAATGCCCAGATGCTTTGACTTTCTCGGATTACAATCCGCATTCTATAGTATTAAATATTTCCTTTATAACACCGATACTCGTACCAATGCCCGTCACCAACAATTCTCAACACATCACACATAAATAATTAAGCACATTGCCTTTTATTACCCCCTTTTCATTATTAGAATTAATCAATGTGGACAAGTCAACCCATCACAAGTCTCATTACCCCCAAACACATATTACAAAGAATATACACGAATTCCATACACTTAACAAGGGTTTAGAAATCCACTTGCCTCAAATAATCAAGAATTCACTCCGGCACTTGTGCCTTCCACTTTCGTTGAATCTATTCAAATAAATGACCACAATAAGATTCCAAAACTAACAACACTCATATTACTATGTGTTTAGTCTTGACCCAAAAATTCACCCAAGTTTATAATCAAATTCCTAATCTTGATGCCAATAACATGTCAACTCTTCAATTTTCTCCAAATTTCAAGTCTAGGATTAAGTTCCAATTTCTCCATATATCATCAACCTAATGGTATTCATATAAGTTTATACCATTATATTTAATTACTTATTTCAATATAGCAAAATTTGAATTATAATATAATAAGTATACGGATAAAGAACAAAATATCCAAGACGAATAAAATTTGTGAATCCTCAATTCATTCGCTGGAAGTTACAACATGAAATCATCAATTCACCACCAATATTCCTTCCAATCATTTAGGCCATTATTACCTAATCATTAGACTAAGGTCTTGCCAATCATTATTAGCCAATATTTAACTATTAAAAATTGAATCCTATCTAATAATATACACAGCAACAACAATCTCCTGCCATCCCACTATCATATTAGTTAATTAAACATGTATCATGCTTTGTCAATTCCTCGATACATGTATCTGTCGAGTTAAGATACATGTATCCAATTAATAAATATAGGCATAATACATATATTGACCCCTAAACTTGGCTTCAAATTTTAACTTTGACCTTTAACTTTGTAAGTGCACAAATAGGCACGTTAACTATCCAAAACTTAAACAAAAAAACACTCGGATCCTACCTGGCAAAATGCGTGAAATACACTCAAATTAGGCGCGTCAGATGGAAAAATTCAGGGGGTCAACAGTAAAAAAAGCATTGAAAGGACAATTAAACCCTTTTTATATTTTTTTCAACAATTTTCCCCTCTTTTTTGCATTATTTGTTGTTTACTGCAAAATGCAAGTGACATTTAATAAAAAATTTTGTTATTACGAAAAAAAATTATAATGAAGTTTTTTTTTGGCAAGAAGGAAAAAGGAACACGTGTAGTACTAATTATTTTTTTTGAGATTCAATCAATTTTTTTTGTCTTTGAAATATTTCTAGCTGTTAATTACTGTAATTTATAGTACTTTCTAAGAAATTATCAAATAATTTATATTATTTCATTTGTCCGAATTTATGCGTCACCGGTAAAATTTGAAGAGTCAATCAGATCTTTTATATATTTTTATATCTTTTAAATATTTAAGTAATTAATTATCGTGATTTATAATATTTTATACAATTATTTAGTATGGTAAAAGAAATTTAAAAGAAACACGTATCCTTCAATAGTAAAATATGGGTCCCCCTTTTTTTTTACAGGTTGACCTCTTGTCTGTATAGTCTTTTTTTGTCCAGAAGGAAAAAGGAACACGTGTCGACCCCAAGGTCCCCTCTATTCCCGCTTATTATATTATATACTAGTGATGACGAGCCCGTGCTAATAATTAATTTAAAAGTTAATTTTTAATTGACGTTAAATAAATAGTTTTAAATTTTAAATTTGAATAAATTATATATATTTATATGGTAGTAAATGTTCATGTTAACTCTAAAATGAATACATCACTATTAATAAAGCTTGAAGTTTAAAGAAAAATCCTTAAATGACCAAAATAACCCTTAAACTCAATTTTAATCACAAAAAGCATACATGTCCACGGTGTGGTGGCTGATTCATCAACTAATTTTTTGTATGTTTTTTCAAAAATATTTTAGTTGCTAATTTGTTATTTATAAAAATCATTAACGTCATTTTCGAATAACTTATAGTATTGTTAACTTTCAATATATATTGTTCCATCTATTCAAATTCATGTGTCACCAATAGAATTTCAAGAGTCAACAAAAAAATTTCTAAAAAAAATATATTTTAATTATGATTTATAGTACTTTTAAATATAACGTATAGTGTGTTTGTAGGTTCTTATTAGATTGAAAAAATATTTTAAATTAGTAATTATTGTAATTAATAGTGTATATTACGTAATTTTCAAATTTGTAATAAATTTTTTTAAATATTAAGTCTAATAATTTATAGTATCTTAAATGTAATCTTTGAATACACATAAATTTAAAAAAAAATAAGACAAATAAATTATAAATTGAATAATTGACATTTTCAAATATTAATTTACCACAAAATGAAAGTGAAGGAAGAAGTTGTGAGGCAAAAATAAAGAGAAATTATTTGAAAAGGTGTCAAATAGACAGGAAAACGGGCCCATATGCATTGAATAGTTGGCAGCCATTGAGTGGGTCACTAATACACGTGGCAGCGTGTGCATTTCACGCTTTTGACTCCAAAAATCGCGTGTTTATTTATTTAAAGGTAGGATAGTTAAAGTGCCTATTTGTGCATTATGAAAGTTGGAGGTCAAAGTTAAAATTTGAAGCCAAGTTTAGGGGCCAATATATGTATTATGCCATAAATATATATGGTATAAAAAGTAATATTCGAAACTATCGTGAATACTAGTAATTAGAATCTAAACTAGTGAAATTATGTTGTTTGCCCTTTATTATATAGGTTGGTACAAATTACCACTTTATTACAAAAGAGACATGTAGCAACAATAATTTTTTCTTTTAGCGATAATATGTAATGCAACAAAAATAATTAGCGGCAATTGAATTAATGATATTGCATTCAGAGTCGCCAAAACTTTTTATGATATGTATATAGAGTGTTGTTATAAATACTTATATTTATTATTGCCTCTAAATATTACTCTCTCTGTTCACTTTTACTTGTCAGATTTTAACTTGACACACTCATTAGGAAAATAATTACAAATATAGGTATTTTACCAAACTATCTCTATTAAATGATGTTTAGTATTAAGTCTGGGAAAATGATTTGAAGAAAGAGTATTTAATGCTGAGGGTAAACATGAAATTTTTTTTGTCTTTTCTTAATATGTCAAAAGTGACAAGTAAAAATGAAAATTTATTTTAGGAAAAAATGACAAGTAAAAGTGAACAGAGGGAGTACTTCCTCAATTTCTTTTTAGTTGTTATGGTACGCTTTTTGAGAGTCAATTTGACTAGTTTTAAAGCTAAATTAGATTGCATCAATTTAATATTTGAAAATAAATGTTAGATATTCAAAAGGCATAATACATATATTGGACCCTAAACTTGACTTCAAATTTTAACTTTGACCTCCAACTTTCAAAGTGCACAAACATACACTTTAACTATCCAACCTTTTAATAAAATGTGTGATGTGCACATATTTTGCGCGAGTAGGAGTAATTTTCGAGTCCCACAACAGTAAAAAAATGTTGAAATGACAACTCTACCCCCTGAATTCCGGCCAATCTCCGGCAACCCAAAACCTCCGTTCATTTTCTTCTTTTTCAGGCAAAACGCCACCAAATACCTACCTGTTCTCCTTCTTCCTCACACCGGAGCACAACCCATGAAGCGAACGAGCTTCAAGCTCGCTAAACCCACCAAATACCCGACCCCAAACCCATCAGATCCGCCATCTCCGGCAAGAATCCAAATGACCCCCCAAACCCTATGAAAACAAACCCAACAACCACAAACACCTAAACCAAGAAGCCAGCCATCAACAAACCTCTAAGCTCCGTCAAACAATGAGCTCCAAGCTCTAAAAACCATTAGGAGGAATTAATTTTGATTCTTGTATATAAATTAAAATTAATTTTGATTTTGTTTGGTTCTAAAATGACGTGTAAAATATTTAATTAATTGGCAGCCATTGAGTGGCTCACTATTACACGTTGGAGCGTTTGAATTTCACGCTCTTTGGCTGCAAAAATCGTGTGTTTATTTATTTAAAAGTTGGATAGTTAAAGTGTCTGTTTGTGCATTTTAAAATTTGAAGCCAAGTTTAGGGTCCAATATATGTATTATGCCTATTCAAAAACTATATGGAAAGTACTATAAATTGTATCTCTTTTCATATCAATATGATGAAAAACTAGTCAAAATAATATCGTTTGACTCTCAAAAAGAAAACTTTGTTCCCAAAGGATTTAGACTTTAAGTCAAGCATTATATTGAACACGTAAAATTTCTTCTATCTTATTATTTTGGAATTCGACACCAATTTAGTTGGGTTCTATATTTGATTCAACAATAATTTATACCGCTTAACGGTGTAATTTGGACAAATAAAAATCCTCTCCTTTTTTTTTATTTTTTTCACTTTCAAAATTTGTACAACATGATGTATAAAAAGGTATATATGCTTTTATACATTATACATACATTGCATATACATCTTTATACATTATATAACCATATATTAATAGTGTATAACTATGTTTAAACAATATATTCACACTATTTTATAGGGAATTTGAAGCCAAAAGAAAAAAGGAAAAAGAAAAGAAAAGAGAGATTGCACCAAGACTAGTTCGTGCTTCTTTTAAAGAGATTTTTTCTTTTTGGACAGATAATTATTCTTAAATTATAATCATATTTGTCACTATTCTATATCTGTCGATACATCTAATAGTTAAGCTAAAATTGGTTAACTAGATTACCAAATGTTTGGATGGGTTAAAATAGATTGAGTAAATGAATAGACTAGTTATTAATCAGCTTATAAGATTTGAGATGAAATGAGATAAAATGCACGTTATAATCAAATTCTTGTTGAGTTTAATTGCTTTATTTGATTTTTTGAATAATTTTTTAGTACAACCTAAATAAAATAAAATGTCTTTTTAAAAATATATTGACAATATTTCTCATCAGTCAATTTGAGCGATATATAACCCCATTTTTCATGAATTGAACTAATAAATAAGTGGGTCAATAACTTATCCAAACTTTATTGAACTCCATATATGTATAAGATTCACAGAAAAGAAAAAAAAAAGAGAATTTGATTTGGATGAGATAAGAGTGAAATTATCAAAAATCAATTAGTTCATGTTTAGAAAGTCATCTTGATAATTAGATTTTGTGTAATTATAATGTTGATATATTTGATTGGCTATGCAATTATTTGATTAGCAGATAATTACTATCCCAATAATTACACCAATTTCAGTTACCAGATGACTTTTCAAATAGACCTTATTCTTCTCTCTTCTCTTTGATGTGTATATACAACTAATTAACCACATGGCGTAATCTCATCATCTGCACCTCATTTAAGTTGAATGAATATCAACCTTTCATTCTTCATTTTGTCAATCCATTTATTTGACACCTCTAGTTATTACTTATTATATTGTATCATACGTTAGTTTTTTGTTTTGATTGTTATTTAAATTTTATTGTATCCATATATTAAATTCATCATTATGTAACGATAAATAATCTCACTTTATATAAACAAATAATTTGATGTAATTGCTTCATTACCTTATCCTCATATTTTTTTTCTTATAATAGTTCTACTTCATATCCTATTTTTCTCATAAATATATTTTACAAATTGTTGATGTATGACATTATGTAACAATTAAAAAAGATACAATCTATATATACAAACATTATATTCATTAAAACAATACGATTTAATACAACATATACACAATAACATAATACGATATATTATAAAAACAACGTATTACAATCCTCCTTTGACAAGAAATATTTGATCTTGTTGTGCACGCTTAGTTCAAAATATTTTTCCTCTGAAAAAAAGGGGTTACCTAAATATAAAAGTTTGATTTTGTAAGGTACTCCCTACCTTCTATATTAATTGAATTTTTGAGGTATTTCACACCCTTTAAAAAAAGTAGATTAAGATATAAATTGAACATAGTTTTCCACTTTTACCCTTATTAATTATTATCAAATTTATTGAAGTCATCACATTGAAAATCCAAATAAAGGGTAAAATTGAAAGAACACTCTAAAAGTAGTCTTGAAAACTCAACAATTAAGTTAATTTGAAAAATGAAAAATATCTCAAAAATTCAATTAATATGAAATGGAGAGAGTATTAATAATAGTTTGGCAGTTTTTTGAATTATTGGGTCTAGCTATTATTAAAATAAATAAATAGGATATATGAGTTGTCTTTTTCTAGATTTTTTTTTTTGGTGTATCAAATTCTAATCAGAAAATTCATTATGAATTGTTCAGCAAAGTAGTTCCATACACATGGTGAAAATAAATGTAAGAGACATAGATCATCGTAACAATTGAAAGTAGCAGGGCACCTACCATATCTTGCTTCGTGATCGTTTTTTTATATTAAAGAAAATAATTTTAATATATTTTAATATTTTTATTATTTATTTATTTGTTTATTAATTATTAGTCTCTTTCATCCCTACTTCCCAGTGTAATAGAGGCCTTTCTAATAAAAAAAAAGATTGTGTAGCTCATAATGTTATGTACAAAAATAACATTCGATTTTTTTTTAAAAAAAAAAAGGAGGGGGGGGGGGGGGGGGGGGGGTTTACTACAGAATGGAAGATTTAAGAAATTAGATTATAATGTTATATACACAAATAACATTCTCATTAAAAAGCAAAAAGGGGTTGCCATAGAAAGGAAGATTTAAGAAATTAAACTTTAATGTTATGTACACAAATAACATGAATTAAATAGAAGAAATGGTTACCGTAGAAAGGAAGATTTAATAAATTAAATTTAATGTTACGTATACAAAAAACAATAGAATTAAATAAAAAAAAGGGGGGGTTACCACAAAAAGAAAGATTTAAGAAATTAGATTAACAAAATATTTTGGGTTAAAGTTATGTACACTAATAATGTGAAAAGAATATTATATTATTGAAGTAGTTTATTGTTTAACCATCATTGATGTGAAATGAAAATAGCTAAGGGACTTTTGATTTCAAAATAAAGTTAAATGACTATGAATGATTTTTGTGTTACAAGATAAAGTGAAGTAATTTTTTGAAACATAAACTATTAGTTGAGTGTCGTTTGAGAAATTAACTTTTCTTATGCGAGACATGTAAACTTCTCTTTTAAATAAAATTTGTGCTCTGATATGCTTATACTCACAAAATTTAGAATAAAAAACCAAACAATGCTTCTTATTTCAAGAATAATTTTCAAAAGTTTTGAATTTTATTTTAATATTAACTCATACCATGACCAAGCAAACTTTTGAGTTTTAAAGGAATAAAAGTAGATGCATGAATAATGGAAAATATTTGTTCCTATTGTTTTGGATAAATCGATGGGTGCAAAATAATAGAAATTCCTTTATGAAGCATGTAAAATAATTAAGCTAATTAAACTTTTAAACCCCCTGAATAAAACAAACCGAAAGGCGCCAGCAGCTTTATATAGTAACTAATAATTTAAATGTTGAAATTTTGACTAATCTATCTTTGATTTAAAAGTTCTATTTGGGTCATTGCTTATTAATTAAGAGAACTGTTTGTACTTTATTTTTAAATATTCTTACGTGTGTAAGGTATTAATATTGTGATATAATTGAGACATTTCTTGAAAAACCAAAGTCATAATTCTGTATTATACAAATATATATAAGTTGAAGTTGACCAAACTATGATAACTGATTTACCGTATCGCAAAATCGAAACTTTAAAATATCAAACCTTTGGTATGGTAATAGAATAGTATTTTTAAAAATTGAAATTACTGAACCTAACTTTTCAATACCATACCATGCCCACCCTAGCTAACATCATAGAAATAACTTTATTTCTTAATCAAACCTTAAAGCAAGTGACACGTTCTGATTCTGAACCGCCTAACCATCCAAATGTAGGATATAGCCACACACCTGCCTCATCAACATGTTAGTATGGGCCGTAATACCAAACACTTGTTAAGATCAAATATTTATTATCGTGCTAGAACCTACAATAACTTTATTTTTTAACTAAATTTCTCAAGCAAGCGTCATGTTAAACCATGACACTGACCTTAACTATCCCTCGCCCATCACCTATGCCTCACCATAACAAAACTCATGGTTTCGATGCCAATATATATAGTCTCATAGGCAAACAAAGGGAACAAAACCATCAAAAAGAGATCATAGACAACTTCATAAAGAAACTTTATTTCTTGGTCATCACTTTGCTCATCAATGATAAATATAAAATAAATTAATTGATGGATCTAAGTAGGACCACGTAGATATCATTCAAGTTAGAAATTAAAAACCTCAATTATAGTCTCTATTCCTCTAATTTTTTATACCAAAAAAATTCAACTCTGTTTTAATTCCTCTTTGAAATAAATACCAGCACGTTATCATCATCTCAAACACAAATAAAATTCTTGTAAGTTTTGTAATATGGAATTTGAGCAACACATAAACATAAGAGACCAAAACATGAAGAAGTACAATAATCTTAAAACTACTTCACATGAAGATCACTTTGGTATAAGAGTTGATAATTCATTTCATTCAAGAGAAAATGGTATTTCTAAGAGTGATTCTCCTGAAAAGAAACTTTCATGGTTACGTTCTCAGGTTATTGGTGCAAATGTTGATTTTGAAACGCCTTTTGGAAGACGTAGGATGACTTATGCTGATCATACTGCATCTGGAAGATGTCTTCATTATATCGAAAACTATATCATTAATAATGTCCTTCCTTTCTATGGTATGTTCGTTTACCTTAATTTTATAGTAACTACATAGTACTGCTTCATCCTTAACCAGAGGGAAAAGATAATAACGACTATTGTATTGTTTTGTGCAGGTAATAGTCATACTAGTGATAGTCATGTGGGATATCAAACAACAAAAATAGTGCATGAAGCAGCAGCTTATGTGAAGAAATGCTTAGGTGGAGGAGAAGAAGATGTAATTATATTTTGTGGCTCTGGTTCTACTGCTGCTATTAAAAGGCTACAAGAAGTTATGGGGATTTCAGTCTCTTCTATACTAAGAGAAAAAGTACTCACAAGATGCTTTCGTAATGAAACTAAAGAGAGATGGGTTGTGTTTGTTGGACCTTATGAACATCACTCTAACATTCTTTCTTGGAGACAGAGTTTAGCTGAGGTTGTGGAGATTGGATTGGACGAAAAAGGGCTAGTAGACATGGAAGCCTTGAGGGATCAGCTTGAGTTCTATAAGTCTACGAATAGACCATTGTTAGGTTCATTCTCAGCTTGTAGTAATGTTACTGGGACTTATTCTGATACAAGAGCCATCGCTCGTCTACTTCACAAAAACGGAGCTTTTGCTTGCTTTGACTTTGCAGCAAGGTATGCTATAAGAATTGTTATATTATGTCATGTCACGAAAAGACGACTAATTTTGGGTGTTATGTTGCAGTGGTCCATACACGAAAATAGAGATGAGATCAGGAGAGATAGATGGATATGATGCTGTTTTTATTAGTCCTCATAAGTTTCTTGGAGGTCCAGGCACACCTGGAATTCTTCTAATTAACAAAGCACTATATAGATTGGGGACTTCACCTCCATCTACTTGTGGAGGTGGTACTGTTGACTTTGTCAACCCCTTTAATGAAAAGGTATGTATATACTAATTAAGTTGTGCGGACTCTTCATCTTTTGTTTAGCTCTCATGATAATTCTGAAGCTAAAAGAATCTTGATATACAATAAAATTAACAGGACACACTTTATGTGGAGAATATTGAAGAAAGGGAGGATGCAGGAACACCACCAATCATTCAGAAAGTGAGAACAGCACTTGCATTTTGGGTGAAAGAGTTCATAAGTCACAAAGTAATTGAAAGAATGGAACACACCTACATTGAACTTGCACTACAAAGGCTTCTCCCAAATCCTAACATATGGATTTTAGGAAATGTAACAGCCAAGAGACAAGCTGTGCTTTCTTTTCTCATATATACCACAACTTACTCTTCATCAAATGATAGCAATGGTGAGGAAAGCGCGTTTTACTTATGGGAAGAAACAGGAAAATACAGAAGAGATAAACCTCTTCATGGTCCTTTTGTCGCTAAGCTGCTTAATGACCTGTTTGGTATTCAGGCTAGAGGTGGATGTGCTTGTGCAGGACCCTATGGACATAGTTTGCTCAATGTTGATGAACCTCATTCTCTTGCTTTTAGAGATGCAATTCAAATGGTGAGTTTGATTCACTAAGCTTTTGACATTCCATTTCTTGATGTGCCATATATGGTAAAATGTCTTTCGGGTGCAAATATTTCGCTAACAAGTTTATGCTAAACTGATCATAAAACAGCTCCCTCAAGAACTTGTCCTGTTCACAATGTTCCTCAAGAAATGGTACTGTTACATCATTTTACATAAGTTATCTTTGAATTGACAGGGCTATAGTGGAGTTAAGCCGGGATGGACAAGGGTCAGCTTCCCCTATTACATGTCCAAGGAAGAATTTGTGTTCATTCTAGCAGCAATAGAATTCATATCCATTTATGGACAAAGGTTCCTCCCTTTGTATCATTTCAATTGGAGGAGTGGCGCGTGGATTTTCAAGAAAAAAGCTTTCAATTGCAACTTTTGCTGTTCACAAATGACTAACATATTGAATATAAGTTGCCATAACACTAAAGAAAACAACCATGGTGGAGGTCTTGTTTACAAGTATGTAAAGTACATTGAGACAGCCAAGCGTATCGCTAGTCTCCTTCCCAAGTTCCCACCTCAACGACCGATACCTGAAGAAATAGACCCCAATCTTGTACCCTTTAGAGTCTGAAGAGCATTAACTTGCTCTGATCCTTACCAATATGATCATACACTTGGCCAATGCCTGGTTGGTAAATTCAAAGTTGACATGTAATAAACTAAAAGTAGTAGAAAAACAATATTGAACATGACATACTTGTAAAGGAAAATCAATATACTGGTTCTCAACATCTCATCATATGAGTTATATATTGGTTTATCACAGCTTAAACAATGTGTTACAGATCAACAGACTGTATTTGGTCTTCAATCAAATCAAATTTTGTTCGTAGCCTTGGGTTATACACTTTTTCTTAAGGCAGAGGTTTTTCTCCCTAATAGTCAAAAAATGAACATTATGTTAAAAGTCAATAACTGGACAGCACTCCATGAGAGGTGACAAATATCCCGCAGAATTAGTTGAGTTGCGTGCAAACTGATCAGGACAACATGGTTATCAAAACAAAACAAAAAATACAACTTGATGTTGTTTCAACTGGCTATGTTGCTATAGCTTCATGATTTTATTCTAACAATAGCTTACTAAAAGTTGTACTGCAGTATCAAAAATCTTAATCACAACAAAAATGGAAGAAGTTTACAATATAATTGCCTCAATAACATCATAGAGAGAAAAAAACATACCGGTGCAAATTGCCTCAATAAACATCATAGTTCTTGGAAATGCTCGCGTTATCCACCCCCTCAGGCCAAGATTTTCATTGAATATCTATTCTCAGTTACGTTGGCCTTCTTTTTGCCAAAACCTACATTAGCATAACACCATAGCTATAAACATCACCACTAGCGGACACTATTCCCTCTGAGCCATACTCTTAGAAAAGAAGGAAATGAAAAAAAAGTTATTCAATTGAAACATAACAATAATTACAATACTAACTGACACTTGCTTTTATTTAGTTCTAGATTTTGGAAGGGCTATATTATGATGATATCATTGAAAATAGAAAGAGACTAGAATACCTGGTGCAATATATCCAAGAGTGTCCAATATCTCGGTATGTGCCATGGACTTGCTTATGGCTAAAAACATGAGCCACCATATCTTCATCCAAAAGAACATTTGCTGGCTTTAGGTCGCAATGAACTATCAGAGTGTCATTACCATGGTGCAGATATTCTAACATTTCTCATTACTTTGCATTCGGTAATCAAACCTTTTGCATACTTGCTCATTTCATCCAAAACCTTTGTACATAGAGCTAGAACTTCCCACGCCAATTAAATTTGATCCGTGAAATTTATTTGTTGCTCGTTGTCCTTTCTTCTTTCGTTTCATTATTCAAGTTGAGACAAACAAGAATATCAGAAAGAATGAAGTAACCATCAGAGTAGCAATATTTAGCACACACTCCTTAAACTTCTCAAGTTTGGAAGCATTTGTTATGAACAATGGAGTTTCCCCTTCGAGCTGATTGACTCCCAAGTAAAGTCCTTCAAGCTAATAGACAGTATTGCAAGAATAGAACCTATTAACCGATTATTAGAAAAGGACAAGTCTACAAGTTGGCTCAAATTTCCAATTTCCTTTGGAATGTTGCCACTCACTCTATTCCTATACAAACTGAAGTTGATCAATTTTGTGAGATTTCCAATCGAAGGAGAAGGATAATACCCGAGTTTATTGAAGGCCCTTTCCACATTTCACCACTGAGTTTATTGAAGGCCAATGAAATTACCTCAACTCTCGGGTTTTGAAATAGACTTGCTGGAATACTTCCTTGGAGCTGATTGTTTTGAATATCAATCACTTGCAAACGAGGCCGGTGGCCAATGCCATAAAGGATGCCACCATGTAAGAAGTTGTTATAAGATTTTGGAAAGCTAGTAGAGCTTCTTTGTCTGTTTCATTTGAAGAAGCAACTGATATAGAAACATAATAACATTGAATTAGAAAGAGAAGAATCCATAAGAAAATATGGTTCTCCATGCTAGATGTTACTATCCACTGGCTATAGAATGTTTTGAAGGGAATTTGGAAGCTTGATTTTTGTAGTGTCCCAAGTTACTCCATTATATAGCACCATGAAAACAGGATCCAACCAAGTCAGTGCAATTTATCAAGTTGATATGGTCCCTTAACATGTCTAGGGAGTTGCTGAAAATTGTCGAATTGTCAAGTTTCTGAAGCTAGCTTAGCCAAACAGTCTGTTAATTAGACTGTTACGTAATACGTAGTATCCTTCTTGATCAACAACAAATGAGAAATGAGAGAGTAAAACACGTATCGATCAACAACAAATGAGAAATCAAAAAATACTTAGTTAATGTTTATCTTAAAGAAAATACAAATACATACTGAACAAGTAAAACAAAACAAGGGGAATACTACTTTTAAGTTATTACATATCAAACGATCGAATTTGCCCAACAAGACATTGGACAAAGTTTATTTCCATATACATATTTTTATCAAACTCTAAAGGACACAAGATTAGTGTCTAGTTCTTCAGGTATTGGCCTTTGATGTGGGAACTTAGGAAGGAGGCTAGCAATGCTCTTGGCTGTCTCAAGATACTTTACATACTTATAAATAATGCCTTGTTTGTTACTATTGGTGCATGATCCTTCTTTTGTGTTATCATGGCAAGTATTACCACCACCTAAGTTCAACTCCTTCATCATTGGTGAGCCACAAAAGTTGCAATTATGATCCCTTCCACCCATAAGAGCCTCCTTCAAAGCTTTCTTCTTGAAAGTCCAAGCACCACTCTTCCAATTGAAATTGTACAAAGGAAGGAACCTTTGTCCATAAATGGATATGAATTCTAATGCTGCTAGAATGAACTCAAATTCTTCCTTGGACATGTAGTAGGGAAAGCTTATCCTTGTCCATCCGGGCTTCACTCCAGTATAACCCTGTCATGTCAAAAACAACTATCAGATCACCTAAAAGATAATTATATACTACATTAAGGTAAATCCTTTATTTATTGAAACTCACCATTTCAATTGCATCTTTGAAGGCAAGAGAATGAAGTTCATCAACCTTAAGCAAGGTATGTCCATAGGGTCCTGCACAAGCACACCCTCCTCTAGCTTGAATACCAAAGAGGTCATTAAGAAGCTTAGCCACAAAAGGGCCATGAAGAGGTTTATCTTTCTTGTTCCCTGTCTCTCTCCATAAGTAAAGCTCATTGTCTCCACCATTGCCATCACTTGATGAAGAGTAAGTTGTAGTATAAATGAGAAAAGAAAGCACAGCTTGTCTCTTGGCTGTTACATTTCCTAAAATCCATATGTTAGGATTTGGGAGAAGCCTTTGTAGTGCAAGCTCAATGTAGGTGTGTTCCAATCTTTCAATAACTTTATGACTTATGAACTCTTTCACCCAAAATGCAAGTGCTGTTCTCACTTTCTGAATGATTGGTGGTGTTCCTGCATCTTCCCTTTCTTCAATATTCTCCACATAGAGTGTGTCCTGGTAATTGTATTGTATATCAAAGAGTCTTTTTTAGCTTCAGAATTATCATGACAGCAAAGCAGAAGATTAAAAAAAATTGAACACACAAGGATAGAAACTTTACATAAACAGTTGAATTTCTCTACTACAGCTTAATTTCTTCTCCAATATTTATTTAAATATGATGTATTTATCCTTTCGATAGTCTGTTGGAAACAACATCTCTGTTTTGCAAAGATAAGGGTAAGGTCTCGTATATCATACTCTTCTCAGGGTCCACTTGTGGGAAACTGGGAATACACTGTGTATGTTGTTGTATGATGTATTTATCCTTTAAATATCTAGACTGGTAATGGAAGAAGAGAGCATGCACTTATAATTCAATTTACAGATGGTTGTTGGAATGTCATGCCATGGTGCCCACTAAATCTAAAATTCAAATAAAAAAAATTATTTTGTTCAAGTACAAGAATTTTGCCTGTCTGAAATTCTTTGTTTGACTTATTAGTCTACTTATCAACTATCTCAAATATGTTTTTGTTTTTTAAGAAGGAAAATGACACGAACCCAATAAATGACAGTCAAATTCATCCGTCATACTCTTTGTACTGATTGTGCAAACTACAATATTTCACAATTGACACAAATAAAGTAAGGTGAAAAGGACATCAAGATCAATAAGAATGAAAAGGACAACACAAAAACTTTCATCATATAATAAGGTTAAACTATACCAAATATATAAAATTTAAATTTAAAATTCTTACCTTTTCACTGTAGGGGTTGACAAAATCAACAGTACCACCACCACAAGTAGATGGAGGTGAAGTCCCCAATCTATATAGTGCTTTGTTAATTAGAAGTATTCCAGGTGTGCCTGGACCTCCAAGAAACTTATGAGGACTAATAAAAACAGCATCATATCCATCTATCTCTCCTGATCTCATCTCTATTTTCGCGTATGGAGCGCTACAACATCACAACATGTGAAAAATTAGTTCTCTTATAAGTACTGTCAGACAGACTGTCAGTATATAGAAGTTAAACTCAATTATAGTCATACCTTGCTGCGAAGTCAAAGCAAGCAAAAGCTCCATTTTTATGAAGTAGACGAGCGATGGCTCTCGTATCAGAATAAGTCCCAGTAACATTACTACAAGCTGAGAATGAACCCAACAATGGTCTATTCGTAGACTTATAGAACTCAAGCTGATCCCTCAAGGCTTCCATGTCTACTAGCCCGTTTTCGTCCAATCCAATCTCCACAACCTCAGCTAAACTCTGTCTCCATGAAAGAATGTTCGAGTGATGTTCATAAGGTCCAACAAACACAACCCATCTCTCTTTGGTTTCGTTACGAAAGCATTTTGTGAGTACTTTTTCTCTTAGTATAGAAGAGACTGAAATCCCCATAACTTCTTGTAGCCTTTTAATGGCAGCAGTAGAACCAGAACCACAAAACATAATAGCATCTTCTTCTCCACCACCTAAGCATTTCTTCACATAAGCTGCTGATTCATGCACTATTTTTGTTGTTTGATATCCCACATGACTATCACTAGTATGACTATTACCTGCACAAAATAATACAATAGTCGTTATTATTATCTTTTCCCTCTGGTTTAGTACTACGTAGTTACTACTATAAAATTAAGGTAAACGAACATACCATAGAAAGGAAGGACGTTATTGATGATATAATTTTCGATATATTGAAGTGATCTTCCTGATGCAGTATGATCAGCATAAGTAAGCCTACGTTTCCCAAAAGGCGTCTCAAAATCAACATTTTCACCAATAATCTGAGAACGTAACCATGAAAGTTTCTTTTCAGCGGATTCAGTTTTGGAAATAGCTTTTTCCCTGACATGAAATGATTCAATTCTACTTCTCAAATCTTCATGTGAAGCAACTGAGGAAGCAATACTACTAATAGAACTACTATGATTATATTTCTTAGTGTTGTTGTTGTGGTGTTCTCTTAAGTTTTCTCTCAATATTAGCTGCTCAAATTCCATTTTGATTCAAAACGCAAAAGTAAAGACAACAAGGAAAGCTTAGAAACTTAGATGAGAAAGTTGAAAGAAAAGAATATTTGTGTTAAGTGTGGTTGAGAGGATGAAAGTAAGGGCTATTTATAAGACAAATTTGGTTGAGATGAATTAATAAATAGAGGGATAATAACGAAAGGAACTTGCTACACAACAACCCAACAAAGTTCACACCATAGCTAGATCAGATCTCGGGTTCGGACCTAGGTATAGAGTACTGTCACTCCAAAATGGATCCTGCAGTGTGCGATCCAAATTTAGTCGGAACTCCAATACAGACTTCAGATATTGAAAATAAAAAAATAAGCTCAAAGCATAAATAAATATATTACTATTTTTACAAATTTTATTTAGTATAATATATATCATACACTTATTATATACTTACGATAGATTGAGTATACACCATATTGACTTGGTATTTTCCTTAACACACAAATGGAATTAAATATAGTACTATGTTTGTTTAATAATACTTGTCAACTTGCTGAAATGGAATGAAACATTATAACTGCCATTCCAACTTCGTATCATGTCTTAATATTTTAATTTAAAATGTAAAATGAATTAATATAAACTAATTATCATCTAATTCACTTTAAATATTTTGAATTGTCAATTATTATGAATTATGGTACTGTTTAAGTAGTTTACAAATATAAAAAAATTCATTTTTAAAATTTTAAAGATTTCATGAGCAAATTTTTGGTCAAACTTAAAATGCTTGACTCTCGAAAAACAAAATATATCACATAAATTGAAACAAAAGGGTATATTTTATTACTATTCTCAAAAATTTCATGGGACAAAAATCTAAAATAAAAAGGTGGACATATTATAAATTTAGAGATAAGTACTTCAATAAATCCTAAGTTTAATTTTGAATATATTTCTTTCAGAATCCCTTGATGGTGTTTCCTCCCATAATCGTGAGGGATCGTTTGGTTGGAAACAAGTTATTTTGAGATTAATTGTTTTGGATAAAGTTATTTCGAGATAAGTTTTCTCATCATGTATATGAGATAACTTATCTTATCACTATTGTATAAATAAATAGTATAATATATAATTCAAAAACTACCTTATACATCCAACCAAACACATAATAAAATAATTCTGTATTTTATGACAAAATTATTATACCTTATATCTCATACCGAACGACTCTTTAAAGTAATTTATTTCACAAAAGATAGAACAAAGACAAAAAAAAATTATTCTAAAATTCATTCTATTCATGACTTAGTAGTAGTCAACTATAATATATCTATCTATACAGTAACTGTAAGCTACCGTTTTGTCAAGTGGATATATAGTGCCTTAAATTAACCGCAGTATGCAATAAAAGAACAATTTTTTCCACAAACTTACTAAAATCACTTAGGACATAATATTTTATATGTTCTTTTAATACCATTATTAAGAATCGGTCTTAGAGTTAAAAAGGATTAAATTGCTTTATTTAATAAATTTAAGATTTAAATAATCAGAATTGAACAAAAGTGCTGTACATTTTTTTCCTTTTACAAAATGAAAATGATAAAGTATTATTGTTTAAAATGTTAATTAAAATTTTAAAACTAGTTTCAATCTTATAAAACGAAATTTATGAATATTTGAAAAAGATGCATTGATATTTGTTTCTCGGATATTTGAGGACATGATTTTAGATAAAATGATATATGAAGGTCGTGAATTATAACATAAGGTTAGTAATTTAACTAGTGAAACATTGCCTTAGCTTTTCGACATTGAATAGGTTGGTGGTGGTCTAGAGTACTATATTGTGTCTGTCCTCATAGTATTATTAGCCTCATTCACGTAGTTTCTTGTTTTTCATATTCGTTATCTTTTGTTGTGTTTCGATTATCGCACTATTTTTTTTTATCATCAATATTCTTTTCTTGAATGTTCTTTACTGCTTTACGTAGTATATTGTCGTGTTTTTTGCACTGCCATTTTTCCTTTACATGACAACTATTTTAATTTGTTGTACTTTAACCAAGGGTCCTTCGAGAATAACTTCTCTACCTTTATGGAATAAGAATAAAATCTTCATGTCTATTCTTTCACAGAACTCACTTGCAGAATTTCATTGGATATAGCATAATTGTTGCATTGGTATTTGTTTGTGAGTTGTTGTTTCCTTTTTGACGTTTTTTTATTCATGCCGCGGTCAAGGTTTAACTTGCTTATTTTATTACATGCTAATTAAACAATATCCATTATTTTGTCCATTATGCATGCATCTAATTTTCTTGGAGACTCAGAATTTACTTGGTCATGAATTATGATTATCGGAGTTGAATATGTGTTGGAGGATTTGAGATTATAAAGTTTATCAATAGAGAATTTGTTTTAGAAATTCTTACAGATTTCGTGTGATTAGAGGTGGATCAAAGATTTGAAGTTAATGAATTTTTATAATAACTTTAAATTAAATTCACAATCAAATATTTATATATTTTAATGAAATTTTTAGTACAAGATCGAGGACCTTTTTTCATAACAAATGTCTTGTATAAGAATTACTTTGTATGTCTTAATTTATATGACATATTTTTATATAGTAACAATTTAACTTTTAAATGTTCTTCTTATAATTCTTAATATAAAATATTTTATAGCTACACGAATATCTATGATACTACATCAGATAAATTGAGACGAGAAGAATACTTTCTATGATAAAAACGACATTTGATAAAATACAAATCCTAGATTTTCTCTTTTGCCATCACACAGATAAAAACAAAGAACCAAGTAATATAGAATGTCTTTTAAAAACTCCTATGAATTTTCTTTTACGCGTTTTGGACAAATACATTCCTTGATTTGTTTGAACAAGTCTACAATATATATATAAAAAAAAATGTTTACAAATTACTCTTCTTTCTCATATAATCTTGTCTTATTATATTTGAAAAAATAAAACCACTTAACTATTGGCAATTAACAATCAAATTCAAGAAGTTAGTAGTTAATTCCGTGAGGCCTTGATATGTGTGTAACATATCCTAATTATATATAATTACATATATCTGATTTTGACAATAAGGGTTCAACAATTTAATTTGATTAAGATTTTATATTCATATTTTAAAATTCACTTAATATATATATAAAAAAAATTTATTCGGAATTCAGTAAATTAGTTTGTCTAAAATCAAAATTTATAAATTTAAAATTTTGATACCGCTTATGTTTACCAAAGTTCTAAAAAAAATTCTTTGTAGTCATACCACAAACATGTGGACTAGACCACTTTGGGGATGAAAGGAACTAGTCAATGCTTTTAATTTTATGCTTCAATTTGCTTCATATTCCTATATATCTATATATAGTTGTCTTATTTTAAGACTTACTTATATCCACTTGACTTGTCACTAATCATCATACACATTTTTTTAGCATTAATTTAACTATTGATACTTCTTATAATTAATTACTCAATGTTTCATTCATATTACTTGATCATGATGATCTAACATACTTTCAATAAATAATACTTCCTCCGGTCAATATATTAAGTAAATATATGGATTTTTTTTTTATAATTTAAAATAAGTGAATTATTCGAAGTTTAAAGTTTAAGAGAGAATTTTTTTTTCTTCATATTTATTTTTTATTTAATAAGGTTTTTAACTACTTTACATTTTTTAGAAGATCAATAGTGAAAAATAACATTTTATTTATGTCCTAAAATATTTTTCTTAAAGATGTCATAACGAGAGGAGAGTAATAATTATGTAGCTCCTAATTACTCCGTTCAAAATAATGGTGATCAAAACCGGTGGTAATAGAATTACCTATGTCAAATAATAATAATAATAATAATAATATATGCTTATATTTAAGAAAGAATTTTTATTTTTTATTTCAGAAGAGAGAGGGTCAAAAAGTTTGAAAGTGGTGAATGGTCAATAATGCATATTAGTTGTTAAAAGAAAAAAAGCATGGTCAGTCAAATATATACTATAAAAATAATTGTTCCCACCACTAAAAGAAACATTTTTTTTCTACTTCCAACATATGACTACTTACCTTAAAAGAAAAAGAGTATCTAAACTGTTTGACCAAATATTAAAAAACAATTTATTTCGACAAGTACTTTTAAAAAATATATTTTTGGTGGAAAGTAATTTATATTTGGCTACAATTTAATAATATTAATTATTGTATTAGTAAAAATCCTAATATTAAATGTGTTTGTGTTAAATTCTACTTTCTTCAATATTTTAACTTGTTAGATTTCGTTTCTCAAGAGTCCAATTGCAGAATTTCAATCAATATTTCAAAAAATATTCTCCATCATATTAATATGAAAAAAAGATTCCAATATATAATATTTTATATAAAGTTTTCGAACATCTAAATTTAAAATTTAAAATAATAAATTATTCTAATTTAATTTAACTCCAAGAATTGATCAAATTAACTGTCGTAAAACGAGACGTGATAAATAAAAAAGGGAAAAGGGTATGAAAAATACTTCAATTTTGACCGAAATTGTTGTTACGATACCAAACTTTATGGAGTACCTTTTACCCCTGCACTATTTAATAGTGTATTTTAAAGGTATATATGTGCCCATGTGGATACATTACTATTTAAAATGATGCAATATTTATGATGTCCACGTAAGCACATATATATCTTTAAAATACATTATTAAATAGTACAGGGGGTAAAAGGTCCTTTCCAAAGTTTGGTATCGTAACAACAATTTCGGCCAAAGTTAGAGTATATTTCAATTTTTTTTCCTAATAAAAAATAACGAAGGGAATGAATATTTAATTCTACTTTTCACAAAAGTTGGTGTTCGTGTTTGACAAGTCTCATGCAACTACTAAAACCCAATAGGTGTGAAAAGGAAAATTCAAAAATATTAAAATTCAAAAATATTAAAATTCAATAATTTTCACATATATTATTTTATATTTATATTGAGAATTTTATTAAATATATACAAAAAGTATTTATTAAGAAACCAATAATAAAATAGTTTTTTAATCCAATGGCAAAAATAGACTTTTTAATTAAATTTCATTTTTTTAGTTGAGGTTTAAATTCAAATTGGACAAATTGAAATCGAGGAAAAATCAAATCATACCCGATTTAATTAAATTTGATTTTGTTATGATATTTTAAGAAATTGAAGATCGAAAATATCAAACTGAAATATGAAAAAATCATATAGAACCAACCTATGAACACCTCAATATATTAAATAAGATCTATTATAATTAAGGATCTTATTTTATTCTTTTAGTCTCAATTTATATGACATATACTTTTTGATCTATTATATATATTTCCCTAATTCATCCTTAATCAAATAATTTCTAAGATTCTTTGGGATCGTTCCTTTCTTCAAACGAAATGAAAAGAGATGTGAAATCAGACAAATTTCCGAAACACCTTCTTGGATATTCCTTCACGGAACGTGACAGACAAATGATTTATCATTTGTTTCACGATGAGTCACGTTATTATCGATGAGCTTCAGCTTTGAGAGTCTTCAATTATTTTCTTTTTTTATTATTATTACATTTTATATCTAATTAATTAATGTCACTTAAATTAAAATATGAAATATATAATACAACTGATTCGTTAACCCGTTAACAACGTAGTTTCTTTTCTTGTAGACGTGGTCTAAATTCTCTGAATTATAGTACGTACAACTTGTTAGTCAATGCTGACTTCTTTAGAAAATATATATTTCCAGTAAATATTCAAGAGTCAAATAATAGTACATGAGAGGCTCAACCAATTTGTACAAAATTCAATTAATGTACATCTTGTTAGCAATGTAGGCTTCAGGTTAGTTAGGGTCCGATCATATTGAAATTATGATTTGAAATTAATTTAAAGTTAGATTTTATTAATAACATATAATTTGAATTTCTTAAGTTATATTTAAATTTCACAAAATTGTGAAAACTATTAAAATTTCCTCAACTCTTATACATTCTTACCTTATGAGTAAATCATATGTATAGTTTATAAACAAGATATGGAAATATCTTAAGGCGAGGCACTGATAATTAAATTGCATACCTCCATATTTATTTTATAAATAAGTGTTTTGTGGAACTTTCAAATACACATAATTTTATAAAGATTCACTCGTAGCTAGTTATTCTTTAATATAATCTTTTTGCATGATTCGAACAATTTTTTCACATCGAGCATGAGACTTTTCTTGTAAAATTTAATACGATAGGACTTTTTTTTACAAAATATATAATCTTATGAATCAAGTCTTACATTTAAAAATATTTGAAATCACGATTTAAAATCTCAAATCATACTACTATTTAAGTGTGAAATCATAATTTCAAATTGTATATCTAAATACTGATTTGGAATCATAATTTCATACTAAAGGTCTACTTAGTTTGTCTCTGTTTGAAGGCTCAACCAATTTGTGCAAGTAGGTGTGCATTTAATTTCCAACAGAACACAAAGCCTGGTGACTAAATTTGAAATATAACTTTTAAGTTTGGATTTCATTTTCCATGGTTAAATATTATTCTTAAAATAAAGTAAAAGATTATTTTTAAAAAGAATTAATTTAATTTTTATAACCAAGAATTTCCTAAATTATTATTATTATTATTATTATTATTATTATTATTATTATATATATATATATATATATATATATATATACATACATCTATATACATCTCTTAGAGAGAATTACTTCAATCGAATTCCCTATTGATACATTTGTAGTTAATGTAAATTCACTATAAGAAAACAGAATTAGCTACGAACTTTATCTCTAATTCTTTTCTAAAATATAATTCATCACTAAATAAAATTAACAACAATATTTACGCTAGTATATGATGATCGTGAATATAGTACTCCCACAAAGTTCAATAAATCTAATGAACAAAATCTTCATTCTACTCATATGGAATTTGTTGTAGTTTAATTTGTTCCTTCACCCAATATTTCTTCAGAATTAATTAATTAAATTCTACAGTAAAATAATAAATACCAAAAATAAAATAAAAAAATATGATCATGCTACTTAGACAAACACAATATTTAATTAATCATATAAATCTATATATTGCTAGTGCAATAAATCACTCAACTAACACTTTTATTCAAGATTAATTTTTTTTCTTGAAATCGACTAAATAATATAAGAATTTCATATCTATCTCTACGAATTAATAATAAATATACTACAAAATCATATCTAGTAGCACATAGATGAAGTAACCGTCATAGGATATTTAAAGGTATTGGTATATGTAAATGAGATGACTTGTCCCGATTTCATAGGTGCACCATTATTGACAAGACAATCATTAATTGCGAGTCTCCTAAAAGTCGAAGGATTTATAAGTTTTGTTGAGGCGAATTGACCACACGAGACGTGAATGCTATCACAAATTGACTCGCACCCGTTTACGATTTGTACTCTATACTGCGGAATGCCACCAATTGTCCCTATGGCACCTTGGCTTACTTGAATTCTTGATTTTGGGCATGTTGTGACCATCATTTCACTATGACTTTCTTGAATAGCATCACCTTTTTGCATCACTACATAGAATACCAAAAAAATATGTATATGAGTAACAAAAAATTAGCTTCAAGATTTTGATCTAACATTCAAGATATATAGTAAAAAGGAGTAAAAGAAGTCAACTTCTAAAGGGGAAAAAGAATTCCCAAATAATAATACTAAAAATTAAACAATAGTCAAAACAAGATCCTACTTTAAGCTATATATGTGTAGGCTAGGATATTACATATATAGTAACGTTTTTCTTCACTTAGAAACTCTACGACTCCTATTAGAGTAAGGCATGCTCTCAAAACTAGATTCTCTCGTTCTTATCTCCAGCGATTAACTTATTCTAGAGTAGTCTGGTGATGAGCTTTTTCCGTATTACTCAAAGCCTTTGTAAACTCATTTTTTGTTTCTATCGTAGTGGAGGTATAGTACATGCATGTCAGTAGTTTAATTGAAATAACAAAAGCTTAGATTTTCTAATTTTTCTTTTATTTCTCTAGCAAAAAATCATAAAAACACACATTTGATAATTTCTTATTATATGTTCAAGTTTTAATGGACAGAGTTAACGATTATTTTAAAAAAACGGAAAACGAGAAAAATCAATTGAATAAAGAGAGCTAATATACCAGAGAATGAAACAAGCAAGAAAATCACATACACCATGAAAAGGCTCTTCATTGTCATTTCTTATTTGAAAATTGTATTTCTTCAATAATAAGAACAAAAAAAAACACTTTAATTAGTTGAGGGTACGTATTATCATACTTTAATAGGACAGAATTTATAGTTTTCAATCACCTCATATAAAAGGTGATTCTCATTTCTCTATGGAAACATCAATTAGTAATCTTTTAAAAAAGGAAAACATTTAGTAGGTCAAAATATACTTATAATATAAGAAAAAATTTACTTAAATTATAAGAAAATTGCAGTGGGCACTTAATGAATGTTTTGTGCAAATAATAATTGGTAACATTAGAAAAATGGAAAAAGAATCGTCTATATATATCAGGTCAAAAAATAATGATATTGTTTAGTATGAGAAAAAATTTTAACTTGTTTATTAAAAATGATGAAGAGGTTCAATTAATCATCAAGAATCATATATTTCGTGTTATTTGTGTTCCCTTTTTAATTCGTTAAAACAAATATTCACATATCAAAATTTACTATAATTAATTAAGTGATATTCATGAAGTAGAAACGTATAATATTGAATAAATAATTATGATTAAGTGATAGTTTTACATATTTAAACATGTATCGTAAATATATTAATTTGAACTTAGGTATAAGCACCTAGGGGTGTCGATGAGTTTTTTGGTTATTTTATTTTGATTCCTCTCTTAATTTACCTTCAGACACATGCATATTGACTGTTGAAGATCTATCGCTAAATAGTTCATAGTTAATACGATTATTTAACGTTCTTGACCCATTGTGAAATTGAATTAACGATGAATTTGTTGCTTGCTCACATAAGTTGACCATTGCTAATTGATGATTTTCATGTAATGAAAACAACACAAACTTTTTTTCCTTTGAATCTATAAAAATGTTTAACATAATCCATCATTTACTTGTTAATTTCTTCCGTCATTGAAAATGTGTGATTTATAATCTTGAAAATGAAACAAGTTACTTGCTCCGTGGCATTCAAAATATAATCAAGTAAATAAGTGGAAAAGTCAATAAGAAATAATTTGTAATTTTTCAATAAAGAAGATTTGAACAAACCCCTTGTGGCATTCGAGCTTCGCCCTGATAGGCCTTTAGGGTTTAGGGTTTAGGGTTTAGGGTTCTATTCTTGCTACATCAGGTGGAATATATAATTTGATGGTGTAAATATTTCTTACAATCATGATAGTGTATATAACTTAAATTGTAACCTCGTTAGAGATGATATCATCCACGATCACACTTATTACTCTTCTCCTCAACAAGAAAAGTAAACGATGAAAAGTCGTGATCATTGACAAGAAAATGCCTTACGTCAAACAAGCGAAAGAAGTCATTTTTCTCTTTTTAAAGAAAAATGTTTTCGTTAAAGACGACAACCGTTATTACGAAACACCAGAAAAATGACTTTCTCAAGATTACAATAGTCAAAAAGGACAAAAATCTCAAGGTCAATAAATTCATTTCTCAGAAGTTGCTTCATTTAGTTTGAAATTACAACAATACCCTACCGGCCCAGATTGCGGTAGATTACAAATTACAATAGAAAAAAATATCGCACAGAGATTAACTTTAAATGACCAAAATATCCTCAAAATAATATTATTTTTGTTTACATAAAGAACACATATCAACATTTAAAACATAAAATTATGCCTGATCAATTTTTTTCAAGTTTTAAAAAGAAATTCTTTCGAATGTTTAACAACTCAAGTGTCTTTATATATATTAACGGATGAATATTTACAATTGAAATATTTAATTTTCTATTTTACAATTTTTTAATTATTAGTCAATTTATTTATTTCTAAAGAAAATAGTTGCATGTAAAGATCGAATAAACAAACTCATATGAGATTGAAAACAAGTAAATTCGTCAGCCAAACCTACATACCAATTTAATTACATTTGTAATAATCTATTTTATAGTATAATGTGAATTATTCAGTTTTTCCTAATAAAGCTATCATTGATCATTTAAAAAGTATAATATATATCGAGAAGAAATATAGTAGTGTACATGAATTATGTTTTGTCAAATATGATTTATACATCAATTATTTTCTTGATTCGGTTTTGAAGTTTATCGATTTGACTTATCGATATTCGATTTGTAAACATGCTAAACCGTTATAGAAGCGTTAAGATATTGGTTTATCAGTTATTGATATTGATTCAGTTATTCGGTTTAAGCATTAAGATTTGACACCAAAATATTATTGAAAATCACTAAGAAACAAGATGACAAACAAAAAATGAACCACGCAAATGAGTTGATATATTGCATCTTGCTCAAAAGTCAACACTGACACATTGTAGAATAAACTAGATTTTGAGATCGACAACCTGAAATAAAAGTATGAAACTAAACTCTAAATTAAGGACTATATATATCAAATGGTTTAAATTAAATAATTCTAATTTACGTTTAACCCATTTTAAAAAAAAAAACTCAAACTATTAAGAATCAATAACTTGATAATAAAACTAATCAAAACCCTTACTAAAATCGCTAAATCAATAACTCATTACCGATAAATTAATAATTTATGTTCGATTCAGACTATCTATTTCGATTCAATTTTGAAGAAGCACCACTTATAAAAAATTTAGTATGCGCAAATGGGATTTGGGTCTTGGATCTTGGGACAAGGGTTGTTAAAGTTGGGGAAGAAAGGACGAATATTTTAACCCTAAATTATTTTATTAAATTTAAAACTAACTAATTTGACAAAATTATTTAAAAGTGTGAACACAAAATAAATACTAGCACAAAAATAACCAAGAAAAAAACTTGAATAAGTATTCAAGGAAGAAACACAGAAGCATGAAAAAAGACTTGTTTTTTTTTCCTATTGTTTCGCAATAATCATTGGGTAGAACATGGAAATATCATGACCTTCAAAAATATATATTTAAAAATTAACATCATGACCTTAAAAAAATATTTAAAAAATATAACATCATGACCTTAATAAAACAAATAAATATGGAAACACCATGACCTTAAAATAGATATAGTCAATGAATATATTAATGTATAATTGATGTATATTAGCTAGAAAAAAAAATAAACAGTGAAATTCTACTAGTTGATTGTTAAAGATCCCAATTAAAACCTAATGTAATATATTTATCAACCATTTTGGTAAGTATCATAATATTACTAATTGTTTATAACATTTGTAAATGTAGCTTAAACATTTTTTAATCTTTTTCTTTTATTAAACTAAAAAGACTATATATTTAAATGGCTCTAGTCTATGGTACCCACTTTTTTTTCGGGAAAAATTACTTGGATGAGTATCTTTTAATAAATAATTACTGATTTTAGTGATACTTTTTATTTATTATCATTTATAACAATATATTGCAACACTATGTTAAATCAGCAATATGCATTAAAAGTGAATTATGTATGCAATATATATGTATTATAAATTTTTTTAAAAAATATATTATGCTTGTTTGGTAAGAAATTGACACATTGTATTATAAGTGTATCAAAATGTGTGATAAATGTATTATCCATCATATGTGAATAATAAATTGTTCTTTGTAATATGTATTAAAAATGTATTAAAAGTAATCAAGTGAAAAAAGAATGTTATTACTATAAATGGTAAATATCTTTTTAATATAGTATATTTATGTAAGTTTCCCTTTTTTTTCCGCTCGAATTAAAATTTCATTTTAATTTTATTAGTGTGAAACTTTTTCTAAAAATTTGAAAAATTCACTAATTTAAAACTATGAAAAAAGATTCAATAATTCACTGTTGATTCCACTTGCTTTAATTTTTTTGATTGCGTGACTTATCTTACTTTGTTCTTTTAATCAATTTTTCTTCTTCGAATTATGACTTCCACTTAGTTTGCCTTTTAATTCCATTATTATTACGCGTTGCGGTTAACTTGAAGCGCCATCTATTTGACCAAAAATGGACTTTGGAACAAAAAAAATTAACTTCTTCACCCATAGATATACTCTCATTGAAATAATATTATTTTATATACTTTTATAATATTTCAAATTACTTGTAATGAAATTAAAGTCACATTAGATATATCTTCCACATATGGAATTAAAGTCGCATTAGATATATCTTCCACATAATATAAGTAATAAAAAACGTTTTGAGAATTGTAAATGATCACGACGAGATCATTTTCTACCCAAAAACAAAAAAATAATTACACTAAAGTGGTACGTTACGGCCCAATCTTTTAGATAAAATCAGGATCGTCTCGACTATAAGGTCATTAAATTAATTGTTAGGGCTTTAACTTTTTAGAGCCCTTCACTATTTTTATGCTCCTATTATTAAATATTTTAAAGTCTCTCATACGTCAACCTCTGTAATGACCCGGAAGGTCATTTTTGGAAATTTTGGACTATTTGTTTAACTATGGTTATTAATTTATGAGAAATTTTAAATAATTTATTTTAATTAGTAATTAATGGGCCAAGAATATAATTTTATTAATATCATATACCCATTTGGCCCATGTATGAGAATGAATTAAAGTAGATTGGGGTTTAGTTTTTATTAACTACAAAGAAAAGAAAAATATTTATGATAGAAGCAGAGGCATAATTCGGCGCCACAGGAAAGCATTCTCGCTCCAGGTAAAACAAGAATTCGCCTAACTAATCTTCATCTCTAATTCGTATGTTCTAGTTTTAGGAGTAAGAGTTTAATTAATTATTAAATTGGTAGGTTGGAATAGTCGAATATTTACAGAATATTGGAGATATTGTAATGTAAATTATTTTTGATTGGGTGTATGTATTTATGGCAGTGGATTGATGTTTCATGATGAGTAATGATGAGGAAATTAATGATGAGATAATAATGAGTGGAATATAAAGGTTGTAGCTAGTTTAGGTTCTGCGTATTATCTTCCGTAACAAGTTGGTTTCTATGTTTATTTTTGGTTAGCATATTGTGATCAAGATTTTAATATATTGAGATACCTAATTACATATTAGGTGTATTGTAGTATGTGGATACCATTAAAATTATGCTATTTCAGGGAATCAAAACTTAACCCTAGACTTGAAATTTGGAAATATGAGAATTTATATGTTAACTTGATTATAGAATGGGGATGAGTTTTTGGGTCTAGGTTAGACCTATAGTAACATGTATATTGTTAGTTTTGAAATCTTATTGTGGTTAATTATTTGACTAGATTGCTTTGAGTTAGAAGTTCAACGAAAAGGGAAGGCTCCCGGAGTGATTGTTCGATTATTTGAGGCAAGTGGATTTCTAAACCCTTGTTAAGTGTATGGAATTCATGTATTTCCTTGTATTATGTGTTTAGGGTAATGAGGCTTGGTGATGGGTTGACTTGTCCACATTAATTAATTCTAATGATGAAAAAAGGGATAATAAAAGTCAATGTGATCAATTGTTTGTGTGATGTGTTGAGAATTGTTTGAAAGGCTTGTTGAATCATTGTTGATGTTGTATCCTGATTGTCTTGTGAATTGTGCAATGTTATGAAAATGGTCATCTCCTCATTATTTGTGTGAACATGTCATTTGCATTGTTCTGAGACATGGTTGTGACAAGTGTTATGTGCATTGAGAAATAATAAGAAAATAAAGAAGATGTACCATTTCGAGGGACGTATCGCGCGCCGCGATGGATACTATATTTCGAGGGACGTGTCGCGCGCCGCAATGGATACTATATTTCGAGGGACGTGTCGCGCGCTGCGACGGATACTATATTTCGAGGGACGTATCGCGCGCCGCGATGGTTACTATTATCGAGGGTCGTATCGCGCGCCGCGATGGATGCATGGACAGATATGTCCCCCATGGGTCCCGGACTGAGAGACAGCGGGTGTGTATCATTAGGTCAGACATGCATCACTATACTTGACATTGCATTGCACTTATTTATTATTGGTGAACTTGATCTTGTGTGTTGTTGATCTTGTGAGTGCCTTTCTATGGAACTTGTGACTGATGAATATGGAGCTTGTTGTTGAAGATATGCAATTGTTAGAGTGTTGTTGTTGAGGATATGAAACTATTGTTGTTGTTGAGGATATGAAATTGTTAGACTGTTGTGTTGAGCTATGTGCTTTGTAAATTGTGAACTGTTAGGTTGGGCTGGTTTTATATTGATTGTAGTTGTGAAGGTTCAGTTGGGGTGTAAGGAGTACTTGTATTCTATCCCCTTAGCTCGTGTTTAGAGGTTTACTTGCTGAGTACCGTGTGGTTTGGTACTCACCCCTTGCTTCTACAAATTTTTGTAGGTTACGAGCCTGGATTTTTGTGGTACTTGTTATTCTCTTCTTTTCCGAGGCTTCTGGGAGATTTGTGAGGTAGTTGTTTGTTTTCTCAGCGATCCTTCTTACTCCTGTTTATGATCTTGTTCTACTCTAGCAACAATGTCATATGAGACTTGTAGTTTTTTTTTGATTCAATTGTAATACTTTAGAGGCTTGTACACGTGACAACCAGATTTTGGGGGTATATTTGAGTTTATTATAAAAATTTCCGCATTTTATTGTAATGGTTGAGTTTTAGGCTGACTTGTCTTGGTGGGTTAAGACGAGTGTCATCACGTCCATTTTTGGGTCGTGACAACCTCTCAGCATTATGTAAAGTCTATTATATTGTTGCAACAAGTCAGGATTATTTCAATATCATTATATCAACTTATCAAATTCAGTGTAACACTATTTCAATATCATTACATCAATTTCTCAAATTCATTGAAAAAATTGCATTATTTACCTTCTTCATAAGTTTTGTGTACGTCCTATCTTTTTTCAGACCTCACTTATAGGATTACACTGAGTATATTATTGTTAATCAATTTATTCGAGCCTTATTCGCCAGAAAATTTGTACTATATGTCTAGTTGAAAAATCTCTCACCATTTATACGGAAAAAAATATTTTCTATTCTTATAGATTCCATCTGCTTCAATTACTTTGATATTTTCTTTTTTTTTTTTTAAAAAAGACGAATTATGAGTTATGACTTCCACTTTGTTGACCAAAATGGACAATATTGGGTGGGTGGGGTGAACAACTTCTGCAGCCCATAGATATACTAATTTCTAGACGCATATATTGTACGTATAGTTGTGTATTTCATGTGAAATTTTATAGATTTATTAAAATGATTAAAATTCTATGAAAACAGATCTGTAATGAGTGATAAAATAAAATTTAAAAAAAAAAGAGTGATAAAATATAATGATTATTTATTAATAAATTTTTAAGAAGTCTAAAAAAGAGAGCGTGCATGTGTATGTAATAACATATGTATTATGGAATTTTGGTTACTAGAATTTAGTGGGTTGTAGTTATTTCTTTGTGTTAATGCAACGAAGAAGAGAGAGGTTTTGACTTTTGGTTATTGGAATTTAGGGGTGCAATTAAGTTAATAAAAAGTTAACTTTCATGGAAACGTATGTTACTTTTAAGAAAATATTAATGTCCACTTATCTCTTTAATGTACGGGAAAAGGGGTCGAAATATATTCAAACTTTGACCGAAATTGTTGTAATAATATCGAACCTTGGAAAGGATCTTTTACCCCATGCACTATTTAATAGGGCATTTTAAAGTTATTTATGTGCCCACATGGACAAGTTACTATTTATAATGATGTAATATTTATGATGTCTACGTGGGCACATATATACCTTTGAAATACACTATTAAATAGTGCAGGGGTAAAATGTCTTTTCTAAAGTTCGGTATCGTTACAACAATTTCGATCAAAGTTCAGATATATTTCAGATTTTTCCCTTAATATAATATTACTAACATTATAGAAGTTATGAAAATAAAGAGGTGTGAGTTATGACGCTAGATTTTTAAATAAAGTAAATTAAAAATAAAAAAAATACTTTAATGTGGATTAATATGTAGTGAAATGGGAAGAAAAAATACCAAAACGAATTGGGGAAAATGCAATTGGAAGCCATATAAATGCCTAAAATGATATATAAATTGTGTTAAAGTAAATTAAAGGACAAAAATAAAAATAAGTACAAAAAAAATAATGTTATAACTTAGTTTTTAAAACAATAAAAATGTGTAACTTTCTATGAGTATTTTTTCTTTCCATTTTTGACTTAACGCCTCCCCACTTTTAGAATTTAGTATCATAATAATAATAATAATAACAACAACAACAACAACAACAATAATAATAATAATATGGTATAATATTTTTAATTTATTTAATTAGATGTTGTACAAAAAAAAATATTTAGCATAGGGATAAAATGATAATCCAGCTTTGCAGTTTAGATCTTCACAATATATATATATATATATATATTATTTATTGTTATTATTATAAAAATATATAAAATAATAATAATAACAATGAAAACATTAGACACCGAGTAGAAAAAAAAATCTTGTAATGAATTTGAAGTCACATGGTATATATCTTCCACATAATATAATATTAAAAAGCATTTTGAATATTAATCTGATCGATTTTTGAAGCTATATATCAAACTATATTAATCCATTTTAATTTAAATTTTAGGCATCTAAAGACAGAAAATCCTTATAAGCTCAATACACTTTTCTCTACAAAAAGAAAAAAAAATTACACAAAAATTAGTACGTTAACTTTATCCCTCTAATTGTAATTGACCAACCTTTTCGTACCATTTTGAATTAAAAAGTTTGGTCAATTTTTTCCTACTACGTGTTTAGAATCTTTAAAAACTACTCTTGTTTTAATAAATATAATCGAAACTCACATGCATATCCCTTTTAGTTTAAAATTATAATTCTAATTATAATTTCTACTATAAATACCCTTCACTTCCCATTATCTCAAACACATTAAATTATTATCCATCTTTATAATAAATTCCCATTTCTAAAACCTTAGCCTATATTTTTTCTCCTCTTTTAATTTGCTTTGCGTGTAACATGGATTTGGGGCAATTAATGTTGAGAGAAACTCAAATAATAGATAATAACAATAATAAGGAAAAAAAGTATACTAATATTAGTACTAGTCATTATAATTCTAGTGCTACTTCTTCAATTGCTTCACATGATGATTTGAGGAGTAGAATTGAATCATTTCATATGCTAGAAAAGGCTAATATTTCTAAGAGTGAATCTGCTGAAAAGAAACTTTCATGGCTACGTTCTCAGATTATTGGTGAAAATGTCGATTTCGAAACGCCTTTTGGGAAACGTAGGCTTACTTATGCTGATCATACTGCCTCTGGGAGATCCCTTCACTATATCGAAAACTATATCATCAATAACGTCCTTCCTTTCTATGGTATGTTCGTTTTCCTTAATTTTATAGTAACTACGTACTCCTCCATCCTTAATCAGAGCTAAAAGATAATAATAACGACTATTGTATTATTTTGTACAGGTAATAGTCATACTAGTGATAGTCATGTGGGATATCAAACAACAAAAATAGTGCATGAAGCAGCTGCTTATGTGAAGAAATGCTTAGGTGGAGGAGATGAAGATGCCATTATATTTTGTGGTTCTGGTTCTACTGCTGCTATTAAAAGGCTACAAGAAGTTATGGGGATTTCAGTCCCTTCTATACTAAGAGAAAAAGTACTCACAAAATGCTTTCGCAACGAAACTAAAGAGAGATGGGTTGTGTTTGTTGGACCTTATGAACATCACTCTAACATCCTTTCATGGAGACAGAGTTTAGCTGAGGTTGTGGAGATTGGATTGGACGAAAACGGGCTAGTAGACATGGAAGCATTGAGGGATCAGCTTGAGTTCTATAAGTCTACAAATAGACCATTGTTGGGTTCATTCTCAGCTTGTAGTAATGTTACTGGGACTTATTCTGATACGAGAGCCATTGCTCGTCTTCTTCATAAAAATGGAGCTTTTGCTTGCTTTGACTTCGCAGCAAGGTATGCTATAATTGAGTTTAACTTCTATATACTGACAGTCTGACAGTACTTATAAGAGAACTAATTTTTCACATGTTGTGATGTTGTAGTGCTCCATACGCGAAAATAGAGATGAGATCAGGAGAGATAGATGGATATGATGCTGTTTTTATTAGTCCTCATAAGTTTCTTGGAGGTCCAGGCACACCTGGAATTCTTCTAATCAACAAAGCACTATATAGATTGGGGACTTCACCTCCATCTACTTGTGGTGGTGGTACTGTTGATTTTGTCAACCCCTACAATGAAAAGGTAAAGAATTTTAAATTTAAATTTTATATATTTGGTATAGTATAGCCTTATTATATGATGAAAGTTTTTGTGTTGTCCTTTTCATTCTTATTGATCTTGATGTCCTTTTCACCTTACTTTATTTGTGAAATATTGTAGTTTGCACAATTTGTCCAAAGAGTTTGATGGATGAATATGACTGTCATTTATTGGGGTTCTTGTCATTTTCCTTCTTAAAAAACAAACACATATTTGGGATAGTTGATAAGTCGACTAATAAGTCAAACAGAATTTCAGACAGGCAAAATTCTTGTACTTGAACAAAATAAATTTTTTTATTTGACTTTTAGATTTAGTGGGCACCATGGCATGACATTCCAACAACCAACTGTAAATTGAATTATAAGTGCATGCTCTCTTCTTCCATTACCAGTCTAGATATTTAAAGGATAAATACGTCATACAACAATTATACGCGGTGTAGCCCCACAAGTGGACCCTGAGAAGAGTACGATATACAAGACCTTACCCTTATCTTTGGAGATAGAGAGGTTGTTTCCAACAAACCCTCGAAAAGATAAATACATCATATTTTTAAAAAAATAAGTAATGGAGATGAAATTAAGATATAGTAGAGAAATTCAACTGCTTTTGTGCAGTTTCTATCCTTGTGTGTTTAAATTGTCTTTAATATTCTGCTTAGCTCTCATGATAATTCTGAAGCTAAAAGACTCTTTGATGTACAATAAAATTACCAGGACACACTCTATGTGGAGAATATTGAAGAAAGAGAAGATGCAGGAACACCACCAATTATTCAGAAAGTGAGAACCGCACTTGCATTTTGGGTGAAAGAGTTCATAAGTCATAAAGTAATTGAAAGAATGGAACACACCTACATTGAGCTTGCACTACAAAGGCTTCTCCCAAATCCTAACATATGGATTTTGGGAAATGTAACAGCAAAGAGACAAGCTGTGCTTTCTTTTCTCATTTATACTACAACTTACTCTTCGTCAAGTGATGGGAGTGGTGAAGACAATGAGTTTTACTTATGGAGAGAGACAGGGAACAAGAAAGATAAGCCCCTTCACGGCCCTTTTGTCGCTAAGCTGCTTAATGACCTATTTGGTATTCAAGCTAGAGGAGGGTGTGCTTGTGCAGGACCCTATGGGCATAACTTGCTCAAGGTTGATGAACCTCGCTCTCTTGCGTTCAAAGATGCAATTGAGATGGTGAGTGCCTCCACATATGTTTTCTACATTCCATCCATGTTGGTAGTTGAAACATTATTTGATAGTCTAACACGAGTTTTCTTTGTCTTAACAGGGCTATAGTGGAGTGAAGCCGGGATGGACAAGGGTCAGTTTCCCCTACTACATGTCCAAGGAAGAATTTGAGTTTATTCTAGCAGCATTAGAATTCATAGCCATTTATGGACAAAGGTTCCTTCCTTTGTACCATTTCAACTGGAAGAGTGGTGCTTGGACTTTCAAGAAAAAAGCTTTCAAGGAGGCAATCATAGGAAGAGAACACAATTGCAATTTTTGTGGCTCACCAATGAAGGGGTTGAACCTAGGTTGCCATGACACTGAAGAGAACAACCATGTACAAAGCCCCGCAAAAGAAGGTCTCATTTGCAAGTACGTAAAGTACCTTGAGACAGCCAAGCGCATTGCTAGCCTCCTTCCCAAATTCCCAGCTCAACAGTCCATACCTGAAGAAATAAACCCTAACCTAGTACCCTTCAGAGTCTGAAGATTGAAATCACATTCCTGAGATTATACTTTTGGATAGAGAATGCTCGTTCTCATTCTCCAATATAATTGTGCAGTTGTCTAATCTTTGGTTGGGCAAATACAAGGGCAATTACATGTAATAAACTAGAAGGATAAGATGGCATGAGTATACTATACTTCAATATTTTCTTTCTTCATGTAATAAACTAGAAGGATACAATGGCATGAGTATACTTTACTTCAATATTTTCTTTTTTTCATGTAATAAACTAGAAGGATATGATGGCATGAGTAAACGATACTTCAATATTTTCTTTTTTCTTATGATTGTTATGAAATTCATGTTTAATCCATTAGAAAAGGTATGTTCATTCTCATTGTAGGGAAAATCATGCCATCGTCTAACATTTAGTTGGACAAACAAAAATAGGAAGAATATATATTAAAATTAAACTAGGAAGAAGAGACTTGGACTAACACTATTTTTTCTGTATCTTTTGTATCTTCTTGATGCCTTTAATGAATCATCTTCATAAATATTTTTTTTTAAAAAAACTAGGAAGAAGAGATGATTTTGAAGATTTAGGTACCCAAGAAGCAATTTACCAAGACATTAAACAGTTTTGCTCCTTAATTCCAATATACCATCATTTGTTTACAAAGATGAAGAATGAAAAAAGAAATGGTGGAAGAGGGACTGAGGAGAGGGCAAAAGATGGACAAGAGAAGTGTCATAATGTATCTGTACCAAGATATTTAATCACCAGTCTAATGCAAGAAAACAAAAATTAGCTAAATTGGCCAACAAATAATTAAGAACAGAGAAATTGAAGCCGAATAAGATGGTAGAAAATATATGATTTCAGACATTTAGATGACTGAGAACAAGAGAGACCTGCTGGCTGGAAGCAGACAAGAAGCACCCCTTTTATTTTCTTACTCTGGTTCTAGAACTGCATATACACTCTGGATATGGGTTTTGGTAAAATGACTCCTCCAGTCTTGACCTTGCTCGACCTCTGACTCCCGAGGGGGCACCAGCTCTTTTTCTTGGAGCACCTTGCCTATAAATTGCAATATGTGTAATGATTTAATTAAAAGTTTGGAATTTATCGGTTATCAAGCAAACTTCGACATAGTTATAATTGTTGAAGGCTTTACAATTCCCTCCAAACAGTTTACAATCGGTTGTTGTATACTAGTGACATAAGTTTCTAGAAACAGGTTGAAAAGCTTTTAAATCAAGAAAGTTTTTTAAATGAGTAGTTGAATGTTTTTCTTTGAAAATACTTTGACAAGATTTCTATCTTTAGATTTAGATTTCTGCTGCCTGAATCAGAATTATCTAATAAGTAATATGTACGAAAAAAAATGTGAAAAAAAAATTGGCATTACAAAATGTGAAAGAAAATTGTATCCAAACCAAAATCTTAAACAATAGGTAAATAATCCGAAATCATTTAAGGGTTCTGAAGATTACTTATTTATTTTCGGATTTTCTTGTTTTTCTTAGTCTTTTTATCTCTCGACTATATTTTAAGGATCCCACTAAGGTTCAACAGGTGAAAGAGTGGACTTGGGGTGAGATATAAGTTCAAGAAAATAAGCAAACAAAGAGAGTAAGCTCAACAGACTGGGAGGTGATATATATCCAAAATATAATGGTTCGGTTCCTGCAAGTTATTATTCCTAGGGCTTATTGTTGCACCCAAGTAAGAAAAACAGAGTTTAATAAGCTTTCAATGGAAACAATAACGTGAGCAAGTGCAACCGGTAATGTGATTATCCATTGCATATGTATATCACCTGTTCTTATGCAAATGCCTGACAAGATGTGAAAATGATGATCCATCAAGCTGACCAGCTTCCAGCTGATCAAATATTTCAACTAGGCCTTTCCTGCATGATTAGCAGATAATTATGTGGCTACAAATAGGTAGATGAAGAGGCTGATGCCACAAAACATAATCTAAATTGCCCAATTTTAAATGTTCTAATGACTTCATACGACTCTTCCCTAAGAGAATACTGAACTGTTTGCCAAACAGCAGAGGCGGATCCAGAATTTAAGTTTGATTGGTTCAATATTTAAGGTTTTCTCATCGAGCCCATTATTTGTTTAAAGTTAAGCATTCATTTCTACCATTTGTTGCAATTTTCATAAATTTATGGTCTGTGTTGGAAGTACTGGGTTCATATGAATTTGGTACTAATCCTCTACATCCGCTTCTGCCAAAAAGCACTTCAGACATGCCAGTCATGATGGGGCCAACTTTCATGTTATCATAGCACTTACGCATTTCTAGGTGAACCTTTCAGCTATTTCTATCCCGTGTACTCATAGCATGTTTGTGAAGCATTAAATTATGAAGGATAGTAGATTTGTGTCCTAAATGAAGGCAATGGTAACACCTCAAAAGAAAATTACCAAGCTTAACTTGAAAAATCACTCTTCTAAAATTCATAAAATCAAGCTAAAAACTTTACTTGCAAACCACACTCACTGAGAAACTCTATACCACCAGAAGCAACTGCGAACAACAACATACCCAGTGTAATCCCACAAGTGGCAAGTGGGGAGGGTAGAGTGTGCGCGGACCTTACTCCTACCTCCTCTCAAGGAAAAATAATAAGCAGGCCGAAAAAAGAATTAACGGGAATGAAGAAGTCATGGCAAAGGAGAAACAACTGTGAAATACTCATCAATTGCTTGAGTACCTGTCCGGAGTGATTGTTTTCCGGTGGCCTAAGAATCTGCGGTGCCCCTCAACTGCTCTTGCCATATTACCTGAGTGTGATGGAATGAAAACATCACTCTCTACAGAGATTAGATAATCGAGTGCTGCAGCTTGTGAGGCATGATTTGCAAACTCTCTCAGGTCGGGCGTTGCCAGCATTTCCTGCCACAAATAAGACATTTGGTTTGGTAGGTAAAATGCACTATTGTTATGAAAGAAATTAACTCCGAGCCGCAAGATAGACAGAATGTTTAGGTGTAGGTACAAACCTTGAAAACAACATTTGGGAAGTAAGATTTGAGCTCTGAGAGACGAGTGTTACCACCATAAATTTCTCCAGCAGCAATATAAATCAATGTTGATGGAGGATAACCAAGAGCCTGAAGAAATAATCCGACCTCCTTTGGAGTGAGAGGGCAGAAACCACCAATTCTCTGTTCGGTTGAGTTGATAACCTTAATCTTCCAATGATTTGTCTTCTCTCTAGTTATGGATGAGTAACATTAGATATTAATATACAACATTATGGGTGTTACTCTAAAGATCATTGCAACAATAGAAGAAAAGTGAAAAGATCTAAGCAGAGTCTGCCTTATTACTAGAAACCATGATATCAGAAGAAATTGGAGCAGTTCTTTAATAACAACATACCCAGTATAGTCCCACAAGTGGGGTCTGGAGAGATTAGAGTATATGCAGACCTTACCCCTGCCTTGGCAGGAAGAGAGGTTGTTTTCGATAGACCCTCACTCAAAGAAAGCAAAAACACAACATATATGAAGACTTAGCAGTAACAACAGCAGGATAGTAAGAAAATAGAGGCATAAGACACAAGAAATAGTAATAGAAAATTGTGAACGAAAAATAAGGAAATAGTAGTATAATGAAAATTTCCTTAAATAATACTAATACTACTAGTAGGAGAGACAACACGCAAAACTATTTACTACTAGCCTTCTACCCGAATCCTCGACCTCCACACCCTCCTATCAAAGGTCATGTCCTCGGTAAGCTGAAGGCTAGTTATGTCCTGTCTGATCACCTCTTCGCAATACTTCTTCAGCCTACCACTACATCTCCTCAGGCCCTCCAGCATCAGCCTCTCACACCACACCTCCTTACAGGGACAATTGCACATCTCCTCTTGACATGCCCGAA